>NC_063448.1:3043065-3713667 GCF_020379485.1 Brassica napus | reverse complement strand
TATTTTAGTAAAGAATAACTAAAACATAATTTTGATATCCATTTCTATAACAATATTTTTAGTAAGTATTTATTAAAGATTTCAAAAAAACTCGTAGTAAATTAGGTCATGAGTACTTGTAAATAGTTTAAGTGCTTGTAAATAGCAAGTAATAGCGTAAGAGAGGAGCAAGTAACTGCAAGTAATTCATTTTGATTAAGTACTCGAAATAGCAAGTACTCGTTTTTAACAAGTAAGTACAAGTCGAAAATTTTATTATTCGTGCAAGGCAAGTCAAGTAGCAAATACACGCAAAATAGCGAGTGATTGCCTTGTGCCCGGCCCTGCCAATCATCTCACTTTGTCTTTTACATATGAATCGAATCAAATAATCCCTTGAGATATTGAGGATCACCTTTTTCTTCACTACCATCTTTATAGAACCCAAATAAATACTACTAAAGTTCACATAACTATTAAGAGTTCCCCACTTCTAACTTATTGATTGTGATCTCTCACCTTACTTTCTTGAGACTTGATGTCTTCAATTAAATCCTTCCTGTTTTATGATTATTATGAACAAACGCTAAAACCAACATCATATCGGATATCAAGCAAGAGCCAAGTTGTTCTCATGAATTAGACTAATCATTATGCATCTCAATAAACTGTTTCAAGTAACAGTTCCAATGTAACATCCACAGCGTTTTCATGGTATATAATATTCAACTTGTCTCTATGTGTTTGATTTCCTTGGGAATTGATACTGTTAGCACCTTGTAGTCTGTCTAAGATAATGCTCAGTGGTTTTGAAGACGAAGCGTGTCCTTCGATGGACTTAGGCCGGGGCATTTTAACATGGACCCGAAGACCCGAACCGGAACCGACCCAAAAATATCCGATCCGGAACCGGACCGAAAATATAAAGTACTTTTTGGGTCTAAATTTATTTTACCGAAAGAACCGGAACCGAAAAGGAACCAACCCGAATAGATCCGGACCCGAAAAGAACCGACCCGAATAGACCCGACCTGATAAGAACCGATTTGTACCCGACTTAAAAACATGTATATCTAAAACTATGATGTTTTTTGTGTTCTATTTTATATATATTATTTTATGATTTAGTTGAAATATCTTTTGTGAACAACATTTGTTATTATTTGTTAACATTTTTTAAGTAATATAAAGCTTTAAAATGTAAAATCTAGAGTTTTAAAATGTTTTTATTTAATTATTAATAGTTTTATTTAAGTTGTTTTGTAAAATTTTAGATATATATGACAAATATTCAACTAAAGTTGATAGAATATATGTCATTTTCAGATCTTAAATACCCGAACCCGATCCGGACCCGATATGGACCCGAAAAATTATGGGTATTTTATGGGTATTTTAATTATAGACCCGAACCGACCCGGATCCAAGAACCGATACGAACCCGAACCGAAAATTTCTAAGTACCTATTGGATCTAGACCTGAAAAGACCCGGACCCGAAAAGAACCGGTCCGAACCTGATCCGAAAAGAACCTGCCCAAACCCGACCCAAAGACCCGAACGCCCAAGCCTAGATGGACTAATGGAGATGGGCATCTTTTAAGAGTCCTGAACACTATAAACATCTACAATGGACACCTGCATAGGTTCAAGGCAAATAGAAGTTTAAGTCTGCTATTGCTTAGTGTTCATGGTATTTTTGACATCTCTGGTCCATTATTGGCTTATGAAATGGTTTAATTATACAAATTTCGGTTTAAGTATACTCCGGTTTAATTGGATTCGGTTTTCTTAACCGCAAGCAAATGACTTCTCCCTGTTTCCATCTTCGCGAATCGCGACTTCCCGAGCCTGAGAGATTTACCGTTTGGCTTCACTGAAAAAACCCTAATGGGAAGAACGAGCTCGTGTGGTGGCGACGGCGAGAAGCAGAGGATTGAAGATAAAGAGCAATACGGAGTGTTGCTGTACTACAAGTACACATCTGTTCCCGATGTAGACGAGCTCGTTTCCTTTTATGAATCTAGCTGCAACTCGCTCGGTTTACTCGGCCGAGTCAGGCTCTCCCCTCACGGCGTCAATGTCACCGTATGCTTCTAATCTCCTTCTCTTCATATCCGATGTTGTAATCAAAAGGCTAAACCTTTATGTCTTTAGAGGAATGAAAGACAGTAAAGTCAAACTCTTTTTGAGTTCTGAGAGTTCAGAGTTAGTTGGGTTTGATTGCAAGATCCAATCCATATGAACCATTTGAAGAGTCAGAATCCAAAGTTTGAAGCTTTTTTGATAGAGGTCTGTTTATAGAGTTGTGATAACATTAAAAAGTTTGCATTTTGGTTTAGGTTGGTGGGAAATTAACTGCATTGGAGGAACATATTGCTTCCGCAAAGTCGAATTGTTTGTTTGAAGGCACTGACTTTAAGCTTGCATCTTGCAATCATCCCTTGAATGACAAAGTTTCTCAGGAGTGTGGGTTTACATCTCTCTCCATCCGTGTTGTTGAGGTTCTTTGCCTTCTTCTCTTATTCAATCCCAAGCTTTACCTCCTTAGCCTTTTTGACATGACTGTGACATGCAGGAGTTAGTGACCTTTAGTACTTGCCCTCTCTTGAAATCACCAGACATCTCAAACGCTGGAAAGCATCTCTCTGCTGCTGAGTTTCATTCTGTCCTGGAGAGTGCCAGTAAGATCTTTCTTTTTAATCTGTATCATCACCTGCTTCTATATTGTGTGTCTCATCATCTGATTATGTTTTGATTCAAACTCAGAAGAACAAACTGATGAATCCGGGAAGTCTGAGAATAAAGAGCTTGTTTTGCTGGACGCTAGGAACCTGTACGAGACACGGATTGGAAAATTCGAATCAGAGAATGTTGAGACCCTTGATCCTGAGATCAGACAGTACAGTGACTTGCCAACGTGGATTGATCAGAACGCAGAGAAACTGAAGGGAAAAAACGTTCTCATGTATGAATTATAGTTTCTTGTTCAGTTTTACTTTCCATATATCATTGAAGCTCCAATTGTGTTGGGTAAAACCAGGTACTGCACTGGTGGAATCAGGTGTGAAATGGCATCTGCCTATATCAGATCTAAAGGCGCAGGGTTTGAGAATACTTTTCAGGTGAGATCATGAATAGCAAATGGTTTTGATAGTTGATACACAACAAGTCACTGAACTTGGCTGACTCAAGCTGTTAATTGATTCTTGAAACAGCTCTATGGTGGCATACAGAGATACCTTGAACAGTTTCCCAGTGGAGGGTTCTTCAAAGGAAAGAACTTTGTGTTTGATCACCGGTATACATGTCTAGGCATCTTTCTCTAGTGACCCACCAGGAAAAAAATGGTAACTTACATTTTCTTTCATGTGGGTGGGTTTGAAGGATCTCAGTTGGGAGCTCAAAAGAGGATATAATAGGCTGCTGCCTTCTCTGCAACAATACCTTTGACGACTATTCTCCACGTTGCCGTTGCAGATTATGCAGGATGCTTGTATTAGTCTGCAATCATTGCCAGGTATTGGATCTACTTCTCATGGATTTTGTTACCTTGGTCTAATGATGTGGTGTTGACGCAGGTTAAAGGAGATGAGTATGTGTGTGAGCTGTGCCGAAAACACGGAAAAGGACAAGTCCCTTTGAGTCTTGATCCCTCAAAGGAACTTACCCCTGCAGGTGATGACGATACAAGGAGGAAGCTAAGGATCTTATGCTTACATGGTTTTAGACAGAACGCGTCTGGCTTCAAAGGGAGGACTGGATCACTAGCAAAGAAACTAAAGAACATCGCTGAGCTTGTGTTCATAGATGCACCTCACGAGCTACAGTTCATCTACCAGACTGCTACTACCCCTCCTCCTCCACTTGGGGCATGCAACAAGAAGTTTGCGTGGTTGGTATCACCAGATTTTGACAAGCCAAGTGAAACAGGCTGGACCCAATGCCAGTTTGATCCATTGCAGTATCAGAACCAAACCGAAGGGTTTGACAAATCGTTGACGTATTTGAAGACGGTGTTTGCAGAGAAAGGACCTTTTGATGGCATTCTTGGATTCTCTCAAGGTGCAGCAATGGCTGCAGCTGTATGCGGGAAACAAGAGCAGCTCGTAGGTGAAATAGACTTCAGATTCTGCGTGTTGTGCTCGGGTTTCACACCGTGGCCATTGTTGGAGAAGAGAGAGCAAGGTTCCATCAAGTGCCCTTCACTTCACATTTTTGGAAGCCAGCCTGGAAAAGACAGACAGATTGTGACTCAAGCTAGCTCGGATTTGGCAGGGTTGTTTGACCAAGGCTGCGCCACTGTTATAGAGCATGACTTTGGCCATATCATTCCTACAAAGTCTCCTTATATTGATGAGATTAAAACTTTTCTTAACCAGTTCGTTTGAGGACTTTGTTTATCAGAAGACAATGTTCTTGCAATCAAATAATTTTTCTTCTTGATTTTGTAATCTGACAAGTAAAAAAATTGAAAAAATAAACTGTCACAACAAAGATAAAAGTGACAAATACAAAGTGTGAATCAAATCCTAAACCAGTACACCACACTAGACATGATTCATCCCAGAGTTTTAAGAAATGAAGATACAGAAGCAGAGAATGATTCAAACAAATGACAACAAACAAAAGAAGTATAAGAGCCTTTTTGCACCAGTACTCAAAAACCCAAACTTGAACCCCAATCACAGTTCCAAAAGATGAATCTCATTGTCCCTCAAACCAAAGTATTTCAATGTTCTATACCTTTTTTCAACCAAATTTAAATCCACCAGGGGGAGCAGCGGTCTGGTTATTCCCAAAACTGAATCCCTGTTGTGGATTTTCATTCACACCGTCTGGCAGAATCTGCTCATCCTCTTCTTCAGCCCAATATCTCTCCAAGATCTTAACAGCCTTCTCATATATCTCATTGTTATCATGGGACTGAAGGTTTTCAATTTTGTCCAACCCATCAGATTCTTCAATTATCTGAGCATAGAGATTTACTCCACCGTTTAACCCCATCTCCTTGTCAGCCTCACCAATCTTGAGAATGTTCTCAAGCCCTTCTAAGCACACTGTCACGATCCTCGGATCAGGGCAAATTAGAAGATCACAAAGAGGCTTGATGCAGCCTTGTGCTACCAAATACCTGCATGCAAAAACTATATTATAGCATTCTTCGATATTGAAAGAGATGTTGGTATAAGACTATAAGAGTGAACACTGAATTGTAATTTCACTTGTTTGCAAATGCACTTAGGAATAGAGATGGCTTACTGAATCTGCTCATGAGACCCTCCTGAGGTAGCATTTGAAATAGCCCACGCAGCTTCCTTCTTTATATCGAACTCCGCGTTTTGGAGCAAATGCACAAGAGGGAGGACAATACCAGCGCCAACCACAGCCTATTGTTTGAATAATATAGAGTAATTAAAACTTTGCCTTTAGCCTCTGAAACTTTGATGATTAACAATATTTTATGAAAAGCCTCATACCTCTATCTGAACTTTATTCCCAGCAGTGATATTCGATATTGTCCAACAAGCTTCCTTTTTGATACTTTTCTTGTGATTTTGCGTAAGCAAATTATAAAGGTGGGGAAGTACACCACTATCAATTATAAACTGAAAAGCAAACATACATGTGTAGTCTTAATATGCTAAACACAAACACCAAAACATTATGAAGTACCATTCTTGACAAATCATACCTGTGTCTGAGAGTCATCACCGGTTACGATGTTCCCAACGGTTCGGAGGGCAGGAATGAGAACCGTAGGTGATGGATGACTTGAAGAAATATATATCAACAAAATAATACAAGTTAGTGAGAGCAACCAACACTCAAATTTTAAAAGGAATAAGGAAACTAACCTCAAAAGCTCCACAAGTCGTGGACAGACACCTGCCTGGATCACAGCCTGAATCTTATCATTGGGGCCATCTGAAAGGTAGGAGAGAGCCCAGCAGGCATCAGTGAGAACTTCTTCATCATTCAGATAAATAAGCTGCCGAAGAACTGGCAGGGCAGGCTTCACCTGGAAGATATGAATATCAAACATCAATGCTCGGAATAATGCGAGGATGAAGGCAACCAAAGCAATCAAGTTACATAAAAAGAATACACTTCTCCGTTCATACCTCTTCAAATGGTGTTGGTGGTTTCCCACGACAAAAGTTGGACAAGGTCCATGTAGCGTTCCTTAGCATGGATAACTTTGAATTTTCGTTTAACTGAGACAGCAAGGGTGCAAGAGCACCACAGCTGAGAACAAGGTTCCTGCAGTTTGGCGAGTCTCCAGCAACATTCCCCAAAGCCCACACGGCCTACAACGGATAAAATATATAAAGGTTTATTATAAGAAAACAACATTAACGTTTTAGCACCTAAAAAACTACAGAGAAGCACTTGGCTGAGTATATATTTTGGAACAAAAGAAACAATAAATAAACCAAATATGGCGGGAAGTATCCTTCTCGAAATATAAAATAAAATTGCAAGTGAGAGCTAGTTAGTGGCAAACCTGCTCTCGAACGTCATCACTAGCAGAGCTGAGAAGCTCAACGAAGATAGGCACCGCCCCATGTTCAATCACAACCCGAGTATGATCTGATGTTCCTGACGCAACGTTGGTCAAAGCCCATGCAGCCTCAAACTGCAAAGACAATTCTTACGTGTTTTTTTTTTTTTTTTTTTTTAATTTAAGTCACAAACCATAAGGGACAAATCTAAAAAAAGAAAGAATTTATGGAACCATACCTGGAGTTGTGGATGGTCTTGCCTTCGAAGAAACTCAACAAAACGAGGGATAACACCCGCTTTGATCACCTCATCAATTGGAGGACTGCGCTCTGCTCATCAAAATTACAAAACAACCATCAGATCTCTCTAATATTACACACATATAACATTCTGAAAGGAGAATTAAATGGTGAACCTACCTATAGATAACAACTTTCTAAACTGAGTAGTAGCTTCTAGCTGAGCTTGAGGATCCTCAGAATAAACACCTTGTACCATCATTGGTATACCTTCCAACTGCCAAAAGCAGCAAATAAACAGCATCAAATCTATTAACAAGATCAGCACATGAGTTAGTCCTAGATTTGTTGTAATATAGGATCTGATCTTGATTTGAAGGGAACACACACAATCAAATCAAAGATCCATTACTAACAAATCAAATCCTAAGATCCAAATATTAAGCTCGAGATATTTTTTCAGATCAGCGAGAGTTACTCGTTTCTCAACGGCGGCAGCGCTCTGGAGGGCATCGAGACCAGCTCCAAGAGGCTGCTGCTGCTGCTGGAGCATCATGCCTTCGCGGCGCTTCTTGAGGAGACTGTCCTCACGCTTGTTTTTTCGAATCTCGACGAGGTTGTCCTCTCTCCTCCGCCTCGCCTCATCGGCATCGACACCTGTCTTGTATATCTTCTTCCTCAGCTCCGCGCGTGTGCTCGGCCTCAGCGACATCTTCCCTCACTCTTCTGGAAACCACTTCGTGTCTGAGATCTTTCGATGGAACTGAAAATGGAGGAGATCGTGGAGGATGGAGTCGTCTGTTTGCTGTCGGGTCTGATCCGATTTGGTTTAGTTTGGTCTGGTCGGAGTTTTTTTTATTATTTGTAGGAGCTACTTGAAACCTTCCTTGTGACAAAGAGTATCCTGGAGTTTGCTTTTGGTGAAGAATATACAAATTTTATTTTGCATGATTTGATTACATGAATACTTCATGACTAAGAGATTCTTTCTTATCGGATATGGTATAATTTATTTGTTCTTGCAGTCGTATAAAAGTATATTGACTTGTTGATTATGTCCTAGCAGTGTTCTAAAAATCGATCTAGTCGGCATTTAGATATCCGTCTAGTCAGCAAATTGGATATGAACGAAACGATTTTTTTCAAACCGATTTATTAAAAAGTTGGTATAGACGTCCAAAAATCAGCATGGGCATCCGTCTAAACAATAATCTTTTATAAAACACGATTAACCATGTAATATAGATAACCATCAAATATTTTTGGATAATACAAGATGATGTTTGATTGTCTTTGTGGTTAAAACTTCTATTGAAATCAAAAATTTTGTGTTCAAATATTGGTTAATGAAAATTTGATATTGAGAAAAAGAGATGGATATTTTATGCCTGGGGCGACGAACAATGATGATACATTCGAAATATTTAGAATAAGAAAAACCACAAATATAACAAAGAAGAAACAAGACAGTTTTATATATCCCAATAATTAGATGAAAAGGTTGATAGTTATATGATAGATAATTTAATACTTAGGATAATACAGCCACAAATATAACCAAAGAAAAGGAAACAGTACGGGGTTTTGTATCCCAACAACTTAGATGAAAAGCTTGATAGTTATGATAGATTAGGACTAATCAGAATCAGAATCAGAGTCAGTGTCGATAATACCAACACAAGGACGTTTTCCCTCCCTCACTGATTGATGAGGCAGTTCATCTTCTTGAAACATGACCCCTAACTCTTGTTCGATGTTGTGAACCCCACTCCCCTCAGGACCATACAATACCATCCACGTTGCGTTGATGATCTTGAAAGCTAACTTGGCAGCAACAGATTTGTTTTTCTCGGGGCAGAGCTTAGCCACAATGTTCATGTACTGTCTACGGGCTGTTTGATAGCTACAGGACGGGCTGATTCCGAGGATGTCGTGGAGTGTAAAACTGGTGTTTATGAACCTCCAGTGAATTTGATGAGCCAGGTGAACCTGCGAGATCTTACGATGGTTCGTAGATGTGTTTGGGAAAACAAATGTTAGTGCATGAAGAACTTCAAGGGCTCCTTTCGGATTGCCTCTTCGGTACTGTTCTTCAGCTACTCTTACATTGTTTTCAGAGAACACCATAGCTGACACTGGTACGCTCATTTTTGAGACTGGTTTGATTGCAAAATTTTGTAGAGGAGAAAATTTGAGGTGAAAGAGGTTTGGGATTACCACCAAAATTTATAGTAAAAAAATAAAAAAAAAATCTTAACTTCTCTCTCTTTTTTTTAAAAAAAAATCTTAAATTCTCTCTATAATTAAAAATAAAATATAAAATGAAATATATTGATGTAAAATATAAAGGAATACATAATTTATATATACATAAAGCGAAAAAAAATTAACCAATCGTTTAAAAAATATATATTTTTTATAATATTTTGCGATATAAATATATATATTTTACGTCATTCACGAAAATGTATAATATTTTTGTTATTTTTGTTTTAATATTTTGAAAAATGTATTAAAAGGAAAGTTGACTAAAAAAATAATCTAATTTGGGAGTTTCGTAGTTTCTAAAAAACAAATTAACACTTTTGGTAAACGAGATTTAATAGTTTTTATGGTTGATATATATGTGGAATTGAACGCTTATACCTCTTTTGGTTAAAGCAATTCAATAGTTATTATCATTGATATATAAGTGGAAATTGAATTGCTCGTACCAACTCATAACAACTTTGAACCAATCGTTGTAATATAAATTTTACTTTATAGCATTTTGTGATAAAATAATTTATATTATTATCCTCGAAACAATATATTATCTTATTTGTAATATTTTATATTATTTTAATATTTATAAGATGTTTTATATGCAAAATCCTCGTGGGATTGGTGTTTTATAAACCAAAATATATTAAACATTTAGATGGCATTATTTTAAAAATTAATTGTGGTTAATTCTGCTACTTATGTCTAACATGTGCCAGGTTTGAGAATAGATAATGGCATTACAATTTATTTATTTTAAGCATTGTAACATAACAAACCAAAGTTGTGGTGTGAAAATTCTGGTTTGAAATACTCTTAGATTTTAAATGCTAAAAATGTGTATATATACAGTTTTGAAACAAACCGAGTAGAAATCGCCAACCGGAAAGATTAGAATGTTGATTGGTTAATCACAATGGTTATGAACCACTGAAAAAATTAACCAATGAAAATGCTTTTGAATTTGTGCATATCAGTTGATTGGTATCTCAAGACGGGTCTGAAACCAATCATTTTAATAACACATACTCCAGAAAATCGCTCGGTCGGGCAACTTAATTTATTTGTCTAATCAGATATATTGTGTTGACATGTCTTCATGTGTGTATTTCTAATCGGTCTATTTCAAACCACCACTACATGAAATCTAATTAAGTTTTCCATCTTTCAACAAAATTCGGATAGTGAAAAATATAAACATTAATTTTTCTTTTTGAAACTTAATCTAACCATTAATTTGCTTATCGGGTTTCTCTAGTTGTACAATTGTTGTACAAATATAACTCTATTAAGAATTTCTCTCTTATTCGCATTATATGTTAGGGTGAGTGAGATATATACATTTCTTACATATGGAATGTAAATCAACTTCCGTAATATCAGATATATGGTATGAAGAACTTATTGTTTGCATCCCAAAAACTATTATTAAACATCAAAGAGCTCTTGTCTCTTACAGTTTTCTTTGGAATCAAAGCACATATGAGATCCCAATGCATGGATCTCAAATCAGTCAATCTTAATTAGTCATCTCTTTCAACACTATATCTTATAGAAAACTACAAATTTATGGGACTTGCATTAATTTAATTTGTGGCTTCCATCACAAGTTTTCAGGTTTGGTTGAATGGTTAGTTATATTGCATCAAACTAATAAAACTTGATAAAGCAAAGATCTTTATGATTTGTAAAACTTAGTTGATTAGCAAAAAGAGATTATTTGAAAAGGATAGTGAAGTAGGGCAATATTCTACGAAGGAGAAGTTCATAGGTTTTATGAAGGATCAGTTTGACAAAACTATAACCATGTAGGTAGAAACTAGAATGGCTTTGAAACAAGGAGGTCTACGCTCGCTTGTTTCTAGGCTCTGATTAGTTTGGTGCAATATTGAGTTCCTCTAGCTTCTCATACTTTGTTTTATCTCCATTGAAGTTTGGAATAAAATTTTAAGGATATGACATGAAAGTTTCGACGATGAAGAAAAACAAATCTAAAGAATGATAGCATCATCGGACTAGGTAAAATAAAGAGTGGAATATTATGTTCATTTTGGGTTTGATATTTAATAGCCCACTAGCACAAACCATAAAAATAATGCATCAAGAACACAACTATAAGCAATTGGTTTGGGTTTGGGTGACAAACTTGGGTCAGTAGAATACTAGAAATACCACTGCTTAGCTACAAATACAAATTTGTAACCAAAACCAAATGGTCATATTCTAGTTGCAGTTTTGATGGTTGAGAACTTTTTGTTGATCGAGCAAGAAATTAAATTTCATCATATTATACTCATTTCTGTATGGATCTTAGATATAGATTCAAATTTGTGATTGTCTATAAACTTGTGAATTAGTCTGAAATAGAGATGCACAGTTTCTTCCCTCGCTATCTTCATGGTCATGCAAATGGGGATACAAAGAGTGAATTTGTTTGACGTATAATTCTAGTATGCGACTGATCTACATGCAAAAGTCATAATTAACGATCTAATATTAACTTTGGTATAAATGGTTTTAAAAAGGAAAAGTTGCATGTATGTTACTAGTGAGATGGAAGCAAAATTTTATGAGTTTAAGTGGATATGGTTGACTTGAGACCACGTGCGGAAATGTAGAAAAACACTAGCACAGTTCAAAGACAACGAAATTTCTCTGCCGAAGACATGTGCGAGTGCATGCTGTCTTGCGAAGTGTTCCATGTAATTACACCACACAAAATTCCCTCACATATAAAAAACCTATATATGTATATATATATATTAATCTGATGTGAGAATGAAAAGATATGGACGAGAGTATTTTTGTTGAAGTCAAATTTTGTTCAAAAGAGGGTTTTGTTTGCTTCTCTCGTCCCAGGACCCATTGTTCCCAACACTCAAAACCATATAGTCTTGAGACTCCGGTTATTTCCACCGGTTGAACCGATTAAATTTTGGATTTCCATTCTCTTTTGATTCACTCTACATGGATATCTGATTCCTAACTTTTTGTTATAATACTGTAATCATCACTAAAACATGCATAGACAACCAAACTACAAAAATAATATAATCTAACAAGTGAAATTACACGTTATTTTAGGTGACATTACTAGTGAAAGCAAGGTAGGTGAATAAAAAATTTGATAGTTTTTATTTTTGATAATTATGAATGATAAGGTGAATTTGTTTCTCACTCATAAATACTATATAGCGTTGTAAAAAAAAGAGGAAGAGAAGACTATTATTCTTCAAAAGCTGGCACCTCCTCGGCCACATTCACATATGAGGTCCATAATTGGAGTCACATGGTTGCATGTGATTACATTGGGTCTACCCCTTTAGCCACATATGGCCAACTCCACGTTTTCCCCTTTCTTTTCTTTTGTTTTGTAGCTATCATTCGATGCATTTATATATATACTTTGCTTCTTATTTGGTTCTACTAATTCCAAATATCATGTGAATACGTTAATTAACGTTAAAAACTCGTAATATCAGGATACAAAATGTCAAAGGATAAAATGTGGATGCCCAATCGTATTAATAAAAAGTTATCCGGGTAAGATTTGTGAAAATCATTTTGTGAGAAACACCTTGTCACCTTATAACTTTTTTCCTATAAACAAAAACACAATGACCCACGGACATGTTGCCATTAATTTGATATATATAAAAGTGTGAATGCAAAGAAGAAAGACATATTGGGATGTAAAAAAGAAGTAGCACACGTGGGGAGACTTAAAGAGGGGGAAGAAAGATGTTCATCCAGATTCATTTCTCAATCTTTTTGTTTCCCTTTCTTTTGGTACTAATGTTGTGGTCCTTCACACTTATTTCATTGTTACTTACTTGCTCTCCCCTAGTGGATTTCTTCTTCTCACAAACTTACACTAACTTTGTATTTTTAAACGATAATGTAAATGTCAATTCTTCAACTTTAAAGTAAAAAAAAAAATTTATCATTCAAGAGTCAGAGTTATCTAGAAAGTAACTTTTTTTGTTTATCAATCAGTTACAAAGTTATTTTGAAAGTAAATCTTTATGTTTATCAATCAGGTTCAAAGTTATTTTGAAAGGTTTATCGATCAGTTTCAAAGTTAAAGAAGGGCATTAGCAGCAAAATATAATTTTGGATGGCAATCTAACAATAGTGCAAAAACTTCAACGTCGAAAAAGTCAAAATGAGAACATCACATGGAGTCCATTGGCCCCAAAATTAAGGTGGGTGTTCTCTACACGTTAGGCCGTTTACGCACATGCTCTCTTTTTTAATTGCTTCAAGTTGCAATTCATTTTAAAACTTTTATTCTTCTCTTATCTTCTTTTGTGTGTACACTTATCTTTTAAAGGGTCTATTAACACTTTGGAATCAAGATTAGCTGCCTTTCTTTTTCTTCCTTTAGAAGATTAAGAAACGTGATTCTAGGAAAAAAATTAAGAAGATCAAAATGGATACAACTAAGCAAAGTAATGTACAATGTACAAAAATAAAATACATGAAATTATAAAACAGAAACAAATAAAAAAACTTGAGCCAAACAAAGAGGATAAAAAGGTTAAAAAGCTAATTTAACAACTGACAAATTAACTGCCGCCGTTACGGTCGGGTTAAGTCGACCGTGGCGCGGCGGCTTCTAGGAGTTCTGCTAGAGACTCCATGGCTCGGACCTGCATCTCTAGAGCCGCGATGTAATCGGTCGCCTCATCTAAAAGGTTTGGTACGGTGACTTTCCGGCAACCGGGAACCAGCCGGCCGAGAATCTTCAGCTTTCTCTCAACCGCCGGCAGTTTAATCCGCTTCCTCTCCGTCGCGGTGTCTTTTCTCGGTTTGCGAGTTCCGGTTATCTTCGCCTTCTTGTGTTTCTTCAGACTCGCTCAGACGCGAGTGGCTAAGACCGCCCTGCTCCACCGTGTCGTGCCGCAAGCCGACGCGGCGAGAACTCGGTCCGCCGTGTCCCGTATCTCTCGCGCGGCGGAGGTGATTTTACCGCCGTCGTTGGATCCCTTGCGAACTCGGCGCAGAACTTCGACGAGCTTGGAGGCATAGATCTGCTGCACACGATTGGTTCTCCATCTCTTCAAGCTTTCTTGGTTGATCCCTGATGACTCTGCCTCCTTCGCCGTCTCTGATATCCTCCGCCTCTTCTGTCTTGACTCCGGAGAAGCGTCGTCGACGGTTGTTTCGATGCTCGGAAACAGAGAATCCACCATCAAATCTGATCAAACGAAAGATTCTAAAAGAAGTGTAAATAGACACAAGACCACAACAATCTTTCCATCTTCCTCACTGCGCGCAAACAAGAAGAGAGCTTCAGAAAATCTACGGGTCTCTCTCTCTCTCCTCTCTCGTGTTAGAATGTGACTGTATAGTAACAAAGTGAAGATGAAGGGAGAGAGCAGTTTTTATATCTCCTCCACTCGACCGAGAAGAGTCGTCAGCAGTTTAATACCACTTTTGTCCTTATTTACCGATATTTTGTTTCCTGGAGAAACTATTGGGAAACGGGTCGGGTCTAATAATTATAATGGGCCTTGAATTATTTTGTTAGCTTATGTCCAATGTCCAAATTGAGGACCAGGAAGGGTAAATGAAAAAAATTGTTGGGTTTGTTTCATTTCTTATTGGATTTTTTGAAAACTACTAACAAACAATATCCGTTGCATATTATTTCTCTTGCTTTTAAGTGGCATGCATCAAAAATTTCCAAATTGATACTTGATTTTGTAATTTCACGAGTTGGATGTGTCGTTACATTTCTACCATGGCCACCCGGTCTCGCAGAAACAAATACACTTTTATAAGTTATAACAAACCAGAGAACAATGGATAGAGAAATACACCGACACACAACACAAAGACACAAACCATAATTAAGACAGTGAATTAAGAAATAACGTCATCTTAAGAAAACTGTTCTTCCCTGCTGGCTTCCAACTCCTCGATCATCATTTTCTTCTTCTTGTTCATTATAGCATGGATCTTGGAACAGTTACAAGGCATGAGCAAGCACGATGGTCCACCAACAACACTCCCATTTGAGACAACGGGGAGCTTTTTCGAGATCACCACGGAGTTGATAACATCATCCGTCGGATGATAGATAGACAAAACCTCGAACCCTTGGAGATCACACGGCTCAACGATCGGATAAAGAAACGCTCTCGGACCATGAGCACTCCTCAACATGAGCACAGCACCAGGAGCCATGTGTTTCTGAAGATGCTCGATCACTCTAACTTTATCCTCCTTGTTCATCCCAACAAGCGCTGCTAGAAACACGACGTCGAAGCTCTTCAAGCTCTCCGTCACGTTAATTATATCAACGGTGTGGAAGAACATGCGTTGAGAGATGTCTGGATCAGAAGAAACCAGAAGAGAAGCGAGTGCGTTCGCTGACGGGTCGATGTCAAAGTTGTGAAAGACTGTCTCTTTGAGATGGGATGAAGCAAGAACGATGGAAGTGAGAGGAAGAGGACCAGATCCAATGAAAGCAACATTCCTTGGGACAAGACCGTTTATGTTTTGCGTGAGGAGATCGAACTCGAGCTTCCCGAGTTTTATATAGTTATTGTAATAAGGGAAAATATTTAAATGGTGAAGTGGGTTGTCTTCAAAAGACGTCAAGATCGAAGAGAAATGATGTTCTAGGTGACCTTCGGCTTCGCCACAGATCTTGATGAGCTTTTGTCGAGTCTCTTGGACTGTGTCACACATCTTGGCGACGTCGATGTTAGGGTTGGGTGGGATGCATGTGAAAACGAGCTGGCTGAAGAGAATGTTGACATCTTCGGATGGTTTTAGACTCTCGAGCTTTGAGATCTTTTCGTAGAGATCGCAAATTGTGTTCACCAGTTGCTCCTCTTGGCAATCCATGTCGACACTATGAGGCTTTCTTGTTTTCAAATGAAAGATTAAAATATAAAACTTTCTTCGTTTTTTTTCTTCAAGATATTGTGTTTCTCGGGTGGTGTGAACTTTTTCGAGGGATGGATATTTATTAGGGTAAGGTGGGGACCACATCAACTCAAAAACGAATATGAATTATTTAGGATTTCATGATTCAAGTTGAACACTTAGTTTTTTTTTTTTTAAATGAATTATCACGTCGATAATTTATTTTGGTAACTGGAAACCTTTTCAAAAATAAACTAATATATATATATATATATAATCTATTAAAAATATGCTACAACTTTTAATATTTTAGATATGTTCTTTTGTTTAAATGTTAGGAGTTACATATGTAAGTTTTAAAGGATGGAGTTTTGATTTAGTTTTATGGTTTGTGTTTTACATTTAATATAAATAATAGTTTAGATTACTCGATGAATTGTTAATCATAAAAATAGAAATTGCACAGTCATTAGAAGTCTCCTATATTTTTGTTAATTAAAGATATGTGTTGTTAAAAACTACAACAGTTTTTTTTTTATACTCTTCAAGTTACTCTGACTCGTGTGAACATGCATGTTTGAGATCCAAAATTGTTAGAAAATAGCTAATTTGTATCAAGCAAGATGTGTACTGTCATTAGACTTCTTTTTTTTTTTTGATAACTCACAAGTTTTTATTTAATAATCTTCAAGTTACTCTGACTTGTGTGAACATGCATGTGTGAGATCCAAAATTGTTAGAAAATAGCTAATTTGTATCAAGCAAGATGTGTACCATAGATATTGCATTGGTAACAATGAGATGTTTATTGCTTAATGTTTTTTCATCTTTATCTTTTATCGCAGAAATTAATATCTACATGCTCTGATTTTAGCACTGATGTTCAACATTAAAATTGATTATAAATAATATGTTAAAATATACCCAGCTAGCTGTCAAATCTAAGTAACTTTAGGCCATGATTATTCTTAAGAAACCCATTAGTTTTAAAAAAAAAAAACAAAAAAAAATTAAAAAAAAAACTAATCGCGGATCGCCACGTGTCAGTGGAGCCCGCGAACAGTGTAAGAAACTCACTAAGATCGGTTCTTAATTAGTAGTTTTTGTAACCAATTCTTAAGGATTTTGTGGGGACCTACACACTAAAAAATCCACTAAGTACCCCGGATAATCATGCTATTATATCACCTCTATGCAAAACCAAGCCCAGTTATGAGACTCATGTGACTTTGTGCTTCTTCCAACTTGTACGAAGCAGTAAAAAAGTTTCGCCTTATTATATTGTCTGATACACATTATTGTACAGACATGAAAGAGTCCAATAAAATTGCGATGTGCAAATAATCAAGAGCTGTTACAAAGAGTTTTGACTGTAAGAGCAACTCCAACAATTAAAAACCATACAAATTTCTAAGAAATATAAATATTAGTATTATAATTATTCAGTATGTTTTATTTTTCCTGAACAAAAAAAACATTAACTTCTTCTCACATGATAACATGTGTCTCTTGAAGATACTAAGAATTTTTTAAAAAGTAAACTAAGAATTTTTGGTTTTATTTCTCCAAATTTTTTTGTTTTATTTTTTTCCTTAAATACTTAGAACTTTTCCTAATACTCACCATTGAAGGTGTTCTAAATGACTAGTTAAGCGTCCTCGTGTTTAATTGTATTACTAGGTGATTCACTCTCTGCACGGAGTGAATGAAACAAAATTATGGTTTAAGCTTTCTCGGTTTCTAAATTGTGTACTGCAACGCTCAGGTTTCCATATAAGCAACAAATCTTAAATTTTTTTTCTTTCATTAAGACGCGTGCAGCTGATTACTACTAACATTTGGAAAAAATAATTAGGGCAAAAACAAATTGACTTTTCATTCGAGAGAATATTATGAATATGTGAATTTCGGAAGAGGATATTATCTTCATGCATGGCGTGTGCCTTCCACACATTTCGTACGGCTCTCTCCGTTTTCCTTTGATATGCTTCATGATTTCTTTCGAAAATACTTCACGCAACCATTTATTTTCTTTCTTTTATTTTATCTAGAAAGAATAAAAAGCATCTTATCACACTTTAGCTTGTAGAATTCTACGAAAGTAACATATATGGAATACGTTGACAAAAACAAGCCATATGAAATTGGAATCGATCGTCCATGTCCATGTGTGAGACGAGTTTGCGAATAATATGAGGGATAAAAAGACACACGCCAACTTGAAAAGAGGGACATTCCGTTAAGAGAATGACACCATGCAAACAATCGTATTCCGTGTATGCATTAGTGCCTCTTGCATTAACTCAACGGCCAACGTAGCTAATATATTTGCCGCATACATATATTCCTATATTTGTTCCAAATAAGGGTTGCTAACATATAACGCAAACTTATGTAAGAATTCATATAGTTACATACTTTCTGATTACAAATGTAATAGGTCCTTTTGTTACTAAATAATCTACAACTATTTAAACTGTAGCAATTTAATTGAATTCGAGATTAAAGTACTGTTTCTCTATTAGCATCGGTGGTGGCAGTTGGATCCTGCTGAATATGAATGTATTTTCTTACATATGCGTTTATTTTTTTTGTTGTAAGCGAAGTCTATATCTGTTGTTTTCGTAGGATTCCATGAGCTATAAAAGTTGTATTATTTATGTATACAAAATACAAAGAGATTATTGTTGCGTGAAGAAGTTGAGAAATTCATGAAGTATATCAAAGGAAAATTAAGGAGAGCCATAAGAAGTGTGTGGAAGGCACACGCCAAGAAGATATTACATCTTCAAGTGAAATGGACATATTCTTGATAATTCAGTACTTACTAATGTAAGAAGTCCTGCAATTTAGTTGATGTTGTCAATGGTAGTGTTTGAAAGGAAGTACGTTTGGTCAAGCAACCTGTTTATAATCACGGTCTCTCACTATCAACTCTATCTTCTCGTTCTACCGAATTGGGTTTTGGGTTGTCCATCTCACAGTTTGTTCTTCTTCTTTTTCATCAATAGTTTTGTCTTCATATTAAATTACCAATTTTATTGTAATATCATTATAAAAAAAATAAAAAAACAGCGGAAGCAGTGTATCCTATTAGTTAAAGTTTAAATGCTTCTATACCCAGGTATGAGGTTCGATTTCCTTACAGATTATACGTTGCGAAGCTTATCGGAAGTTCAAGAGTATTGTAGGCAGAGCCGTTCGTTATGGTCATTTTTCCCAACATGTAGAACCGTCCGACGATCCAAGTGTTTCTGGGAGAGCTTCATCATATAATCTTTATCCGCGAAACTATTCATCAATATGGCATATGCTGCAGGAACCGATCCAGGTGTTTTTTAAAGAGTTTCATCACAAAATCTTTATCCGTGGAGCTGTTTATCAATATTGCATGCTGCAGGAACCGTCCATCGATCCAAGTGTTATGGGGAGAGCTTCATCATGAAATTTTTATCTGCGGAGCTGTTCATCAGTATCACATATGTTGCCGGTAAAGATTATATGATTGATGTAATAAGTTACCTAGTATTTAAAAAGAAAATCTACAAAAGATTGTAAAAGAAAAGCAAATGTTTAATTATTACAAATGATTTTGACCCAAAAGGAAAACTTTATAATGGGCCTCACAAGTTAAAAAGCCCACGTGCTTTAAACACAAACTTAATCGTAAGTGGGCTTAATCCAATAAAAATCCCTCCTGCTAAAGCGTCGTCGTTTTATTAAAATACAAATCTCGGTCTGTGACTGGTTCGATTACATGACTCCAAAATCTAGTCCGGTTTAGTGACAAATCAATGTTTACCGATTATTAAAAAACCCGACAATTCACAAAACTGGGAAAAGCAACAGTGAAACCGAACCCTTCTGTCATCGTCCTGAGTTCGAGATTTAATGGCTGCACATCCGACTTCGGAGCCGGTCGTGAATCACCCGACGACGCCACAATTTGCAGAGCCATTAGGTGTAACTCTCTTTGTTCGGCATCTTCCTGATGGAATCCCTCATGATATCGTCTCTCGGCTCTTCTCTCAGTACGGAGCTTATGCCGTTCGTCCTTGCTCCGGTGGAAGGTAAAAAAAAATCCCTAAACCGTTTCTTTCGATTTAATTGGAATAAACATTACTTTTATAAGGTTTAGGAAATAATAATATCAAATTAGTCGAACTTGACATATATAATCATTGCTACAGATTAAGGAATGCTGCATTTGTGGATTTCAAGAATGAAGCTATTGCTTCTCAAGCACATCGTCAGTTAAATGGGTACCAGTTACTCCCTCATCTTCCACTAGTAATAAGCTAGAGTTAGTCAATGATGGAGCTGTTTTTTTTTTTTTTTTTAATCATTTTATGATTCTTTAGGTTGAGGTTTCTTGGTAAGGTTCTACAAGTACAGAGAGCTAATAAACCTAGTGAGAATAAGAAGCCTCGTCTAAATGAAGAATCTGGAAAAGATGGTCAACCGTTCGTATTCTCAACCGTTAGCAGCAGCAATAATGATTCAAAATCTGGAGAAGGACTTGCTGGTGAACCGATCGCTCCTAAACTTGGCATAAACTATCCATTCCCTCCTCACCTGCAGTAAGTTTCACTCATTTAAAAAAAAAAACATTGGTGTGTATGTGCGTGTGTGTTTCTCTTCTCATCCTTCAGATGTTTTTTTTTACAGATATGCTTACCCACCACCCGATGCAAATATATTAGCCAACATTACTAATGCCCTTATTGCTGTCCCACCTTTATACACCCAGGTTAGCTCTACTGTGTCACTGTGCAGAAGTTTTTTTTTTAATTTCCGGTTATGTTCTGTAGATATCGACTATAGTAGAGTGCAGAAAAGAACAAGAGATGTAATTTTACACCTCTTGATGACAGGTGCTGCATCTAATGAACAAAATGAATCTTCCACCTCCTTTCCGCCTTGCTTTGCCCACACCACCTCTACCTAAAGCAGCCCAGCAACCAACTGAGGTGGATCATCAATCTAGTAGCGAGTCAGAGATGGAGTCTGATGAGGTATGGCTCTTCATGTCATGTCTGTATTCTACAAATTTAGTCAAGTGGCTTCATGCTAAGCTCATTTTGGTTGCTTCTTTCTCTCTTTTTGTTAGTGAACCTGTGTGATAATCGCTGAGTGTTTTTCTGCACTCTTTATATTCAGTGTTATTGAGTACTTGGGTAAGAATTATGATTGTAGTATTATGTTTAGGATACAGATACATCAAAAGCAAGAAGGAAGCGTGCTAGACATGAAACTCTTGTCGGTCCTGGTGTGGACAAGAATGTGCCACATGAGACTGTCGGAGTGAAGCCCTCGTCTTTGACTCCCAAAGAGATGCCTCGGATAAGAAAGAATAAACATGTTATGCAGGTATCCTTTTATCTATAGTTATCTTTCAACCCTTACGCTGTGTAGTTGTGCTGATATTTGTAAGGTCTATGCCGGTAGATCAAGATTACTCAAAAAGTTGCTCAAGACGAGCGTAAAGAGGATATTGAGCTTGAAGGCCCTGCAGAGGAGGAGCCTAGAGAAGAAGCTTCAAATTTGAAACCCTTTGCAAGTTTAGAGGAGTTGGAGAAGGGAAGGCTACCTCCGCAGGATATTCTTTCACTGCCTATGTTCAAGGTATGGATACAAGTATCAAGTTATAATATGTGTGTGTTGAGAAGAATTTTTGTAATGGTGTGAGCCTGATTATCAGTTCCAGCCTTTTCTTTGGGCCATTGATTGGCTATGCATACTTGTTACAAGGGACTCTCTAATCTCTATCCATGAAAAGCTATTTACTGATTGATAGTGTATCTTTTCTATTCAGCTCTTTCATGACTGTTTCCCTAGTTCAAATGTAAGAGTGTCCATCTCTGAAAAAAAAAAACATATTCACTGAGAGAAAATGCATTTTGTTTTTATTGTGTGCAGAACTACACAGCTGGGAATCCCTCGCTTGTGCTGTATATTAAAAATCTTGCCAAAGATGTTATCACTGATGATTTCTATTACATATTTGGTAAGATATCGCTCTGCTAACCGAATCAAAAATCTAGAGTCTTTAATTTACTGCTGATACCTTGCCTTTCTGGAAGTCTATTCATAGCTATATTTTGGTACTCATGTAGGATCACAATTTGGAAGCATCGAAGCAGCTAAATCCAGTCTTGGTGTGAGGCTGATGCAGGTGATCCGTCTGTCTACGGACTTTCGTAACCTTAAACTTGCTTTGGATGATTATCAATCTTCTTGTTTATGACTATAATCTATTGTGAGAAACTTTAGGAAGGAAGGATGAGAGGGCAAGCTTTTTTGACATTTCCATCAGTTGAAGTGGCACATCGTGCTCTGGTAATAATCCTTAACACCTTCTTGCTCTATGTAAATGTCTATGTTAGTCTGAATATTGTATATATGATGTATATACCATTGACAGCATTTTGTGCTTGAATATATGAAAAACGTGTTTTTTTATACCTACATAAAGAGGAAAGTAACTGATGTTTTGTTTATGATTTTTGCAGAATCTTGTAAATGGTTTTGTGTTCAAAGGAAAACCAATGATTATCCAGTTTGGTAGGAATCCTGGATCAGCCAAGCCAAACGAATGATGGTATGTATATCACAGAGTTGTTTTCTTTTGATAAATTTAAAGGTTTTACAGAATTAATTAGCTGCAAATTGCTTTTTTTAGGATCTTCATGTAACTCGTTCATTTGTAGTGGTGCTTGATTTGTAGGCTGTGGTTTGGAGAGTGGTTCTTTGAGCTTGTAGTGTTTAATAAGAAGCTGATGGAGTTAGAGTGAAGCCATGGAGGTGCTTTTGTCTAACATCTTTTGTGGTTCTGGGAGATGTTCAGATTCTCATAGATTTAGGAGACTAATGGATGTTAGAGGTGTAGCTAAACTTCCACACCATTCACAATTAACAAAGCAGAACTTATAAGAATCTTCTTTTTATTTTAAGTCTTGTAATTAAGACTCCAACCTCTCCAGTGTGTTGATCATAACTTTTTTCTCATGAAGTGTGGGTGCAATGAGTCGTTATCATTATTAACTGAAGTTTAGACTTTGAGTAGCTTTCAAGCTAACCTTCACACGAAGAAGAAGCATCAACACAAAACATAAAAGCTAAAAGTTATGGGCTCAAAGTCGTCATTAATTAATGGTTATAAAGGAAATAACACACACGAGTGTTTTTCTCGGCCCACGCTTTTAGAATTGTTCCAAGATGAAAACAATCCAACGGTGGTGATCGCGTTTCAGTCCAACAAACCAAGCGGTGTTTTTTACGAAACCACCCGAGAGATTTGCTTCTATTTTCTTTTTGTTTACTTCCCCCACGAGAAAAGCACACTTCTTTTTTGTTATAACCACCCACCGCTAATATTTACCCACGTGTCACCCTTCCTTCGCGTTTCATCCAATACCGTAGCGCCGTGTCACTTATAATGACAAACATTGCTGACGTGTCTGTTGGATAACGTGGCCGCAGATTCCCACGTGGCAAAAGATAATATCCGTGAGAGCAACTTCAATAGCAGCTTCCAGTATATATATCTCCAGGTCTTATTCAACAACCTCTGATCTCAGTGAAGCAGCTCCGATCTGAGTTTTTATCAATGGCGAAACTAATCCTTAGCGTCGTCTCCGTGGTTCTTATCGGTCTCGTGGCGGTCGCTTCCGCCGCTGTTATCTTCGAGGAACGCTTTGATGGTAACGTACTTTCCTCTCTCTATCTGTACATTTCCAGCCTCTTAGGATCTAGTGATGTGTTTGTTCGTATCCGTCTTGCGATTATATTCGTCAATCTGAGTTTCGAATTTGTGAATGCTTGCGAGTTAATGATCCATTTTCGATCGTACAACGATATCCTCGTTTTCATCGGATAAGATCATTTTTACAAATGTTTGATCATATGAATTATTACGGATCTACCAATTTGTTGATTCGTTGATTTTTAAATTATTAATCGGAGGTCTTTGAAATGGCTGTGAACTTTTGATTGATATTACTCTTCGTGGAGATATATATATATATATATATATATATATCACTAGAGCGAGGAGTCATCGATTGATAAAACTCTGAGATGATTGATTGTTCACAGTGTATTACTACTACTTTTAATCTAATCAGTTTTTGTTAATTTCCGTTGATTATAGTATATTATAATCTAAGCGTATCTCGTTTTGTAGAATTCGTGTCTCGTGTGTTGATTATTTACCTCTATTTTTTTTTGTCATGTCTTTGTTTCTAAAGATGGATGGGAGAACAGATGGGTTAAATCTGAGTGGAAGAAAGAGGACAAGTCTGCTGGGGAGTGGAGCCACACTGCTGGAAATTGGTCTGGTGATGCTAACGATAAAGGTATATATGATTCATTCAGCTTTCAGAGCTAGTAACCGACTCATGATTCATTAGTTTTTTTTTTTTTTTTTTTTTTTTTTTTTTTTTAATGCTGTGTTGTAACTCTCACTGTATTGCAGGTATCCAGACCAGCGAGGACTACAGATTCTACGCCATCTCAGCTGAGTTCCCTGAATTCAGCAACAAGGACAAAACCTTAGTCTTCCAATTCTCAGTCAAGCACGAGCAGAAGCTTGACTGTGGTGGCGGCTACATGAAGCTTCTCAGTGGTGATGTTGACCAGAAGAAATTTGGTGGTGACACCCCATACAGGTACATTACTTATCTCGTCTCGTTTTTTATCTAGTCACTGTAACAGTCATAACATCATCAACTGATATTTGTTTTTAATAAATAACAACCTTCTTCTTTTTTTTACCTGCAGCATCATGTTTGGTCCCGATATCTGTGGGTACAGCACGAAGAAAGTGCATGCTATCCTTACCTACAATGACGCCAACCACCTGATCAAGAAGGATGTTCCGTGTGAAACTGACCAGCTCACCCATGTCTACACATTCATCCTCCGCCCAGATGCTACTTACACCATTCTCGTTGACAATGTTGAGAAGCAAACCGGTAGCCTGTACTCTGACTGGGATCTTCTCCCACCAAAGAAGATCAAAGACCCCAGCGCCAAGAAGGTATGCAGTGACTTATGAACCAACTACTTGTATCTCATTTAGAGACCGAACAAGAACAAACCAGGCCAATGCTCATCCAATCTGATCTCTCTTTTTTACAGCCTGAGGACTGGGACGAGCAAGAGTACATTCCTGACCCTGAAGACAAGAAACCTGACGGATACGATGATATCCCAAAGGAGATCCCAGATACCGATGCTAAGAAGGTTTTTACCTTGTCTATAGTTTGATTAAATATCTAAAATCTCTTGTTGTGTTCTGTATTTGCTAATTTTTCTTTGTGTCCTTTGTGTTAGCCTGAGGACTGGGATGAAGAAGAAGATGGTGAGTGGACTGCCCCTACCATTCCCAACCCTGAGTACATGGGTGAATGGAAGCCCAAGGTTTGTCAATCTCGCTGTCAACAAGTACGTATAATTTTTTCCGTCCTCTCAAGGTTGTCATATTTTTCTGTAGCAAATCAAAAACCCCAACTACAAGGGCAAGTGGGAGGCTCCAGAGATTGAAAACCCTGGTAAGTTTCCTATACTGTGGCCTTATCATATACGCAATTGATCTCTTTTTAAAATTTAAGTCTTCTTTATCATTAAACCTTGCACCAATTTGATACGTTTAGTAATTCATATCTTTTGTTCACGTTAAATAACAGTCGTATATCATTTTCGTACTCAACAAGCTGGTTTAATGTTCTTGCATAAACTCACATGAAACTTTAGCTCTCCAAGACATAATATCCAACCATTACTGTGCCTAATATTACTGCTTGCATGCAGACTTCAAGGACGACCCAGAGCTCTATGTCTTCCCCAAGCTGAAGTATGTTGGAATCGAATTGTGGCAGGTAATAGATGTTGTCACTGTGACATTTTGTCTTCCTAGATCTGTTACTCCCATCTAAAAGTGCATATCACTCTTTTTCAGGTGAAATCAGGATCATTGTTCGACAATGTCTTGATCTGCGATGACCCAGACTACGCCAAGAAGTTGGCAGAAGAAACATGGGGAAAGCTCAAGGATGTACGTGTTCTAAAAATACTCATCTGCATGGAAGCAACTTGTTGCTTCTGGTTACCGATAAGAATAGCCAATCTAATCTCTCGTAATTGCAGGCGGAGAAAGCAGCTTTTGATGAGATTGAGAAGAAGAAAGAGGAAGAGGAATCCAAGGACGCTCCAGCGGAAACTGATGCAAGTCTTATTTGTGATTTATTGGGTCTTTCTTTTGTTTCTTGTGCCAAGGTCCTGAACTGATATCATGTGTGTATTGAATTTGTTTCCAGGGTGAAGATGAAGCAGAGGAAGATGAAGGAGAGGAATCAGATACTGAATCAAAGACGGAGGCCAAATCAGAAGTTAGCGAGGAAACCGCTGAGAAAGACGCCACCGCTCATGTATGTTACGAAAAATACTTGCCTCTTCATTCCCCTTCCATATTGTTGTTTTGATTAAGTAAGTTGATGGGGTGATACTTTGTTTATGCAGGATGAACTGTAAGGAAAAGGACGTTGCAGTTTGAAGACCAAAGTTTTCGAGTCTCTTTTTTTATTTTCCTTTTATCCTTTCTTTCGAAGTACTTTAGCAATCTAGTTTGTCTGAGGTAGAACAAGTTTTAGCAATTAAAAAAGTGGGGGGCAAATGTGTTGGGGGGGGGGGGGGGGGGGGAGAGACACTGATATGACACGATCAGAGGCTCTTTTTGTACTGAAAACCATATGATGACATTTTGCACTTTCATCTCTTTCTCTGCTCTAAGTTTTATATTGGTTCCATCAAGTTTAATTTCCTTAAAAACTCACACATGCTTGAACGTTATTTTACTCTACAAATGGCTAAAAGTAGTTTAGTCCCAGCTATGAAGTACTTTAAACACAAATTTGTAAAATGATTCAGTTGAGATTGTGTTTATTGCAACGGATCCGACTACTTCTTAATGTGTTGCTATTCACCATAACCATTTGGACTACTTGCATATGTTTTCGAAATAAAATGTGGCTCGCTTTTCTCATCGACAATTTAAATGATGTTGTCAAAAAGAAACTCATCTCCTGCCATTAATCTTCTTTTGCCAACCATCTCTCTTTTGGCTCTCTCACCTACCCAGAGTGAAAATTCCATTAAAGTCCAGCTAACAAAGCCAACGTATTAAAAAGATCCTAACCTCTGATTCTTGGATCGGACAGTTCGCATTGGCTCAAATGACGTCAACGAGAAGGATGAGTACCAATCAGGAGGCTCCACATCAATTCACCAGCTCCATCCTTCAACTGCTTCCAGCCTCACAAACCACCAGCAAGAAAAATCCACTTCAACTGCTTCCAGCCTTTTCAACTGCTTCCAGCCTTCCACCGTCTCTTCCTCTACGTCGGAAGATCTCCTCATCTACTCTAAGTTATTCTCATAGCTTATGCTTGACATAACTACCCTGACCTCTACAAGTACTGGATTACACTCCTTTCTCTCGTTGTCCTTCCGATCTGGTTAAGCTCATCCTCTGTGGCTGCTACACACGCTGTCGTTGCTTTTCGTGTACACTGCGTAATTCTACAGACACGAAACCACGACAATTATTTTCAGTGAGAGACGTGTCCTGTGGTGGAGGAGGAACCTGAGTCTTGGTGAAAACAGGTGGAGGAGGAACCTGAGTCTTGGTGAAAGATAAAAGATTGGTGGATTTCTCATCTAATTTGATTTTTTTAACATTTACTCAATTTGGAATCTGAAATCGAGAAATGAAGAAGAAGATATATTATTATGCTTTTCTATTAATTTTTTTTTTGTTTAGAAGAAATTAGAGATGGTGTAGTACAAGGATACTAAAATCTTTTTGCAGCTAAAAAGTGTGTCTAGTATTTAATGTGTCTTTGATTGTAATTGATATGTTGAAATGTGTTTTTGGTTGTAATTTTCTCGAAAAAAGGCCAACGGTGGCGATCACGTTTCAGTCCAACAAACCAAGCGGTGTTTTTTACGAAACCACCCGAGAGATTAGCTTCTATTTTCTTTTTGTTTACTTCCCCCACGAGAAAAGCACACTTCTTTTTTGTTATAACCACCCACCGCTAATATTT
This sequence comes from Brassica napus, assembly GCF_020379485.1. Lineage (NCBI taxonomy): Eukaryota > Viridiplantae > Streptophyta > Magnoliopsida > Brassicales > Brassicaceae > Brassica > Brassica napus. The sequence goes on along the minus strand of NC_063448.1, from coordinate 3,685,695 downwards.
ACCCACGTGTCACCCTTCCTTCGCGTTTCATCCAACACCATAGCGCCGTGTCACTTAGACTACAAGCAATGGAGGTGTTGAAACTTTAATTCAACAGTTTAATACTTACAATGCATGTGTTGAAAGGAGAGTTGAATCATAGGTGGATTAATCATAGTTGAATATTTTCAACTAGTTGAATCGAACATGGGTGGAGAGAGAGAGTCCACATGTCATATTATTATTAGAGTTAAAAATTGAAATTTAAGGAAGAAAGAGAATGAAATAATTTATTTTGTTTTTTCCACCTCCATTATTTGATGTCATTTATTTCATAGTAAATTAATTTTTATATTTATATTTTAATCATAAAATTTCATCATTTTTCATACTCTATTAATAGAAATTTGTTTCATTTTATTTGGACATATATTTATAAATAGAGATTAATCTCACGTTTAACCAAATGCAGTGGTGTGTTTAATCAAACGTTTAAAATAATTTGGCACACAACTAGCTGAAAAAATTAAACCCGTTGAGAGGGAGAGAGACAGTCTGATGTGGCATAGTTCCATTGGCCAAAGAGAAAGTGGTTCTGCCGACTTTTCTTTGATTGGCTGTGTTTTAGTTTTTTTTTTTTTCCTCTTCTACATTATTTCATTCAATTATTGTATATTAAAATATTTATTTTAAAAAAAAAATATATTAAAATTTATCATATTTCATACTCTATAAATAGAGACTTGTTTCATTAGATTTGGACACAGAAAAAAAAACCCATCTTTAGCCTCTCATAACTCTCGTTTCTATATTTTTTCTATCTTCTTTGAAAAAATGGATCCCAACCAAAACTCTTCTAATAATATCCAAAACCCTTCAAACAACCCTTTTAACTATCCGAATCCCAACAACTATCCATTCCAAAATCCGTTTCCTAACCCCAACCAACCCCAAAACATACCAAATTATGGTTTTCCACCAAGTTTTTTCACGCCATCGGCTGTTCCAAACTACCATCCATATTATGGTTCGCCAATGTCATATTCATCTCAACAACCCACTTATTCTTCTACTCCAACGGATAAGGAATTTGCTTCGAATGTTGGAGCAACTGAATTTCCCGAGTTTTCTACACAAATGACTCTTGGTGGTATAAGTGGGGTTAATGAAGCAACTCTTGGAGCAGACAGTTCAGCCTCTGCTACCCGAAAAAGCGTCAAATGGACAACTGAGCAAAATTTGGTGCTATTGAGTGGGTGGATCAAATACGGAACAAACATCGTTGTTGGCAGAAACCAGAAAAGTGAATCATTTTGGGGCAAAATTGCTGAGTATTGTAATGAACATTGCTCATTTGATCCTCCGCGCAGTGGAGTTTCATGCAGAAATCATTACAACTACATGAACCAAAAATTGTCAAAATGGATTGGCGCTTACGATAACGCTAAGAGTATGCAACAAAGTGGGTGGTCGGAGCAAGATGTATTGGCGAAAGCGCAAGAAATCTATTCAGGTGGTGGTACCGGAAATTTCAATTTAATGAAAGAATGGATCGCTGTCCGTGATCAACCACGTTATGGTAGTCAAGTTGGAGGGAATAGTGGCTCTAAAAGCAGTGGATCTAAGAGAGCCCACGATAGTGATGCTAGTGACTCTAACTCTGTTGGATCCACTGCTCGTCCAATGGGAAGGGATGCAGCAAAGAAAAAAGCTAAAAAGAAAGGCAAGAGCGTAGCCCTGGAAGTGGTCAACGAAGATTTTAATGAATTCAAACAAATCAAGGCTCAAGAGTTTGAACGCTTGGAAAAATTAGCCATGTTGCAAGAGGAGGCAAACGAAAGGCGAAAGGAGGCAATCCAAAGGCAAGAGGAGGCAAACCAAAGGCAAGAGGAGGCAAATCAATTGATGAAAGAAAAAACTCGGGCTAAGAAGATGAAGATGTGGCTGAAGCTAAGTGAAAAGGAACATCTCAATGACCAGAGCAACGAGTTGTTCCAACAGTTGAGCTACGAATTATTTGGAAAATAATTGTAGTCACAAGTGGTTTCTGCATCATCCCACTCCATGCTTGTCTGCACCATGTCACTTCATGCTTTTGTAATGTTTGTTGTAATTTTCTCCTTTAATAATGTTGTTGTCTGTTGATGCTTTAATAATGTATTGTTATGTTATGGTTTAATAATATAAAATCTTATCCGTCAATTTCGGTTTTAAATGGGAGAATCTTATCTTATAATCACTCAACATGGTTAATAAAGCTGTCGAGTGCCCGTGACTTTTCAATCAATGCTATCCGTCAATTTCGGCTTTAAATGGGAGAATCTTATCTTCTAACCACTCAACACGATTTAATAATGCTGTCGAGTGCCCGTGACTTTTCAATCAATGCTATCCGTCAATTTCAGTTTTAAATGGGAGAATCTTATCTTCTAACCACTCAACACGATTTAATAATGCTGTCGAGTGCCCATGACTTTTTCTTCAATGTAAAAATCTTATCCTCCAACCACTGAACATGATCTATCGATTTCATTGTCTTATAAATAAAGACTCATTCTTTCATTGATGTACCAATACCACAATGGATCCATCGGAAATTCCTTTTGATATGGATCCTTCAGAACTTCTTTTTGATATCGAAGCTTACAAAAGACAATCTGAAATTGAAGAAAGGTATATCCTCAACCAGTTTAGAGAGCGTCGAAAGAAAATCGAGGAAGACTATCCACCTCGTAGCAAGAGGAGATACCACAAAAGAGATCATGCAGCGGCAAATCAAAGATTGATTGACGACTACTTTTCCAATCAACCTACATATGATGATACAATGTTTCGTCGACGATTTCGGATGCGGAAACATGTCTTTCTCCGAATTGTAGAGGACCTATCAAGAAGTGACGATTACTTCACTCAACGATTTGATGCAGCTAATAAAGAAGGCATATCTCCACTAGCGAAATGTACCACAGCCATGCGGATGTTAGCATATGGTATGGCAGCCGACGCAGTTGATGAATACATCAAAATTGGAGGTACAACAGCTTTGGAGTGCTTGCGTAGGTTTTGTAAGGGAATCATACAATTGTACGAGCAAGTGTATCTGAGAGCCCCAACTGAAGATGACCTACAAAGAATTTTGCATGTTAGTGAAATGCGAGGGTTCCCGGGAATGATTGGGAGTACTGATTGCATGCACTGGGAATGGAAAAATTGTCCTAAAGCGTGGGAAGGACAATATACTCGGGGAGACAAGGGAACTACCACAGTTATTCTTGAAGCGGTCGCAACCCATGATCTATGGATCTGACATGCTTTTTTTGGATGTCCAGGCACATTGAACGATATAAACGTTCTAGATCGTTCACCAGTGTTCGATGATGTTGAACAAGGAAATACTCCAAGAGTGAACTTCTTCGTGAACCAACGACCTTACAATATGGCGTACTATCTAGCTGACGGTATATATCCTTCTTATCCTACTTTCGTCAAATCGATTAGGCTTCCACAGAGTGAACAAGACAAGTTATTTGCACAAGTTCAGGAGGGATATCGGAAGGACATTGAACGTGCATTCGGAGTGCTGCAGGCTCGATTTAAAATCATTCGGGAACCAGCTCGCTTGTGGGAAATTTCTGATTTGGCTATCATAATGAGGTCATGTATCATATTGCATAATATGATTGTTGAGGATGAACGAGATACATATGCTCAACTCTGGACCGATTATGATCAATCTGAGGCAAGTGGATCTAATGCCCCACAACCATTCTCGACCGAAGTGTTACCTTCATTTGCAAATCACGTGCGTGCTAGATCTGGGTTGCGGGATTCAAATGTGCATCACGAACTGCAAGCAGATCTAGTCAAACACATATGGCAAAAATTCAGCATGTTCCGTGGTTAGAAAGATTTCCAAGTTTGTGAGTTGTGTTTATTGTACTAATTATGTTATGTGTTTTATTATTTGTGTTGTGTGCTTATTAATGTATTGTATTAAATTTTAAATTTTCGTAATTCTACTTTTTAATAATAATTCTTTATATTTCATGTCTTAAATAATTGATATTTTTATTAAAATTATAAAATTAAACATAAATTATTTAATCATTTATATAGCTCTTAAGTATTGTAATTTAATTTAAACTAATAATAATTATTAATATGTAATTACAAAATAAAAGATGTAAAACAAAACAAAAAAATGGAAAATAAAAATTGTAGGGTAGGGTGTTGAATTTTATTTTAAACAAACCATTGTAGAGTATAAAAAATGAGTGGGTGTTGAATTATTAGTTGGAAGAGAGAGAAACTGATGTGGAAGAAAGAGAAGATGATGTGGAGGGCGTTGGTATGTTGAATCTATTGTATATAGTCGACAAACATTGCTGACGTGTCTGTTACACATTGGATAACGTGGCCGCAGATTTCCCACGTGGCAAAAGATAATATCCGTGAGAGCAACTTCAATAGCAGCTTCCAGTATATATATCTCCAGGTCTTATTCAACAACCTCTGATCTCAGTGAAGCAGCTCCGATCTGAGTTTTTATCAATGGCGAAACTAATCCTTAGCGTCGTCTCCGTGGTTCTTATCGGTCTCGTCGCGATCGCTTCAGCCGCCGTTATCTTCGAGGAGCGCTTTGATGGTAACGTACTTTCCTCTCTCTATCTGTACATTTCCAGCCTCTTAGGATCTAGTGATGTGTTTGTTCGTATCCGTCTTGCGATTATATTCGTCAATCTGAGTTTCGAATTTGTGAATGCTTGCGAGTTAATGATCCATTTTCGATCGTACAACGATATCATCGATTTCATCGGATAAGATCATTTTTACAAATGTTTGATCATATGAATTATTACGGATCTACCAATTTGTTGATTCGTTGATTTTTAAATTATTGTTACTCTTCGTGCATGAAGAACTTCAAGGGTTCCTTTCGGATTGCCTCTTCGGTACTGTTCTTCAGCTACTCTTACATTGTTTTCAGAGAACACCATAGCTGACACTGGTACGCTCATTTTTGAGATTGGTTTGATTGCAAAATTTTGTAGAGGAGAAAATTTGAGGTGAATGAGGTTTGGGATTACCACCAAAATTTATAGTAAAAAAATAAAAAAAAAATCTTAAATTCTCTCTATAATTAAAAATACAATATAAAATGAAATATATTGATGTAAAATATAAATGAATACATAATTTATATATACATAAAGCGGAAACAATTAACCAATCGTTTAAAATATATATTTTATTTATAATATTTTGTGATATAAATATATATATTACGTCATTCACAAAAATGTATAATATTTATGTTATTTTTGTTTTAATATTTTGAAAAATGTATTAAAAGGAAAGTTGACTAAAAAAATAATCTAATTTGGGAGTGTCGTAGTTTCTAAAAAAAAAATTAACACTTTTGGTAAACGGGATTTAATAGTTTTTATGGTGGATATATATGTGGAATTGAACGCTTATACCTCTTTTGGTTAAAGCAATTCAATAGTTATTATCGTTGATATATAAGTGGAAATTGAATCGCTCGTACCAACTCATAACAACTTTGAACCAATAGTTGTAATATAAATTTTACTTTATAGCATTTTGTGATAAAATAATTTATATTATTATCCTCGAAACAGTATATTAGGTTATTTGTAATATTTTATATTATTTTAATATTTATAAGATGTTTTATATGCAAAATCCTCGTGGGGTTGGTGTTTTATAAACCAAAATATATTAAACATTTAGATGACATTATTTTAAAAATTAATTGTGGTTAATTATGCTACTTATGTCTAACATGTGCCAGGTTTGAGAATAGATAATGGCATTACAATTTATTTATTTAAAGCGTTGTAACATAACAAACCAAAGTTGTGGTGTGAAAATTCTGGTTTGAAATACTCTTAGATTTTAAATGCTAAAAATCTGTATATATACAGTTTTGAAACAAACCGAGTGGAAATTGCCAACCGGAAAGATTAGAATGTTGATCGGTTAATCACAATGGTATGAACCACTGAAAAAATTAACCAATGAAAATACTTTTGAATTTGTGCATATCAGTTGATTGGTTAAGAACTTTTTGTTGATCGAGCAAGAAATTAAATTTCATCATATAATACTCATTTCTGTATGGATCTTAGATATAGATTCAAATTTGTGATTGTCTATAAATTTGTGAATTAGTCTGAAATAGAGATGCACAGTTTCTTTCCTCGCTATCTTCATGGTCATGCAAATGGGGATATAAAGGGTGAATTTGTTTGACAAATAATTCTAGTACACGACTGATCTACATGCAAAAGTCATAATTAACGATCTAATATTAACTTCCGTATAAATGGTTTTAGAAGGGAAAAGTTGCATGTATGTTACTAGTGAGATAGAAGCAAAATTTTATGAGTTGAGTGGATATGGTTGACTTGAGATCACGTGCGGAAATGTAGAAAAACACGAGCACAGTTCAAAGACAACAAAATTTCTTTGCCGAAGACATATGCGAGTGCATTCTGTCTTGCAATGTGTTCCATATAATTACACCACACAAAATTCCCTCACATATAAGAAACCTATATATGTGTATATATTAATCTGATGTGAGAATGAAAAGATATGGAAGAGAATTTTTTTGTTGAAGTCAAATTTTGTTCAAAAGAGGGTTTTGTTTGCTTCTCTCGTCCCAGGATCCATTGTTCCCAACACTCAAAACCATATAGTCTTGAGACTCCGGTTATTTCCACCGGTTGAACCGATTAAATTTTGGATTTCCATTCTCTTTTGATTCACTCTACGGGGATATCTGATTCCTAACCTTTTGTTGTAAATACTGTAATCATCACTAAAACATACATAGACAACCAAACTACAAAAATAATATAATCTAATAAGTGAAATTACACGTTATTTTAGGTGACATTACCAGTGAAACCAAGGTAAGTGAATAAAAAATTTGATAGTTTTTATTTTTGATAATTATGAATGATAATGTGAATTTGCTTCTCACTCATAAATACTATATAGCGTTGTACCAAAAAAAAAAGAGGAAGAGGAGACTATTATTCTTTAATAGCTGGCACCACCTCGGCCACATTCACATATGAGTTCCATAATTGGAGTCACATGGTTGCATGTGATTACATTGGGTCTACCCCTTTAGCCACATATGGCCAACTCCACGTTTTCCCCTTTCTTTTGTTTTGTTTTGCAGCTATCATTCGATGCATTTATATATATACTTTGCTTCTTATTTGGTTCTACTAATTCCAAATATCATGTGAATACGTTAATTAACATTAACAACTCGTAATATCAGGATAAGAAATGTTAAAGGATAAAATATGGATGCACAATCGTATTAATAAAAAGTTATCCGGGTAAGATTTGTGAAAATCATTTTGTGAGAAACACCTTGTCACCTTATAACTTTTTTTCCTGGAAACAAACATACAATGACCCACAGACATGTTGCCATTAATTTGATATATATAAAAAGTGTGAACGCAAAGAAGAAAGACATATTGGGGTGTAAAAAAGAAGTAGCACACGTGGGCACACCAATTGTCCAGCCACCAGACTGGGAATTACCTTTCGAGGTGATGTGTGATGCCAGCGATTATGCAGTAGGAGCTGTCTTGGGAAAACGGAAAGAGAAGAAACTTCACGTCATCTACTATGCAAGCATGACACTTGACGATGCACAATGCAACTATGCCACCACCGAGAAGGAACTACTTGCCATTGTTTTTGCTTTTGAGAAGTTTAGATCCTATCTTGTTGGATCTAAAGTTATAGTACACACTGACCATGCTGCGCTGAGGTATCTACTTCAGAAGAAGGATACAAAGCCAAGGTTGCTGCGATGGATTCTCTTGCTGCAAGAGTTTGACCTGGTGATCAAGGACAAGAAAGGGATTGAGAACGGAGTCGCAGACCACCTCTCTAGGCTAAGAGTGGAAGATGAGTTACCATTGGCAGATACTCTTCCCGTGGAGAACGTTTATGCAGTGAGCATCCAATGCAATTATGGATATGTACCTATCAAGGATGCAAGCATTCCTAAGATGCCTTGGTTTTCAGAAATAGCAAACTACCTGGCCGGAGAACAAGAACCGCTCAAATTCACCGGAAATGACAAGAAGAAGTTCTTAAAAGATGTCAGACGCTATCTCTGGGATGAGCTATTCTTGTATAAGCAGTGTGCCGACAATATTTACAGAATGTGTGTTACTGAAGAAGAGATACCTGGCATACTTTTCCACTGCCACGGTTCCAACTACGCGGGACATTTTGATGTAAGCAAAACCGTTTCGAAGATCCTACAAGCTGGTTTCTGGTGGCCTATGATGTTCAAAGATGACCACTCCTTCATCTCTAAGTGTGATGCATGCCAGAGACAAGGAAATATCAGCAAGAGGAATGAGATGCCACAGAACTTCATCCTAGAAGTTGAGGTATTTGACGTATGGGGTTCGATTTCATGGGACCATTCTCATCCTCTTACAACAATAAGTACATCCTTGTTGTTGTTGACTATGTTTCTAAGTGGGTTGAGGCCATAGCAAGTCCAACAAATGATGCCAAAGTGGTGGTAAGGATGTTCAAATCTGTCATCTTTCCAAGATTTGGGGTGCCAAGAGTGGTGATTAGTGATGGAGGATCACATTTCATCAACAAAGTGTTCGAGAAGCTGCTAAAAAAGACACAAGGTGGCGACTGCATACCACCCTCAGACAAGCGGACAGGTCGAAATCTCCAATCGAGAGATCAAAAGTATCCTACAGAAAACAGTAGGAGCAACAAGAAAAGACTGGTCAACCAAGCTAGATGATGCCTTATGGGCATACAGGACAGCATACAAGACTCCTATTGGCACCACTCCCTTTCACCTTGTCTATGGTAAACCATGCCATCTTCCAGTGGAGTTGAAGTACAAATCAGCTTGGGCGGTTAAACAGATGAATTTTGATGTGAAATCCGCAGCTGAGAGAAGGATGATCCAACTAAATGAGTTGGACGAGTTTCGACATATGGCTTTCGAAAACTCCAAGATATACAAGGAACGCACAAAGGCGTATCATGATAGGAAGATCATTCCGAGAACTTTTGCTGCAAATTATCAAGTCCTACTCTTCAACTCTCGTCTGAGGTTGTTTCTCGGGAAGCTTAAATCCTGATGATCCGGGCCTTTCACTATCAAAGAAGTAAAGCTCTATGGTGCAGTTGTGCTGTGAAGTCATGATGGTAGTGAGTTTGTTGTGAGCGGTCAGCGTCTAAAGCCATACCTAGCCTACACAGAAATCCCCGAAGGAGAAGATGTCTCTCGGAGAACCGCCTCGAGCTTAGAGCACACCGAAAGTCAAGCTAATGACTGTAAACAAGCGCTTAGTGGGAGGCAATCCACTGGTAAGTGTGAATTAGAATTAAGTTTTCATCTCGGTTTGTTAAAAAAAAAAAAAAACCCTCTCCATCGATCGGTCGGGAATAGGATCGATCGATCACTAAGATGGTCCAAAGCGTAACAAAGTGATCGATCGATCAGGTTATCCCATCGATCGATGCGGATACCCAATCGATGGATTGAACAAAATCTCTGAAACCTTTTTATAAATGCATCGATCGATGCATATGTGTACAAAAATGCATCGATCAATGTGTGTGCTGGAAACAGAATTATAAGGCAAAACCCGACCCTTTTTGGATGAAAACCTCAGAACTCTCATCCCCTCCGAGTTCCCCAAAAATTCGACCCCCTTTCTCTCTCTATAATCATCCGATTTGAACAATTTTGGGATCTATTCCACTTAATTTTTCGAGCTCTACCTGATTCCTACACTCGTTTTCACCCTAAGACAGGTATACTCCGCGAATCTCCACATTCTCAATTCGTGTTCTTGAGCATTTTTTGGGTTTTGTGAATTTCTTATTTCCGTGTTGATTCCTTGATCAAATATGCATGAAACAGATGTTTAAACATGGATTAGAACATAATTGTCTGTGATTAACGAGTTTAGAACAGGATTTGAGATTATTTAGGGTTTGTGAAATTTTCATCAATTTGGGTTTTTATCACAACTCGATTTCGCCTTTCATTTGCATGTTGATTTGAGTTCTTAGTTGATTATAACCATGTTGAGAGCGAATCGTTGTTGAAATACTTAATGGAATGATGAACTTGGGGAATGAACTGATTATGGATTGATGTTCCTTAGCTGAGTCGTTAGTGTTTACTGAACTCTTGTTAGTATTGTGCTGCTTTGAAAAACATATACTGCATACTCACTTGTTTCAAAGATTCTATTTTGTAGAGAATGAAGCGTACGAAAACATCGGCAAAGAAGCACGCACAAGAAGAGATTTCTTCTCAGCGAGAGAAGCAAATGCCAAAGAAGTGGAATAAGTCTGATACCACCCACTACAACAACATGAAGAATGTAGTCGTTCCAGCTACACAGCTAGCATGTCCTGAGACGATGACAAAGTTGGGAATCAAATCAGACATTGAAGGGCTGTTCCAGAACAAGGGTCTAAGCCAACTATGCAACCTCAACGAACCCACTTATCCGGAGTTGGTGCGCCAGTTCATAGCATCCGCATACGTCGCCCCTCCCGATGATAGCCATCAGGAGAGTTTTCTGGCATTCGTAGTATAGAAAGTGTACTTTGAGGTATCTTTCACAAACCTCTGCGGACTATTTAGATTGAGTGCAGGGGAGAGAACATCTGGCCTTTGTTGGACCTCGGATCTGTTGGACTTCTGGGAAACAATTGGCACATGGCTTTATAGATCTTCTCAGGCAAAGGAATCACTTATCCGGAATCCAGTACTGAGATATGCCACACGCCTCATTGGCTCATTGCTATACGGGACAACCACAGCCGCATCAGTCACGCAATGGAGTTGTGCCTCCTGTACAAAGGTGTGAGGCATTTGCTACCGGCATTTGGAAATTCTACATTCCCACCTGCTACTGCCTTCAACATGGGAGCGGTGCTGGACGCAAACTTAGTAGGATACAAAGGGAAAGTAACCAAGTCCAAGAGCAGTGCATGTGGATTTGGTGCAGTGGTTATTCGGATCCTTAGACATGTGGGTGTCGACTACGAGAACCATCGGGTAGCATTGGACAGATCGAACAACATTGCTTGGAACTACCTGGATGTCATTTCTCTAGTAAGTAAGGAGTTCATAGCTGGTCCTTACTCGAAGATCGCTCGGGATGGTCCATATGTCTACGTATTCCAGGACCGAGCGAAGAAAACACTCTACTGCCACCTGCCTCAGATCGACCTGGCTGCTCTACTTTCATAGGCTGCAGTTGAGTTCCTACCCCCTGCTACCGCACTAATAGACAAGTCACCCTTCTTCACACCAAAATATCAGACCAAAGGCAAGGCCGTGGATGATGAAGAAGGAGAATATGAGGCTGCACAAACCATTCCTGATGATGATTCACAACCCCATCAGCTACTCCTATCAGACTCCAGCCAGTACAAGCTGCATGAGCTTCCACTGAAAGCCACTTCGCGCCAGCAACAACATTGGAGAGATCAGAGCATCAAGACAAACAACGACATGCTACACAAGATCTGGGCTGCCATTTCACGTATCAGGCCGTGTCGTTGCCAAAAGGATGATGTAGTTCATCAGGACAACTCTCCATCCAGCTCTGGTTCGGATTCGAGAAGTGCACGCAGGGCAAGAAAGAGGTCCAACAGACCTGAAGATGCAGGAACATCTGGAGCAGGAGACGAGGAGTTGGAGCTATCACCGGCCAGTATTGTCATTTGATTTTGGACCGCGCTAAATGTTCCTTAGCTGCTCCAGATGTTCCATTTAGCGCGGTCCGAAATCAAATGACAATACTGGCCGGTGATAGCTCCTACTCCTCGTCTCCTGCTCCAGATGTTCCTACATCTTCAGGTCTCTTGGATCTCTTTCTTGTCCTGCGTGCACCACTCGAACCCGAACCAGAGCTGGATGGAGAGTTGTCCCGATGAACTACATCATCCTTTTGGCAACGACACAGCCTGATACGTGAAATGGCAGCCCAGATCTTGTGTAGCATGTCGTTGTTTGTCTTGATGCTCTGATCTCTCCAATGTTGTTGCTGGCGCGAAGTGGCTTTCAGTGGAAGCTCATGCAGCTTGTACTGGCTGGAGTCTGATAGGAGTAGCTGATGGGGTTGTGAATCATTATCTGGAATGGTTTGTGCAGCCTCATCTTCTTCATCATCCACGGTCTTGCCTTTGGTCTGATATTTTGGTGTGAAGAAGGGTGGCTTGTCTATTAGTGCGGTAGCAGGAGGTAGGAACTCAACCGCAGCCTATGAAAGTAGAGCAGTCAGGTCGATCTGAGACAGGTGGCAGTAGAGTGTTTTCTTCGCTCGGTCCTGGAATACGTAGACATATGGACCATCCCGAGCGATCTTCGAGTAAGGACCAGCTATGAACTCTTTACTTACTAGAGAAATGACATCCATGTAGTTCCAAGCAATGTTGTTCGATCTGTCCAATGCTACCCGATGGTTCTCGTAGTCGACACCCACATGTCTAAGGATCTGAATAATCACTGCACCAAATCCACATGCACTGGTCTTGGACTTGGTTACTTTCCCTTTGTATCCTACTAAGTTTGCGGCCAGCACTGCTCCCATGTTGAAGGCAGTAGCAGGTGAGAATGTAGAGTTTCCAAATGCCGGTAGCAAATGCCTCACACCTTTGTACAGGAGGCACAACTCCCATTGCGTGACTAATGCGGCTGTGGTTGTCCCGTATAGCAATGAGCCAATGAGGCGTGTGGCATATCTCAGTACTGGATTCCGGATAAGTGATTCCTTTGCCTGAGAAGATCTATAAACCCCTGTGCCAATTGTTTCACAGAAGTCCAACAGCTCCGAGGTCCAACAAAGGCCAGATGTTCTCTCCCCTGCACTCAATCCAAATAGTCCGCAGAGGTTTGTGAAAGATACCTCAAAGTACACTTTCTATACTACGAATGCCAGAAAACCCTCCTGGTGGCTATCATCGGGAGGGGCGACGTATGCGGATGCTATGAAGTGGCGCACCAACTCCGGATAAGTGGGTTCGTTGAGGTTGCATAGTTGGCATTGACCCATGTTCTGGAACAGCCCTTCAATATCTGATTTGATTCCCAACTTTGTCATCGTCTTAGGACATGCTAGCTGTGTAGCCGAAACGACTACATTCTTCATGTTGTTGTAGTGGGTGGTATCAGACTTATCCCACTTCTTTGGCATTTGCTTTTCTCGCTGAGAAGAAATTTTTTCTGGTGTGTGCTTCGTTGCTGATGTTTTCGTACGCTTCATTCTCTACAAAATAGAATCTTTGAAACAAGTGAGTATGCAGTATATGTTTTTCAAAGCAGCACAATACTAACACAAGTTCAGTAAACACTAGCGACTCAGCTAAGGAACATCTATCCATAATCAGTTCATTCCCCAAGTTCATCATTCCATTAAGTATTTCAACAACGATTCGCTCTTAACATGGTTATAATAAACTAAGAACTCAAATCAACATGCAAATGAAAGGCGAAATCGAGTTGTGATAAAAACCCAAATTGATAAAAATTTCTCAAACCCTAAATAATCTCAAATCATTTTCTAAACTCGTTAATCACAGATAATTATGTTCTAATCCATGTCTAAACATCTGTTTCATGCATATTTGATCAAGGAATCAACACGGAAATAAGAAATTCACAAAACCCAAAAAATGCTCAAGAACACGAATTGAGAATGTAGAGATTCGCGGAGTATACCTGTCTTAGGGTGAAAACGAGTGTAGGAATCAGGTAGAGCTCGAAAAATTAAGTGGAATAGAGCCCAAAATTGTTCAAATCGGATGATTATAGAGAGAAAAAGGGGGGGGGTCGAATTTTTGGGGAAAATAGGAGGGGATGAGAGTTCTGAGGTTTTGATCCAAAAAGGGTCGGGTTTTGCCTTATAATTCTGTTTCGAGCACACACATCGATCGATGGAGGGGGTTTTTTTTTTTGTTTTTTAACAAACCGAGATGAAAACTTAATTCTAATTCACACTTACCAATGGGTTGCCTCCCACTAAGCGCTTGTTTACAGTCATTAGCTTGACTTCCGGTGTGCTCTAAGCTCGAGGCGGTTCTCCGAGAGAGACATCTTCTCCTTCGGGGATTTCTGTGTAGGCTAGGTATAGCTTTAGACGCTGACCGTTCACAACAAACTCACTACCATCATGACTCCACAGCACAACTGCACCATAGGGCTTTACTTCTTTGATAGTGAAAGCTTCCCGGGAAACAACCTCAGACGAGAGTTGAAGAGTAGGACTTGATCATTTGCAGCAAAAGTTCTCGGAATGCTCTTCCTATCATGATACGCCTTTGTGCGTTCCTTGTATATCTTGGAGTTTTCGAACGCCTTATGTAGAAACTCGTCCAACTCATTTAGTTGGATCATCCTTCTCTCAGCTGCGAATTTCACATCAAAATTCATTTGTTTAACCGTCCAAGCTGATTTGTACTCCAACTCCACTGGGAGATGGCATGGTTTCCCATATATAAGGTGAAAGGGAGTGGTGCCAATAGGAGTCTTGTATGGTGTCCTGTATGCCCATAAGGCATCATCTAGCTTGGTTGACCAGTCTTTTCTTGTTGCTCCTACTGTTTTCTGTAGGATATTTTTGATCTCTCGATTGGAGATTTTGACCTATCCGCTTGTCTGAGGATGGTATGCAGTTGCCACCTTGTGTCTCACGCCATTTTTCTTTAGCAGCTTCTCGAACACTTTGTTGATGAAATGTGATCCTCCATCACTAATCACCACTCTTGGCACCCCAAATCTTGGAAAGATGACAGATTTGAACATCCTTACCACCACTTTGGCATCATTTGTTGGACTTGCTATGGCCTCAACCCACTTAGAAACGTAGTCAACAACAACAAGGATGTACTTATTGTTGTAAGAGGATGGGAATGGTCCCATGAAATCGATCCCCCATACGTCAAATACTTCAACTTCGAGGATGAAGTTCTGTGGCATCTCATTCCTCTTGCTGATATTTCCTTGTCTCTGGCATGCATCACACTTAGAGATGAAGGAGTGGGCATCGTTGAACATCGTAGGCCACCAGAAACCAGCTTGTAGGATCTTCGAAACGGTTTTGCTTACAGCTAAATGTCCCGCGTAGTTGGAACCGTGGCAGTGGAAAAGTATGTCAGGTATCTCTTCTTCAGTAACACACCTTCTGTAAATATTGTCGGCACACTGCTTATACAAGAATGGCTCATCCCAGAGATAGCGTCTGACATCTTTTAAGAACTTCTTGTCATTTCCGGTGAATTTGAGCGGTTCTTGTTCTCCGGCCAGGTAGTTTGCTATTTGTGAAAACCAAGGCATCTTAGGAATGCTTGCATCCTTGGTAGGTACATATCCATCATTGCATTGGATGCTCACCGCATAAACGTTCTCCACGGGAAGAGTATCTACCAATGGTAACTCATCTTCCACTCTTAGCCTAGAGAGGTGGTCTGCGACTCCGTTCTCAATCCCTTTCTTGTCCTTGCTCACCAGGTCAAACTCTTGCAGCAAGAGAATCCATCGCAGCAACCTTGGCTTTGCATCCTTCTTCTGAAGTAGATACCTCAGCGCAGCATGGTCAGTGTGTACTATAACTTTAGATCCAACAAGATAGGATCTAAACTTCTCAAAAGCAAAGACAATGGCAAGTAGTTCCTTCTCGGTGGTGGCATAGTTGCATTGTGCATCGTCAAGTGTCCTGCTTGCGTAGTAGATGACGTGAAGTTTCTTCTCTTTCCGTTGTCCCAAGACAGCTCCTACTGCATAATCGCTAGCATCACACATCACATCGAAAGGTAATTCCCAGTCTGGTGGCTGGACAATTGGTGCGCCCACGTGTGCTACTTCTTTTTTACACCCCAATATGTCTTTCTTCTTTGCGTTCACACTTTTTATATATATCAAATTAATGGCAACATGTCTGTGGGTCAATTGTATTTTTGTTTCCAGGAAAAAAGTTATAAGGTGACAATGTGTTTCTCACAAAATGATTTTCACAAATCTTACCCGGATAACTTTTTATTAATACGATTGTGCATCCACATTTTATCCTTTTAACATTTCTTATCCTGATATTACGAGTTGTTAATGTTAATTAACGTATTCACATGATATTTGGAGTTAGTAGAACCAAATAAGAAGCAAAGTATATATATATAAATGCATCGAATGATAGCTACAAAACAAAAGAAAGGGGAAAACGTGGAGTTGGCCATATGTGGCTAAAGGAGTAGACCCAATGTAATCACATGCAACCATGTGACTCCAATTATGGACCTCATACGTGAATGTGGCCGAGGTGGTGTCAGCTATTGAAGAATAATAGTCTCATCTTCCTCTCTTTTTTTTGGTACAACGCTATATAGTATTTATGAGTGAGAAGCAAATTCACCTTATCATTTATAATTATCAAAAATAAAAACTATCAAAATTTTTATTCACTTACCTTGCTTTCACTGGTAATGTCACATAAAATAACGTGTAATTTCACTTATTAGATTATATTATTTTTGTAGTTTGGTTGTCTATGTATGTTTTAGTGATGATTACAGTATTTACAACAAAAAGTTAGGAATCAGATATCCCCGTAAAGTGAATCAAAAGAGAATGGAAATCCAAAATTTAATCGGTTCAACCGGTGGAAATAACCGGAGTCTCAAGACTATATGGTTTTGAGTGTTGGGAACAATGGGTCCTGGGACGAGAGAAGCAAACAAAACCCTCTTTTGAACAAAATTTGACTTCACAAAAAAACTCTCGTCCATATCTTTTCATTCTCACATCGGATTAATATATACACATATATAGGTTTCTTATATGTGAGGGAATTTTGTGTGGTGTAATTACATGGAACACGTTGCAAGACAGCATGCACTCGCACATGTCTTCGGCAAAGAAATTTCGTTGTCTTTGAACTGTGCTCGTGTTTTTTGTTGAAGTCAAATTTTGTTCAAAAGAGGGTTTTGTTTGCTTTTCTCGTCCCAGGACCCATTGTTCCCAACACTCAAAACCATATAGTCTTTAGACTCCGGTTATTTCCACCGGTTGAGCCGATTAAATTTTGGATTTCCATTCTCTTTTGATTCACTCTACGGGGATATCTGGTTTCTAACTTTTTGTTGTAAATACTGTAATCATCACTAAAACATAGATAGACAACCAAACTACAAAAATAATACATACATAATCTTTCTGTTTATCAATCAGTTTCAAAGTTAAAGAGGGGTAAGCACGTTTATTCGAAGCCCTTAAGAAGGGACCTTGACTTAAGAAAGATAAAAAATAAATGTAAAACCCAATTTAAACCAAAACGCGTCTCTTAATTAAGGGAGCGAGGGCACGGCGCTTAATGGCCACACAGCACGTTTTTACTTGTCTTCTAGTTGAATGCAATAAAATGTATTGTCATGAGTTGGTGAATCACGTGAAATGTATTGTCATTATGTATTTTCAAAATAAGACAAATATAAACACTATCTCTTTAGTGTTTCAAAAAAAAAAACACTAGCTCTTTCAATCTCATTTTCATCTCTCACAATCTCACTTTCTCTCCATTATTTTCATTCTCTTTGTAATTTCTCTAAAACAATTCTACTTTGTATTTTCTCATATTTTTCCATTCTCTTCATAGTTTCTTTAAAACAATTCTCATTTTAATATTTTCTAATTCTTATGGATTTTAAAATTAAGCAACTACCAATAAACCATTTTCATTAAGTGTCTCTTAACAAATTATCTTACTTTACTTTTATTAGTTAAAAATTCACTAAGCACCACTTAAGGGCTTTAGCAATAAACATGCTAATAGCAAAATATAATTTTGGCGACAATCTAACAATAGTGCAAAAACTTCAACGTCGAAAAAGTCAAAATGAGATAGAGTCCATTGGCCCCAAAATTAAGGTGGGTGTTCTCTACACGTTAGGCCGTCTACGCACATGCTCTTTTTTAGAATTGCTTCAAGTTGCAATTCATTTTAAAAAATATATTCTTCTCTTATCTTCTTTTGTGTGTACACATCTTTTAAAGGGTCTATTAACACTTTGGAATCAAGATTAGTTGCCTTTCTTTTTCTTCCTTTAGAAGATTAAGAAACGTGATTCTAGGAAAAAAGATTAAGAAGATCAAAATGGATACAACTAAGCAAAGTAATGTACAATGTACAAAAATAAAATACATGAAATTATAAAACAAAAACAAATAAAAAAACTTGAGCCAAACAAAGGGGGTAAAAAGGTAAAAAAGCTAGTTTAACAACTGACAAACTAACTGCCGCCGTTACGGTCGGGTCAAAGTCGACCGTGGCGCGGCGGCTGCTAGGAGTTCTGCGAGTGACTCCATGGCTCGGACCTGCATCTCTAGAGCCGCGATGTAATCGGTCGCCTCATCTAAAAGGTTTGGTACAGTGACTTTCCGGCAACCAGGAACCAGCCGGCCGAGAATCTTCAGCTTTTTCTCAGCCGCCGGCAGTTTAATCTACTTCCTCTCTGTCGCGGTATCTTTTCTCGGTTTGCGAGTTCCGGTTATCTTCACCGTTTTGTGTTTCTTCAGACTCGCTCGGACGCGAGTGGCTAAGACCGCCATGCTCTACTGTGTCGTGCCGCGAGCCGACGCGGCGAGAACTCGGTCTGTCGTGTCGTGTATCTCTCGCGCAGCGGAGGTGATTTTACCGCCGTCGTTGGATATCTGACGAATTCGACGCAGAGCTTCGACGAGCTTGGAGGCGTAGATCTGCTGCACACGATTGGTTCTCCATCTCTTCGAGCTTTCTTGGTTAATCTCTGATGAATCTGCCTCCTTCACCGTCTCTGATATACTCCGCCTCTTCTGTCTTGACTCTAGAGAGGCGTCGTCAACGGTTGTTTCGATGCTCGGAAACAGAGAATCCACCATCAAATCTGATCAAACGAAAGATACTAAAAGAAGTGTAAATAAGCACAAGACCACAACAATCTTTTCGTCTTCCTCACTGCTCAGAAAATCTACGAGGAAGACGAAAAGATTGTTGTGGTCTTGTGCCTATTTACACTTCTTTTAGAATCTTTCGTTTGATCAGATTTGATGGTGGATTCTCTGTTTCCGAGCATCGAAACAACCGTTGACGACGCTTCTCCGGAGTCAAGACAGAAGAGGCGGAGGTTATCAGAGACGGCGAAGGAGGCAGATTCATTAGAGATCAACCAAGAAAGCTCGAAGAGATGGAGAACCAATCGAGTGCAGCAGATCTTCGCCTCCAAGCTCGTCGAAGCTCTGCGTCGAGTTCATCAGAGATCCAACGACGGCGGTAAAATCACCTCCGCCGTGAGAGAGATACGCGACACGGCGGACCGAGTTCTCGCCGCGTCGGCTCGCGGCACGACACGGTGGAGCAGGGTCGGTCTTAGCCACTCGCGTCCGAGCGAGTCTGGAGAAACACAAGAAGGTGAAGATAACCGGAACTCGCAAACCGAGAAAAGACACCGCGACGGAGAGGAAGCATATTAAACTGCCGGCGGCTGAGAGAAAGCTGAAGATTCTCGGCCAGCTGGTTCTCGGTTGCCGAAAAGTCACCGTACCAAACCTTTTAGATGAGGCGACCGATTACATCGCGGCTCTAGAGATGCAGGTCCGAGCCATGGAGTCACTCGCAGAACTCCTAGCAGCCGCCGCGCCACAGTCGACTTTGACCCGACCGTAACGGCGGCAGTTAGTTTGTCAGTTGTTAAACTAGCTTTTTTACCTTTTTACCCCCTTTGTTTGGCTCAAGTTTTTTATTTGTTTCTGTTTTATAATTTCATGTATTTTATTTCTGTACATTGTACATTACTTTGCTTAGTTGTATCCATTTTGATTTTCTTAATCTTTTTTCCTAGAATCACGTTTCTTAATCTTCTAAAGGAAGAAAAAGAAAGGCAACTAATCTTGATTCCAAAGTGTTAATAGACCCTTTAAAAAATAAGTGTACACACAAAAGAAGATAAGAGAATGATGTGATATTGGGCTCATATGTGAAGTTATGGATATGGAAGACATTCAGAAATTGGCCTATGATGTTAGTTAACATGTCCACTCCATTTTTATCAAGTTACAAGCCCAAAAAGATTCATAAACAAGGGGTTTATTTGCTGTCCAAGATGAGTGACGAAATTAGGTGATTAATTGCATGAAAGTTTTCTCTCTCTTGCATGCAAGGAATGTTTGTTTCAAGAACACTCTATCTCCTCCATGCACTAGTGTTATCATTTCCCATGTAATAAATATCTAGCTTTGTGAGCAAGTCTAGTATCCTATAAATAAGTTGTAATCTTCATGAAATAAAATAAGAGTTGAGTTTATATTTTTGGAACTTGAGAGTGATTCTCAAACCTGTTTTCGATCATGGTGTGTCATATCCATTGGTCAAAACTTTTATGATTGTTGGTGTGTAATATCCTTCAGTCTAACTTGGTCTAATCTAGTGTGTCATATCTAGAGGTGGTCATTATAGGGTAGTATCAAGAGACTTTCCGCCCCTTTTGTATCACCTTTTGATCCACATCCCTTGATCGTTTGTTGCTTTCTAGCTCATTCGGTGCAAGGCTTATCCCTTACCAATTTCAGAGTGTAATCCTTGGGAGGTTTTTTTATCAGAGAAGAATAAAAGTTTTAAAATGAATTGCAACTTGAAGCAATTCTAAAAAAAAGAGCATGTGCGTAGACGGCCTAACGTGTAGAGAACACCCACTTAAATTTTGGGGCCAATGGACTCCATGCGATGTTCTCATTTTGAATTTTTCGACGTTGATGTTTTTGCATTATTGTTAGATTGTCGGCCAAATTTATATTTTGCTATTAGCATGTTTATTGCTAAAACCCTTAAGTGGTGCTTAGTGAATTTTTAACTAATAAAAGTAAAGTAAGATAATTTGTTAAGAGACACTTAATGAAAATGGTTTATCGGTAGTTTCTTAATTTTAAGGTCCTTAAGAATTAAAAAATATTAAAATGAGAATTGTCTAAGAGAAACTATGAAGAGAATGGAAAAAGATGAGAAAATACAAAGTAGAATTGTTTTAGAGAAATTACGAAGAGAATGAAAATAATGGAGAGAAAGTGAGATTGTGAGAGATGAAAATGAGATTGAAAGAGCTAGTGTTTTTTTTTGAAACACTAAAGAGCTAGTGTTTATATTTGTCTTATTTTGTCTTATTTTGAGAATACATAATGACAATACATTTCACGTGATTCACCAACTCATGACAATACATTTTATTTCATTCAACTAGAAGACAAGTAAAAATGTGTTGTGTGGCCATTAAGCGCCGTGCCCTCGCTCCCTTAGTTAAGGGACGCGTTTTGGTTTACATTGGGGTTTACGTTTATTTTTTATCTTTCTTAAGTCAAGGTCCCTTCTTAAGGGCTTCGAATAAACGTGCTTACCCCTCTTTAACTTTGAAACTGATCGATAAACCTTTCAAAATAACTTTGAAACTGATTGATAAACAGAAAGATTAACTTTCAAAATAACTTTGTCACTGATTGATAAACAAAAAAAGTTACTTCCTAGATAACTCTGACTCTTGAATAATAATATTTTTTTTTACTTTAAAGATGAAGAATTGACATTTATATTATCGTATAAAAATACAAAGTTAGTGTAAGTTTGTTAGAAGAAGAAATCCACTAGGGGAGAGTGAGTAAGTAACAATGAAACAAATGTGAAGGACCACAACATTAGTACCAAAAGAAGGGGAAACAAAAAGATTGAGAAATGAATCTGGAGGAACATCTTTCTTCTCTTCTTTAAGTCTCCCCACCTGTGCTACTTCTTTTTACACCCCAATATGTATTTCTTCTTTGCGTTCACACTTTTTATATATATCAAATTAATGGCAACATGTCTGTGGATTATTGTGTTTTTGTTTCCAGGAAAAAAGTTATAAAGTGACAAGGTGTTTCTCACAAAATGATTTTCACAAATCTTACCCCGATAACTTTTTATTAATACGATTGTGCATCCAGAATTTATCCTTTAACATTTCTTATCATGATATTACAAGTTTTTAATGTTAATTAATGTATTCACATGATATTTGGAATTAGTAGAACCAAATAAGAAACAAAAAAATATATATATAAATGCATCGAATGATAGCTACAAAACAAAACTAAAGAAAGGGGAAAACGTAGAGTTGGCCATATGTGGCTAAAGGGGTAGACCCAATGTAATCACATGCAACCATGTGACTCCAATTATGGACCTCATATGTGAATGTGGCCTACGAGGTGCCAACTTTTGAAGAATAATAGTCTCATCTTCCTCTTTTTTTTTTGTACAACGCTATATAGTATTTATGAGTGAGAAGCAAATTCACCTTATCATTCATAATTATCGAAAATAAAAACTATCAAATATTTTATTCACTTACCTTGCTTTCACCAGTAATGTCACCTAAAATAACGTGTAATTTCACTTATTAGATTATATTATTTTTGTAGTTTGGTTGTCTATGTATGTTTTAGTGATGATTACAGTATTTATAACAAAAAGTTAGGAATCAGATATCCCCGTAGAGTGAATCAAAAGAGAATAGAAATCCAAAATTTAATCGGTTCAACCGGTGGAAATAACTGGAGTCTCAAGACTATATGGTTTTGAGTGTTGGGAACAATGGGTCCTGGGACGAGAGAAGCAAACAAAACCCTCTTTTGAACAAATTTGACTTCAACAAAAAAACTCTCGTCCATATCTTTTCATTCTCACATCAGATTAATATATACACATATATAGGTTTCTTATATGTGAGGGAATTTTGTATGGTGTAATTACATGGAACACGTCGCAAGACAGCATGCTCTCGCACATGTCTCTTTTTTTTTGTAACTTCTCGCACATGTCTTCGGCAGAGAAATTTCGTTGTCTTTGAACCGTGTTTTTCTACATTTCCGCACGTGGTCTCAAGTCAACCATATCCACTTAACTCATAAAATTTTGCTTCTATCTCACTAGTAACATACATGAACTTTTCCTTTCTAAAACCATTTATACCGAAGTTAATATTAGATCGTTAATTATGACTTTTGCATGTAGATCAGTCGCGTACTAGAATTATACGTCAAACAAATTCACTCTTTATATCCCCATTTGCATGACCATGAAGATAGCTAGGGAAGAAACTGTGCATCTCTATTTCAGACTAATTCACAAGTTTATATACAATCACAAATTTGAATATATATCTAAGATCCATACAGAAATGAGTATAATATGATGAAATTTAATTTCTTGCTTGCTCAACAAAAAGTTCTCAACCATCAAAACTGCAACTAGAATACGACCATTTGGTTTTGGTTACAAATTTGTATTTGTAGCTAAGCAGTGGTATTTCTAGTATTCTAGTGACCAAATTTGTCTCCCAAACCCCAAACCAATTGCTTATAGTTGTGTTCTTGATGCATTATTTTTATGGTTTGTGCTAGTGGGCTATTAAATATCAAACCCAAAATGAACATAATATTCCACTCTTTATTTTACCTAGTCCGATGATGCTATCATTCTTTAGATTTGTTTTTCTTCATCGTCGAAACATTCATGTCATATCCTTAAAATTTTATTCCAAAATTCAATGGAGATAAAACAAAGTATGAGAAGCTAGAGGAACTCAATATTGCACCAAACTAATCAGAGCCTAGAAACAAGCAAGCGTAGACCTCCTTGTTTCAAAGCCATTCTAGTTTCTACCTACATGGTTATAGTTTTGTCAAACCGATCCTTCATAAAACCTAAGAACTTCTCCTTCGTAGAAGATTGCTCTACTTCACTATCGTTTTCAAATAATCTCTTTTTGCTAATCAACTAAGTTTTACAAATCATAAAGATCTTTGCTTTATCAAGTTTTATTGGTTTGATGCAATATAACTAACCCTTCAACCAAACCTGAAAACTTGTGATGGAAGCCACAAATTAAATCATAAAGATCTTTGCTTTATCAAGTTTTTTTTTGGTTTTTTCTTTGTTTCTTTAGTGACTGTTCCTCGAAAAAGTATCACGCTGATGCAATTTTCTCATGTAGAATGATGGGAACTACACAAAAGAGAGAGTATCCAGATTGAAGCTTTTAATCAGGGCAGAGAGAAAGACGAAGAATACTTTGATGCTGATGGGAACTTTGTAGAATACGTTAGAGACAAGGAAGTCAAGGTTCTAAGTACTCATCTCTCATTGTAAACATATACCCGATGTGTTTTTTTGTCTTACATCGTTTGTTTTGTTTTTAGGATGCATGTCCTGAGAGTATTGACATTAATCCAATGTACATGGGAAGATGTGCTGCAAATGATACTAAGAAGCAAGAAGATAGTGGGACCGTAAAGCCATTGGATGAACTTTCTCAAGGTGATATCAGACTCATAAAGATGTGTATTTCTAAACTCTTTGAACCTGTAGAAAAGGTGACTCATTTATGGTAGTAACAAGTAATTGTTTTAGAACATGAAACACTGATTGAATTAGTTGGAAATATTAGTTTCAGTTAAGCATTGTTGATTATGCATTATGCATACATCACACACTTAAGCTAACTCAGGTTCATTATTACAGGTCCTTCTAGCTTTTAGGAGATTGAAAGGGAACGCTTTTAGGAGATTGAAAGGGAACTGGAATGGGATAAGATGATATTTGAGACAAAGCTTATCATTAGTTTTGCTAAATCCAGTATGGTGACTTCAGTTAAGTCTCATATTGATTTTGCTATAACAAAAGCTTTGCTAAAATGAAAACTGTGTCCCGTTAACATTAGTTTTTCTTTATGTATTCAAGATGTTTATCACAAGGAGGAGCAAGATTTTTTCCAGCTTGAAGCTGGTTAAAGCTATTAATGCTTTTCTAAATCTCATGATATTTCGAAAAAAAATAATTAAAAGAAAATAGTTTTAATGATGGAACATGTGTCATTTTCTCCTCCTCGAGAAAAACTCTATTTTATTGTATAAAATAACTCTATAAACCGTTTTAAACCGCTTCAAATCTCTTAAAACTAAAAATCGGTTCTCACTTGCGTTTGCAGTTACGGATGGTTGTGAATGGATAAATAAAATATAAAAATATTTTAAAATTTAATATTATAAATATAAATATAAATACATTTCATAGTTTAATTTATGTACCAGTATCATAATTTATATTATAAAATGTAAACCGAGAATATTTCACTATAATTTTTAAACATTAATATATATACATATAAACCAAACAATTTTTTTTAAGTTATAATATGAATTTTAAAATTTTAAAATTGAAACTATAACTTCCATCTTAACTAAAACAAATCAATGTTGTTATTAGTTATATTATATTAATAATCATTATATTTTATCATAATAGTATGGTTTTTGATATTTTTACAATGTTATAATGTGTTAATAGTGACAATTTATTATTAAAGCACTATTGCATCTCATAATTAATCATTCATAAATACATTAATTATAACCATTGTACAAATCATACAAATAGATTAATAAAAATAGATTGTGATATTCATTAACAAACTGTCATTTGAAAAGTAGGGGCATAGCCTCCGCGCAATCGCGGGACTGGATATATTGTAGATGCATTATGTTGTTTTGTGTATATGATTGTATTGTTTGTTTTTCACAAAATTTTGTTTGCCCATGGTTTTTTTTTTGTGTACGTTGTTTTTTGTTTTGTTATATTTATTGAGTATATCACTTCTCTCTTTTTTATATCTATTTTCATTCTTTGATTGGTCATGTTTAAAATTATTATCATTTTTAGATTCACACTATAAGAAATATCGATATTAGTAGCACACCGTAAACGTTTCCATAAGATTTTTGTAGCATTTCCATAAACGATATGACAACCGCAGCTATAATAGACCCCCTCCTCAATTGTAGCGTTTGTTATATGCTGAAATAAATATAGATGTTGTAATGTTCATTCGTGAGCTATAAATTAATATTTTATAATATTTAAATCGTGCTATGATATTCGGATGGCTTTTTAAAATGTTGTAAAATATTTTATAATAACAAAAATATAATGCTATAATTAAAGATAAAATATTAAAAATTAATTAAATTAATTAATTAAACACTTATTGCCATCAATGGAAAGTTTGTTATATTCCCTATAAGAATCAAATTGCCTTAGATATTTATGCTATTACGGTTTGTTAATAACGTGCATATCATCAGACCCACATATCTTGGAAAATTTCATGTTCTTCGGTAGGAAAACGTCATCTTGAATCAACATTTTAATAACATACAAAACCAAATTAACTGACTGCAGATAAAAAATGTATAATACAAAGCCTGGGACTTTAGTTTAGCAAAGCTCTAGATTAAATATGTTAGAACTACTGCGATGTCTTCTTGTTCTTGGAAACGTCTTGGAGCAATAATCTTGTTTTAGCACGAAAATCAGTAGGAGAAACACGTCTTACAGTTATCCTCTGTCTCTTCTCGCTGTTATACTCTTGTTGAGAAACACTAACACGGAAGAGATGAGACGACCACGTAGCTTCTTTCAGTTTTGTCTGAAACTCATTCGCTTCACCTTCCTGGAGAAAATCAAAAATAACAACACATGTTAGATCAAGAACCTGGAGGGTTAAGAAAATTCTTAGTCGTTGTATATGATTTTACTATTCTTACCTCTGATTTTAGCATGTTGAGTTCATCATTTGTGCATCCAATCATCTTCTCTGCTTCAACGTTGAATGCAGAAAACCAGGCTTCACCAGTTGAATCAGAGACTTTCACCTCTATTATATACCTAATCACATCATTAAGCAACACAATTAAAGCAAAAAAAATCCAAATATTTGTTCTTGAGTGAAAATGTTTATGAATCTCAGTATCATCTCACCTTAAACAGCATTCTTCATCCTTTTTCTGACATCCTTCGCACCAGTAACCAGTGTCCACTGTTTCAGTCACTTTCTTGTTACAGGTCTTGCATGCACGATACCACATTGCCTGGTCTGGCTTCATGAAGCTTATGTAAGCTCTAGCACTGAAGAAAACATGCTCACATAAACCAACTTTTCTTCCTCCTTAGATATTAAAAAGTAGAAGTGTTAGAAGTACCTTTTCCTCGCCTAAATAGGGGTTGGTTGTGAAGTGAGAGAGACATGCTCTGTCAGAATACATGGACCTTGATCCGTTGTTCGCAGAGGGGCTCATCCCAGAGACAATAGCAGCCATATATGTCTCTATACCTTCAGAATCATACCAAGATTTCAACTTTGCAGCTTCTGATGGTGGATAATGAAACACCTGAAGGAATCGGTTTCTATCAGCAACTGATTTGACAAAATGCAGCCTATGTACACTTAAAACAAAAATTAAAGATTTTACCTTGAAATCTCCAACTTTGAGAGACTTGTTTGCAATGACATGGTACTTATCAGCCATGTCTAGAAGTTGTTGTCCTAAGTCAGTTGCTAGATCGTTCCAAAGAGACTCTTTACCTCATCAACTAAAGTTATATCCCTCTTTGGAATCATCTCATTGTCACTCTTTCTCCTAATGCTCATGGTAGGAGAAACACTTTGGACAACACCGATGACATCTGAAAATGAAATAATCACCATTCAAGTGACTAATTATCATCCTAAAAACTGTATTTAAAGACAACAATAGTTCTACATAAGAGACGGCTCTTACCAACAACTCGTCAATGGGTACAAACTTGAATTTTGTTTCAGTGATAAACATTTCTTCGCTCCCAGCTTCTTCAACCTCTGAATACTCTCATAATCCTTCTGGACCGTCTTGAATTGCTTGTTAGCAAGCTTAAGTGATCCCCTCGATATGTAAAAGACCTTTCCCTTCTGGAATGTGTCATAAGACTTCATGTCAGCTGCGTTAAACATCATCGTTGCCTGAATCTCTGTTCCCTGGATTTTTAGAAACAAATAAAATCAACCACTGCATAAATTCTAGGACAATACGATTCATCAAAGGAGTCTTACTTCCTCATCAGTAAGTTCCACATTGAAGACACACCCTTCTCCCTTAGCATTTTTGTAAGTTCTCAGCACACCTTTGTTTGTAACACGGACTTTAATTGTGACACCCGTCACCTCCTATATGGACGACAGCGTGTCACCCCCGACGCGTCATCATACAACAATGTGACACCTGTCTCCCTGACACTAAGGACGACGGGCCACCAACAATATCCCGTAATATAAAAGCCCATAAACCCGACAACTCTCACCCATGCCCAAATAAAATCCGAAAGAAAAGTCCAATAGCACCAAGTCCGTCCAAATATCACATACTTGTTTGTCTCACCTGAAAAGGGGAAGAGTGAGGGGTGAGCGACAGGGGAATCACTCAGTGAGGTATGGGATGCCACCCCGAAGTCCATGGACCCGGACATAGCACTCCGAATAAATATAATTTAATTCTAATGCATGTCAAACACAGTACCTAAAGTACTCAGGCAACAAACAATGGTCCTAGCGAGGTGCACACTCGCCGCCCACTAACAGGCCAAAACACTACCGAAAAGGTGCTCGGTTCATACACACACCGAAAAAGTGCTCGGTAACACACGCCCGTAGACGATTTATCGACACTTCCAGTCTACGGCTCAACCGGTCGACTAAAGTTGGCCGTGACCTCCATACAATCCGGCATACAGCAGTCCGTCTCTGTATCCGTCTCCAAGCAAAAACAATCCTAGCTAAGAATTTACATTAAGTGAAACAATCAATGTGGAATCCTCTAACCCCCTAGTTCCGGTTTATGCAAAGAACCTAAAACTAAACAAGCAATGACAGACTCGATTTCAAACAGACGGAACACATTAGAAATAAATTATACTTATTCGAGGTCCTAAGCCGTGTAAGAGGAGTTCGGGAATAGACCCTCACCTTAGCAATAGAAAAATGTTGTCTATGAACTCCAGCTGCTCAAATAGACTCCATATCTGAAATCAGATCGAAATTCTGAGTCAGAACGCCTTTCGAACGGTCGAAAACGGAACTGGTCAAGGTTTTCGGAAAAGTCAACCCGCTGGTCAAAGTCAACCCGGTCAAGCTTTGACCAGAAATCGATTTGACTAAACCGACCGGTTTACCCTAACCGAACCGAAATCAATTTAAACCGGCTAACCGATCGGTTAACCGAGTCAACCGAGTTGACTCACTGAGTTGACTCGGCCGAGTTGACCGAGTCGCCGGCGAGTCAACTCAGTGAGTCAACTCGGTTGACTCGGTTAGCCGGTTTAAATTGATTTCGGTTCGGTTAGGGTAAACCGGTCGGTTTAGTCAAATCGATTTCTGGTCAAAGCTTGACCAGGTTGACTTTGACCAGCGGGTTGACTTTTCCGAAAACCTTGACCAGTTCCGTTTTCGACCGTTCGAAAGGCGTTCTGACTCAGAATTTCGATCTGATTTCAGATATGGAGTCTATTTGAGCAGCTGGAGTTCATAGACAACACTTTTCTATTGCTAAGGTGAGGGTCTATTCCCGAACTCCTCTTACACGGCTTAGGACCTCGAATAAGTATAATTTATTTCTAATATGTTCCGTCTGCTTGAAATCGAGTCTGTCATTGCTTGTTTAGTTTTAGGTTCTTTGCATAAACCGGAACTAGGGGGTTAGAGGATTCCACATTGATTGTTTCACTTAATGTAAATTCTTAGCTAGGATTGTTTTTGCTTGGAGACGGATACAGAGACGGACTGCTGTATGCCGGATTGTATGGAGGTCACGGCCAACTTTAGTCGACCGGTTGAGCCGTAGACTGGAAGTGTCGATAAATCGTCTACGGGCGTGTGTTACCGAGCACTTTTTCGGTGTGTGTATGAACCGAGCACCTTTTCGGTAGTGTTTTGGCCTGTTAGTGGGCGGCGAGTGTGCACCTCGCTAGGACCATTGTTTGTTGCCGGAGTACTTTAGGTACTGTGTTTGACATGCATTAGAATTAAATTATATTTATTCGGAGTGCTATGTCCGGGTCCATGGACTTCGGGGTGGCATCCCATACCTCACTGAGCGATTCCCCTGTCGCTCACCCCTCACTCTTCCCCTTTTCAGGTGAGACAAACAAGTATGTGATATTTGGACGGACTTGGTGCTATTGGACTTTTCTTTCGGATTTTATTTGGGCATGGGTGAGAGTTGTCGGATTTATGGGCTTTTATATTACGGGATATTGTTGGTGGCCCGTCGTCCTTAGTGTCAGGGAGACGGGTGTCACATTGTTGTATGATGACGCGTCGGGGGTGACACGCTGTCCTCCATATAGGAGGTGACGGGTGTCACAATTTGGTATCAGAGCTATTTATTTATCGTAACATTTTATTATGTAAATCGGGTTGTCACATTAATGGTCCAACTTCCTTGGTAAGGGTTCAAGACACAAGCGTATGCACCCTCCTGGTCATAGCCATTCTTGCAGCTGGCGCATCACTACAAAAAAAGCTACAGAAATGTAAGTAATCTTCATAACAATGAGTATGAGGAAAATAAGCTGTAGAAAAAATCTTCCTCATTGATAATCTGTGAAGCTGACTTGGCGAAAACTCCTGCTTTGGTTTCAACATTATGCTTGTAGAAGCTTTAAGCTAAAATTTAATCTATGAGTCAAGTGCAGAAGCAACATCATCGCATTTTGTTACAAGCAAATATCTAGAGGAAAGTGATAAGACAAGACAAGATAAAAGATTAGTTATGTACATATGTTTACTGAACAATTTATTGGTTTCATTGGTCAAAGAATCAGACATTTTCGAAGGATCTCTCTTGATATAGAAGAAAGATTACATGAAACCGAATCGACCAAGTGATATTAACAGAGAGAGAGAACATACAATCATTAGTAGTTTCCTGAGCTTCGCAGTCGAGAAACCCTAGGGAATCAAGGTCAACGAAGCCGGCGACTGAGAAAGACGGATTCTCAATCCTCCTGATTCCGGTGGTGAGGATGCTATTTTTGAAACATTGAACGACATGGAAGGCTAAGAGATGAGAGGAAAATCATGAACTTTGCAGATTAACAAAAACGGTGACGGCAAGATACAATTGTGGGAAAACAATATCAAGGAAGCCCTAAGCGACTCAAGCATAAAACGCAATGTTTCACTTCTTTTGTAATTTATCGGACCACACATGAACCACCAAACT
This sequence comes from Brassica napus, assembly GCF_020379485.1. NCBI lineage: Eukaryota > Viridiplantae > Streptophyta > Magnoliopsida > Brassicales > Brassicaceae > Brassica > Brassica napus. The sequence continues at coordinate 3,654,506 of NC_063448.1, read as the reverse complement.
CCAAACCAAGTCTACTAGACAAAAAAAAAAAAAAAGACGTGGGGCCCACAAGCTTTGCAAAGGTGGGAACCGAAATCCGCACCGTCGATTTCCGTTTAAATTAGGAAAGTAGGAGAACCCTAGTTTCCCAGAGGTCCCGTATATTTGCTAATACCACACGCCAAGAAATCAGAACACGAGATAACAACGATCAAATATAAGAAATCGTAAAAAGAGCAAAAGGTGTCTTATTCCGAATTCGCGTATAAGCGTTACAACAAGGTAGAAGCCTCGACTAGCGAGATCCCTAGTTCTAACAACCTAAGACTGCAAAACCTAGTTGAGTCGCATCTCGAAATAACAAAAACAGAAAGTTGCCTAATTGCTCTAAGTGCTAAGTTTCCTCTATCACAATTCTCTCATGTGCATCTCGCCTAAGACTCCTTATATACTCGCTCCTAGGTCGGTTTACGCTTTTTTCTCTTCTGCCCTTAAGCCGTCATAGCCTAAAAATGGAGATATTCCGTTTTTCCGGATCTTCGTAGTTATCTTCGAAAACTTCGTATTTATCCGCGGAAACTTGACATTTAGCTTTCCTTGCGAACCAAGCATAAACCGTCCTACGGTTTATGGACTTTTGGTTAAGAAATTGTAAGTGGGTTTCGAGTCACGTCTTAGGTCTCTTCGGGCCGTCTTTTGACTCGAAACGTTTATTACGGCTTCTTTCGATAAAAACGAACTTTCTGCGGTTTTTATCGTAAAGTTCGATTGATGACTTCAAATCGGCTTGGTCGCTACGTAGCGACCGAGCTTCGGCAAGAGCTCTGTCGCTACGTAGCGACCACCTTGTGCGCTGGTTGCTATGCGGCAACCTTGTTCGAGTCTTTCTTTTTCGTGAATATGTTTTCTCCGCAAGATTCTTCGTAAAACTAAATCTTTTTCGAAGATTTATTTTTCGTAAAAACTTTCATGCCGATTTTTACGGACTTTCAGACATTGATTCCGTCGTGACCGATTTTGACCCCAACAGTTAGCCCCCCAGCTCGTTAGAAACATGAGCTTCTAGTGTGAGGTTCTAGCGAGTGGTTTGACAAGTTAGGCAAGTTAGGTGAGTTAGGCGAAATTAATGGTTGAAAAGGTATGTGGTAAGTGGTCTTCTCGCTCTTCTAAAAGTAGAACGCGATAAGATTGGGGATGCGCCTTATGACGGCTGCCTATGTACCCTTGTTGAAGGGATCAAGCCTTTCGTAGTTCGTCTTGGAGTTAAGGTTCTTATGACTAGTTTTCCAGCGAGACCTTTACGGTTTAGTTTTTATGTAGAGGTTATCAGGCGTGTTGCTGCCGATGGCATCTCGTAATCTAACTCTGTGTGAACTGCTATATCCGTGATCTGTTTCGAGAGTTTTCCGCAGTGTGTAAACTTGCGGGATTTCTGAAGACGCTCGAATATTGGCAAAGAGACAAATTTTGGGATCTCGTATCAGGGTGTTTGATACTATGCCTAGAGATGTTAGAGACCAGTGCGCTGGGTTTAGGGCAAGACCTAGGTTTACTCCTGGTTTTAGAGGGTGCGATGACTGATTCGACTTGCGTATTAGAAGCAAACCAAGAAGAGTCCTACTTGTTTTCGTCGTAAAATCTCAACGGAAACTCTGATTGAGACGAAACGAAAAGCGTTTCGATGAGGATTCAAAAGAGAACGCAAAGGAGGACCTTTCTGAGGCCTGACAGGTCGCTATGTAGCGGGTGGCGAGTTGGCTTGAGCTCGGTCGTTACGTAGCGACCGAGCCGTGTGCGTGCTCGGTCGCTACGTAGCCAACGAGCTGTGTGTGTGCTCGGTCGCTACGTAACGACCTAGCCGTGTACTTTCTCGGTCGCTACGTAGCGACCGAGCCGTGTGCGTACTCGGTCGCTACATAGCGACCGAGCTATGTAATCGATTTGTTGCGCTTCCTTTTTCCGCGATTAACCTAGGGGTTTTCTGCGGTTTTTGGGAGGACCAGTTTTACCCTCCCGAAATATTTTCGGAAAACGTGTTTTGGTAAAATCCTTACGCATTGAGATTTTGTTTGTTCGGTAATGAACCAAACTTACGGGGTTTGATAAGATTTAGCGTTTCCCTTTATGTTTAGATAGAGAAATCGCGAGCTCGTTTCATTGCACTTCCTGTGGCGAAAAGTCGCAGCATGGTTTTTGATTTTCTCAAGAACTGTGGCGTTTGCGTAGGTGTTGGCCATAGGCGCAGTGGCGGCTGGGGTTGTCTTACCAGCGTTATTGCGAACTGCGATTTTGTCTTTCGTATTTCCAGACATTGTTTTGATCAAGCGTTTTGTGGCTGAGAGTTAGATTTATCCGTACCCTCCTCCTTCTAGCGCCAAACTGTGGAAACCGAAATTCGCAATGTCGATTTCCGTTTAAATTAGGAAAGTATGAAAACCCTAGTTTCATAGAGGTCCCGGATATAGCTAATACCGTACGCCAAGCAAATTTGTAAAATGATTCAGTTGAGATTGTGTTTATTGCAACGGATCCGACTACTTCTTAATGTGTTGCTATTCACCATAACCATTTGGACTACTTGCATATGTTTTCGAAATAAAATGTGGCTCGCTTTTCTCATCGACAATTTAAATGATGTTGTCAAAAAGAAACTCATCTCCTGCCATTAATCTTCTTTTGCCAACCATCTCTCTTTTGGCTCTCTCACCTACCCAGAGTGAAAATTCCATTAAAGTCCAGCTAACAAAGCCAACGTATTAAAAAGATCCTAACCTCTGATTCTTGGATCGGACGGTTCGCATTGGCTCAAATGACGTCAACGAGAAGGATGAGTACCAATCAGGAGGCTCCACATCAATTCACCAGCTGCACATCATCCACGTGTTTATTATTCCCTTTCTCCTTTTTGCGTTACATTTAATAATGATTTCACTCATCAATCAAACAAAACCTTTTGTATTTGATTTTTGGTTCTTCTCTCTCTCTCTCTATCGATTAGATCTCTGAATACGAAGATCATAAAAGTTTTCTGAAGACGACTTTGTCATGTTTTTGTTCGATTGGTTCTATGGAATCCTGGCCACGCTAGGCTTGTGGCAGAAAGAGGCGAAGATCTTGTTTCTAGGTCTCGACAATGCCGGAAAAACAACTCTGCTTCACATGCTCAAAGACGAGGTAATTTTTTTGCTTAGCTCCTTCTTCTTATTTGATTAGATATGATGTTTTTCGAACATCTGATTGTTTATTAGGACATGTATAAAAGCTGGGCGGAACCAAACATGCTTAATTCTCGGTTCGCTGTTTTGTCTGTTACAGAGATTAGTTCAGCACCAGCCAACACAGCATCCCACATCTGAGGAACTGAGCATTGGCAAAATCAAGTTCAAGGCCTTTGACTTGGGTGGCCATCAGATTGCACGTAGGGTCTGGAAAGACTACTATGCCAAGGTTTTAGTCATCTCTCTCTCTCTCTCAGCTGCATCACTACATAATCAATATCACTAGAGACATGCTTTGTGTTATTAAATCTCTTTGTTGTATATAGTTTTGGTACATGTCAGAACATTGAAAGCAGAGAAATGTATAGTTTAGATTAAAGCTCTCTTGGTTATGTCTTTGCTGATACAAACTCTTTTCTTTTTGGGTGTATGTGTAAAGGTTGATGCTGTTGTGTACCTAGTTGATGCTTACGACAAGGAGAGGTTTGTGGAGTCAAAAAGAGAGCTTGACGCTCTTCTATCTGATGAAGCATTAGCTAGTGTCCCTTTTCTTATCCTTGGGAACAAGATTGATATTCCTTATGCAGCCTCTGAAGATGAGCTCAGGTATCATTTGGGTCTCACCAATTTCACTACCGGTAAAAGCAACGTGAGTCTTGGAGAATCTGGTGTTCGTCCCCTTGAGGTCTTCATGTGCAGCATCGTCCGCAAAATGGGATATGGTGAGGGCTTCAAGTGGCTGTCTTACTACATCAAGTAGGAAACCAAACAAGCATTGGTGATTTGCTTCACGGTTTTATGAATCAGACATCTCAAATTTTTTCCTCTTTGAAAAGACAAACTGTTTCTCTCTTGTAGTTTCCTCTTAAAGTTCTAATACTATATGTTAAGTCTGATGGCTTACAACTCTAAAACAAAAATGTGATTCTGATTGTGAAGTAGTAATCATTATTATTTCAAAGAATACTTCTTAGGATGATACATTGCAAACACTGCTTTGGCCTGTAGATTTTCTCAGAGATTTCTTCTTCATCACTGCTCTTACCTTCTCTACATCTTCCCATCTCCCTTCCTCTGCGTACAGATTAGATAACAACACATAATTCCCCGAATTCTCAGGCTCAATCCTCACCAACTCCATGGCTGCAACCTCTGCTAGCTTTACATCTCCGTGGCTGCGACAAGCACTGAGAAGCGAACCCCACATCGACGCATTGGCCTTTACAGGCGTACTTTTGAGAAACTCAAAGGCCTCTTTGATCCGTCCGCTCCTGCTCATTAAATCAACCATTACACCGTAGTGCTCGGTGCTCGGCTCAAGCTTGAATCTCTCCATCATCAAACCAAACAACTCCTCTCCTTTCTCAACCTGACCAGTGTATGAGCAACATGCTAATACCCCCAAGAACGTCGCTTCGTTTGGAGCTACTTCTCCTTCCTCGATCATAGAATCATACAAGTCTATCCCGAACTCTCCATTCCCGTTCACCGCTGATCCAGATATCATTGTGTTCCACGAAACCACGTTTCTCCGCTGCATTTTCTTGAATACAGCCGTCGCAGCCTCCACGTCACCACTTTTGCAGTAGAAATCTACCAAAGCGTTTCCCACGGTGATAAAATCTTTAACCAAACCCTTGGCTTCTGCAGTAGAATGAATCCATTTTCCAGTATCCAAAACTCCGAGAGATGCAGAGATGGGCAAGATCGTCACCACAGTGGCCTCGTCTGGATCGAAGCCTTGATCAACCATTTCACAGAAAAGCTCCAAAGCCTCACGGCCCCTGCCACATTTAGACAAGCTCGATATCATCGAGTTCCACGACACTACGCTCCTCTCACTCATCTTCCTGAACAGTCCAAGACCTCTCTCAACGTCCCCGGAGTCGCAGAACCCTCGAATCATCAAGTTCCAGACGACAATGTTTCTCTCAGGCATTTCGTCGAACACCTTCTGCGCATCACCCATCCTCCCACTCGAAGCATAAAGCTCAACGACCCCAATCCGAATCGAACCGAGCCGGTGCAGCCCGGATCTAACAACCTCACCGTGAACGCATTCCCCGAAGCGTGAATCAGAAATCGACGAGCACGATTTGAGGAGAGGCGCGTAGGTGTACTCGTCGGCCCAGATTCCGCGGGCTTTCATGGAGGAGAAGAAAGAGAGGGACTTTAGAGGAGGGCCGACGAGGGAGTAGCATTTGATGATGGAGTTGAAGACGAGGACGTTGGGGTTTTGGATGTGGGAGAAGACGCGCGATGCGTAGTCGGAGTAGCGGAGGGATCCGCAGATGGAGATGAAGTGGGCGAGGAGGAGATTGGAGCCGTGGAGGTAGTGGCGGAGGAGATGGGCGTGGATCTCGGGTAAACGAGTTCGAGTGCTGTGGCCGTGGAGGAGACGTAGCAGCTTCCGCTCGATTTCCATTAAGCCTCTCTCTCTCTCTCTGCTCATCAGCTATCGTGTTAGCTCTGTTTTGAAAGAAGCGAGCTGAGTCTTAGCGCCAATTTCTCGGTTCGTTACGGTTTAAGTATAGTTTCTACGTTTGATTTTCCAACTCGAACAAAAAAATATTTAGAAGAAAATGACAACATATTACTCAATTTGTTTAACGTTTTTTTTTGTTACAAAGTATCATTTTGAAATTCTAATACAACTTTCGGTTTAATATTATTTAAAAATACATTGATTTTATAAAATAATTTCATTTATCTAAAATATTATTAGCTGAATACATGTAATTAATAAGAATTTAAATGAATCAATCATTTTTTTAGTCTGTGTGAAAAAAATCAAAAATAACATTTTTTTTATGAAACATAGAGAATATATAGTAGCTTCGTGATAATACATATTTTTTTTCAATATATTCACAGCATTAACAAATAAATTAAATGATCATTTAATTTTTGAATGAGTTGGTATCAGGTTCAATAAAATATGATATATGAGAAAGAGAAATATAGTATTTTTTGACAAATAAAAATAGATCATACAAGAAATTTTAAAAATAAAATTTCACCGAAGTTGAATAGCAAAAAGTGAAATATCTATAAATATAACAGTTAACAACTAATATGATTTGTACTCCCTCCGTTTTCTAATATAAATATTTTGTTTGAATGCATAAGGATTAAAAAATTTAAAGATAATATTATTAACTAATATAAATTAAACATAAGTTAACCAATCATAATTGATTGGCTAACCAATTTTCGGTAAAACTAAAATATTTTTAAAATATCAATTATATTTTGAAACATCAAAATTTTTTGAAAATTCAGGGAGTGAGTGGCAGTCTGAGACTTGAGTCAATGGATGGGATGTAAAACTGCTCCAAGTAAAAAATAATGAAACAAATTTTGTTTGAAAAAATGTGAATTTTTAAATATTTTCACCTTCTCTTTCGCGAGTTTCTAACTGACTCTTCGGTCTCTTTGCTCGATTCTACATTTTAGTAATTATTGTTTTTCTGCATCTCGCCAAAATGTTGGTTTTTGATCAGACTTCACATCAGTTACTAAAAATTATCGGAAATTCGCGCTGTTAAATTAGTATATATGGCTTCTTAATTTGTTCTTAGTAGAATTTGTCTTGTGATGAACAAGTTATGATTTTTTTGTCAGCCAATGCTGAAGGACTAAAGCTAATAAGATGAGCCCGTCGGGGAGGACGAAACATTCACTTGTTCCTCTTGCAACCCTCATTGGTAGGGAGCTGAGGAGCGAGAAGGTAGACAAGCCTTTAGTCTTGTATGGCCAAGCTGCTCTCGCCAAGAAAGGTGAAGACTTTTTTTTGATCAAGTGATATCCTTTTCTTTTGGTACTATAAGGGCGTTCTTAAACTCAAAGCTTGTACCTTCTTTTTTTTTTTGGTTTTGAATTTTGATGCAGATATTTGATGGACACAATGGTAATTCAGCTGCTGTATGTACTAAGGAACATCTTCTGGACAATGTGTTGAGTGGCTTCAAGCTCTTCCTAGGGCTCTTGTTGCTGGCTTTGTCAAAACCGACATTGAGTTTCAGCACAAAGGTCCAGTTAATTGCTTGAAGCCCTTACTTTTATACTCGTTTTAGAGAATCCTCTTAACTTTTAATATCTGTTGTGGTTTACAGGGGAGACTTCTGGAACAACGGTGACATTTGTTATAATTGATGGGTGGATTATCACTGTGGGTTCTGTTGGCGACTCACGCTGCATATTAGACACCCAAGGTGGTGTGGTCTCTCTACTCACTGTCGATCACAGGCTCGAAGAGAATGTTGAAGACAGGGAACGCATAACTGCCAGTGGAGGCGAGGTTGGAAGGCTCAATGTTTTTGGTGGCAACGCGGTATGCTCATGATTGTCCACTAAACTTCAGTTATAGGTTCATTGTGTTTTGGCTTGTGGTGGGGCTGTAATGGTTCTGATGACGCAATAGGTCGGCCCACTTCGTTGCTGGCCTGGTGGTTTGTGTCTTTCGAGGTCTATTGGTGATACTGATGTGGGAGAATATATTGTCCCAATACCGCATGTTACACAAGTGAAAATTTTACTTTCGGGGAACAGAGAAGTATACTGTCTTCTGATATGGCTGCCAAAGCTTGTCGTGGTTTATCTGCCGAGCTTGCTGCTAAACTTGTTGTTAAGGTTTGGTCATCAACCCCCATTGACTTAATTTTGTACAGTGTATATCCTCTGATCTAGAGATTCCTATTAAACTCTGAATCATATGTTTTTTTTTTTTTGCAGGAAGCATTGGGAACAAAAGGGTTGAAGGATGATACTACTTGTGTAGTTGTTGACATAGTTCCAGCTGATCATCTTACCTTGGCTCCAACGCCTAGTAAGAAGCAGAACACATTGACCGCATTTCTTTCTAGGACAAAACATTCGGATACCAACAACAAGAACGGGAACAAGCTTTCTTATGTTGGGGTTGTAGAAGAATTGTTTGAAGAAGGTTCTGCTGTGCTTGCAGATAGGTAAACCTTTTATAGCCAAGAAAGGATATTAGTAAATAGTAACTGAGAGTTTCAGGTACTGATAATCAAATCAGTCTGTCTTTATTGGTGGTTTGAATTGCAGATTGGGAAAGGATCTTCTCTCGAATACTGACACTGGACTATTAAAATGTGCTGTATGCCAAATAGATCAATCTCCAGCTGAAGGTCTATCAAGCAACGAGGGTCCTATCGTCTCTTCAGCATCTAAGCGATGGGAAGGTCCCTTCTTATGCACAATATGCAAGAAAAAGAAAGACGCCATGGAAGGAAAAAGACCAAGCAAAGTTTCAGTGACCACTTGAAACCACTTTTGTTTCTCGTTTTCTTTAGTTTTCTCCTTTGTAAAGAAACCATTGTTCCAAAAAGGCAAGGATTGCAATAGAAGGAAAATTGCAGGATACAAAGAAATCGAAAAGTCAACATCGTCAAAATTAAATAAAGTTCTTTTTGTACTTCTTTACACGTATTACTAAAACGTATTAAATTTTAGTTATATATATACTTACCTTAATGTGTTCACGCTTATTAAGAATTCATTATAATTTTTTTTTACTTTATTATACATTTTTCAATAATTTTTAAATTTAATAAATTCAAATATTTTCATTTAATGTTTCTTAAAATTATAAAAAAATATCTTAAACATATAGAATATCTATCTAATAGAAAAGCCACACACGTTATTTTCCCGGGTCTTTAAGGGTAGGTATTTTAGGAATGCCTCACCTCTTGAACATATTCGATCATACTCTCCGTCATACGGCTGGAGAAGTATTGTCTCTACTAGATCTCTGGTAAACAAAAGACTAATCAAAAGGGTGGGAACAAGATCTTCTATATCAGTATGGAACGATCCTTGGCTCCCAACCACTCGCCCGAGACAAGCCAATAAAAATTAACCATGTGTTTTTTGAGTGTCCTCCAGCTATTCAGGTGTGGGCTATGTCCAAGATTCCAACAAATCCAGCTATTTTCCCGACAGACTCTTTATTTACAAATATGGATCATCTATTCTAGAGAGTCGCTCCACCGATGGAGGATCATCAATTTGCTTGGATACTTTGGTACATTTGGAAAGGAAGAAATAATAAAGTTTTTAGTAATCTGGATATAGATCGTAGAAATACTCTTAATTTGGCTGAGATGGAATCAATCATATGGACTGAGGCACAGTTGATGAAGGATCAGAAGATGGGAACAGAGACTCAGGATACGCTTCCTCAGTCAATCACAGGCAGATGGTATTTTACAGATGGATCATGGAAAGAGGAGGATATGTTCTCTGGACAGGGCTTGTTCAGTACCTTACATGGATTTGAGGGCCTAATGGGAGCTAGGAACGTAAGAGCGTCTCTCTCTCCTTTACATGCAGAGTTCGAGGCGTTACTATGGGCAATGGAATGTATGAGGAACTTAAGACAATTCCAAGTTACGTTTGCAACAGATTGTTCTCGATTGGTGAAGATGGTTTCGGAACCAGAAAAATGGCCGACTTTTGCAAGTTATTTGGAAGATATCAGGAATCTGAAAGAGAGTTTTACACGTTCAGAAATTATATACGTACCAAGGACGTAAAATACAAAGGCGGATAAACTAGCACGCAATGCCAGAACACAGCCGTCTTTCATCGTCCACATGGATCAATATCCCCGGGGTGGTTTACAGAGTTTATATGAGTCTGTAATGTTGTTGACAAAAAAAAAAAATTATCTTTGTGCAACAAGTAAAAAATCTAAAACATCTTAGTTTCGGAAACAGAGAGAGTATTATTTTATTTTAGTTATAAATGTATTATTTTTTATAATTTACTTTTATAACTTTTTTTTCATCAATTTATAACTTTTATTTTTATTTAATACAAATACCGTGAAACTGTAAAAACAAGAAATATTCCTCTAAAAATAATTTTGTAAGAGATATGTTTAGACGTCATGATGTTAAAGAAAAACCTCTTCTCAGAATCACACAAAACTGAATATGCGGGGAGAATACAAAAACCCTAATTCGATCTACATAACACCAGAATTACTGGAAGAAATATTCCTTGTTCTGCCCTTGAAATCAATACTCATATTCAAAACCGTGTCAAAACAATGGAGATCAATTCTGGAATCGGAGATGTTCGTGCGAAGAAGGAGGCGTATGAATGTTCAAAAAGAGCCGAAACTCCTCGCTGCTTACAAGTGTCGCTGCGGAGACCAGCCGAGTCTCCTCCCGGAGTCGCGGTTTGAAGGGGACGAGGAGATTGTCTGTCTTCACTGCGGCGACGCACGACCCTCGATGTCTTGCGACGGTTTGGTCTGCATCCCCGAGCCAGAAAGCATCATCGTTTTGAACCCTTCCACCGGACAACTCCGGCGATTCCCTCCCTGCCCAGATCCATTGTCCTCCCGATTTAGAAACGGTAATCACGGCATTGATGATTTTGGATTCTGCATTGACGAAATTTCAAACATAAAAATTGGAAACTTTTCTTTCAGGGTCGGAGGAGTTCTTTCAGGGAAATTGGGTCATGGGTTTCGGTAAAGACATTGTTACAGGGAGCTATAAAGTGGTGAAGATGTGCGTTGAACCTATTGAAGAAGAATGCGATCTTCTTAGTGTCGAAAGTGGTGAATGGAGGAAACTAAGGCTACCTCCTTATGTGCATCATGTTGGAAGAAAATCAGTGTGTGTTAATGGATCTATCTATTGGATGTTCTCGGGGCGGCGTTTACAAATTGGTATTGGTTACAAAATACTAGCCTTGGATCTTCACAGACTAGAGTTCCATAATGTCTCTGTTCCGTCGGCTACGTGGGTCACCCGGAGCACCGAGATAGTGAATCTTGGGGAACGTCTAGCCATTGCCAAATCCACAATTCTGCCTGAATGGACACTGGAGATTTGGACCATGAATGCGAATGAGGAAAAATGGAGCAAAACTTTCTCCATAAATTTAGGTGATCTAGATTCTAATCTACCATTGACAAGGTATGGTATGGACTTCACGCCGGTGACGGTTTCTAAGCAGGGTAATGTTGTCTTCTGTAATAATTTCAGAAATTTGTTCAAATATTATTCGGAGGCGAAAGAGATTCGCTGCCTCTCCTTGGATACTTTAGTTATATCTCCCTACATCGAGAACTTGGTTCCGCTTTCGGGACATCAAGAATATCAGACCAGGACTTGTAGATGCAGATTGTTTTCTAAGCACCAGGAGCAATGCTTCAAGATGTCCAAGCTTTTGAAATGGGTTAGCTTTGGGATCCTGGTATCTACTTCTCTAGTCATATTTTATTATATTTTGATCGGTCTTCAGGGATTATTAAACACAGCAACAGCGATACACAAGTGGTGGAAAGATGAACATACTTTTATGTTGTTCATGTTTATTTGAATAATAAGCGAATTAGTCTTCTCCATTTCCCCTTTAAAATATTTACATTGCGGATCTTGTTCTATTTATATTTTAAATAAATTTATTAATATATTAGCTCTAAAATTTGTTCTCTTGAGCTTAATTCTTTTTATATTGGTTTTGAGCATTATTCGTTATCCTTTCATTCACCCAAATTTCAATACTACAATAATTTAATTTATTGTAATACAATTTGTTTTCATTCTTTTTTGTCATCTTCTTATCTTTATCTATAATAATTTTTTTTTTCTTTTGGTTATTTTTTTAAATGTGAATTATTATTTTATATTCTTCTAATTCTGATTTTTTTTTCCCTTCATATTTTTTGTCTGAAAATTTGTTTGTTTTTGTTTACTTGCCAAGAAGAAAATTACATATAAAGTTTAAATGGAAATTTGATCAGTGGACTGACATTTTATTGCGATCATTGAATATATATGTACATTAGATTATAATTATATGTATGTATAATTTATAGATCATTTGTATGTGTATATATAATTTGACAAATAACCATTAGTTTATGCTGTGGGCCGGGCCCACCAAATATGCATACAGACTCATCTCGTTCAAAACAAACAGAGCGCTCTCTCTGGCGCCAATAGCAGGATCTTCTACAGATCCTTCTCCGCTCTTCTTTGTCTTCTGCTTCCCATGGTAATCTCTTTTTCCTCTTCCGATACATTGATTCTAATTCGATTGTGATAATCTCGGAATCTGTTCGCTTGATTCTATACTTGTTTCAGTCCGAACAATGAAATGCCTTTGGCTTGATCTCGCTTCTTCTTCTTCTTCTTCGATTATATACGTGTGTCATAGTCTGAACAGTGAGATTCGTTTTGTTCTAATCGCTGATTCTGATTCTATGCTCGTGTCTCAATCTCCGATTCTTCTTCCGATAGGTTGATTATATCTATACTTGTGTCTTAGTATGAACAGTGAAACTCTTTTGTTATAATCCATGATTCTTCTTCAGGCGATTGATTTTATGCGTCATAGCCTGAACAGTGAGATTCGTTTGTTCTAATCGCTGATTCTGATTATGTACTCGTGCCTCAATCTCGGATTCTATTAGATCATATACATTGTATGTTGGTTTGATACGGTTTATACCGGTTAGGAGCTTTGTATATATAGAATGTAACTGAATCGTAATGAATAAAGATATTTTCATTCTATATATACAAAGCTCTTAACCGGTATAAACCGTATCAAACCAACATACAATGTACATGATCTAATACATTCTTCTTCCGATATGTTGATTATATCTCTACTTGTGTGTTGTGTGTATGAACAGTGAAACTTGTTTGTTATAATCTATGATTCTTCTTCCCATGCGATTGATTCTATGTGTCTTAATCTGAACAGTGAAACTTGTTTGTTTTGGTCGATTGATTCTATACTCGTTTCTCAGTCCGAACAATGGAATGCGTGTGTCCTGATCTCTGCTTCTGTTTTTTCAGGACATGTTTAATCTTTATGTGAGAAAGCTAGCGAACAGAATTGGAATTTCTGAGGGCTATGCTACTGTGCTCCTCCTCTCAAATGACTGGTTTGATTTTATTACATTTCTTGCTGTTAGATTTTACGTGTTTACATTTACATTTCAATTTGCCACAGGGATGAAGCTTCTACAGTTGAAGAGTGGAACCAAGCTGACAATGATCTTGCCACCAGATCTGGCATTGTAGTTTATGCAGAGTATTTGACTACCGAAGGGTTTTGTGATTCTTGTGAGACTCACACCACCTGCAAAACCTATGGGTGCTCTCACTTGCTCTGCAGAATTTGTGTCAAAGGTAGTATCTTCATCCTCTTATAGCATCATTCATCACTGCTTTGTTTACTTTCTTCATTCTTTTATGGCGTCATTGTGTTTTGTTTACGTACGGGCTATCCATTATGTAGATTACGTGGAACAAAACATCAGGTCCGGCAGCCTGAATGTTAAATGCCTTATCTCTGAATGCAACAAGAACATGTCATGTTCTCGATTCCTTGATGACGTTTCTCTGGACTGCAAAAATTCCTTCAACGCGGCTCTGGCTGAGAATTACACTCTCTCTAAATCCAAAAATGCAGTTCAGAACCCGATTGCTTCTCTAAAAGGTTGTACAATAACTTCACTTTTTTGAGATGTTGCTAATATAGTAATATATATATATATATATATATATATATATTTTCTTATCGCAGGGCTTGTTGCGTATCTCCGAGCTAACAAGTGGAACTTTGTTTCAAGTTTGTTATTATATGACTCTTGCTTATTTCCGTTTACATTTTCACTATTTGAGAAGTTGCTAATATATGTATATTCTTATTATAGGGGCTGCTACATTTCTCCAGAGTAACATGTGGACACTACTTGCAAGCTTGCTATTTGCGATATTAGTTTGTCAACAGTTCTGCGGTGGAATCACGTTTACGTGTGTGGGAGTGTACTCTGCCTTGTGTCTAGTGGCTAGATATGTTTGCTGGGGACATATGATGAAGGTAATTATCTTTGTCCGATGTAATTATGTGATGTTATGAACTTATTATAATCTACTTATAAAAAAAAACTTGTTATAATCTTTGTTGTTGTAAAATTCAGCTGATCTTCGCATTCTTCTTCTACAAACTTGTGACGACAAACTCTGTCTTTACCGCTGCTGGTAATTTCTTAACTTTTTATTAGATTCATGTTTTGTTTTGTTCAGTTATTACTGTTATGATTTTTTTCTCTCCTCTTGATGACATTGGTTGAATTTTATTTCAGCATTTTCTTCCGCCGCCACACTTGTGCTCATCTTTGCGGCTATAGTTGGATTGGTACGTCGTTGTTTCCAGATTGTTATGCGGATTTTCAGGTAAACTGTCATGTCTTTGCACTTTTATTAGATTGGTATTTTTTCTAGACAAAGAACCATGCGTTTCTTTGATCTGATGTAAAAACTAGATATTGCTTTGTTTACGATGATCGTCTCGATCGTCGGTATATTCCATTACTAAATGACAAAACACCTAAGCGTGGTTTATAGTTTTTTCCAAACCAACCAATTCTGTCCATTGGACTTATGGAATATATATATATATCTATATGGAATATATCTATCATTGTAAAAACTAAACGGAGGTGTTTCCCAACAAAGTAGTTTTATAAAGTATAAACTAGAAATAAATTAAAATGATATAAGCTTTTTTTTTTCGAACAACCAAAATGATATAAGCTAAAAACCTAAAAAATACAGAACACAAATTATCTTTTGAGAGAACAAAAGTTAGGTGATATTTGTCGGAAATAAAAAAGTTTGAAATCTATGTTTTATTAGAAAAAAACTAGAAAGCTGGTAAATAATTGCATTTTGCATAATGACGTAAACAAAAAAAAACCACAAAATTATACTTTTCAGATAAAAAAATTCAAAAACATTTTGTTTTATTGACCAAAACTTGCCAAACCTCTTGTGTTCCAAGAAAGGAAAGAATATAATAATATATGTTAAATTTTTAATAAAATGGGGCCTTTGGTCCAGAAAGGACACTTGCTAAAAGACGCCAAGGCATTGATCTCCTATATATTATTTGAGAAGCATTACAACTTCTTTTTGTAGCCACATGTCATCACTAGAATGATTCTTAGAATCATTAGAGAAATATGTTGGTCCATCTAATTATATAATAAGCTTTTTATTAAACTAACAATAAATTCATCATTAATGTACTTTATTATTTCATTAAATAAAATTTACGGAATTGCCTAATGTGGCTAAAATATATATGGTAATTAATGATTTTGAATAATAGAAATTTGATAAAAAATAGTGTATCTTCTATCATATTTGTTTAATTTTAAGCTATTAAATAAATTAAACAACCACAATAACCATATAATAAAAATTTAGATTTTTATGTATATGTTATATTTTGAATTTTTACAAACGGCCATAAATTACTAAAACTGTTAAAAGTCTCACATTCAAATTTTATGATCCATGGTTTAAAATTTTTGTTATAACAAAATACAAATGATTACAAAAATTATATAAGTAAAAAGTCTAATTTAATTAATTAATAAGATTAATATATATATTGTTTTAAATTAAACTATAAACCATATAAAATACAATATTTTAGTTTCAAAATTTACTTTGAACAATTTTTTTGATAAAAGTTTTGAACGATCATTGACAACTTATTTTTTTTAAATTATAAATTACTAAAACTATTAATCCCACAATGAAAATTTTGTTATCAGTAATTTAAATTTTTTTTTATAAAAGATACAAATGATCAAAAAACTATATGAGTAGAAATCATCATTTAATAGACATTAATATTAAAAATATACTAAAATATATTATCTATGTTAGTATCATTTAAATTTAATAACATATCCTATCAAATAA
The DNA here is from genome assembly GCF_020379485.1 of Brassica napus. Classification (NCBI taxonomy): domain Eukaryota; kingdom Viridiplantae; phylum Streptophyta; class Magnoliopsida; order Brassicales; family Brassicaceae; genus Brassica; species Brassica napus. Next base: position 3,638,530 of record NC_063448.1, on the reverse strand, counting down.
AAAAAAATTTGGATTAATACAATTGATTTATATGTTCGCACCAATTTAATTATATTTTTAATAGTTACTGACTTTTAATTATTTAATATATATTTATTATTTTATAATATGTAAAAATATTTAATACATATAATAATTTATATATATAATGTTGATCATGCGCAAGGCGCGGATCTTAACCTAGTTATATATTATGATTCATTCTAGACTTTTTCTTGGGTTCACCCCCTAGGGTGAACCTTTAGGTTCACCAACCAATAGAAAATTGTCACTTTAGATCTAGTATCTTTTAATTAAGGAAACAAAATAACTTGCCAAATTATATTATGCTTTTAAAATAAAAAATAAAAAATTAAATAAATAAAAATAACAATAGTTCTAAAAAAAGATTATTTAAAAAAAAATATTTATTTTTAAGATTTAGAGTTTAGTGTTTAAAATTTATAATTTAGAATTTATCCAAATGGTTAGTGTTTTTCCAAGGGTTTAGGGTTTACCTAAGGGTTTGGGGTTTACCCAAGGGTTTAAGGTTTACCAAAGGGTTTAAGGTTTTCCCAAGGGTTTAGGGTTTAGGATTAGAGTTTAGGGTTTAGTGTTTTGTTGACAACATGTTTAGTGTTTTTCCAAGGGTTTAGGGGTTTACCCAAGGATTTAGGGTTTAGCCAAGGATTTAGGGTTTAGGATTTGAGTTTAGGGTTTAGTATTAGAGTTTAGGGTTTAGTGTTTTGTTGACAACATTATTTTTTTTTTGAATTCGTTTTTTATATATTATTTTTATTTATTTTTAAATTTTATTTTGAAAAAATAATATAATTTGCCAAGTTATTTGGTTTCCTTAATTAAAAGATACGAGATTTAAAATAACAATTTTCTATTGGTTGGTTTAGCCAAGAATAACTCTCCATTCTAAGCAAACACACAAAACATATGTACTTCAAAAACAGAGCCATCAATTATACTATCCTCTGTTTTTCAACACTGAGGTAAAGATGATGATGTTACCAAATCATGTGTGGCTAATCTCCTCTCATTCACAACTCCGGCAGATATATCTCTTCGGCGTATGTCTCCTCTGTTTTCCGTGTCGCCGGGAACTCTGATTTCGCGTGGGAGAAGTTTATACCCTCTGTTTACGGCCGCCTTATCTCTAGCTTGACTCATCTGAGTTTCTCCTCCAAAAAGGAGATCTATCGTTGTCTCTGTGAATCAATTCTCATCGATAATGGCAGAAAGGTTCTTCCATCATCCCACAGTACAATAATATTAGTTTTTTGGTTTTTCTCTCTCTTTATATAAAAGCTTTTAGCTTAGGCATGTTTCAATATCAAATATTCAAGATAGAGAAGCTTACTAGGAAGATAACGTATGTTCTGTCGGCAAGAGATCGTTCCATAACTTGGGGGGATCAACGACATTACTGGTCTTGGAGCCATCGATCAGATTCAAAGTCAACTTTAAAAAATTTTAAACTATATTATAAGTAAGTTGTATTATTGCTGGTGTAAAAACGTGTAATTTTATTTAAATTTATTTTCTTGAAATTCATAATAGATTTTCGGAAGGGATCCGACTTATAATGGACAGGTTAGAAATCATCGGAAAAATCCAAACCGGAGTTTTATCGCCGAACACGAGTTACGGAGCTTATCTGATTATGAAAGTGAAGAGCATATGGACTAGACTTAGTACCGGCTGATACTTGGATAAAAGTGGGAAATGGTGAGAAGAAAGCGAAAACGAGTTTTCTCAGTTGCTTGGATAACAAGAAACAACAAATGGAGAGGATGGCCAAGAAAGACGAGATCATCGGAACTCATCGGAAGGAGCTGAAGATGCGAGAAGACGGGTGGATGGAGATAGAGCTCGGAAAGTTCGAGACAGGACGAGAAGGTGAAGAGGAGGAGGAGGTTGTGATGAGTCTAACCAAAGTGAAAGGCTATCAGTTGAAGGGTGGAATTATTATCGATGGGGTTGAAGTCAGGCCTAAACCTCAAAAGTGAGGGACACTAGCTTCTAAACTAAAGATGAGTGCCAAATATTGGGTTAGTTAAGCTGATAATTGTGTTTAGTTTTGGGTGGAAAATTGTAAGATGAGAAAATTAATGTGTTTGTAAGTCATTATCACTGAATAATCTTTCAGAAGTACCCATTAAAAAATACCCCTAAATTTTCTAACTTATTTACTCTTCCATGCCACTGAGAATTAAATTAAACTACCTATTTTAATGCTTGTCTTTTCCAGTTAAATTAATGAGTTTTCCTTAATCAAATTTAAATTTAATGTCATTAAATAAACCTACATATTTTAATGCTTGTTTTTTTCAGTTAAATTAATGAGTTTTCCTTAATCAAATTTAAACTTAATGTCATTAAATGAACCTAAAAATATATCATATTTAACGTAGCTTATTACGTACGAGTACAGCCCAATAATGAACTTGAATTTTATTTTTACGAAAACGTAAATCACTTGACTTATGTAATATTTAAAATATATTAACTACAATATAACAAATGAATATAACCTACATATACTTTAGTTTGAAATGATCATGTTCAAGTTTTATATAGTCAACTTACATCATGCATCGATCGATGTACAATATTCAAACCACCTATAGTTATGGACATTTAATAATTATCTTGACGAAAAACAAAGATTATAAATAATTTATTATTAATAAAATTATGAAATTATTTACAATTTGATGACTAATTCATCGCCCTTTTTTATATGTTAAATTTTTCATAGAAGTTTAAAAATCATTTAATTTTTTTTAAACATGTATAACTAATTTATAATTTTTTATGCCATACTAAGTCATAATATAATATTTCTTCATATTTTACATTAATAACCATTGTTTTTATATATCGTCTACAATTCTCTAATTACGTCTATTTGTTCAAATTTTTATATGGTATCGAATATTCATCGTAAATAGATGGTTTAAGATACCAAAAAAATTATTTACTTGGTGAATATAATACATCAAATATTACAAATACATTATTTAGTTAAATAAATAACTAAAAACCGAAAATTCAAATCCGCGCTGACGAGTTTAACTGTCATCCGACATAAATAAATTAAGAACAAAAACTCACGAGATTTTCAAATTAATCATTTGGTTCGCAGTCACATGATACATTATGGTAACATAATAAAAGATTATTTTCGTTGACATGTTTGGTTCGCATGGCAAATTATTGTAAAAATAGGAAGCCGACAACGTATGCATGTGTCGGTTAACCAAGGCGTTCATGATGTGAACAAATGTTGTCGTCTTTTTTTTGCATAACCTGAGGATGAGGACATTCTTACATCGAGACGCGCCCTTTCCTACCCTTTCCTGATGTTTGGTGTCGCCAAATCTCATGGCGGGTGTCATTATTTTGGTATATAAAAAATGTCATGGTATCATGCAAGCACATGAATGTTAGTACTATTATACAACAGCCTAATAACTAATTAGTAGGAACATTATATTCCTACTTATGTGTCATCATAATACTTATACTAGTTTTTTTTCACTCGCTATTTGTCACAACATAGAACACCGAGTCAGAAGACACTACTACTAAACTAGCACATAGACAAACATGATTCCGACATTCTAATTTTGGTTTGAGTGTGGCACTGAGAAGGAAATTTAACTTACATGTCTTTGGCTGACTTTTTGGTATAGCCTATTGCCAAGGCATGTTGCTTTCCTTCTGCATATATCAGTAGCCAGTAGGTTACATGAGGCCTAAGGCAAAATATTAAAAGAAAATAGTTATAGTACACTTAACTCTACCACTACACTATCACAAACATTTTGTAATTTAGGGCCCCAAAAAGACCATGCTTATTAGGGGGCCCGAAGCAAAAGTCTTTTTTACAATATGGTGTGCACGGTCCTACATATATAACCTAAACACAATACAAATTCATTGTTTAAGATCAACAGAAACAAATAAAATCACACTCCAAAAAAGAGTTTATTTTTGTGTGTTAATTCCACTAACCTTTCTGCCTCAGAATTTTCATCCAGAATGCCTACAGGGGATGTACGTAAGACTAGGACACATTATGTTTGCACCAGAGAAAACAAACTTTATGGCACTTCTATCCACTTAAAATCTTTTCATTGGGTCTCCAAACACCAAAGTCCAAACGTTCAAAAGCCACATTCTCGGCTAACTTGTTTATATCCATGTCAAAATTACAAGGACAGAGTGTTTATTGTAGAGCTTGCTACATTTCTCCGAAATAAAAGTTTGATATTTGCAATGTTGGTTCATTTTGTGGTGGAAGTACATTTACATGTCTAGAATAGTTACATGTCTAGAATAGTACACTGTTTTGTGTGTAGTGACTAGATATCGTGCTAAGGAGGTAAATTTTTTGGCTGACGCAATTATGTTATGTGATGATATTCAAAACTTTGTTGCTGAAAACTTCAATAACTATTCTTCTGCAAAATTGTGCAGACAAATTGTCTTTTTGTTGGTAACAACAATGAATAGATGATTTTGTTTCCGTATTGCTTATCAGATTTCACACAAAATTATGGTAATTCTTTGTCTAGATAAAGAATCATGATGCATTTTTGTGCGTTTAATATCTGGTGCAAAAAAATAGAAGATTTATGTTTGTATTTTTATGTAGATATAAAGTATAAACTTAAAACAAATAAAAATAATATCAACTAAAAACCTAATTTTTTTAGGGATAAAAGCCAATGTTCCCATGAAACAAGGAAGAAGATGTCATCAGCTGAGGTCATCAGTGGAAAATCAAATCACAATAGAAAAAAATAAAGCTTCATACCTTGTGAAGTCAAACACACCGTCAAACAAAAAAAAATTCAGAGTGACTCAAGCAAAGAGGATGCACTATACTTTCATTTTGATGATATTTCATAAACATCTTCATTTCTACACTTCTTACCAATTCCATGATTTAAAGGTAATTTCGATTCTATTGATTTAAAAATGAGAAGTAAAATGGGTACAAGCTCATCTCTTCAACCTTCCATTCTCTGATTTTTACATCTTGATTGAATATGGTACTTTCTCTTGCTTTCGAATTTTCATTCAAATTTTCTTTCCTCATAAAAAAGTCTGCAAAAGATCTCCCCTGTGCAATGTTGATGGTTGCAACAATGCCTTTGACATTTTCTCTCAAATTTTCAACTCCGACTTTAAAAAGAACCAATGTGGATGTCATAGCGGCAAAGGGGACCAATGTGAAAGAGACTGAGATGAAAGAGTCAATTGAGATGGAAGAGTTATCTAAAATAGAGTTATTTGAGATAGAGTTAAAAATTTACAATGAGATAAAAACCAAAGTTTCCACGAAACAAAGAAAAAGATATGGACACGTTAAAGCTTAATTGCTTTGGAGAGGTGCTGCACATTTACATGTGTTGAAGAGTATGTATGTAGTGACTGGATATTATGCTTATGAAATATATTAAAGTTAAATTTTTGGGTGACACAATTATGTTATGTGATGATGTTCTAAACTTTGTTGTTGAAATTTTGATAAGTCTTCATCTACAAAATTGTGGAGACAAATTCTCTCTTTGTTGGTAACTTTCAAGTTTTTCATTTTTGTTATGTTTTATTTTGTTTAACCATTATTGTTTTTTATATCGCTTGTTGAATTTTACTGCAGCATTGTCTTAAGCTGCTGCATTTTTGCTTATCCTGGCTGGAATGTTTGGATTGATGAGTATGTTTTGTATTGTTTAGATGATTTTCACATAAAGTTATGGTAATTCTTTCTAAATAAAGAATCATGATGCCTTTTGTGCGTTTTACTTTTGATGAAAAAATTAAAAGATTTCAATTTGTATTTTTATATAAATATAAAGTATAAACCTGCAAAAAATTAAAATGTATAACACGTGCTATCTTTTTAGAGAATAAATTCAGTTGATATAAGTAGGAGATAAAAAACTTATATATGTTTATTGGACAAAAAACTAGAAATCTGATAAATAGTTGCACTTTGAAGAATGACATAAACCAAAACACCACAAACATTATATTTTAAAACAAACTTAGTTTCTTCTATTTCTTATCTTACCTTCATCCGGTGTGCTTGAAGATTAGCCCGGTTTTGTGTTTTTTTCTCTGGCATTGATTGAAAAAATAGCATTAATAGTATAAGTTTATGCAAAATGTTTGTAGATAAATAGTTCCAATTTTTATCCGTTGTTTAAGATACGCCATGTTTGTGTTCTTTAGCTTATGTTGAGCATTTACTTTGATAGATGTGTGTTTTGATTGAGAATTGCTAATATACTATGAGGGTTTTCCAATTGTACTCTTAAAATATTTTTTTTCTACCTAATTGCAATTGCTGTTCATTCTTAAAACCATTTAAAAATTTATCAGCTAAATCAGCATAGTTAAAATAAATATAAAATTTACATGTGTAATTTTCTTAAATTTATCCTTTGTGAAAATCATTGTTTAAAAAACATATGGTGCTAAGCGAAAGTACCAAACGGTGACCCAACACCTAAAACCTAAAAAAGTAAACAGAGCCTAAACAATTTTACGCAATTTTAACATTTTACAAAAAAACCTTACATATTTAAAATGATAGCATAATATATGATATTAAATATTTCATACGTAATAAAGTCCGTATATTTTATATTTCATAACACTAAAAAGTCAAAATTATATCATGAAAATATGAAACTAAATATTATAATTAAAATATTAGAAAACTAAAAGAATTTGCAATTTCGTAGAATATTATCTGGATATGACAAGATTCGTTTATAAAAATGACATCTAATTGAAATGAGTAGAAGATAATTGTCACCGTGTTTAACGCTTTGACACATTTTATATGAGTGCAACAGTTTAAGAAGATTTGTAAAAAATATTTGTAATTGTACGTTAAAAAATGAGAAATTCTCTTAGAAATTTTTAGTTTATTTTCAAAAAAATAGACTATAAGAAAGAAAATGACCAAAATAAGTTTTATTAAAGGATAAATATGCACTTATACCCAAGGTTAATTAATCTAGATTTAAGATTTAGAGTTAAGGAATGAAGTTTTGGGGATAGGATTTTAAATTTTAAAAAATAAAAAAAATTAAAATTAAAAATTTCAAAATAAAAAGAATCTATTTTGATCATTTTATTTTTCGGTACTATTTTATGACAAAAACTTAAAAAAAACTATCTGAGAGAATTGTCTTCAAAAAATTGTTAAAAAAGGTAAAAAATCAATAAGTAAAAAAAGTTTCGTTTATGTGTTGGATGTCTCCTCAAATTAACCCCACACAATTTAATATGAAAAAAAAAACCTAGTTCGATTTACGAAACACCTGATTTGCTGGTAGAAATTTTCAATTATGTAGGTTATGGACGAGTTAAATGTGTAATGTTGGATATGTTAGACACTAAGATGTATTATTCTTGATTTCTTAATGTTTTTCTAGACTACAAAGATGGTTTCAACATTGTTCTTACTCAAAAATACACTACTTGTAAGTCTAATAATGCTATTCAGAACCAGTTTGCTTCTCTTTAAAGTTGTAAAACTAGATTGTTTCAAGTTTGTTATTTGTTATATTGACTTAATCACTACAAGAAAAATGGTTTTTATTAGCGGACGAAAAACGCTATCTTTCGATACGATAGCGGTTTATGAAGCGTTGTATCATCGTTCGTCATATATTATAGAGTTTTTTGTATGCAATTAAACAGTCTTTAATAGCATGTATTTTTGTTATTATTTACATTAAAATTATTTATTTTAGAATTATTTTTTAGTTAATTATTTAAAAATAAAAACATAATTAAAATTTAAAATTATTCATAGAATCAAATTTTCTTTATTACTTAAATCTATCTATAATAATTAAATTGGTTTACAAAAATACAAAAATAAATCTAATTAAATAATAAACCAACAAACCAAATAAACCAAAAGCTAAACCAAAAACCAAAAACTAAAAACTAAACCAAGCTTTAACCTAATTACTAAATAAACCCCGCCGCACTTGTCGTCGCATCCATCTAAACCTAATCTCATCGCCTCATCACCAGCTCGCCGTCGGCTTCCTCCTCTTGAATCTGAAGCCGTCATCTTCATCAGTCTCTCATCTTTATCGAAATTTTGAGCTTGCCTCCTCCAGCCGCCATGCCTGCCTTGCCTTGCTTCCTCCATTCCTAAAACAAATAATACCAGTTCAAAACAGAGAGAGAGAGAGAGAGAGAGAGAGAGAGAGTTCTAACACTGGTTGTGTGGTGGTAGTGATGCTAGGGCGGCGAACGAACGGAGGTCGTGTGGTGGTGGTTGTGATGCTGGGACGGCGAACAAACGGAGCTCGTATGGTGGTGGTTGTGATGCTGGGACGGCGAACAAACGGATATCGTGTGGTGGTGATGGTGATTGAGGAAGATAGAGATCCAAAGGATTAAAAAAGATTTAGATGAGATTAGATTTAGATCTGTAACCAAAAAAAAAAGAGAGAGATATCGTGAGACAACGAAGAAAGGAAGAGATAGAGATGTGAGATGTGTGATTTCTAGCCACATGATCAAAACTACTTAGTGGTCAAGATTGATATCCTTGTGTTTGAGATATAGACCAATGAGAAAGAAGGAAAAAATAAACAAAACATTAATTTGTGGCCTTTGGATTGAAATCAATCAAAAGCCAAAATTAATCCATTAGAAAATTGTTTTTCATTTAATATAATAATTAATTTAAATATGTATATATAATTTTGACCAAAAATTATATATAATTAATGTAATTATAGTTTGGTGTCAATGTTCCAAATAATAGATTGAAAATTTTAAAATTATTTATAAGTTATGATTTACTTTAAATGTAAAATGAAATTAGTTTAAAGGTTTAAAACAGAAGAGTATAGTAAATGAAATTAGTTTAAAGGTTTAAAATTTGAATAAATTAAAATTTTAAAATGTATGCTTAAATTTTGGTGTTTAACTTTGAGAATATTAGATTTGTGGTTTATGATTCAGTTTAATAATTAAATGTGTAAATTGAAGGTTCAAGGTTTATTATGATATAGGATTTGAGTATATAAGGTTTAGAGTTCAAGGTTAAGATTTTAAATTAAAATTCGAAAATAAATTTGAATTTATTTAAAGAATAAGATTTAAGTTTGATTTTTTTTTAATTTAGATTTTAGATTTAAAGTTATGAGTTTAAAATAAAGGTTTGAGTATAGGGTTTGAGGGTTAAAGGTTTAGGGTATTGAGATTTAAAATTAATTATCGAAAAAGAAATAGCTTTGAGTTTATATTTAATATTTGAGGTTAAATTTAAGATTTGATATTAAAATAGTTAGATTTTGAAGTTATGTGTTAGAGTTTAGGGTTTAAAAACTCGTTTAGGGTTTAGAGATTTAAAATTCAAAGATAAAGTTTTTAATAATGTGCTATTAAAAATACGCTATCATAGCGTTTTTAAATATATAATTCTATCATAGTGTTTCCAAATTTACAAACGCTATATAAAACTAACGGGTATGTTAACCATAGCAGAAATGTAAAAAACTTTATCCTCTGTTGCTATTAAAGCCTTTTTTTTTTGTAGTGAATTTACTTTACATTCACTTTTGTGATGTTGTTAATATAGGATTGCTATATTTCGGAAGTAAAAAGTGATTTCAAATTTGATTTTTCTATGTTGGTTTGTCAATTATTTTTTGATAGAAGTACATTTACATGTGTAAGAGAATATAATGATATGTGTGTAACGACCGAAAGTATGATGTAATTAGGTTATGTGATGATGTTCTAAACTTTATTGTTTAAATTTCAGATCATTCTTCATCTACAAACTTGTGCATGCAATTTTTTTCTTTACGACTACTAGTACTTTTTATGTATTCATTATTGTTATGTTTTGTTTAATCACTATTGTTATGTTTTTACGTTATTTGTTAAAGTTTATTGCAGTATCGTTTGATGTTGCCATAATTAACTCATCGTTTTTGGAATGTTTGGATTAATATGTCGTCCTTTCCGCATTGCTGTGAGGATTTTTACGCAAACTGTGGTAACATTTTAGACAAAGAACCACGATACATTTTTGTGAATTCTATATCTTATGCAAAAATAAAAGATTTCAGTTTGCATATAAAGTATAAAAGCTAAAACAAATAAAATGATATACACTAAAACCCCAAAATACAAAACACATACTATATTTCCAATATACAAAATCCAATGTATTTTTAACATTGTTTAAATTGTCATTTATGTTATTGATATTTTGCATATTTGCATTGTTTTATCCATTTATTTATGTGCATTTTCATCATATAGATTAGGATTTAGCCATGTCTAGGTTGCATTTTGCATACATATGTCTCTATTAGGTATTGGAGTACCACATGGAGTTCCTGGAGACATTTGGGGTGCATTTGGAGCTCAAAGGAGGTGATTAGAGTGATCTTTGGACGAGCACTGCCTGGAGCGACTTCCCGGAGCGACTACATGAAGTCGCTGTGCACCACATCCCGGAGCGACTTTCCCAGAGCGACCGCACGAAGTCGCTCGCTTTTTCACGTCCGGAGACACACATATTTGACCCTGGAGCGACCTCCCAGAGCGACGTGCCGAAGTCGCTCCCGATGTTCAGAGCGACTTGTTGGAGCGACACACCAAGGTCGCTCGCGTTCCCTCGTCCGGAGACACCAAAATCGAGCATCCTGGAGCGACCTCTCAGAGCGACCTTGGTAGGTCGCTCCCAGCCAGAGCGACCAGCTCAAGTCGCTCGCGTTTTGACGGGGCGAGACACGAAGAAACGCGTCGGGAGCGACCTCCTGGGAGCAACTATGCTAGGTCGCTCCGCGTGTTTTGCTTGGACGATTTTTATGTTATTTCAGGGGCCTTTTGGTCATTTGTTTTGTTGTTTTACATTGCCTAAACCTAAGTTAAGTACTTGAAAAGCGAGGGGAGGCAGACAATCTTTTTTCTAGAGAACAACTAGTAAAACTTCTTTTGATTCAGATTTCATTGCTCTCATCTTGTGTTCTTGTTGATTTCTTATCTATTTCTCTACATGATTAATCTGAAATCCACCATGGGTTTAAGAGGAATCATGGAGATTAGTGAGTAATCACCTTTTGAATTCATGGGTTAGGGAGATCAAGGGTGATTAGGTTAGTTCTAGGATGTTTTAGTGTAGTTCATTCTTGTTCCTTGCTAGTAGAGTATTCATAATGCATCTTCTGAGTTGGCCTCTCAAAAGTTGATCTTTAGGCATTTCCCACCCACAAGGTGTTTGATGAAATGCATGAGACAACTCTCCTAAGCGTTTACCATACTTTACCAAAGACATTTGTTGTTAAAGGTGTTAAGATAGCCAATAGACTTGTTAGTAATGATTGCTTTCATATTATTCAACCAAAGACATTTGATGTTTGAGATATGTTAGTAAATGAACATTCATCTAGACATAGAGTTTGTTTAAGATTGTGTCTAACCTTAAGGTTGATAGTTTGATTGATCGTTTGCCATCCTTAGTTCGAAACTTGATCACCCAAGGTCTAATCCCTATGCCCATGAGTTCTCTTTTCCCTTAGTAAAGAAAGTCATTTCATTTATCATTAATCATTAGTTTAGAAACCTCTTAAATTATCGGTTGCACTTAGATTAAGTGAGTACTTGCATTCTCGGTGCTTTGATATCCGTCAGAACTGGTTCGACATTCACTCATACTACAACATTTGTCTTAGGAGCCTTGAAACTCCTAACATCAAATTGACGCCGTTGCCAAATTCTTAGTAGATTTAAACATTGAGATTTAGTCACTTGCTTGAGACCAAGTCATTTTAATTTTGTTTTGTTACTGATTCTTCTTCTTCACCTACCTTTCACTTTCAGGTGTATGAATTTGAGGAGCATGAGTCCATCAAACCTAGTTCCAATAGTAGCAGACATCAGAGCTTTCGAGAGGGAGTGTGCTAGAGCTAGAAGAGAAGAAGAACAACAAGCCCACATGCAGAGATTGGATATTGATATGGCAGATCAACCGCAAGGGGCAGAACACCAACCGCGGGCAGCTCGACCCATTGGTATTTATGACCGGCCCAACATTCATGGTCATAGACTGGGAATCCGAGCACCGGTTGTGGCAGCCAATAACTTTGAGGTCAAGTCAGGACTCCTCAACGTGATCGAGAACAACAAATATCATGGCTTGGCTTTAGAGGACCCATTCGATCACTTGGACAAGTTCGACAGCTACTGTGGGTTGTCAAAAACCAATGGTGTGTCCGAAGATGCCTTAAAGCTTAAGTTATTCCATTTCTCTATGGGGGATAAGGCACGACAGTGGGAGAAGTCTCTACCAAGCGACTCAATCACCACTTGAGATGAGTGCAAGAGAGCATTCTTGGAGAAATTCTTCTCATCCTCAAGAACTGCTGAGCTGAGAAATGAGATCTCCAGTTTCCAACAGAAGAACTTGGAAGGATTCAGTGAAGCCTGGGAGAGATTCAAAGGCTATCAAACCAAATGCCCACATCATGGTTTCTCTAAGGAGAGCTTGCTCAGTACCTTCTACAGAAGTGTCCTTCCTAAGTACAGAGCCAGATTGGATACAGCTAGCAATGGGTTCTTCTTGGGAAGAACTGAAGATGATGCAGAAGAGCTGGTTGACAACATGGTGAAGAGTGATGCAGTCTACAGTGCAGATCACGACATAAGCAGTAGGGGTGATGATAAGCAGACGAGGAAAGAGATCAAAGCTTTGGAAGACAAGATCGGCCTACTCATTGCTGAAAAAGCCACCCAAGAGCAGCTGAAGTTTGTTGGTAACTCCAAGCAAGAAGATCCACCTGTTGTCCATGAGGTTGAGGGTTTGGAAGGTCAGGAAGAGCTGTGTTTCATCAACAACAATGGTAGCTGGTACAAAAAAGAGCCCAACTTTCAGTACAACAACTACCAACATAAATCCTATCCCAACAACCAACAGAGTGGTTATCCGCCTAGAAACAACCAGCAAGGCAGCTATCAGCCTCAGGAAAACCCCTCGTCTGGTTTCTCTGCTCCTCAAGAGAGCAGCATTGATACCTTACTGAAACAAATCTTGGAGTCTCAGACTAAAAGTGAGAAGCATGTTGGTTATGAGTTGAAGAACCTTCATTCCAAGATTGATGGGAGCTACAATGAGCTCAACAATAAGTTCTCACATCTTGCTTCTACAGTCAAAAATTTAGAGAATCAGTTTGCTTCCATGAACACTCACCAGAATCGCCAGCAAGGATCTCTACCTGGAAAATCTTACCAAAACCCCAAGGAGGCCAAAGCTATCACCCTTAGGAGTGGTAAGCAGTTACCTCCTACAACCCTCACTAGGGATGCTGAGAAACTAGGTGAGGAGGTGGCCATCAACTTAGATGATGAAGTGGTGATTGTTGATGAGAAAATCAATGATGAAATCTTGGAGAAGATTGTGGAAGCCAAAGGTAAAGGAAAGGTTGGGGAATATAAGAAAACAGTGAAAGATGGTGAAGTTCTTGCTCCAGCAAGTGAGAATTCTTTTGTTCCTCCTCCCTATGAACCCAAACTTCCATTCCCTTGTAGATTCAAGAGGCAGCTGCTAGAGAAGTACAAAGCTCTGTTTGAGAAGCAAATGAGTGAAGCTTAGGTTGCAATGCCCATCATCGATGCTTTCATGTTGATTCCTCAATACAACAAGTTCCTGAAAGATGTTGTAGCTGCAAAGAAAAAGGAGATGGAAAGCATGATGATTCTTACTCATGAGTGCAGTGCCATCATCCAGAGGCTTGATGTTCCAGAGAAGTTAGAGGATCCATGATGCTTTACACTACCTTGTGCTCTTGGACCTATGGTATTTGAGAAATGTCTCTGCGATTTGGGAGCTAGTGTCAGCGTGATGCCTTTGTCTGTTGCAAAGAAGCTTGGATTCACTCAGTACAAGAAGTGTAGACTCTCTCTGGTGTTAGCTGATCGTTCAGTGAAGTACCATGTGGGTATCTTAGAGGACCTCCCTGTGAAGATTGGAAGGTATGAGATACCCTCCCTGTGAAGATTGGAAGGTATGAGATACCTACAGATTTTGTGGTGCTTGAGATGGGTGATGAGCCTCAAGACCCATTGATTCTAGGAAGGTCATTCTTAGCTACAGCAGGAGCTATTGTTAATGTGAAGGAAGGCACGATTGATCTCCATTTGGGTAAAGAGAACATCCTCCTCTTTGACATCAAGGGGAAAATGAGAAAACCAACTGTGTTCGGGCAAGCCTTCTACATTGAAGAGTTACCACCTGAGGACGACGAGGAGGGAGCATCTCCCTCTACTCATTCCCCATAGAAGGTAACCCACTACTTTCCCTTGTATATACCAGTTCATATTTTGCATTTTAGTTGTCTTTTGGGTATCTCTCTCTCACTCACACAGAGACTGTGTGATATAAGTGTGGGGGAGGTACCTAGTATTTGATCACGTTTGCTTTGATGATTTTGAGTCTCACGCATTGCATTATACATATATATATTTGCATTAAAAAAAAATCATTTAGTTTGCATCATTTGCATTTCTAGGAGTGTCTAGAGCATATATGTTGCATTTACTTGCATTGGGAGCAATGATTTGAGATGCCTTGTAAAGAACATTACTTTGCACCTGAGTAGCTTATGCACCTCTCAAAAAGACTTGTATGCTTCGAGCCTTGAAAACTCTTCCTGAAATTTGTTGATTGCTGAAACTCAACCTTTGAAGCCAACTACAACCTTGTTTGAACTGAACGAACTTAATGCTTCTTGCTTATGGTCCATTGTGTACTGAGTTATGGATATACACACTTGAGTTGTCACATCCTTTATGCCAATCTTTTTTTACAAACTCTAGTGGTACACCATTCCCAAAACATTTCCCTCCTTTTGAGTTTTCATTATTTGATGAGTGAGGCATTTTTCGGAAAGCCTTATATGTGCATAATGTTGAGAGTATCGGGAACGACAATGCTTGGTCTTCATTCTTGCTAGATTAGGCACTCTATTGTCTAGCTATAGGTGGGGGTGAGTGTGGTGACTATGGTTTGGAAGCATGAAAAGTTCGAAGGAAAAGAATAGACTATTTGTGTTTAAATAGATAATCTTATTGGAATTAATAGATAAAACGTTTAGCTCGAGTTTATGAAAAGTCTTGGCCCCCGAAAAAAAAAGAGAAAAAGAAAGAAAAGGGGGCTAGCAAAGTTGTTTAGAGCTAAGATTTGTTTAGAAGTTGAGAAAATCCTTTATAGATTTCAAAGAAAAGAGTTTTATGTGCAAAGTATTCTTGGGATCTTTTGGTGAGAGATGGGAGTTGGGTTTGACATTGGGAAGTGATTGTGTAACTTGTATGTTTGGGAAAAGGGTAGAACAATGGAGATTGGACATTGTATGCATGAGTTGGTCCATTTCTTAGATATATTATGTGCAATGTCAAGGCTACTTGTTTTGAGAGTAAACCACTTTAAAAGGTCATGGATTTTGAACCTCTTGACCCACTTGAATAAAAGCCTTCCCTTACTCAACCAAATGATTTGGACCAATTGACCATTTGCAAGAATTCACTTGATGCTATGCTTAATGAACTTGAGAGTTGGCTGATTTGCATGTGTGAATGCATGATGATGAGTGTAGGGATGAAAAGAGTTGAGATAGGCCTAGAGAAGCTAGAGTATAATAAGAGAGGGTGTACTAATGCTGAATTTAGATGTTGATTTGAGTGCTTTGTGTGTTTCTTTTGGCTATGAGCTCCCACCTTCAAACCTCTCTCCCTATGAGTTCTAGAAAGTTCACTTGAGAACAAGTAAAAGAATAAGTTGGGGGTAGTTGATATCTTGCATATTTACATTATTTTATCCATTTATTCATGTGCATTTTCATCATATAGATTAAGATTTAGCCATGTCTAGGTTGCATTTTGCATACATATGTCTCTATTAGATATTGGAGTACCACATGGAGTTCCTGGAGACATTTGGGTGCATTTGGAGCTCAAAGGAGGTGATTAGAGTGATCTTTGGACGAGCACTGCCTGGAGCGACTTCCCGGAGCGACTACATGAAGTCGCTGTGCACCACATCCCATAGCGACTTTCCCAGAGCGACCGCACGAAGTCGCTCGCTTTTTCACGTCCGGAGACACACAGATTTGACCTTGGAGCGACCTCCCAGAGCGACGTGCCGAAGTCGCTCCCGATGTTCAGAGCGACCTGTTGGAGCGGCACACCAAGGTCGCTCGTGTTCCCTCGTCCAGAGACACCAAAATCGAGCATCCTGGAGCGACCTCTCAGAGCGACCTACCAAGGTCGCTCCCAGCCAGAGCGACCAGCCAGAGCGACCAGCTCAAGTCGCTCGTATTTTGACGGGGCGAGACACGAAGAAAGGCGTCGGGACCGACCTCGTGGGAGCGACTATGCTAGGTCGCTCCGCGTGTTTTGCTTGGACGATTTTTATGTTATTTCAGGGGCCTTTTGGTCATTTGTTTTGTTTTTTTACATTGCCTAAACCTAAGTTAAGTACTTGGAAAGCGAGGGAGGCAGACAATCTTTTTTCTGGAGAACAACTAGTAAAACTTCTTTTGATTCAGATTTCATTGCTTTCATCTTGTGTTCTTGTTGATTTCTTATCTATTTCTCTACATGATTAATCTGAAATCCACCATGGGTTTAAGAGGAATCATGGAGATTAGTGAGTAATCATCTTTTGAATTCATGGGTTAGAGAGATCAAGGGTGATTAGATTAGTTCTAGGATGTTTTAGTGTAGATCATTCTTGTTCCTTGCTAGTAGAGTATTCATAATGCATCTTCTGAGTTGGCCTCTCAAAAGTTGATCTTTAGGCATTTCCACCCACAAGGTATTTGATGAAATGCCTGAGACAACTCTCCTAAGCGTTTAACATACTTTACCAAAGACATTTGTTGTTAAAGGTGTTAAGATAGCCAATAGACTTGTTAGTAATGATTGCTTTTATATTATTCAACCAAAGACATTTGATGTTTGAGATATGTTAGTAAATGAACATTCATCTAGACATAGAGTTTGTTTAAGATTGTGTCTAAGCTTAAAGTTGATAGTTTGATTGATCGTTTGTCATCCTTAGTTCGAAACTTGATCACCCAAGGTCTAATCCC
Organism: Brassica napus; assembly: GCF_020379485.1. Classification (NCBI taxonomy): domain Eukaryota; kingdom Viridiplantae; phylum Streptophyta; class Magnoliopsida; order Brassicales; family Brassicaceae; genus Brassica; species Brassica napus. The sequence goes on along the minus strand of NC_063448.1, from coordinate 3,621,383 downwards.
TATGCCCATGAGTTCTCTTTTCCCTTAGTAAAGAAAGTCATTTCATTTATCATTAATCATTAGTTTAGAAACCTCTTAAATTATCGGTTGCACTTAGATTAAGTGAGTACTTGCATTCTCGGTGATTTGATATCCCTCAGAACTGGTTCGACATTCACACATACTACAACATTTGTCTTACGAGCCTTGAAACTCCTAACATCAGTTATATATTACGTACGATCAAAAACCTTCAACATATATGATATTGATGAATCCATATGATATATATATATAAACTAGGAAGCTGGTATTTTGCAAAATGACATAAACCAAATTCATATATGTTTTATTTTTAAGAAACTAGAAAGCTGGTAGATACTTGCATTTTTCAGATAAACAAATTCATTTTCTTTTTGTCAAAAGAAAACATTTGTTTTCTTGACCAAAAATCGCCAATCCTCGTGTTCCAAGAAAGAAAGAATATAATATATGTTTTTTTTTTCAAAAAATTGGGGGCTTTGGTCCAAAATGGACACTTGCTAAAAGACGACAAAAGCATATGCTAATATTATTATATAGTATGATTAATCGGCCACCGCTTGCGTCTTGAAAACAAAACACATGTAGAAAAACTTCAGAAACAAACAAAGCCATCAATATTACTATTCTCTATTTTTCAATGTTGAAGATTGAAGAAAGGATAGTGATGTTACCAGAAGCATGCGTGGCGAATATACTCTCCTTCACAACTCCGGCCGACACATTCTCCTCGGCGTCTGTCTCCTCTGTTTTCCGGGTCGCGGGAGACTCTGATTTCGTCTGGGAGAAGTTTCTTCCCTCAGATTACAGCCGCCTCATCTCAACATCAACTCACAAGAGTTTCTCCTCCAAAAAGGAGCTCTACCGATGTCTCTGTGAATCAATACTCATCGATAATGGCAGAAAGGTTAATAATTACGTTCTTGGGTCTTTTTTTTTTTTTGAAACTACGTTCTTGGGTCTTTCTATATATAAAAAGAACTTTTGTTAACCTAGTTATGTTTTGATCTTAGATATTCAAGATCGAGAAGCTTACTGGGAAGATATCATATGTTTTGTCGGCAAGAGATATTTCCATAACTTGGAGCGATCAACGACATTACTGGTGTTGGAGCCATCGATCAGATTCAAGGTCATCTTTTAAATTTTAATATTAATAAGTTGTATGGCTGGTGTCAAAACGTGTTTTTATTTAAATTTATTTCTTTTTTAAAAAATCATATTAGATTTTCGGAAGGGGCCCGACTTATAATGACGGACTGGTTAGAAATCATCGGAAAAATCCAAAGCGGGGTTTTATCGCCGAGCACGAGCTACGGAGCTTATCTGGTTATGAAAGTGACGGAACGAGCATATGGACTAGACCTAGTTCCGGCCGAGACTTGGTTAAAAGTGGGAAATGGTGAGAAGAAAACGAAAACGAGTTATCTAAGTTGCTTGGGTAACAAGAAACAACAAATGGCCAAGAAGGACGAGATTTTCGGATATTATCGGAGAGAGCCTGAGATGCGAGAAGACGGATGGATGGAGATAGAGCTGGGAGAGTTCGAGACAGGACGGGAAGGTAACGAGGAGGTTGTGATGAGTCTAACCGAAGTGAGAGGGTATCAGTTGAAGGGTGGGATTGTACTTGATGGGATTGAAGTCAGGCCTAAACCTCAAAAGTTGAGCTGCTAAGTTAAAGATGAGTTGCTAAATAATGGGTTAAGTTGATAATTGTGTTTAGTTTCGGGTGGAAACTTGTACGATGAGAAAATAAATGTGTTGGCCAGTCGTTATCACTGAAGGATCTTTCATTATTAGTATTGAATTTAGAATTTTTAGACGACTTTTCATCCGACAAAAATAAAAATAAAGAAAGAAAACCCCACAAGATTGTTAAATTAATCACTTGGTTAGCAATCACATGACAAAATTTATTGTAAGTTTTGTAACATAAAAGATTATTTTCGTTGACATGTTTGGTTCGCATGGCAAATTATTCTAAGAAATAATGGAGCCGACGACGTGTGCATGTGTAGGTTAACCAATGCGTTCATGATGTGAGCAAATGTGGTCTTTTATTTTTGCACAAGAACATAGCGTGAGGACATTCTTACATCCACACGCGCCCTCTACGAGTGTGATGTGTTTAAAGGCGTAATTAAAGCCATGGTTATACGGAGCTAGCAAAATGTTTGGAAACTGTTTAACCTTTAGCTAAGGTTGATGCTCTCTCGTAGAAACAAAACATCGAATATTTGAAAACAGATGCTAAGGTTGAGATCCGGACAAAAGCTCCATAAGTTTAGAGAAACATAAAAAGGAGATCTCTTCCACAGTGATTCACACATGACGTTTGACTTCGTTCCTCAATCTAGTTGTTCCATCTGCAGACAAACATGCAATACAAGTTTTATAAACTTTTAACTCCATAAATCCTTTAATCGACTCGATGCAGGAGGGAGTAAGTACCTTCCAGAGACCGTCGTTGAGGTAATGCATGTTGTCAACTCCGATTCCTTTGTTGATGCTCTTACTGTCAACAAACACACAAGTAAACCAGAAACGAAATGTCACAACACAGAATAGACCGAGTCAGAAAACAATACTACTAAACTAGCATCAACAGAGATCAAATCATGATTCCTACATTCCAGCTGTGATCTGAGTATGGCACTGAGTGAGAAGGAAATTTAACTTACATGTCTTTGGCTGACATTTTGGTGAAGCCAATTGCTAAGGCATGTTGCTTTCCTTCTGCATATATAGCCTAAAACAAATACAAACTCATGGTTTAAGATCAACCAGAAACAAATCACCCCAGAGAAAGAGTTTATTTTTATTTATGTTCATACCACTGGCCTTTCAGCCTCAACTTCTTCATCCAGAACTCCCCCAGGGGATGTAAGACCAGGACACATTATGTTTGCACCAGAGAAAACAAACTTTATGGCACCTCTATCAACTTGAAACCTCTTCATTATACTTGGGTCTGCAAAAAACTCCAAGAACATGGCTTAATCTTCCGGTAACAGCCAATGCCGAGGCAAAGAGTTGAGCTTACATTGATGAAGAAGACGCAGAGTAGGCATGTATGGCCCATCACGGATACAGAAGAAGAGAGGGACATTGTTGACAACAACTAGGGTCAGATGGTTTGGGCTGCACACGAGAAAAAACATAGTCAGTGGCGAAAGAATGTTGGGAAAACATAGCACTGATCAATATGAAGTTTGTTAGTTTACGAATTACGAACCACTTCACTACAATGAGAGGAGACTTTTTGGGAAGTAGATCCTCCAACACTGTCTCAAGCCCCGGGTACTGCAACATTACATTTAACAAGTTTACACATCCAACAAGCTACACGTAATCTCAACAAGTTTTAAGATGGGATAAAACAACAAGGATACCTCCTCTTGAATACTCTGGCGAATCCTGCGTTGAACAGATGCCTTTACTTGGTTCTGTGATGAAATCTCCTCCAATGAAAACCTAAATTAAAGATACTAATTACATTACTCACAAAGCTATTGTCCTCATCAAAAGATAAAAAAAAAAGGTTAGTCGAATATGAATTGACGGAAGAGAGATTCTTACTTTTTGAACATGCTGGATAATGAGAGGTTGTTTCTTTGGTAGGTTTATGAATGAGATTGGTCGATGCAACTGCGAGTGAACAATGGAAACTGCCGATGACGACTGGAACATAACTCTAACAAGTAATCGGAGAGTATTCGAAGACGAGCAGAAACAGAGGAACTTACCGGAGAGGGAGAGAGACAGAGAGAGATCGGATGCGTTTCCGGAGCCGAGAGAGAATGTTCCTCTCGTGAAATTCCGATCTAATGTTCCTTTTTTCTACCGAAAACGACTGTGTTTTAAGATAACCTAGGAAACGAAGCTTGTCCGAATCCGACCAAACTGAGTTCTGGACCTTTTGGGTACATTAATGGGCTTTTATCTTATCTTATTACAACAATCTCTTATGTTTGTCGAGAAATGTAATCGAACGGCTGAGAGAGTTTGGATGTAGAATACCACTTTACACGTGTCCGCAGGAGATCAACTCCACTTCCGTTTAAAAATACGCTTCTGGTAGTTGTAATCGTTTCCAGAACAATCTAACGCTTTCTCGCTCCTCCTCCTCTTCGCGTCTCTCCCTGCAAGCAAATGTGAGTTTCAAATATATATATTTTCTGTTAAATTCCTAATTCTTTTTTATTTTTTCGTAATTTTTTGTTATCTAACTATGAGGTCTCAGATGAGTAGCAGCCGATGGAACCGCACGATCTACGTCGGGAACTTGCCTGGCGATATTCGCATGCGAGAGGTTGAAGATCTCTTCTACAAGGTTTTGAATAACATCTTCTCTGTCCCTCTTTTCGAATTCATTAGGATCTGCACGTAATCTCAGTAATAGTGTATCTTCCTTGCAGTATGGACCCATTGTGGACATTGATCTGAAGATTCCACCGAGACCTCCTGGTTATGCATTCGTCGAGGTATTTTATGATTCCACCTTGTTATAGGAGCTTAAAATTTAATGTATCTGTTTTGTTCTTTCTTGTGAATGGCTTATGAGTTATGGCTGATGAGTCTGTTATTGATGATGCAGTTTGAAGATCCTCGTGATGCAGATGATGCTATTTATGGGCGGGATGGGTATGATTTTGATGGGTGTCGACTACGGGTTAGTTAAGACATCATTTTTATTCCATCTTTTTATTATGAAGGTGCTAACTTATGATGAAGATGCTTAACTTTGTTGTTTGATGTCTAGGTTGAGATTGCACATGGTGGTCGTAGAGGTTCATCCTCGGTGGATAGGTACAGCAGTGGGAGCCGTGCACCTTCGAGGCGGTCCGACTATCGTGGTTTGTATAGTGTCTTATCAGTTAGTCTTATTTTACCTTTTTGACATTCTGTGGGAACTCAGCTTACCTTTTTTCTATATCGTGAACGTACAGTGCTGGTGACGGGATTACCGCCATCTGCTTCCTGGCAAGACCTTAAGGTAAGGGATGTTACTTGCTGTTTCATTTCATGTTGTGTTTATTTGGATGTTCGGTTCTCTAGTTCATGTTGCATTTATTGTGTTCTGAGCTGATGTTTATTTGGTGGGGGGATTAAGGATCACATGCGTAAAGCTGGAGATGTCTGCTTTTCTGAAGTTTTTCGTGACCGTGGAGGTGAGTTGTCTGTCATTCTCTAGTTTAAATAACCTTCTTGTAGATATATAAATAATTTTAGTGTCTGTGAAAGAGAATAGCTCTAGTTCATGATTTTTAAGTGTAATGCAAGACTTTAACATTTTAATTATTTTTTTCTAGGCATGTCAGGGGTTGTGGAGTATAGCAACTATGATGATATGAAATACGCGGTAAGTTTTATCTCTTTGCTGTGCCTCAGTACCTTTTCAGTGCTTCATGCCCACAATTTAATCTTCTTTGAGGCCAGTGTCGGGTCTTTGATGTTCCCTTAATTTTTTCTTGTAACAGATAAGGAAGCTTGATGACTCTAAGTTTCGAAATGCCTTCTCTAGATCTTATATACGGGTATGTGGCGGTGTTGTTGCCTTCTCTTTTGTGTTTATGAATAGATGAATATACTCTAATCTCACTGTTTAGGTGAGAGAATATGAGTCGAGGAGTGTGAGTCGCAGCCCATACTATTCTAGAAGCAGGAGTCGAAGCTATAGTTATAGTAGCAGAAGGTCAGTTTTAGAAACTAATGCTAAAAGAGGTCGTTAGTACTGCAACTTGTTATTTACGAGTGTTTGACTAACTTTAAAGTGTAATGCAGTTTGTCGCGTTCTCCAACGCCCCGTCCTCGTTCTCCAACTCCGTATAGCTCGATCTCAAGGTATGGTGGTTATTAGTAATACATTTATACAATTATTACAGATGTTTCCATGCATGGAGTGCTAGTATTCTTGCTCACTGAACTCCTAACTGACTTGATCACTAACAAGAAAGGAATTTGTTTTGTTTTTTTCTTAAATACAAAGTTGAGTTTGTTTGACCGGCCCATTGCTATATGTTGGTGGGACTAGTCTTCCCATCAACTATGTGATCTGATAGTCGGTCCTTGATGACGTGATTATATCCTATTTGGAGTTTTCTATGTCACATGAACTTACTTCATCGTTTGGAAATTGACAGTGAATTTAATACTGAATGCTCTGCCTTGTCTTCTGTTCTATATAATCTTGTGATAACTCAGCTAGAGACTTTGTGAAAATTTATTTCCTAACGGAAGGGCAATCTGGATATCTGTGGCCTACTGTGATTTCAATTGTATTGCCTTGTTTGTTTTTCTAGATCTGGCTCACTGCGGCGAGCTGGGGACTGGATCTTAGGGACTTGATGGGTTATCTAGATGGATTCTAGGACTCACTGCTCTGATACTCAGGGCGTATCAGCTGTAGGCTGGCAACATTTGGCTTAAGAGTCCTCTGATTCTCTTAACGTTTCTTTTTGTTGTCCATACTGGAATCCATGTTTAGTTCTTTTCTAGACCAACACCACTTAAAACTCCCGACGCCACACTAAACAAGGGTTTTTTTTTTTTGTTGTCTGCAGATCCCGATCAAGATCGAGATCAGATTCTCCTGTTTCACCCGTAAGTCTACATTCAAGCTTAAATAATTAGCTGCTCTCAAGAGCTTTTTACATACAACCAAATGAACATAAAAAACATGAGAGAGTCCAGAGAAGCGAGGGTTGTCTAAGTCTACCTTTGTGTCATCATCATGTTTGCTTCAGTTAACATCATGACAAACTTTGCTTTGCAGGTGAGGTCTGATTGAAAAGGAGAGCTGGTGACTGGGAATAGAGGACCGCCGTATCCAAATGACTCATGCTTCTCAGGGTCCAGCCATAGTATAATAATCTGATTTGGATTTGAGCTATATCTCGAATGAACGATTAATAATATGCTCTTCTATGTAAAAACTTTTTAGTTTGTCTGTTATTGGGACTTTTTGAAATGAACCGAACCTTGTGGTTGCTTGAAAAACGTTTGTATTGTTTTATATATGGTTTGATAATCATTAAGACTAAGGAGCTTGTATTGAATATGTAATTTAAAGTGATTTGACTTTAATTAGTTTGTAGATGATTGCATGGGAATTAAAAAATTTGGTGTGATTTTTGTTAAAATATTTTAGAATTTTATCTAAAACAATAAAATTTGGATTTTTATTTTTATAATTAAGGAACTCTTTTTAAACATTTTAGAAATATTTAAAGTACTCTAAAATTTTTAACTTAAATTTTGTTCAATAACAGTTGGTTTTAGAGTATTTTATGAAAAAATAAATTTAATAACACTAGATTTTAAAATATTTTTTAAAATTCATTTTTGAATAACAGTAGATTTGTTATTTTAATATAAATCATTTCAAACCAGTACATCTACTTAACCGCACCGCCTGCGAGAGGCTACAATACAAGCCTACAACTACAACATGTCTCATTCAAACTTATTGGGCCTGGGCCGGGGCACCCAATAGCGGAGCGATTATCACCCGGGCCATAGTAAACCGGATCCGTTATAACTAAATTCCACTCCAACCTCCGGTTTACCTTCTTCAACCAGTCCATTTTTCTGAGCTTTCGTGCGCAGGAGAAAAGATCTTTCACCATGGCATCTTTTGCTTACAAGCGTCCATGAAACTCTCTGCTTACACGCTCTTCTTCTTCTTTCTCTTCTCATCCTCCTTCTACATCCGGGAGAACAAACACGAAGACTTTTCGCCGCGCCTTTCGCGCCAACGCTCCGCCAAAATCCCCATACCTTCGATAAACCCTAACGATCCTTTCCTCTTGACGCTCGCTTCCGTCGCCGCTAAATCTCCGGAGAAGCTTCTCAACCGGCCGGTGAACTCCAATACGCCTGAGAGATGTCAATCCAAGTCCCACATTGGAAGTTTAGACAAGGAGTGTCTAATATATAAAGAGATGTCCAACTCTAATTAGTACGAGGTCTTTTGGGAATGAGCCCAAAAGTAAATCCATGCGGGCCAGCCAATTAGGCCCAAAGTGGACAATATCGTACTAATCGGATAATATAGAGTTGGACATGGGATTTAACAATCCCAACAATTGGTATCAGAGCCAGGTTGACGAGAAATCTGCAAGAAGACCAAAATACCCTTCGAGTAGGAACGAGACCCATCGAGTTAGGATTGAGAGTGGTGTGTGGCAGAGATCAAGTCAAAAGATCCTGGAAGTCAGTTGTGGGACACGAGATGAATGTGATCCTTATTTTGAAGGGGATAATGTGATATAACAAAATAAGTCTCACATTGGAGAATTAGATAAAGAGAGTCTAATATATAAAAAGATGTCCAACTCTAATTAGTACGAGGCCTTTTGGGAAGGAAACCAAAATAAAAATCATGCGGGCTTGCCTAAGGCCCAAAGTGGACAATATCGTACTAATCGGATAATACAGAGTTGGACATGAGCTTAATAAATCACAACAATTGGTATCAGAGCGGTTTGACGAAAATCTGCAAGAAAACCAAAACACCCTTCGAGTAGGAATGAGACCCTTCAAGGTGGAAAGGGAGGTTCGGCAGAGATTAGTCAAAAAGATCCTGGAAGTTCCTCCCTTTCCACCTTGAAGGGTCCCATTCCTACTCGATAGGTGTTTTGGTCTTCTTGCAGATTTCTCGTCAACCGCTCTGATACCAATTGTTGGAATTGTTAAATCTCATGTCCAACTCTATATTATCCGATTAGTACGATATTGTCCACTTTGGGCTTAATTGGCTGGCCCGCATGGATTTACTTTTGGGCTCATTCCCAAAAGGCCTTGTACTATTAGAGTTGAACAGCTCTTTATATATTAGACAAAGAGAGTCTAATATATAAAAAGATGTCTAACTCTAATAGTACGAGGCCTTTTGGGAATGAAACCAAAAGTAAATCCATGCGGGCAAGCCAATTAGGCCCAAAGTGGGAGAATGATAGATGTCAATCCAAGTCCCACATTGGAAGTTTAGACAAGGAGTGGCTAATATATAAAGAGATGTCCAACTCTAATTAGTACGAGGCCTTTTGGGAAGGAAACCAAAAATAAAATCATGCGGGCTTACCTAAGGCCCAAAGTGGACAATATCGTACTAATCGGATAATACAGAGTTGGACATGGGCTTAATAAATTCCAACAATTGGGGTATCAGAATGGTTGACGAGAAATCTACAAGAAGACCAAAATACCCTTCGAGTAGGAACGAAATCCATCGAGTTAGGATTGGGAGGTGTGTGTAGCAGAGATCAAGTCAAAAGATCCTGGAAGTCAGTTGTGGGACACGAGATGAATGTGATCCTTAGTTTGAGGGGGATAATGTGATATAACAAACTAGGGGGAGAATGTGATATAACAAACTAAGTCCCACATTGGAGAATAAGACAAAAAGAGTCTAATATATAAAGAGATGTCTAACTCTAATAGTATGATACCTTTTAGGAATGAAACCAAAAGTAAATCCATGCGGGCAAGCCAATTAGGCCCAAAGTGGACAATATCGTACTAATCAGATAATATAGGATTTATTAAATTCATGTCCAACTCTATATTATCTGATTAGTACGATATTGTCCACCTTGAGGCCCTTTGGGAAAGATACCAAAAATAAAACTATGCGGACTTGCCTAAGGCCCAAAGTGGACAGTATCGTATTAATCAGATAATATAGAGTTGAACATGAATTTAATAAATCCCAACAATTGGTATCAGAGCCAGGTTGACGAGAAATCTGCAAGAAGACCAAAACACCCTTCGAGTAGAAATGAGACCCTTCAAAGTGGAAAGGGAGGTTCGGCAGAGATTAGTCAAAAAGATCTTGGAAGTTTCTCTCTTTCCACCTTGAAGGGTCCCATTCCTACTCGAAAGGTGTTTTGGTCTTCTTGCAGATTTCTCGTCAACATGGCTCTGATACCAATTGTTGGGATTTATTAAATCCATGTCCAACTCTATATTATCTGATTAGTACGATATTGTCCAACTAAGTCTCACACTGGAGAATTAGACAAAGAAAATCTAATATATAAAGAGCTGTTCAACTCTAATAGTACGAGGCTTTTTGGGAATGAGCCCAAAAGTAAATCCATGCGGGCCAGCTAATTAGGCCTAAAGTTGACAATATCGTACTAATCGGATAATATAGAGTTGGACATGAGATTTAACAATCCCAACAATTGTGCAAAATCTCATCAAACCTCTCTGATACCAATTGTTGGGATAGTGAAATCCCGTGTCCAACTCTTTATTCTCTGAACTTCCAGGATCTTTTGACTTGATCTCTGCCACACACACCTCCCAATCCTATTTCGATGGGTCCCGTTCCTACTCGAAGGGTATTTTGGTCTTCTTGCAGATTTTTCGTCAACCGCTCTGATACCAATTGTTGGGATTGTTAAATCTCATGTCCAACTCTATATTATCCGATTAGTACGATATTGTCCATTTTGGGCCTAATTGGCTTGCCCGCATGAATTTACTTTTGGTTTCATTCCCAAAAAGCCTCGTACTAATAGAGTTGAGAATTTTTTTATATATTAGATACTTCTTGTCTAATTCTCCAATGTGAAACTTAGTTTGTCAACTCAAAGTTCCTCTGTGGAAAGGGAGCATCTTCAAAGCAACTCAAAGTAACCTTGCGACTAAAGGTGTCGAATGTCGAAGATGCGACAAGGCACCGAGATGATTCGCTAGAGGAAAGGGCACAAGGAGTGTGGTCCTTAGTTTGAGGGGGAGAACGAGAGATGTCAATTCAAGTTCCACATTGGAAGTTTAGACAAAGAGTGTCTAATATATAAAGAGATGTCCAACTCTAATTAGTACGAGGTTTTTTGGGAATGAGCCCAAAAGTAAATCCGTGCGGGCACGCAAAAGCCAAAGTGAACAATATCGTAATGGGATTTAACAATCCCAACAACGCCGCCGTATCTTGACATCTTCGATTCTCCTCAGCTCATGTCTTCTCCTGCTCAGGTGAGCTCATCTCGTATCCAATTTCGATCCCTATATGATCGATTCTTGGCTCTTTGCGTGTAATTGAATCGTCTGTTGGTTGAGATTAGGTTGAGAGATCAGTGGCTTATAACGAGCACATGCCAAGAACTCATCCACCAGACTTGCCTTCTATGCTTCTTGACGGGAGAATTGTTTACATTGGGATGCCTGTAAGTGATTCTTAGCGGAGACTGTGTAGACTGAGAGTGATGATTTGGTGCTGACTGGACTTTTTGTTTTCGAGCTCGTACCGGCGGTTACAGAGCTTGTTGTGGCAGAGCTAATGTATCTTCAGTGGCTGGATCCTAAGGAGCCTATATACATTTACATTAACTCTACAGGGACCACTCGTGACGATGGAGAGACGGTTAGTTTTTTGAACTCTTTGTGAATGATTTTATAAGACACTTGGAATATTTCTAATATTGGTGGAACGGTGTTGAATGAACAGGTTGGGATGGAGTCAGAAGGTTTTGCGATCTATGATTCTTTGATGCAACTTAAGAACGAGGTAATGTTTCTTTATTCGTGAACTGCGCTTTTAATGCAAACATATAAGTAATAATAGTTTATTGGTTAATGCTCTTGAGTAGATATCAAGATAATTTTTGTCTCCGAAGTGTTTGTGTGAATAGCTTGGTCCTTTGTTGTGCAGGTACATACAGTTTGTGTGGGAGCAGCGATAGGTCACGCATGTCTGTTACTTTCCGCGGGAACAAAGGGTAAACGATTTATGATGCCACATTCCAAAGGTAAAAAAAAAAAAGTGCATTCTGGTCAAATTGATTGCTCATTTTTGATAATGAGGGATTCTCAAATGTTTGAACCGATATTGTTGCAGCAATGATCCAGCAACCTCGTATGCCTTCTTCTGGGTTGATGCCTGCTAGTGATGTCCTGATTCGTGCCAAAGAGGTTTGATGTTCCCTCTCTACACTTTGTATCCGGGAAATTTATTATCAACTCAGATTGAAAGAAAACTGAGTTTCATTACATCTCTCACGTTCTTAGTTGTAATTGAAGGTTATAACAAACCGAGATATACTTGTGGAACTACTGTCAAAGCACACTGGGAATGTAAGTGGAAAAACATTTCTTTCGCTTCATGACTTTGATTGGCGATTTTTATCGTTTTAACATGTTATTTAGTCCGTGGAGACTGTGGCTAACGTGATGCGAAGGCCATATTACATGGATGCACCAAAAGCTAAAGAATTTGGAGTTATTGACATGGTAAGTCTAGGCGGCTGTAAAGTACAATGTTTGATCATCATATCTCATATGAGATATTCATTTCCAAGTTTCCAGTGGGATGTCTATTGGTTCGTTGATTATTAGTCTTTGTTACTAAAGAATATTTTATCTTTTAGGAATTGATTTCATACTCTGTTGGACTGACACAAAAGTTGGTAACCTTTTTTACCAGATTCTTTGGCGTGGTCAAGAGAAGATTATCGCGGACGTTGTTCCTTCAGATGAATTCGATAAGAACGCGGGAATTAGAAGCGCAGAACGAGTTTAGTTTCAAGTTCTATGGCCTCAAAATCTCTGCAAGTGACACGCTCAACTCTCCATCACTACTTTTCATGTATGAATATTTCAAGAATATGATTAGCTAGATAAAATATTCTTTCAGTCACTGTTACCTTACAACCGAGTTATGCTGTTAGAGAACAAGCAGAAGAAGTTAGGATCTAGCAATATGATGATTCATCTCATGGATGAAAAAGTTTTGTTCTTTTCCATTTTGAACACACGATAACATTGTTTGCTTCCTCTTCCGCCCTTGGCCGACGGGAACCTTCAGGTCTCAACGAGCCACACCTGTTTTCTTATTACCCGTTTTTTTAAGAGAAAAGACCCTCTTTTGTAGGTTTCAGTGGAGAACAATAAATAGAATTACAGACTGATCAAACTCCCTTGGCTGCGACTGCCCTGTTTCGAACCACTTGGTAAATGTTAGTCATTCGATTAGGAGATTCATATTAAGATGTGATAAAGTTGTGATGTGTTTCAAAAGCCGAAGTAAATACAATGTTCAAATCTCTTTTTCTTTTTATTCTACAGTTCCATTAATGAAAAACTGCTCATTTTCTATCAGCTTTTAAAGATTTACGTCGTCAATGTGACTAGATGAATTGGCAAAATACTATTCACTATTTAAAACTAAGTATCCCCGGCGGCATGTTATTACATTCTTGATGATTATCGTTGAGCTCAAAGCGCTTGAGCCCATAACTATTATGGAGATGGAAGACAGTTCACATCAAAACAATCTCTGCAGACACAAGATAAGTGGAAACGCAATTTTGGTCATCTTTCGACAAGCAATCATCATCGTCTGAAATCTTGTATAACTTCCAGCTATTAAGTGAAAGGTGCATGATTGTTACCCCAATCATAAGACCACACAAAAATTTGAACAACAATGACTTGTATACAACCACCGTCCAGCAAACATTAGAGTCCAATACAAATTAAAGAAGCCACTTGGAAACGTAGAATAAACATTACAGTTGTGAAAGGAACAACACTCTGTTGCCATACTTGATAACTAAATCCATACTTACAAGTTACAATGCATGAAAATTAAAAAAAAGCTCCGTTACCGGGAATCAAACCCGGGTCTCCTGGGTGAAAGCCAGATATCCTAACCGCTGGACGATAACGGATTTGATGTTAGTTTTTATACAAATACGTATCTGACTTTTTTATATTTCTGAGATCTCCCTTTCCTAACACTTGAACGTTGCTGAATGAAAAACTGATTATTAATCTCATACGAAATATCTGATAGCGACATATATCAACTTGACGCAGTTTTCATTAGGAGAGCCAGAAACAACACACAGACAAGAAAACAGAACATGTTGACTTCAGGATAATCCAAAAGAAAAACATAGAACCATTTGCCTAAGAAAATGAAATAGTTGATCACAACACAGAGATAGCACAAACAACAGAAGATCAGAAATCAAAGTCGCCACCCATATCTGCTATATCATCAATAGCTTCACCAACCAGCAACCCACCCAATAAACCAGCTCCGAGTCCAAGTCCTAGACCCATTCCAGCTCCTCCGTGCTTCTTTGGTTTCTGAGGTTTGCCACCGTAACCCTGCTGTTGCGGGTAACCGTACGGACCCTGCGGCGGATATCCATAGCCTGGACCTTGTGGCGGATATCCATAACCCGGACCTTGTGGTGGATAACCCGGGTAGCCTCCTTGCTGTGGAGGCGGATATCCACCGTGCTGCGGGTATGCACCAGGACCAGCTGGAGGATAACCACTGGGACCTCCAGGTGGCGGATAACCATAAACACCACCACCGTGTTTATCATCATATCCTGGTGGTGGGTATCCGGAAGGACCCGGTTGCGGGTATGCAACCGGGGCACCTTGTCCGGGCGGGTAAGCAGTTACGGGCTGATGATCCATAGACTTATGCTCCAGAGTCGATGAGCCAGGCGCGTGAGGAGCACTCGACGCTCCTCCGAAAGTATACTTCTCACCAAACTTGAACGAGAATTTGAGATAACCTTTGGCCTTCCCGTTAGGCAGCCTCACGGCGTACGTCACCGTCTTCTCCTCCTCCTCGTCGCCGGCCTTGTTCTGATCCAAAAGCTCCTTCACCGGAACGCTAACTTCGCCGACGGGCTTATCACCGGCGATCGGCCGATCCGCGACGATCTCGATCACAAGGGTGAGACGATTCTCATTCGCCGCCGCGTCGTCGACGGTGAGCTTCATCTGGTGTCTCCATTTGGGCTTGGTCCCGCAATCTTTGTCAACCTTCGTCTTCTGCTTCGTCCTCGCGTCGCGGTTGATGGAAACGACGGCGTATAAGTCCTGTTTGCCGATCAGTTGGATGTCTTTGAGATCCTCGGCGGATATAATCGTCAGATCCAACGGTCTACATTCCATGATTCAAAAGAAAACAAAAAAGCTTGAAATTTTAGGCAAAGAGAAGATCTTTTTTGTGAGGAATCGAATGTTGCAACTTGTAAGGGTGATGATGATATGCATATATATATATATATATGCGTTTACGTTGGAGCCGGTTTAAAGAATAGATGACGCGGTTATTCCTTTTTTTAATATTAGTTATTTTCCTTAAGTTAGTTTTCCCCTTTATCCTATCCTAAGTAATAATGTTAACCCTGTATGTCAAAAACGGTAATGTTAACGCTGTTAAAAACAAAAAGCTGTAATTAGTTTAGTAACGACAAAAAAAATAGTTTGGTAAATACTAAGGAAAATAACTATTATTCACTTGGGAGAGAGTCCATAAGGAGAAGAATGAACCTGAGATGATGTTGAGTGTGAATGCAGAGAACATTTGAGAAGCCGTTGTATGAAGGATTGTTCTTAAATGAACACAACAAGAGAGACAACTGAAAGACGAGTTTGGTAAGAAAAACAAACATTCTGTTTCTTGCTCTATTTCCAAACACTTTAACTGCATGGAGGGATGATGTTTGATGACTGCCTTGCTCTTGTTTCGGGAGTGGAGCCATGGACGTTCCAGCTGGACGTCCGTTTCAAGTCAGAGATCTTCAGGTAATGCAACATAACATCAAATGAGCTTCTCTTTCCATTGCGCTTACTAAGAAACTAAATCTTGCTGGCATGTATACAATTCTCAGTTGAATGCTCAGGTGGCGCTCGACTTCTTGTGCCCTGAAAGCGTTGGAGAGTTAGCTAGACTAGCCGAAGAGATCCGGTGTTTACCGAACGACCATGAGGCAAAACTTCAGATTCTAGAGGTAACAAAACTATTAACCATCTCAATGCCTTCCGTCCTGAAACTCTTGAAAAAATGGTTTGCTTTTTCTAATATATCAGATAGGAAAAGGAAAGATATCGTTATACGCAGCTAGTTCAGCTATCAAAGAAGTTCAGAAGCTGATCTTGGATCCAAAGTAAGTCGAGAATTTTAGCTAAATCTAATCTAAGGAGTGTGCGAAGTGAATTTGAACTGACAATAGTTATTTTTTTAAGAAAAAATTGGTTCCATTGTTGTGACTACAAAAGATTTGGAGCAGAGCTTGGTTTTGAGGACGCTAACTTAACCAAAGCAGTCTCCAACAACTTGGATAAGGCAATCAAGCAGCCACAACAAAATCAGCTGCATTTGATCAGTCAAGAATTTGTACAGTAGTATTAACATTGTTGTGACTAGTATTACTTACTATTCAGGATTTGTAAGTATAGTACTAATACTACTATTCAGGATTTGTGTATATGCTGTATAAATTATTTGCATGAGCATCATTATTTTCACTTCAATTCTCGGGATCTAGACCATATAAAAATCATTTCGAGTAACCTCCCAACAAATCGAATAATAGAAAACATTACTTATAAGCAATATGCATTCAGTGAGATGAGAGGAGGGCTAGAAGAAAGACTTCACCATTTAGAAAGAAAAGAAACCTTGGATATGTTTTTTTTTTTTTGTCTAATAGAACCTTGGATATGTTGTGTAGCGTTTGTCACATTTGACCCAACAAAAATTGAAGAACAAAGAAGAGTATGTAATAAAACCCTTATAAAAATCCTTTTACTTCTGTACACATTAGTCTATAGCAAGGCTAATGCTCTCACAGCCAACGCCCAAACTCTTCAGACTCTTAAGTCTCTGAAGCTCTGCTACGCTTTAATGAAAGCTTTAAAATAATCGGTGGGAGTTTAGGATGTTCAGTTAGCGCCGGCTTTGAATCATGTCTTCGAACCAGAGGAGGCTTACTCTCAGTTGTGGCTCCATTTAGAATAAAGCTAGGCTTTGTATCCTCTATTTGATCCAAAGGGTTGTTACTTGCTGTTGCTTTGCTTCCATCTTCTCCTCCTCTCTGCTCCTTATCTGCATTCCCATTGTCTGGCAAAAGCTTTGCTCTGTTACTCACTTTAGCTGAGTGCTTTTTCCTCGAAGATCTTTCACGTTTTCTTGGTTTAACCGTAGTTTCCATTATCTCGGTTGTAAGTAAACAAGATTCAAGAGCTTCCAGAGCCCTGGTGGTCAATGGTCGCTTTCTTGTGCTGTGTCTTCTAGGAGCATCTGTATTAGCTTCTTGTTGTTCTGATGAACCAAGTTCTTGAGTATTGACCGGGTGATCAATGGTCGCTTTCTGATGTAGCTCAACTTCTTGCTCTTGTTCCGTATTAATGGAAACACGTCCTTTGTCTGAGCCTGATGCTGAACAGAGCCCGTTTGAGTGATGTTCTGATGAAATGACTTCATGGCTTGTTCTTACCTCCTCTGGAGAACAGTCATTGTCTTCACCAGAGACCGAACATAACCCGTTTGGTTTGGTCTCTGACATTTCTTGGGTCTCAACAACCGCAGAAGACGGTCCAGTTCCAGTCTTTTCTGATTGATCAGACTTTAAGTTCATATAATCAACCGATAACTCGGTTTCATATCTCTTTTTGTCTTCATTCATCTCTTCAACGGTGCTGTTCTTGTGTTGGACCGCACGTAAACTTAAGTGGTCTGATTCAGGATCCTCTTTTGAAAGGCTGTTCTCCCTCTTTATGCAAGCACTGAGCCGTCTGCGTTTCGACGACGGAGCAGATTTTACTGAATGATGATTAGTGTCTGCTCTATGCTTTTTGATCAGCCTCTTTGCTGGATCCTTAACCCTCTCCAAACTCTCTTCCTCCTTTACGCTAGAATCATCCTTGTTTGTGCCATCACTTGGTAAACGTTTCCATCTCCTTAAACCAGACCATTTCTTACGGTGGTCTAGACTCGTATCAACAATAACAAACCGCATTGGGGCATCCAGAGAGGGCATTTCCACATTCTGACTGGACAGGGAAGAAGAATCTTTGTCTCCTAAACCAGTCTTTGTCTCAGAAACTTTCAGATTCCGTAAATCACACAGTTTCCCTCCAGAGGCCAAGCTAGTGTCAACAACAGTGAATCTCATTTGCAGGTTTCCACGGCTAGAGCTTGGAGACTTGAGGTAACGGAGTCTTTGACTACCAGACGGGGAGGAAGACTCTTCATCTGATTGGTCAGAAGAGTTAACGGTTCCATTGACTATCTCTCCTCCTGTTTCAATCTCAAGAAGCTCAGGCTCCGAAGCAATCTTTGTTAGAATGTCACTGACAGAGTCAAAGTAATGATCGCCTTTGACAAGTTCCCCTCTAGAGAACCGTTTCACTCCAGGGACAATGAAAACAATGTTATCCTTAGATGTAATATAGCTTCTGTCCTTTGGCTGCTCTGAGTGCCATCCTCTGGCTAGCAAACGCGGCCACACAGCTTCCCAGAAGATATCGCTGCACCGAGCTTTGCTTAGACGGTAACTGCCTTTTAACTGGTTTATTATGTCGGCAGACGTGAGTGAAGCGTAAGCCCCTAAGTTCGGGAACGAAGAAGACTTTGGAGAAACCGTGAACCATGGTTTGGTGGTCTTAACTGGTACTGCTGTACGAACCGTGAGATCCTCTTTTCCTTTACCAACCGCCACAGCGTCTACCAGAGGCCTGAGACCCACAAGATCCTTCATAGCGTCTATGTATTTCTTTAGAGTGATCTTCCCTTCAGCAAATGACTTGGAGACCTACAAAAAAAAAAGGTAAGATCAATGACCAAAACAAATACTCCCTCCGTTTCAAATTAGTTGCGTAACAATTATTGTTTATGTTAGTTTAATTAGTGGCAAAAGAGACAAATTAATAGTAAAAGTTGCATTGGAATCATAAAACGACACTGGAGTGTAGCATTATAATGCAAGAGAGACTCACATTCACAAGCATCTGTTTCTGAGATTCATCAGAAAGAGAAGGAATCAAACGGGACAGCAACTGCTGTTGCCTCCATCCTGAGTAGAGCTTTCTTCCATATACGCATTTTCGACTACGCTTCTTGCGGGAATCAGACCAAGTGTGGTACTTAGCTGAGTTGTAGAACTTGCCGAAGTAAAACAGCAGTATCTCTCCTGTTTCTTTGTTCTCCATGAACTTCTTCACCTGAGTAAAGTTCTTCCCGAAGGTATACAGACCAAGAACAAAGCTAGCCACCTCATGGTCCTCCCAAGAATTGGATGGTAACTCCGGAACAGCCTCAAGATTCAATCTCTGCTTCTTGGATTTCGGATTCTTGTCACTCTGGCCTCGGATCTTAGCAGAGCAACGACTTCTTTTTGCTCTAAAAGATTTCAAAGATTGGTTCATGTCAACATCATCATCATCATCTCCATTTGCTTGTCCTTTTGGATGTTTGTCTATCCACGTTACTTGAACAGGTTGTCCGACGAGAAAGAGATATGAGGAATCATCATCCAAAGCTAGAGGAGTTGAAAGAGACAATGCACGTTCGGATGCAGACAACATAGGAGGAATCTTGGCCTGAAACTCGTCTCCAACACGAGGCTCAACTTTTGGATCACCACAACAGGCAAATTCAACATCAGAAGAATCTTCGATGAGAGCTGTTTCTTCTATAAGATTGTTTTCCTCGTCCATCAATATTGTCTGCATAAATCCATCAAAAGAAAAGTACATTTTAAATAATGAATCTTAATCATTAACAACATCTAGGCAAGGTTTGGTTTACTGATCACATTGTTATAAAAACATCAAGACATGTTATTCAAACAGCAAAGAGAAATCAATGGAGGTTTCCCGGCGACATGCAGACACATAGGAGATCTGAAACTCATTGTCCAAAAAGTTTTTGTGCCAAAACACTAACACCAAAGATCCAGCCTAGAAATTGACAATCAAAGAATGTTAAAGTAAAAAACAAACCTCAAGGATACACATATACATTGTCCAAGAACAACACAACAGGGGGTAAAGTAGAAAGCTTTTAACATATCAGATTCACAGAAGTATCAAACTTGAAGAGATTCAACAACTTCAGATCGTGAGAGGCAGCAATAGAGAGATACGAAACACAGACACGGAGATTCTAATTAAAAACCCAGAAAATACTTAGAGATGATAAAGCAAGCTAGTGCTGAATTAAAATTGAAACACAGACCTAAGAAGATTTAGAATCTCTCGGATCAAAGCAAAACCCACACAACAAACAAGCAATCGATCCAAAACATCAACAAGTTATAGCCTATAGATAGCCATGTATGTAATTCACAACGATCTGAACATACGACAATGGTACTGTAAGAAGAAAAGCAGCACAAAGTCGAAACCTTTAAAACGTAGAAACACCACAAGTGGGGGGGCTAACTTGGATGTTGTTGAGGATTCCGCATCTACCTAATCTCCGATTGTTTTTGGTTTCTAGGCACGAACCAGTAGCGTTAGGACACAAGCAAACCCAGAAAGAGAGAGAGAGAAGGACAAAAGGGAACGCGGAACGTGAATTGACAAACACGGCATAAGAAAACAATAAGGGGGATAGATAGATAGATAGATTTGATAACCTGACTTTTTTTTTAAGTTTCAGAGAGATGTCTCAAAACTTTTGAGCAATGTTGGAGTTTGTGGCGGCACTGTGAGATAGATTCTCAAGTGGTTGATGAAAGCAAAGAAGATCGAACAAGTACCGTGTGTTCGGTGAGAGAAACGAGTACTGTGGTCGCTCTCTCTTTCAACACCCAAGTCTTCGAGGTGAGATGTGCTTTTTTTTGTGTGTGCGTTTTTGGGGATGTGCTTTTGTGTTAACACTCTTTTCTTATTCGGTGTGCGACTCGTTCGTTGAACTCTCTATGCCGTCAAAATGTAATGGTTTACCAATTTTTCCAAAGAACTGGTGATAATGATAATTTTAAAAAATTTATAAATATATATTGATTTACGATAACATATATGTCTAAGAGTAATACAGTATGATTAAAGTAATTTTACTAGAAAATTCTAAGAGAAGAGGGTTGGAAAAATATGATTACAGTAATAATGTTTTGGATGTTGTCAATCTTAAGGTTTGGACTATTAACATATATGAAAACTACGTCCATGGATTTGAGATTATATATGATCGGTGAGTAAGTGCTTTTCTTGATATTGCTCTATATATGAGCTTCTGATTTTGTTATAGAGATAAATGCATGACAGTCCTTGACAGAGCTTCTTTATGTTAAAATGATTTGATATAACATGTAACGCTCTGACCATCCCGTCGTATAGGCCACGGCTAGCAGCCGTCTTTAGTCGGACCGTTACAATCAATCCATACATATATGTATTAGACCATGTTCAACGTAGTCTCCTAACAAGGTCTCGTAAAGAAAACATTGATTAAAAATAAGCAAAAAGATAATTAATAAGTTAGCAAACGTCTCTTAATTAGGAGAGGCAAGATACGTTTCTTACGAGACACGTGTCATCATTTTGAGAAAACAAAAAATTTTCTTCCTCGATGAAATATTTTTTTTCCGGTCATTGTACACTCTCAAACTTCAATTCTTTTATTCATCTCTTTAACTCCTTCCGAAACTCACTTTGATTTGTTTTATATCCTCAATTAGAGTTTGGGTGTTGAGAATCGTTGGCATCAGCCAGTCAAGGCTTCAACTCTTTTCTTCTTTGTTTCTCTATGTGGTGGGCTTCTCTGATTCTCAAGTTCTCGATCGCCTTGAAAGCTGTAGGAGCCGAGAGACAGCACAATTTTTTTTTTATTGTTGTTAAATTATCTATTTATGTGTTGTTGTAACTTTGTGTGTTAATATTATTGTTCCGTTTTAGCCTTTTTTAATAAGGGCTGACATAACTTTTTGTCTTTTGATAGTTTACGTAATATTTTGTTTTCCGTTATATATTGTCTACATTTTTATATATGATGATTATATAATTTAACATATTAATAAAATTTACTTTATATTTAGTTCATTTTTATATATATTTATAGTATGATTGTTAATTTGTTTATTTCTTTCATCATTTTAACATATGTTTTTATTTTGCATTTTGCAGACATGTTTTAAAAATAGGAATTTCTATTCCTATATATTTCATTCCATCCTTCCTATCTTGTTCATGTTTTGAAATTTTAGTAATTTTACTGAGACGTAAATGTGACCTTTTTTTTATTCTCAAAATTTCTAGTATAATCCATTTTTATCTGGTCATGATTTTCTGTTTACTTTCTCCTATTTTTTTCATATTCTTGTTTAATGTTGTTTCTAATGTTTTATGTAGCCGTACTTTTTATTCCTCTTTCTTCATTTTTTTCAGTTTTTTTTTTGTTATTTGGTGTTCTCGTATTGCAATAAGCATTTGTTTCAAATTATTTTTAGAATTTTGAATTTTTTTTTTTAGATTTTATTTTTCTATTGTCTTGGTTTCATTCTTCTACTTCTTGTCGCGGACAGATTTTTTTTTTTTTTTGGGTCTAATGGGCTTGGAAAAATATTATTGTTAGATATGGCCCAAATAAATTAAGAAAAAAAAATGTTAGTTGCTTGGGAGAGATGTCAAGCCATTCTCCTCCTGCGTATATATATATAGATATATAGATATAAGGTTGATGGTTCAGAAAATCAAAAACACTTTCAGGGTTTTCCTCCGATCTCGCTGCTGCATCTTCGGTCTGAGCTTTGATTCACGCTTCGCTTCGGGTTTTGATTTCAGGTTTCTCTTTTCAGATTTTTGTTTGAATAATATAAGATTTATAAATTGCATCATAGCCTTGTTTGAATATAAATCTACCACTAATTGCCGTCACACAGAAGAAGTTAGCATGGATAAAGAATTGGAATTGTCGAGGCAGAAGCTTGATCTTGTTACGCTGGGAGAATCCTCAACGTATCGGTTATACTCCAAGGGTTTGGTGAGTGAAGAGGTTATTAAGGATGATACGATGCTGGTCGGTGGTTCAGGCCTGTCCCTCTGTGACTCGAACGATAACTCGAAACTGGAGACCAACAAAGCTCTGAGAAACCGAAGCGTCCTGGCGCACCCTGAAGCTCCGGAATTGGCTGCCATAGTTCAAGGGCTGAAATGGGCGTTGAAACGTGGTGTCAAAAGTATCCAATTCTTCTGTGACGATTCCATCATCTTGGATTACGTAACAGGTAAAGCTGCACCACCGAACGAGTCCATTGTAGCAAAACTTTTGGAGGAAGTGGCTCGTCGTCAGACAAGATTCACGTCTTGCCAGGCACTCCCTCTGCGCAGCAGAGACATCAGTTCTGTCATTAAGCTCGCAAGAGATGCTATTGCTTCCCAAACCAGATGGATTGAAGAAGGTGACGACACCAACACTGAGTATGAGACTTGTCCAGCCTGCTACGCACACGTTTCAACTCGTCACAAACTTGAGGTGAGGAGCGGTTGCTTCCACCGCATCTGCTTTACGTGCATAAGGGACTGTGTCTCATCCCAACTAGCACGAGGGGACACCGTACTCTGCCCTTACCCCGGTTGCGAGAAAGAACTTGTGCTAGAGGATTGTAGAGGTGTTGTTGATGATGATGCTCTTAATCTTATCATCCACCGCAAGAAGGAGAAGGCCATCCCCGTTTTAGACAGAGTCTACTGTCCCAAGCCTTGTTGCAACTTTTTGATGTCCGACCGCGACCTCATTGATCCTCGGCAAAAGAAGTCAGTAGAACGCACGTGCGTGGAGTGCGGCTTGTGTTTCTGCAAAAAATGCCAGGTTCCATGGCACTACAAGAAGACGTGCGATGAGTTCAAGAAGTCCCAGTCTTACCTGACATCTGACGCCGCGCTTTTCGAGTCTTTAGTCAAGACACAGGGATGGATCAAGTGTCCCCAGTGTGCCACCGTCGTTCAAAAAAATGGCGGGTGCCAACGCATTAGCTGCAGGTATTATTGGACATTTGTTATTCAGACTGGTTTTTTATATTATTTGTCTTTGACTCTGTGTTTTTTTTTTATTTTCTCACAGACATTGCAACCACAAGTTTTGTTACGCATGTGGGGCTGCGTGTACAAGGAAGAAAATGTCATGCAACTGCAGCCCCTAGTAAGATGTCGTCTCCTGGTGAATCCCACAAGACTAGGCTTCTAACGTGCTGAAGAGCCTGATATGCCAATCTTCTCTTCAAATAAAAAGACTATATAGACCATTCCAAATAGTTTCCTATTAACGATATGCTAGTGAGCTTCTGTATTCCCAAACAAGTTTGTGATGCATATTCGACACTTGCTTTCTCTCTTCAAATGAAATCTAATACGAAAACGACCATTGTTGAGTTTTATAGTTAAAACTGATACCAATGTTGTAAACAATATATGCATAAAAAGGCAAGGTAGAATGAATCAGAACTTGTAGAAGAATGAGAAACTCGAGAGAGCCTGAAAATGTCCATATATGTTTATGCGTGGACCAAGGCAGAATTGGTGAGAATTTGATCAACTGTCTTTTGGGGGGGGGGGGGGGGGGGGGGGGGGGGGGGTTGGTTAGAACAGACAGAGAACTGCTTATCCAGTTCCTCATCTCTTAAAGAAACCAACAAAAGCTTTTGTTTGAGTAAGCCTGATTCTCTTATCACATGATTTGACCTGTTTTGTGGCATTATGATACTCTGGTGGTGTCTTTTATCAACACGAGGCAATGCTTTTTCATCTGGATAACCGGCTAAATTGTGAGAGTAACCAGTTCAGATTTATAAAACAACAAAAACCACAACAGATTCTAATCAAAGTCAATGCCTTTATTACATGAGAAGTTCATGATCAAAGTCCAGTTATCAACACAGGCTTTATAGCATTGATCCCCAATAATTGAGAGTTATCACATTACGACTTTAATTTAACTATCTTTACGTTCATTTCTGTTATTGATTTAGTTTTGGTACAACATAATTCGAGGCAGGCTGTAAAATTGTTTTAACTAAGGTGCTGGCTTGGAATATATCGATGGAAGAGTACACGATTACACATATTAGTGAAATGAGAATCATATATAAAATTACAAATGCGCTACAAAGACAGCATTAACGAATTTTATATTAATTTAAGCATACGATTAGCTAGCAAAAATTAGGAGACCGTTAACAACTTTTCCAATTAAAACCGTTAATTGATAGATTAAGGAAAAAGATAAATGCTTTTCAGAAAGAGATGAGAGCATTCTAGATTTATTCTGTTTTTAATTGGTTGTGCATCGTCCGTTTATACCATATAAAACACATCAAGAGTTTGATCCGTGCGGGTTTTTGTTTATTTTATAAACTAGATTGTGATTCGCGCTGAATAATGTTTTCTTAAAAACTTTCTATAATCGCATTTTTTTTTATTTAAAGTAGGTTTTGCCATGAAATATGTGTAACCCAAAATCCATATCAAACTCAAACAAAAAAATGATGCTTTCCTGGTCCGAAATATAAAAAATCTCTAAACAGGTTTTGTAGAGTAGTAGACCACATATCCAAATTCGAAATGTCATTAGCCGAATCCGAACAAACAACCCAAAAAACCAAAAAAATCCGAAAACCAATCCGAAAGTCCAAATTAATTACAAATATAAAATATTTGAAACATAAATATGTATTTCAAATATTCAGTTCTATATTTATTTTGAAATTATATCTAAATATAAGTATTTAATTTTTAATAAGTACCTTAAATATCCAATTATATATAAATAAGTTTATTTCTTATGTTTTGCTTTTAAATTTTGGATTTAACTTCAGATATATTCGAACCGGACCCATATAACATGAATCGGAACAATATATGGCAATTTTATAGACTTTAGGATATGATACAAATTAGAACCAAAATCGATGTTTTATATCCGAACTCAATCCGTACTTACAAATTTGCCAGAATGTGACCTAGGATATGATATAAATTAGAACTGAATTTCGAAATACCCAACATGTATCCCAATGGGTAGCTGAACGCCCAAGCCTAACTTAAAGTATGTTTTATGTTTTTTTCAATTAGTTTTATATTTGATATGTTTGTTGGAATAACCCGTAAAACTATACTCAAAAAAAATATCAATAATAAATGTTCCAGCATATCATTAAATATTAATAACTATTACTATTTAGTTTATCACATATATATCTAATTTTAAACTCTATCTATAAGAATTATATTATTATATATTTGGTGAAGATTTTAAAGAATTTGTTTCTTGCATTTGAATTAAAGTACAGTTGTATATATGAATTAGTAGGCATATATATTTTTTCAGATTAATAAATAAAATATAATTTATTATTTACTTAACAGTAGTGTTAATATAAATTGAAATCACTATTAAAAAAATATAGATTAGTTATTTAATTCCTTAAATTTAGGTTAGTGTATATATTAAATAATAATTAAGTTAGGCATAAATAGAAATAATTAGAAAAGGTATTTAAATGTAATTGTTTAACTTAAACTACTTGTAAGTAGATGAAAAATAGGACCCTAAATTAATAGATTTGATGTAAAACTTTGATATAATTGTAAACATTTTCAACATATAATTTACATTTTAGTGTTATATATTGTGTAACTCTATAATCTTATTATTTATCTTTCTTATCTGACATTATTTTATAATAGTGCATTAATTTTGTTACTAAACTAATGTACTACTGTATAAAAAATAGTTGATTTTTTTTGTAAATATTTTTTTTATATTTTTTCAACCTATTTATTATAATTAAAAACATTAAAAATTTATTTGTTATTAATCTTTTAAATGAATTATTAAATTTTAGAGTTTTCTAATAGCATATTTGTGAATAACACATGAATTAAAGGTTAGTTATAAAATCTATATTTTGTTATAATCATTTTAATAATTGTATATTTTTTGAGTCTCAAAAAAGATAATATATAATTTTAGATATGAAAGTTTAACCAATGTTGACAATTTTATTTTTTATAAAAAATGTACAAATTTTAACACTTATTTACAGTGAATGATATTTATTTATTTAAATGAAAGAATTTTAAAAATAAAATAGGTTAATTTACCAATTTAACACAAATTTGTTACATTTATTTCATATAGTACTTCTATTTTAATATCAAGAAACTATAATTATAAAATTTATAAAAGATAGCATATAATTTTATTCTTGTTTCTTAAATTTTACTTATAATTAATTTATAATAGTATTAATAGTATTAATTTCGAAATTAAATAATGCATTATTTTATAAAAACATTGGAAAATTTTAATTAGATTTTGTTAGATTTTCCTCAATTGATTTTGTTTGAACTAAAAATAATTAAATTTATAGTTAAAATTGATTCATTAAGATTTAAAAACAACAATATATATTTGCTTGATTAAAGTAAATAATCAAAAATGTCATAATAATAAATTAATGAAATGGTTCTACTATGACTTTTTCTTAGTAGATTTTTTTTTGTACTTCTCTTTTAGTTGAAAAGTTGTATCTCAAAGTTAAAATCCAATGCCATCGAAATTAGTTTATACACAACAAGATAGTGCGGTTATAGTACTTAAGTCAACCTAGTCGAATTGTGTAGAACGTTTTCATACTCGCATATTACATCTATTTTTTTTTTAGAATTATACATAGGTATCTTGGTCCCATCAAGATGAATCTAGACTAGTCCGAGAAAACATTTGCCCCCACAGATGGTTCTCTGTCGCCGACGATGTCCAAATGTTAATTCTCTGGTGGCCGAGACTCAAACCCAAATGACTTGTATTCCATCTAAATGACACATTTGAAGTTTTGTAAACATATTCCTTGACGGTAGTAAGTTCTAACATAAATATATGTATATGTATTCTTATATTGTAGTAAGTCAATCTAAAATTCAAAGCTATATGGTGTACGTACGTTTTACATTTCACAGAACGTCTCCGGTGGCTTAAATTTATCGAAACCAGACGCGTGTTGAATCCATATATATCTTTATGCACATTCTCATAATATATAAACCAATTACGTGGCAAAGATTATCAACCTTGGTTAGCTTTTAACCACCACAGTTTTTCTATAATATTTGACCTTGGTCCTTGGCTATTGTTTATATTGTATATATTATATATACTAGTTGAATTCGATCGTGTGCAGTATGCTAGTAAGTGTATATAATTTACATTTTAATGAAACAAAGGTCAAATGCACAGGGCCGGCTCAAGGACAGGGGCCAGCAGTGCATCCGCCCAGGGTCCACGTACAAAAGGGCCAAGACCAACGTACAATAGGGGCCCATATATTCCAATCGTTGAATAATTAAAGGGCCTTGTCTAAACTGTTCCAACCGAGTTCCTCTTTAAATTTTTAATATAATTGTTTGTCGGCAATGTCAAAGGAAAAACATCAAATTTATGTTCAACATATTGGGCTTTATGGACCATTGCGGTAGACGATAGTACATCATTTTTATAATTTTCTTGTGGATTTGGGTTTTATACACATATAAAAATAAATAATGAAAATTGAGTGATTTAATTTGGACCAATGAATAACTAAAGGGCATATTTTAAATCTCGCCCTAGGGTCCACAATACATCTGAGCCGGCCCTGCAAATGCAAGCGAGTGGGATTTGATCCGTACCGGATATTATGCGGATTACGTGCTCGGAATTTCATATTTTCTAATGTTAAGGTTTTGACATTCCATAAGCTTACCATTGCTTCATCAAGAATAATTTCTTTTACCAAAAGTAGCTATGCTCTAATCAAAAGTTAGGTCAACTTCATTTTCGTTGTGTATAATTATCAGGTCATTTAGACCACCGCATACGTTGTTTAATCAAAGTTACTCATTAATATATATGCATATTTAAAATAAACGATTATTTAAATATTTTCATGATACTATTATGAAATATATGTGGATGTCATCTAAAATGTTTATGCATTGTCTCGTCTTGCTATCGCGATTGGATACATGATAAAAGGAGTTGGACCACGTGATGTATAATATATTTCTATGTTTATAAGCTAGTTGGTTAGATTATTATATATACTCGTAGCATTTCCATAAAGCTGAGTCTAAGGTAAAGGTTTTAAAAGCTAAAGCTAATTTGTATATATTGCTAAAAAAATATGCCACAATTCAATAGTATATATATATATAACTTTTGTATAAAGACGTGACATTTTTAGTGGGATCTCATATTTTATGTATGAAAGTAAAATCTTCTTAAAAAATTTTATTATCGCTACAAGAGAAAGTTTAATTATAATGATTTTCCAGTTCACTAAAATAGAAACTATGTAGATAGCATTTGGTTTGTAAGATATTATTTGAAAGCCTGTATATTAATAAATCTTATAATTAAATTATAAAGTCTGGTCTCTCCAGATGTCTTATTAATGGAATGCTGAGCTCAATCGAAAACAAAAGCACATCAAATTAAAATACAATACTAGTTGAGCACGTCAACACAAATACGCTAATATAATGATCGATCCAGATACCTCATGATGGTGGCGCAAACTATAAATCATGTTTTTTTACTGATATAAATCATAAGTTTGGAATCATCTTAGTCTGGTGGTTAAAGTTTAAAGACTTCTACATTCGGGTTTGGGGTTCAAATCCCAAACTATGCAATTTCTTGCAGATTGTGCATTAAAGGAGGACCAGGTTTCAATTCCCGGAGAAAACGATTTATTAAATAATTATGCAGACTACGGAAGAAAGACTTACAAGGGATCTTCAACATGGTGCAAGTAAATCTGGTTGGCGTAGATCTTCGTAGGACGACTCAGGTCGGCTCATGTGATACAGTTAAGCCTAGATCTTCATAAGGCAGGTAGTATTGTCGGTTGTCGAATCGTCTATGTAATATTTCTCATAATTGTAATATCATAATAAATCAGCATTAAAAAAAAATCATAAGTTAATAGCCCAGTATTCTCATTTAACGCACTACAATGTTAAACGATATCCATATCATATGAACTATCTAATCTATTAATTTAGAGTCCTATTTTTTATCTACCATTAACAAGTGATAGTAGAACCACCTAAAGAATTAGTTAATATGTCATATTTGATTATTTACATTAATAATAAACCAACTATATATTTGAAATTAATTTTTTTAATTATAACAAATTTGTTGACAAAGAATCTAACAAAATCTTACTTAAAAATTTAAATATTATTAGAAAATAACATATTAATTAATTTCGTAATTAGTAATATAATATTGTTATAAATCAATGTCAACTAAAATTTTATTATAAAACAAGAAAATAAAAATTATATACTATTTATAAATACTATAATTAAATTCTGTATTATATAAAAATATAAGTGTTATATGAATTAAATATGACAAAATTATATTAAATAGGTAAATTATTAAAACAAAATTTAATTGTTTCATTTAAACAAATTATCACTCATCATTGAAATAGGTTAAAATTCGTAAACTATATAATATTTTTATACAAAAATAAATTTATTAACATAGGTTAAACTTTTATATCTACAACTATATATTATCTTTTTATTTATTTTGAAACTCTTAATAATATATTGTTTAAAATGTTTATATACAAAAATATAACAGTATATAATAACTTTTAGTTCATATACTATTTAAAAAATATTTTATTAAGAAAACTATGAAATTTAGTAATTCATTAAAAATATTAATAACAAATAAATTTTAATTATAATTTTTTTTAATTCTTGAGAAGAATTATAAAATATAAAAAAAATCAAGTATTTTTTATAAAATATGTACTAATGTAGTAACAAAAAACAAATTCAAAATTCATGTAATCTTCCAAACTCAAAAAAATAGTACTGTAATTTTTCAAAATTTTCTTGACAAAATATAAAATTTGAAAATAAATATTCAAACTCAAAATGATAATATTTAAAATTTTACAAAAGATAAAATCATAGATAATAAAGATTAACTTTTCAAAATGCACCACGAAGAAACAAACTATATATGTTATAAAAATTAAAGCAATCTAATATTTTAAAATCTTAATTAAATATAAATAGAAAACTTTATATCATAACATCCAAAAATATCCTCTATCAATAAAATTGACTAAAATAATATGATAGATGCTACTATGTATAAAATTTACTAAAATTAGTGGGCTATATTATTTAAACAAAATAGTGTTTTTACTTATAAATCCCGTAAAATACTAAAATAATATATGTTAAAGTATATTTTTTTAAACACAACATGTAAATATAAAATTCTCTTAAACATATGTATATTTCTAATATAAATAAATAAATTTAAAAAATGTATTATAGCAAAATGTTTAAATTAAAGAAAATACATATTTTGAAGTAGGTTATCAATTTGATTATTTCATATTGTTATTTTATTGTACCTAACTCGAACATATATCAGTAACTAATAAAAATTAATAACAAAGTAAAATATATTAAACAAATCACTATATATATATATTAATAAAGCCGAATAAGAAATATAAACAATAGTATTATAGAGTTATACAACAGATAAT
Source organism: Brassica napus (assembly GCF_020379485.1). NCBI lineage: Eukaryota > Viridiplantae > Streptophyta > Magnoliopsida > Brassicales > Brassicaceae > Brassica > Brassica napus. The sequence goes on along the minus strand of NC_063448.1, from coordinate 3,590,022 downwards.
ACTAAAATAAAAATTATATATTTAAAACAATTGTAATAATATCAAATACATTTATAAAATGAAAAAATATCTGCACGGACGTGCGGGTTAAAATCTAGTCTTATATATTAAAACAGAAGTCACAACTTTGATTCATGTGTGTTTTTTTAAAAAATGGACCTAATGGACATATTTCTATAAAGTCATATTACATTTAATCTATAATCTTATCATTTAAATTTTAGGTCTACCAGAAATTTTTATTAGACTATCAATAACTTGATTTAAACAATAGATGATCTATTGAATTTATGGATAGTATAAATTAAATAGATATAATTTAATGTTGTAATCAGGAGCGGACCCACCAACTTATTTTATATGGGGCACATATTAAAAATCATCTATAGATTAAGGGCGTTTACATAAATTATAGATAATTACTAAAGAAAAAAATAAAAACAATGTGTGGCACAGGCCCCACCTAACCTCTACATGTGCCCGCCCCTGGTTGTAATACTATTTTTTCATATCTTAATTATTTAAATATTTGTCAATATTACTTTTTTAAATTATAAAGATTCTTTTTTAAATAACAAAAATCATATTATCTAACAATGATTAATATTTACTACATTAAACCAATGAAAAAAAATTTAAAACTATATAGTTTATTTTAAAAATTAAACAAAAACTAAATGTTTAATTATATACTTGATAATATAAATCTATGAAGCGAAAAGTTTAATTTTTTAAAAACTTTCTAAATTTGTGAAATGTTACAATATCTTTGAATATGACAATAAAACAATATTTTACTAATCTTTATATATATAGTTACGATTTTAATAATGAAATAATAATCAAAATATATATATATATAGAAAAAGATACAAATACATGTGAAAGTGTGAAAAAATATATTCAGTGAAAAAAATATATCGTAATCTTATTATGTTTTAAAAAATGACATATACATATATATTATAATATATACCAATTTAGAATTAAAAAAAATTATATAAAAATAATTAAAAACAAAAATCCGCGTGGTTGCGTGGATCGAGATCTAGTTTGTTTATCACGGGAACAGATGCTTGTCATGTGCACATTATCTTAAATCTCATCTCAATATGTGAATTCGTTCATTAGATATATAAATAGTTATCTGTTTTTTCTGCTAATGTGCGGGATCAAATTTCATCCCAGCATATAGCTGAAAGTCGATGTAAAATTAATATTTTGGTTGCGTAACCTATAAAGATTCTACTATAAAGGCCTAGCTAGCATTACTCATCAAAATACTTTTCATATTGCAACAATAATGTTATTATATATTTCTTAATACAGTGAGCTGACGAAACAAAATTGAATTACTAGAGACTGATGAAATAGACCACTTATAATTTACAAATCACTGTACTAGTCCTAAAGATCAGATATGATATAATAATCGTCATCAATCTCAAACTTACACATATACACATACATAAGGTAGTCTCAGCATGAGAAGTTCTTTTTTACAGTATTTGGAACAGTAGTGAAGTGTATTTTTGATGATGATATCATGATCATAATAACGATGATTGGACGTGATCATAATACACTATAGGAAACTAGGAATCATACATTTTTAAGCTCCAAAATCAATTCAAAATTGATAAACTGACTCATATTGTATATATTATGCTAGAAGCATCTCTACTTCTAATGCGTGAGATATTCTAATATCAGGTCCATGTTGGAATATTAATCAATTGGTTTTATTTTAAGAATCATGGGTTTCCACCTTAATATAATTGATAGTAAATTGAAAAATGTCATTTCTATATAGTTGTACATAGGAGATAATCTAACATGAATGATTCTAAGGGGAAGAAGATAGAGTGTTTTCACCGTGAGTTCCAAAGTAGACAAAACTAAGAGCATCTTTATCGGGGATATTTAGGTGGATTTTCAGGGGGAAAAAGTGGGGTGAGTCCTACAAAATGGGAAGAAACGTGGTTTCCTGTTGCGAAATAAAAGATGTTTGTTTGTGGGTTTTTTACACTGTTTTGCGGGGTCCACGACACGTGACGGCCTGCAATTGGTTCTTTTTTTTTTTTTAAACAGGTAAAAAAAATAATTTAAGAAACGGAATTGGGTTTCCGCGATGCTGATGCTCTAAGGGCATGATTAACTCCGGTCTCTTAGCCGGGGTTCTTAACTCATGATTTGACACTTTTTGGTTTTTTTTTTTTTTATACTTTTCGGATAAAATACGACTCTTATATTTCTTATTTAAGAGACGGTTCTTAGTTTTTCTTAGTTAAAATCTAAGAAAAGTTAAGAACCGTCTCTTAACCGAATCTAAGAACCCCAGTTAAGAGACTGGGGTTAATCATGGTCTAAATCAATGATAAAAATGAAGATGGTGATAACTAATTACATTCACAGCATACTATATTATGCTTATATAAGCTTCACATACACACATCCATAGTGACACAGAATCTTAAAATAGCATGTAATATATTAGAGTTAAGGGGTATAGTCAAGTGCAAGGACATCATAGGACATATATATATATATATATACTCATACTACGCATACACATACATACACATCTACATATATAGAGAGGACCATGTGTTGGATCACTTGTATAAAAAGGTGATAAGAGAGACTAAAGTTGATAAACTCAATAAGAAGAGAAAAATGGCCGATGAAGATAGATTGCTACCAATAGCCAATGTAGGGAGACTTATGAAGCAGATCCTACCATCAAATGCAAAGATCTCAAAAGAAGCAAAACAAACAGTTCAAGAGTGTGCAACAGAGTTCATCAGCTTTGTTACCTGCGAAGCCTCAGACAAGTGCCACAGGGAGAATCGAAAGACGGTGAATGGAGACGACATCTGGTGGGCTCTAAGTACTCTAGGCCTCGATAACTATGCTGACGCCGTGGGGAGGTATCTTCACAAGTACCGTGAGGCCGAGCGAGAAAGAGCTGAAAACAACAAAAGCAGCAACGATAGTGGAAATGAGAGAGAACTAAACATCACAAGTGGTTATAGTAGAGTTTTGGAGAAAGGAAGCAGCTCTTCGGCTCGTTGAGATGAATCTCTGTGACCTGAATCATGTACTATTAAGCCAAGAAAGTTCTATAGAGAGAAGAATAAGAGGATTATATAAATAATGTTTATGTCGAATCTTTATATTACAATGTATATGTTTACATTTGCTTTATATTTGTACTTCCTCTACACAAAGCTATGAGATTTTCTTCTTCAAAGCAAATATTGGTTTGGTTTGAACCAGCGGAGGATCACATGGATATGGAAGTGGAGAAGAAAGCAGAAACAAGGTACTAGCTATTAAGATGATTTCCTTTTTTAGGTTGAAAAGTAGCAAGCTAGTAAGAAAAGAAGAGGTTTATGCGTATCACAATGCATAAATCGGTATACTGATCTATATACGGTAATGTTCATCCACATATGCGGTTCGAGCCTGTGGCTAATGTAAACCAAAGATAAAGGAGCAGTGAGACATGACCATTTTTAATGAGTTATTATTAGAAATAGGATTCTTGGTGGTTCTGGTGAAGTCATAACGTAATTAGTTCACATTAATGGACAACTGAACACATAAGAAAATAAAATTCAAATTAAGTTCAAGTCAATATTTCTTCTTTGCAAAAAAGAAGACAAAAATAGCCAATCAAACCTAGCACAACCATTCGGGAGATGAGCTTGTTTTGTTTGTTGCAAAGCTGAATAGTCAAAATGGGTCTAGGGTTTGCGTATAGAGGGTATTAGGTCCAGAATTCAAAAAAATAACCCCAAGATTTTAAGGACCACCACCTCATGGGTACACTAAACCCAAAATTGTATATATATTTTTTCAAGATTTGTATATCTTATGACCTGCTCGCTTTATGGTTATCTGCAAATCGGGTGATTTTAAATCATCAAATAAGAAAAGGAAATATAGAAATATTTCATCAAAGAAAGATGCAGCCTATAGTTTATGTAGAGTTTTCTTGGGACCACTTCTCAACTATGTTATGTTCTTGCTCTAATCAACTAAAATTGAACAATTAACATATATAAGAGATTAGTTCGAAGAGACAAAAGCTGATATCACAAACATCAAGATCTTTATTTAGCAATGGCCATACGAAGATAGTAACATTCCTTAGTACATTTAAACCATTAGTATACCAATGTGGTAATACACCATTCCTATGTACTAAAACCTTAACAATGTTGTATCTGACATTCAAGTACTTAATGATTCTAGGATACATGTTGGCTTCCACTGGCTCAAACCATGGAATCGCGGCATTGAGCTCCTGCACAGGCAGGCAGGGTTGCCTTGGGAACCATGAGCGCGAATATTTTAAGGTATCCACAAGTACACACCACATCTGATGTGCCCATTGAGAAGACAGAAAGAAAGATGAAGAGGACAAGTCCATGTGAAATATAAAAGCTTATTATGATGATTTGCATACAACCATTGCAGCATGGACATAAAGGAATATAATAACTTAGTATGATGATTTTACATTCAGCTATTGATTTTTTTAAAGTTGATGCACTTGATACCCATCAAGAATTAGATGCAGGTATGTCAAAACTTCTTCGAGAAAAAGAAAAGATCTATTTGATATCATCTTTTGTCTCTTTGATTTATTTACTATTAGGTAGTAAGAAAACAACTACCTAATAGAAAAAGGTAGTAAGAAAACAACTAATTCGTAAAAGATATTTCAGAGCTTGGGGACTATGTAGAAACATATACGAGATTAGGTTTTCCTTTTGATTCTTTTTTTTTTTTTGAATGAATGTTAAATTTATTCAAAGAAAAAATACTTTTGTACAATGACTGTAACTGTAGCTGCATATCTATTCTAGTACAACCGAGTTTAATGCAACATCATATCTATTCTAGTACAACCAAGATAAAGGCAGCTGCATAAATCAAGTAATGTAAAGGCAGATGCATAAATCAAGTAATGTCGTGGCCTCACCTCTATTTCAAGTGGACGAAAAAATAGCAATAAAGATGATGTTATTCATCCATAGGCAACTTTGGTCTCTACACGAGTTAGATGTCTCAATGTATTTTCAGACTCTAAGGCGCTCGTTCTACTCCTGAAATCTCAGGAAAGCGATGTTGTCTTGAAGGGAATTCTCCATGATATCAGAATCTTGGCAAACTCCTTCGAAGCTATCTCATTTAATTTTATTCCGCGTTTAGCAAACTCCACCGCTGATTCTTTGGCAAAATCAGCACTGTATTTTTTTCTCTCTTTTGTACCTGCAACTGAGTAACTGATCCTTTCTAATCAAAGCTTCCGTTTTAGACCCAAAAAAAACACCTCTTTATATTGTTTTCTCATCGGCCGTTCCTCTCTAAATTCGGATTTTCTTCGTATAAACATATAAATTCGGACCCAACTTCTTTAGAATTATTTCCTTCAAAGTAAAAAGCTTCAGATATATATATGCTGGATTCAACGATTGTCTGCATTGTATATATTAGGTAATTAAATATTATGACGATTTTCAAAACTAAGTTACTAACAAAAAGTGAAAGATAAATAAGATTAGAAAGTTTGGGTCCATAGATTGCCTCTTAACACCTGCGAAGCGTCATGTAGATTGTAGAGACCATTTATAAACTCTAACCTTGAATCATCATATAGGACCAGTTGAGATTTCACCACTGATTGGTTTTATCATTCTTGACCTTGAATGATGTTGACCTACTCTTACTTACCTATGCTATACATATATATCGCCCATCTTTATTTTATTTAAGCCTTGCGCGGCCTTTGACCTAACCGTCTCGTATTAGATAATTAAAATAGTTTGTGTCAATCAAAGTATCTATGTGTTTATAGTGCTTACAACTTGCAAGTGAATCTAGAAGCCGTGGCTCTACCAACCTAACAAACAACCAGAACATATTTTGGATTCTGCTGTCTCTGTTATATATAGCTTTTATAGTCTTCTGGAAAATGTAGTTATAGTTTCATTATATATCCTATCGACTGATCCTGCCAGTGACAATAAATAGAATAGATAACACACCATCTAACCTGAGTTTATTGTCGGAAATAGCCAGACCATATGTTATTAGACTATTATGTAAATTGCATGAGTTGAAGTCCAAGCTTGTCAAATAACAAATGTTTCGTAGCAAAAAAAGAAGGTAACAAGTGTAGTCATAGTTTGTTCACTGATATACGCAACCTGATGCAGCTAAATTTATATGGTCATGGATACGACGGGTCTTCTGAGAAGTGTGTGTAATGGACGATGGTAACACGTTTATGTCTGAACATGGAGTCCCTTCTCCCTCAAATTTTGCAATCCTCTTATGACATTACGACTACTTTCTCCTTATATATAGATGTTAACCCGACAGCAGCTTGGTGTAGGCTGTAATGATTCATTTTCTTTTAAGTTACCATGCACAATGAACTGAAAAAGACGAAGACAAAATAATAGTTCAATTTTTTTTTAAAAAAAACTGAAGGTTAATTTGATCAACTGGTTGACCTTAAATAGAAGTAATATAATTGACTGATTAGAAACATGTCATCAATATCTAAAATTATTCAAAGAAACAAGTAAACACAACTTATTCATATCAAATTTATTGGATGCTTTTACTAAAAAAAAAAAATTTATTGGATGCTATATTACACAAGAGTAGGGACTTTTTGAATAATTTTTAGATACTTTTACAACCAAAAAATGAAAAAGAATATAATGTTATTGTTGGTACTTGCATATAGTAAAGAAAATGAATATAATATATATATACTTCTACAACAACAGAAATGAAAAAGAATATAATATATACATAGTTTTTATTTTTATTTAGGGAAACTATTGTTTTTAGTAAAATAATAAAAAAAAAAAAAGAAAAAGAAAATGGGAAAAACCATATCTCCATGGATTAAAAACAACATTCACATTTCGCTGCTGCGCTTCTTCGCCCTCAGATTCTTCACCTCCCAATCACAGATCCAACACAATGCCTTCCCAAATTAGGGTTCCGATCATCGACGTCTGTTATCCTCTCCCGCCTTCCCGAATTTAAGATCAGCGCCGCGAATTTCTAGAAACTTTCCTCGATTAGGTTCTCCAGCGACGGCGTATTATCTCATCAGTTGACCTTCGCTTTCATCGCCAGATCGTTTCGTGTTCCGAGTTAGGGCTCGTTATCAGGCTCTGGTGTTAATGAATTTCAGCCTAGGTTCAGTAATTTCTCTCTTCTCTCGTTGTAGATCGTGATTTGGGGTTCTAGGGTTTCGATTACTGGTGCCTCGGGTTTGTGATAGCTTAATCGAATTCGGAACACCTTGTGAGGAGAGGAGGGGATGTTTGGTTCTACAGTGGATACCAGCCGTGGAAACAGCGCTGCCTCAGGGCAGCAGCTTCTTACTCCGACTCGCTTCGTGTGGCCTTATGGAGGTAGAAGGGTCTTCCTTAGCGGATCTTTCACCAGGTGAGGTGACTTGTGCTAAGGACTAGGATAGTTGCTTTGTGATTATGTGCTCTGTATAGTGTATCTATATAGGTTCTCTGTTTAGTGTATAGACTGACTTTTTGAAATGGGAATGCGAACAGGTGGACGGAACATGTGCCAATGTCACCACTTGAGGGCTGCCCTACTGTTTTTCAAGTCATTTGCAACTTGTCTCCGGGTTATCATCAGGTTAATAATTTGAACTTTGATCTCTTTCATAACTATTTCTTCATCCCTGCTGGAGAATTTTAAGTCCTTATAGACTCTGTGACATCCATGATACAATATGCATGAGAACTATATATATACATCTGTTATAGTTGATTACATTCGCATCAAGTAGTTATATGAACGTGGCTATTAAGACCTGAGATGCTTAAGAAGCCTCTGATGTAACATCCAGTTATTTCATTTTCATGCAGTATAAGTTTTATGTTGATGGGGAATGGCGGCACGATGAGCACCAACCATTTGTAAACGCAAATGGTGGAGTAATGAATACGATATTTATAACTGGACCAGATATGGCTCCCACTGCTTTTAGCCCATCGAACATGGATGTGGATGATTTCTCCCAGAGAGTGGTAAGGAATTTGACCTTTTATTTTCCAGAAAATGCAGTGTTATGTTTTGTTTGTTTTCTTAGTAGTAGCAGCTTAGTAGTTTCTGTTGTGTTTCGAATATTTAAATACGACGCTTCATTTTTTTTTTCTTATTTCAAATCTGAATCCTTGGAAGAAATATACGTTTTCTGCAAAAAAAAGGAGGGAAATAAATAGTTAGGATAATAGCGTTTTATTTGATATATATATAGCAGGAGCCTTAAGTTCCATAATCCTCTTTAGACTAAATTTCAAATTGAATTTCTGACTCATTTTACATGGTGATATTATAGGTTGATGCTTCCCAGGATTCTATACCTAGGATGTCAGCGGCTGATTTGGAGATGTCCCGTCACCGTATATCTGCTTTATTGTCAAACCGCACTGCATACGAGCTGCTCCCTGAATCGGGCAAGGTCTGGTTTCTTCATTTTCTTACTGTTTGATGATTTTTGTCTTCATATCCTATATATTATCGATGAGACTACCTTCTGTCATCTTAGCCGGAAATTTTCTAAGGTGAATGTAAACTTTTACAGGTTATCGCATTGGATGTGAATTTACCAGTAAAGCAAGCATTCCATATACTCTATGAGCAGGTTTGCGATATTTAATATTGTGTCAGCTTCTCATCTTTTTGGATGTTACTCTCTCTGTCCCTCAGTCATGTATGACATTCTAATGTTGTTGCATCCCGACCTGAAAAGGGAAGGCAGTGAAACTTAAAAGAACTAGTTTCGTCTCAATTTATATCTTGATTGTCTAGGTTTCTGGTTTTTGCTAATTCTAGATGCTTTCAGGGAATCCCTTTGGCTCCTCTGTGGGACTTTGGTAAAGGCCAATTTGTTGGAGTTCTTGGTCCATTGGACTTCATTCTAATACTGAGAGAGGTTAGCTTCTCTAAGATTTGTTCATTGCTAGAGCATTCCTTCGAGTGACTGATGTATCATTTTAGACTTTCCAGTAGGAAATTGTGTTAATGTCAATAACTCGATGGGGAGATTCATATGCTTTACTGTCTGATAATAATACTACAGTGGGGTTAATGATAATAGGTTGGGTTCACAAATATTCATATAATTTAGTGTCTAAACGTGGGATTAATTTGGAGTATAATAGATTTCCGTAGTTTTCAAGTATATTACCTAGAAATTTATGTAGATCTTTGATTAGGTTCCTCAGTATGAAGTTTTTCACTCTTGCGTGGTAATAGCAACTCTGTGAAATTGCAGCTTGGAACGCATGGATCCAACTTGACAGAAGAAGAGCTTGAGACGCACACAGTAGCAGCCTGGAAAGAGGGGAAGGCTCATATTAGCAGACAATATGATGGAATTGGGAGACCGTATCCTAGGCCACTTGTTCAGGTGAGATTCGTATTGTTGCTCTCTACCGCTATCACTGCTCATCTTTTCATTTAGCTTCCTCTAAATGATCATCTCTCTTGATTATCTTTTCCTTCTACGTTGAAAAAGATCTTGTTGTTATCTCGATCTACAAACTTTTGACGAGTGTTTTAGCAATCTAGACTCGCATATATCTGCGGTTGATTAAACGTTATAGGTTCAAAATAAAATGAATTTTTTCTTGAGCAACAAAATAAAATGAATAACATGACTGTTTCACTTTTGGATCGGGAGGTTTATTCATTTAGGATTGTAACTGATTCATATATGCATGTCTACTTGTCGACTTGTTTACTAAACTATCTTTTGTCCGCTTCCATTTGCTTTCACTGACATATCATTATCCTAGAAACTTCTATTGCAGTTTACACTTTTCAGTAAAAAGAGCTAGAAGATTTTCTGTTTTACCATTAATGTTTCCATAAATTGCAATCAGGTTGGGCCCTATGATAATCTGAAAGACGTTGCCCTGAAAATTTTGCAAAATAAGGTGGCAGCCGTTCCAGTTATTTATTCTTCTCTGCAGGATGGGTCATATCCGCAGTTACTGCATCTTGCTTCGCTATCAGGCATATTAAAATGTAAGGTCCTTCAATTGTGAATAAGATCATAAGGCACTGATAAGCGCTCCACATTGACCATATATTTTGTTAAGGGATGTGATCTATAGGAGGGAAGTTAGAACACATTTGTGACAGTTTTAGTTGGAATAGCCTTCCCCAAATTTTAGTAACAGTTTTCCCTGTTGTGTATACACATTTGTGAAAATTTATGCTTCTTATCAAACACTTTAGCCCTAATGACACATAATACTCCAGGTATATGCAGATACTTTAGACATTCGTCTAGCTCTTTACCAATCCTTCAGCAGCCCATCTGTTCAATTCCCCTGGGTACTTGGGTTCCTAGAATCGGAGAATCAAGTAGCAAACCTCTCGCTACATTGAGACCACACGCTTCTTTGGGTTCTGCGCTCTCGTTATTAGTTCAAGGTAAATCCGTTTTTGCTCCTGTTTTCATCAATACGTTGGTGACGTTTCAATCGGATTTAAATCTTCTTCATAGATCGTTATCTTACCTAGTAGCTGAACATGTGGTGTTCTTCGACCTGTCTTATCAAAGTTGTGTTTACAGGAATATTATCAATTCAAATCAATAGATTTCAGAATTTCACATGATGCATTGCATGCGAGTCGGGCTACATCTATGTTTCTAATATCTTGTGTGTTTCTGGTATTTACAGCTGGAGTTAGTTCAATTCCTGTAGTGGATGACAATGACTCGCTTATTGACATATACTCTCGAAGGTAAACATGAATCCATCAGTCGTCATGATCTGTCTTCTGCTTTCCAGTTCTGAAGCCGGGTGTTCTAATCACATATCTTTTTTCATTGGCCAGTGACATAACTGCCCTGGCTAAAGATAAGGCATACGCACAGATTCATCTTGATGACATGACGGTTCACCAGGTAAACAGAAGTCAAGATGCATCCCATGTCTCATCAATGTTACCTTTCAAGTCTAAGCTGAGCTGTCATCAGAAATTGTCTTCTTTCTAAATTGTGCGAACGTATGAGATAGAAGAATGAAAAGAGAAAGAGAGAGAATTAATGTGGTAAAAAAAATGTGTGTGGTTTCAGGCGCTGCAGTTGGGGCAAGATGCGAGTCCGCCTTACGGAATCTTCAACGGGCAGAGATGTCACATGTGCTTGCGCTCAGACTCTCTTGGTAAAGTGATCGAGCGGTTAGCGAATCCAGGTACGACCATCTCCTTCGATAACATCTTCAAGCTTTGACTTTGCTTTCATTGCACACACACATAAACATCATCAAATGAGAGAAGTATATTTATATTGGGGTTTGGTTGGGTAAAAAAAAAACAGGGGTAAGGAGGCTGGTGATAGTGGAAGCAGGGAGCAAACGTGTTGAAGGTATCATATCTTTGAGTGATGTTTTTCGATTCCTGCTCGGTCTTTGACTTCCTACAACGACAAAACTGTGCTACCTCAGAACTCTCTTTTCTCATTTCCTCAAAGCAAACTATCCAACAATTTGCTTATTTTTCTTTTATTATTGTGTTTTTTGGCAAGGAATCATGTAAATTTTCTACGAACTTGTTTCATTGTTATTTTAGTTGAACGGGTTTCCCATTCTTGTGAAGGATATTATTCGCTATCGAAATTATTACTTGGTAGTGTGAAAGATAGGAGAACAATGTATCTTTTACTGAACAATATTTTAGTTTCCTTAACCTTCTCAAGTCTAGACTATGGTCTTTGTCCTATTTGATACAGCTATCTCATACAGATGTAAAGCTATCTTGTCCTTCTGGTATGGATAAGAGAGTATCAAATTGGTTATGGAGAGGCACAGTCATCATCCTACACTTCCTCTTTTCTCCATATGACCGTTGCACACTTGTGGGCTTTGTCGTTACTGAATTGATGTCATGGGCTGAGCTCAGCTCTTGTGTGCTTCCTTGTTGTGTACACTATCAAGTAGTACATCATCTTTTCGCAGCTTCTTTTAGTGTAAAATGTATCATATCCTTGAGTGATGTATTCCGTTTCATGCTTGATCTTTTAACTCCTCGCAACGACAAAACAACTTCAGAGCTCTATTTCTCAATTCCTCAAATCAAACTATCCCACAATTTGCTTAATTCTCTCCTTTGTTATTGTGTGTTTTTTTTTTTGCAAGGAATCATGCAAATTTGCTACAAAACTTTTTCATTGTTATTTTAAGTTGAACGGGTTTCCCAAATGTGTACTTAGTATCGCATCTTCTCTCAGCTTCTTTTATTTTCTTTCCTTGTTGAGTCTTCGCTTCAAAGCTTAGTGTTATGTGCATTAGTTCACAGGGACAATATAAAGGACTTAGAGACTTGAGGGAATGCAAGCGAATGCTAATCATATTTATTATGACATGTAAAAGCAACTGCAACAACTATCAAGTTAAAGTTGTGATGAATTTTCTCTATTAAGAGACTATAACAAGTGTTATATATTGATTTATGATTATGGAGGTGTCATTAGGCAGGCGTGGGCATATTAACCGAAACCCAAACCCGAAAAACCCAAACTTAAAACCGAACCGAAATTAAAAAAAAACTGAATGGGTTTAGGATTCAATCAGTCCGGATACCTGTACCCGATCGGTTATATCTGATACCCGAACTAATTATCCGAAGTACGCAAATATATATATTACCAATCCTAAACTTACATCTTTCATTTTCATTCATCTTTTCGTCTTCTCCTTCTTCAACGTATATGTTCAGTACATACTCAAACTCATTTTATAACCGATTACATGTATGAATCACTATATTTTGCGCTTTTGATTTATGTTTGATTACAAGTAGGATTACAATTTGTTTTCTCTTTGCTCTTTACACATGCATGAACTCAGACATTCATGATTATTCAGGTTTGATTTCTGTTTGATTTTGATGCCTATTTGATTTTGATTTATGAATAGATGTATTCTTTACCATTTTCTATTCAAGATAATACAAATAGAAATTATACGAATAAAAAAATACAGGCTTGTGTTCTTCAACGTCTTATATTAAGTTGTTCAGTCTTTTAACTTCAACATTAATGTTTCTGGTCTTACATGGTCAAATCAAGGATACATGAAATTTTTTTATTATTTGTTACACAGTTCGGTTATACCCAAAATAATCTGAACCTGAACTTTAAAAACCCGAGCCCGATCCGAATTATAAAATAACCGAATGGGTTCTGCACTTCTCCATCCGAAAACCCGAAAATCCGAAGCATCCGATCCGAACGTCCATGCCTAGGTGTCACTGTCGTGTTTTTCCATTTCATTTGTGTGACACGTTCTCGCTCTCGATCTTACCCACACTGATACTTCACGCTTTCGCTTACCCAAAAAAAACTCAGATACGTTTTCGGTTTTCTTTCCCCTAAAAGCTTGACTTTGAAGCGAGTGTTGCTCTCTCTCTCTCTCTCTCTCTCTCTCTCTCTCTCTAGTCCAGCTAAGTTTCTTCAACTTTGCAACGAAGCGACGACACGTTGCACCACCATCCCAGGAACCTTTGATCAGAAACAACAATGTCGCAGATCGGAAAGACGCTACTCGATTCCGGCTGGCTAGCTGCCAGATCAACAGAAGTTAACGACGACGGCGAGCAGCTCACCACCACCAATCCGCCGTCTCTCGGTCCCAAATCTCCGTGGATGGAAGCCGCCGTACCCGGAACGTAATCTCCACTCCCCCCCCCCCCTCTTCTCAATTCTAAATCAATTAATCAAAAGTAATCGTAATGATCAATCCGATCTCTAACGCGGATAGTTAACTCAGTGAAAGTCAACCAATTAAACAAAGTCAATCTTATCATTATTCCCCCACTTGATTAGTTGATGATTTGTTGAATTGACTCTACTGTTCACAGTGTTTTGGGCACCTTGTTGAAGAACAAATCAATTCCAGATCCTTTCTACGGACTAGAAAATGAGACCATCACTGACATTGCCGATTCCGGAAGGGACTACTACACTTTCTGGTTCTCCACACACTTCCAATGTAAACGGGTGAGAGCGCGCGCAGTTGTTGAATCAATATGTGACAATCCATCCCGCTTACTCGGAACCTGGCTCACAGCCCTGCAGGACACCACATCCACCACTAGGTTATTGGTGCGCTTAGTGTTACTCGAACCCAAAACCTCACCCTTTAACAACACTGCTCCTGGATGAATTGTCATGTGGGAGAGTTGTTAAAGGGTGAGTTCTTGGTTTCGAGTAATGCCAACCGCACCAACAACTAATTATGGAGTCAGTGAAGAGGACTCATAAGTGAGGGGTTGAGGTTGATGCCGTGTGAGCTGGATTCCGAGCGAGCGGGACAGATTGTCACACAATATGTGCACAAAATTGTTATCTATGTATACTTTCTTCTTTTTTGTTTGACGTTTTTTTTTTAATCGCAGTTGTTGAATCAATACGTGCATTTGAACTTTCGTGCCATCAACTACTCTGCTGAGGTGTATGTAAACGGCCACAAGATTGTGCTTCCCAAAGGAATGTTTCGCAGACATACACTTGACGTTAGTGATATTCTGCGTCCTCCTGATAGCGACAATCTACTTGCTGTTATCGTTCATCCCCCTGATCATCCTGGGACTATACCTCCCCAGGGAGGCCAAGGTGGTGACCACGAGGTACACCTCTCTCTCTCTTTGAGAAGCTCAAGCTGTTTTTTTTTTCGATTCTAGCAATCACTATACCTTATGTGGCTGAATATTTATGGCAGATTGGGAAAGATGTAGCTGCACAGTACGTGGAAGGTTGGGACTGGATTTGTCCAATAAGGTAATGTTTTCTTTTTGCTAGAAGATTGAGCTTATCAGATTGTTAATGGCATTCATTCTCTCTGATATCCTTTTTTTTCTTGTAGGGATCGGAACACTGGCATATGGGATGAAGTGTCAATATCTGTTACCGGGGTTAGTTTAGTTGGTTTACATTTGTGTTTACAACTACGTTCTTACTAAATGTGCTATTAGGAACTGATTGTTTTTGGTTGCAGCCTGTAAGAATAATTGATCCCCATTTGGTCTCAACCTTCTATGACGATTACGAAAGGGCGTACTTGCATGTGACTGCTGAACTTGAAAACAAGAGCACATGGAGTGCTGACTGTTCTGTGAATATTCAAGTAACAGCCGAACTCGAAAACGGTGTTTGTTTAGTAGAGCATCTTCATACAGAGAATGTTCTGATCCCTGCTCGAGGAAATATTCACCACACATTTAAACCGGTGAGTGGTTCTTTTATTATATTACTTGTTTCATGACTTGCAACTTTTTGGGATCTGATTAAATTTTTGAGCACCTAAAAATGGCTTTTTATAACTGTTTATTCTATAAGCTAATGAGTTTGTGAATTACCAGCTCTATCTATATAAACCTGAACTGTGGTGGCCCAACGGGATGGGAAAGCAAAACCTTTATGACGTCTTGATCACTGTCGTTGTGAAAGAATTCGGAGAATCTGATTCGTGGATGCAGCCTTTTGGATTCCGTAAGATTGAGAGTGATATTGATAGTGTCACTGGTGGAAGGTAAGCTAAACGTATTTAAGTTTCAGTTGGAAATGTGTTGAATGCTTCTGTGGAGGCTCTGCATCTTGCTTTTTTAACATTTCCAGGCTGTTCAAGATCAATGGAGAACCGATATTCATCCGTGGTGGCAATTGGATACTGTCAGACGGGTTGTTACGCCTCTCCAAAGAACGTTACAGAACGGACATAAAGTTCCACGCAGATATGAACATGAACATGATCCGTTGCTGGGGTGGTGGGTTGGCTGAAAGGCCGGAGTTCTATCACTTTTGTGATGTCTACGGTTTGTTGGTATGATTCTAGAGTCTAGACGTATCATTCTTCAGAACTTTTTGCCATTTCTGAAGTTCATCTTACTTAAATCTCAGGTCTGGCAAGAGTTTTGGATCACTGGAGATGTTGATGGAAGAGGTGATCCAGTATCAAATCCAAACGGACCACTAGACCATGACCTATTCCTTTTATGTGCTCGTGATACTGTCAAACTTCTGAGAAACCATCCAAGCCTTGCTCTTTGGGTTGGTGGAAACGAACAAGTTCCACCAAAAGACATAAACGAGGCTCTGAAGCAAGACCTGAGGCTTCACCCTTATTTCACAACCCAACTGTTACCAGACAAGGATTCAGATCCTAGCGTTTATCTTGACGGTACCAGAGTTTATATTCAAGGATCCATGTGGGACGGCTTTGCAGATGGAAAGGGAAACTTCACTGACGGCCCTTATGAGATTCAATACCCTGAAGATTTCTTTAAAGACACATATTATAAGTATGGGTTCAATCCAGAGGTCGGTTCGGTTGGAATGCCAGTTGCAGATACTATAAGAGCGACAATGCCTCCGGAAGGTTGGGAGATTCCTTTGTTTAAGAAGGTTTCAGACGGGTTTGTGGAAGAAGTGCCGAATAGAATGTGGGACTACCACAAGTACATTCCATACTCTAAGCCTGGAAAAGTTCATGATCAGATTCTGATGTACGGTACTCCAGATAATCTCGATGACTTCTGCTTGAAGGTACATTTGGGATCTTGACCCTTTCACCCCATATTCTATAGCTTTGCTTAACTGAATGTGATCTCTAAGGTCGGCTGAACAAAGTTCATGAGTTGATTTGTTTTCTCCGTAACAGGCTCAACTGGTGAACTACATTCAGTACAGAGCTTTATTCGAGGGCTGGAGTTCGCAAATGTGGACAAAGTACACGGGTGTCTTAATCTGGAAGAACCAAAATCCATGGACTGGTCTCAGAGGTCAGTTCTACGATCATCTTCTCGACCAAACAGCCAGTTTCTATGGCTGCCGTTCCGCTGCAGAGCCAGTCCATGTCCAGTTGAACCTGGCAAGTAACTTCCTTGAGGTCAGTTTGATTCCATGTAACTCTTTCCATCACAATCTCTGTGAACCGAACCAAGAGTGAATAATATTAAATTATGAATTATGTAAATAATCCAAATATATCATGTACTCTAATAACCCCCACAGGTTGTGAACACGACTCCTAAAGAGTTATCAGATGTGGAGATAGAGGCATCGGTATGGGACCTAGACGGTAACTGCCCGTACTCCAAAGTGTTTAACAAAGTCTATGCGCCGCCAAAGAAAGCTGTGAAAATATCGGAGTTCAAGTACCCGAAATCAGAAAATGCAAAGCCTGTGTATTTCCTTCTTCTCAAACTGTACCGTGCCTCAGACAAAACGGTTATATCCCGGAACTTCTACTGGCTACATCTGCCTGGGAAAGATTACACGCTCTTGGAGCCATACAGAAAGAAGCGAATACCCCTCAAGATCACTTGCAATGCAGTTAACGTCGGTCCAGAGTACGAGCTGGAGATCAACGTCCACAACACATCTAGAGCCGACTTAGCCAAAAACGCTCTTCAGGACTATGGAAACCGCAATGTAGGTTTGCTCCAGAAGTTCTTTGGTAGATTTGGTGGTACTGAAGATAGCAACCGCGGATTGAAAGTGGTGGAAACGGAGGGATCTGATCCAGGAGTTGCTTTCTTTTTTCGTTTTTCAGTCCACAATGCAGAGGCAGAGAAACAAGACACGAGGATTCTACCTGTACACTATTCAGACAACTACGTCTCACTAGTTC
This sequence comes from Brassica napus, assembly GCF_020379485.1. Lineage (NCBI taxonomy): Eukaryota > Viridiplantae > Streptophyta > Magnoliopsida > Brassicales > Brassicaceae > Brassica > Brassica napus. The sequence goes on along the minus strand of NC_063448.1, from coordinate 3,572,314 downwards.
CGGGTGAATCAATGTCTTTTAAGATCTCATTTGCAGCTCCTACAGGCATGAAGAAGCCTCCTCGTGTTATGCTTCGGGGATGGAACTACCCTGACGGGTTTACTGTTTTTGGTTAAGGCAAATTACTTTTTCTGTTTGAAACATGACTGCGCGTAACATGACTGCGCGTGCAAACTCAAAACACTTTCAATAAATGGAACTTTTAATACATCTTGTATTGGCAGCTCTCTATAATATATTAATATGCACCCAACACTCTTCAGATTACATAGATCTAGTACATTTAAAGAGCATTTCAGAATCATATATTCAGACCAAACCTCAAGTATACTCCAAAACAAGAGTCACATACATATATATACTAGTTGAGCAATGAAAAATCGAAAGCCGAGGATCAAGACCATCTGGGCCTGTTTCTGGCAAGTCTTGCCCGTAAAAATATAGCAGGAGAGACATGGAGCTTTTTGTACATGTCATTTTCCTGGAGATGCAAACCTCGATTTCTCTCTGTGTCGGCTCAAGCTTCTGTCTCTTGGGGATGATCCCGTCCCTGCCTGGCGCATGATCTCTGCAACAACATATACTAAAAGTCAACCAGTTGATTCACCAAAGTGTATATCACATCGATATTGCTATGTCATGTCGTAAAATAGTCATGTTTATTGATCTAGAGAGAAAAAAAAAACGCATTGTCATGCAAGATTTGACATCAAAGAAAACATAACAGACCGTGCAGTGTTCAAATCATGAACCTCACAACAGGGACATACCTTGTCGCTTTCTTTCTAGTTCTTGATCAAGCTCTTCCTTCCACTTCTTCTCTATCTCCGACAAAGCAGCACTGCAATGCCAAAACCAGACAATTTGAGCAAATAAAGGAAATGAGTCGAGAACCCTAGGTTAAGGTAAAAATTGCTAGACAAGTTGAAGAAAGCGCGGCAGATGTTTTAGAATTCTTAAACTTCAAATGTTTGGACGCATTCGTGATTACTATTCTCATCTATGGTTGTTAAGTCAGCACTTTGAAAAAAACCCAAAATGCAACAATTCTGCGACATAGAGGGCAGTTATAGTTTATGACATGCATGAATGGGACATAGTTCTCGCTTCATTGTTCCTACTGAGTGCCTAAGAGGATCAAAGGAAACTAACCTCTGGCTCTTTGATTCCTGTTCAGTGTCAACAATAAGACCCCTCCAGTCACTGACTCGGGCTGGTACACCATCCTGCGAAGCTTCATCACCTCCATCGTTCATATTCACTTCACGACTACTTCCACTTCCTGGGCTCTTAGTACAAGTAACTGTGTCTGTTGCTCTCGAGGGTGAACCACCAAGAGGACCCCGACTCGGTGACCTGCTTTTTGGAGGCAGTTTCAGGAAACCACGAGCAGTGTCCTCTCTTTTACTGCTACTTACGTTACTCTCCATGCCATTGGGAGAGCATGTGATCAAATTGTTGTAGTATTCTTCATATAGAGGCGTCTGTAACTTCTTTAGGTCTGCAGCCTGAAATTATTAGATTCACTCCCACGTTAGTGACTAACAGAATGTGATTTACGTATTGATGCCTATAAAAGTAAAGAATACGAGCGTGATGCACCTTTTCATCTAAGAAAGCTTTAATTCTTGATTCCGTCAGCTCCTCGTCATCTTCTGAGTATGAAGGTTGGTCAACTTCCATGCTCATTTTCGTCTCTTTCTCTCCATTACGTGGACTTTCGTCAAAATTGGGGTTCAAAGCATTGGACATATCACTTGTGGCATCACAGCTCTGTCGAAGTAAGATTTAATAATAAATGATGCTTACAGAACAAAATGAAACTCAATTCAAACAATAGTTGAGACTTGAACCGGTCATTGGAACTCTAGATGGAAATATGAAATGGTTACCTTCTTCAGATCACTATTATTTTCAAGGATAGGTCCTGTCTCTCCATTAAATGTCAAAAAATTGTCATCATCAATCAAACACATATCGTCTTCTTCGCCTCCATTATCATTTTGTTGCCAGAAATTGTTGTTTTGGATTGATTTCAAAGGAGATGCAAGTGAATAGTTCAGACTGCCCAAGTTACACATGTCTCCTACATCGTTGCATGTAGAATTGGGACTGAAACAAAGGAAGAAGACAATAAATAGTCAGAATCTTTCGTAACACCCAAAACATTCGTTTTAATACTTTTGGTTTCAGCCAGGTTTCCAGAACTTACGAGCACTTAGTGTTAGTTAACTGTGATAGTGTAGGAGTACTACCATTGTTCTGGAAAATAACAAAAATGGTCATATAAAGATGGCTTCAAGAACAACTTATATGATATTCATAAGATGGTCGACATGCACCCACCATGACAGAATCAAGATCAGTTGAAGCAGATTGCTTGTGTTTTCCCGTAACAAAGGGATGCTGCAAACAGAACAAAATCAAGAACACGTCTACTAAAACAAAAAACAAAATTCATTTCGGTGGTGCATAATTAAACTGTTTATAATTCACCTTTAGTAGCTCAGATGCCGTTGGCCGCATTTTTGGCTCCCTGCCCAGACAAATCAATGGTTCAGCAATCCCAAAGACAAGACGCATTAATAGTGACGAGATCTACTTTACAATCCTAATTTATTGATTCCGAAGCAAAGTAGCTTACTCCTGTAGACACTTAAGCAGAAAGTCTTTTGCATCAGAGGAGAGAGTATCAGGTATTGGAGGATGTGATTTTGTTGTTCCGATGAAGAAGATAGCAGCAACCTGAAACCAAGGTATGTTCACATGTAATCAAAGAAGCAAAAATCTTTACAACCAGTGAAAGGAAATAGATTACCTCTTTGTACTGTTGACTCCAAGGAGCCTTTCCAGTAACCATTTCAATAACTGTACAGCCCACGCTCCATATATCAGCAGAGCTGAAAACAATATCCAAAGTATTGTGAGAAATCAAAATTATGTCACCAGTACTTAAATAATAGCCACAGGCGTATGTGATATCAGGTAAAAAGCATTTTATTTCGTACGAGCACGCTTAAGAACTTACAAGCTATGTCCAGTTTGAAGAATAACTTCCGGAGCCATCCAATAGGGTGTCCCTTTCATAGATTTTGCACCAGAGATTGTAGCCTACAGATGAAAACATGTCACTATAAAGAATATTTTATACAAGGCCAACTAAGAAATATAAGGTGAAGAAGAAAAAAAATGATTTGACATACCAACTCAGCTACTTGTTTGGATGCACCAAAATCAGCAAGTTTAATGCCTCCTTTGTTATCCACAAGGATATTAGCGCCCTGAGAACAGAGGAACAGAGAATATAATGGACAATAACTCAAGTATTCAAGAACTTTCAAAGTATGAGGAGAACTGTTACCTTAATGTCTCTGTGCATAATTGCATGATTGTGAAGGTACTCCAACCCAACAAGCAGCTGTTTTGTGTATGTCCGTACAACCTGATTAAACCACTCTAAACACTCAAGTAGGCCGAACAGTCTAGTAATACATGGGAAAACAAAAAAAAAAAAAAAAATTCAAGTATGACTCACTGATTCAGGAAAAGGTCCGAATTTCTCCAAGAGCGAAGATATAGATCCACCGGAAACAAACTCGAGAAGAATATTCAGAGTGTCATCTTCTCTCACAGTGCCCAAATATCTCTAAAGGCCAAGAACAAATAACTGATTTAGATAACACAAAAAGAAGTATTGAATCCATCTGCACTGAGAGGAAAGAGGATATATAGTTACTAACAACTATATTTGGATGGGAGAGATTTTTGAGAAGCTTAACTTCTTCTTCAAGCTCCTGAATATGAGCCTTCAAGATAGAAAAAACCAAAGTCAAGTATAAACTCGATTGGAAAGGAGAACATAAAAAGGGGGTTTAGGGTTGTTTAAGAACCTGAGTTTTTTCCTTGGAAGCATAATTGGAAGCAATCAGAACCTGCGTAACAAACAATCAGATCACATCCATGAACAAAGGTAAAAAAAATCATTTCATCAAAGCTTTCGACTTTCAGAATCGTTTAGTAACAGATCCGAGATTGGTAAGTAAGTAACAAACAACTAAAAATTAGCAGCAAAAGGAACTTCCTTTTCTTTTTTTTTTTTTTTTTAATTAAGACCCGATTAGCTTCAAAACCAAAACCCTAGGTGTGTACCTGTTTGACGGCGAGAAGCTCCCCGGAATCGAGATTCATCCCCATGTACACCGTACCGAACGCGCCGCGGCCGATTAACTGACCTTTCCTCCACGAAATCGGAGGCGGCGTATCTGCGGCGGAAGGAGGGTGAGGCGGCGGGGAAGAGGAGGGTTTGATGAGAGCCCTGGATTTGCGGATGCAGGAGGTGATCTTATCGGCGAGAGCGCCGGGGAACGGAGGCTGATTCTCCTGGTTGTCTTCATCGCCGGGAGGACGGAAGACGAGAGATCGGCGAACGGAGCCGAAGAAATCTTGCATCTGATCGATTTGGGGGTTTTCACACTGTGTGTGAGACTCTTTTGTTTCTTCGTTCGGCTTAAAGTGTTAACGAGTGTGTGTGAGAGGGAAAAGGGCATCGAAACTATACTTTTTGAAATTAAAAAAAAAAACAATTGTATTTATTTTCTTTTTAACCCTATGGAATTTTGAGCTGAAACCAAAACTAATATCTAAAATTTTGTATTTTTGATATTCAATTGAATAAAAAAAATCTCATTTTTTTTTTATTTGCATGTCGTGTATGTGAAGAGAAGAAACACTAAAGATAATCGGGATAGACGCTACTCAGGTTTTTTCCGGACTGTCCTGATACCTGGATTATCAGAAAAAAAAAACACTAAAGATAAGATAATAAAATTTTTTGAGATTTTTTTTTTTTTTAGAATGATAAAGATAATAATAACATTCAAATAAATAAATAACTTTTTTTCTAATAAATAAAGAACTTGTTAACCCACACTTCTTTCATCCTCACAGAGTTACAGTTTATACGTTCTTTAGGTAATTCATCACTACATTTCTCTAGGGGTGTGCGTTCGTCGTTCGGGTATCCATTCGGGTTCGATTCGGATCTAATCAGGTTTCGAGTTTTCGGGTTTAAAGATTTCAGCTCCATTCGACTATTTTTAAATTTCGGTTCGGGTTCGGTTCAGATCTTTGCGGGTTCGGTTCGGATTCGGATAACCCATTTTAAATTATTTTAAAATTTTAAATGTTCATTATATGCTTAAAATTTCTCAAAATCTATAAAACAAAATAATATATTACTAGATCTCGATCCGCGCAACCGCGCGGATGTTTATTTTCATTTATTTTTATATAAACATTTTGTTTTCAATTCTACATTGGTATATATTGCTTCATTTGTTCCTAAAAAATCCATATTTTAGAATTTTCACATTTTTTAATAACACATATTAAAACTTAGCTATAAATGCATAGTTTTTGTAATTTTATATTTCCTATATTTTTAAACCAATAAGATTTTAAGAAATGCAATTAATGTTCTTGAACTTCACAATTTCTCATTATTAATTGACAAAAATTACATTGGAAATATAAAATATGTATCTTTTTGAAACAATTTTTTTCTCTAGAATATATATCTTTTAGGAACAAATGGAGTATAATATATATGAAGTGTGTCTATCAATTTTTAAAACATAATAATTTTATCATATATTTTTTTATTGAATTGGTTGTTTCCAAGATTACGTTTTTTTGCTTGGAAAAAATTGATAGTCATTTAGTTCCTATAATGTAGTAGACATATTATTTAGTTTCTATAATCTAGAAAGTGAGTTATTTAGATCTATAGTAATGATAAGATTAGAGATTAAATGTAACATAATTTTTTAGTAATAGGTCTATTAGGTTCATTTTTAAAAAAAAATCACACATGAGTTAATGAGTTAAGGTTGTGACTTCTCTTTTAATATATAAGATATATAAATTGTATAATATATGTCAAAATATCTAAAATTAACATATAAATTGGTTTGATTTGAATATTTGGATAGAAAATCAATAGATATTTCAAGTATTTTGGTGTTTTAAATATATTTTAGCTATTTTAGACATTTACTTTGACTATCTATATATATTTTCAAGTGTTTTAGACAATTTAAAAGTATCTTATATATTTTAGATGTTTTGTAATTTATATTAAATCTAAAAATAAGTAATATATTTAGATATACAAATCTATTTCGGTTACATTCGGGTACCCGAAATACTTTAGTTCGGATCGGGTTCGGTTTTGGTTCTTTAGATACCAAAATTTTGAATCCGTTGGGATATTTAATCAATTTCGGTTCGGCTTTGATACTACTTTTTCGGATCGGGTTCGGTTCTTCGGATCCGGATTTTTTGTCCGGGCCTAAATTTCTCCTTACAAGAAAGGATGGAATGAAGAACATAAGAAACAAACACTTAAGTTTCTTCTACAACACTGATTTTTTGAAATTATGATATGTTCTTCTCTAAGTCTCCTCCTTTCTTCATTCCAATTGGACTGAGACTAGAACTCTGCAACAAAAAACAAACAAAAGGACTATAAGATTTGTATAGCTTTGTCTTTCAAAGCTTGTGCAGCAACAAACTTACAGTTTCTTTGGCAAAGCTAATTTTCCGGGTCAGTTTGGTCAGGTCCCTGTTGCTGCTGCCACATGGGTTGACCCATATACGGGTTAGGTGGGTATGCACCACCGGGGTTACCCATAACCATTCCCGGGTTCCCTATAGGTCCAGTTCCCGGAGGCAAGTATCCATACGGGTAACCAGCAGCAGCAGCCTCAGGAGCAGTCCCTCTTCCCAAGACCTCATCCCTAAGATCCTCCCTAGGAACAATATCCACAAGGAAATCAAAAATATCGGTTCTAGTCACAGCAGCTGCTATATCATTCTTCTGAAGCGTCCTCCTCTTGTTCTCCTCCGTGTGGTTCCACGACCTTAGCGTCAGCTCCAAGATGAACATCTCGCAGGCCCTTGCAAACACAACGGGAGCCTCGGCAGAGATCATGCGGACGTCCTCGTCGGCTTTCATGATTTTCTTGATCCTCGCTAGGGGAAGGCTGTGGTTCTTGAAATCGGTTGTTTTCTCAATCTCTTTGAATTGGTTCTCCCAGAAGACTTGAAGCTGCTGAGTCAGCTGTTGCTGCTGCTGCTGTTGGTGGATCTGGTGGAAGGCCAGCTGGCCTTGTGGTGCTGCTGGCCCCACGCTCCCGGCTGCAGTGGTTGTCATGGGATTGGTTTGGTATGGGTTTGTGCCGTAGTTCATGGCTCCTGACTGTCCATGCTCTTGTTGATCCATTATCTATGAATAATAAAGACATAAACTCCGATTTTTAAAAAGTTTTTTTTAATCAAACATCTGAACATAATTTAAAAAGGAGATAAGGTTGCAAACAAATTAACAAATATCGAAAACAGGATCTAAAACAGCAATAAGTATGAATAGTGAGATTTATATAAAAATAAAAAAGAAAGTGCATTTAAATCTATCTACTTGTTAGAACTCATAAATTTTAGTTCCTTCAAAACAGTCAAACAGAGCAAAAGATATTTTAAGCCCTATTATTTTCCAACAACACAAACCATGTCTCTATTATTTTTTATCAAGTGCATGAATTTCACAAAAATATATACAAGAACAGGTCAGAACAAATAATAAGCTAACATGGGCAAAGTAAGCAGAGAGTATCGGGAAAGGAGAGTTACCCCTGACGAGTAGGATTTGTAAGGAGAATCTGAAAAGAGGAAGAGTTGGATTGTGGGGAAGACACTAGTTGGATACTCTTTGAGTTTTAAGATCTGGTACTCCTTTTTCGACTTTAACAATGAAGGAAATAGAAGACAACAACAACAGAAACGGGTGTAATAAGTGTGGAAAGCATTAAAAGGTGGGTGTCGTGTCAAGCGCTGGGCTTTTGTCAAGATTCTTGTGCTCCTGTCAGATGATGTTTCGTTTTTACTTTCTTTTACGGATATAAAATTATAAATTAATTATTATTTCTTCCACTCAAAATTAGTAGTTACTTCTTTGCAATAAAGAAATTCAAAAAGTAAAAAAAACTCAGCAGTGGTCCAAATATTTCTAAACCGGGGCATTCCGAGAATTGAACTCGGGACCTCTCGCACCCTAAGCGAGAATCATACCACTAGACCAAATGCCCTTTTACATGTTTTCTTATCAAACTATATCTTGGACAAGAATCAACCTACATAAAACATATCTTGTTTACTTTGCAGTAACTAATTAACTATAATCGGTTCACCAATTGGTTTTGAGTAGGGATAGCAATCAAGGACTTGGACCGCGGGTCTGGCCCGTAAAGGCTTGCTGCGGGGCGGGATTGGGCCTCCATTTGTTAAGCCCGCAAAATTGCGGGCCTCGCGGGACGGGTTCAAAGCGGGACGGGTCGAAAACGGGACGGGTCGAAAGCGGGATGGGCTTAACCTGCGGGATTTTAAAGGCCCGCAACCCTAAGTCCCCATTTCTGCTTTCGCCTAAAACATTGAGAGAGAGAGAAGGTGATTCGACGTTATGTAACTCTGGTGATGGTGGTTTCAGGGTCGATGATGCTTCCGGTCTCCCAAGCGCTTTCGATCTGCACTTGTGGAGCTTCTTCAAGTCATCATAAGATGTTTGAAAACTCACTTTCCACCGAAGAAGAAGATCTAGTTCCCGCAATGGGTTCTTCATAGTTTTGCCTATATGTATTTGTTCACACTATCATACATTTTGGAGTTTTAGGTTTCAATATATCTTTAACTCACTTCTATTATTCTTATTTGCAGAAGATGAAGTTGATGGTGAAGAAGAGAAATTTCTATCTTTTTGTCGTTTGTTGGTGATAAAGATGAAGAATAAGAAGTGTGATTGGTGTTTTCTTTTTATTTATTTTTGGGATTAGCATCTTTGATTTGGTGTTGGTTTTATATAATTTTGGATTCAGAAAACTAAAGCATTTGTTATAAACTTATGAGTTATAATATTTGGATTCAGCAACTAAAGTATTGTTTATTTTTAAAATGTTTGAAGGCTAGCAAAAGTAAATAAACTAGTGTTTTGATCCAACTAAAATCTTCAACTAACAAGTGTATTGCCTTATCCAATTCAATCATCAACTAAACTCACTCGTCATGAAACTGATAAAGGGCATTGAATCATATCTTGAAGCGTTCATGAGCCATATGTTTGTTTGTAATTCTATGTCCCGCGGGCTGATCCGCAAAGACCTACATGTTTTGCGGTACGGGTTTGGTCAGCCATTTTAAGGAACGCAGCCCGCGCGGACCTGGCCCGCCGTGACCCGCTCGAAGACGAGCCCGCTGCGGTACGGGACGGGACGGGACGGATCAACCTATTTGACTTTCCTAGTTTTGAGGAACTATTACATGTGTTTTCTTTAGAAAATATCACTTCATTTTTTTATTATACGAAAATGTAATTTCAATACTACTAAACTTGATTTACAAGTGATGAAACCAAACAACAAATGAGATAACTACTAGTTTTTTTTCCAATAGCAATGAATGTACATACAAATAATCAGCATCATTCTTCGTCGTCAGTCACATCTAACAAATCCAAATACTCGTCGAGTTGCAATGTACAACAATCGTTCAATGTTTCACGAGAACCATTAACACGAACCATTTGATCATCAATCATACCTTTAGACATGCCCCAAGCCAACATCTCTTCTTCAGTGTGGTGTATCCCAAAAGTGTACTCTCCTCCCGCACCTAACTCCATCACTCTGAATTCGCAGTTCCCTAAGTTGTTCAACCGCTCGAACTCTTCCACCGTCCACTTGAACCATTTCATTAGAAACACACGAGATGTCAGCCCATGGGATACGATCACTAGGTTTAATTCACTGGATGGATCCACTTGATGCCTATTCATGTCCACGTCTCTCCACAAAGACTCCAAGAAACCTTTCCAATGAGGTCAAACATAAAGATACTTGATTTTATGTAACGTAACATTATAATATCATTTTCAATATGGAAAACCAGTAAATTGGCAGCATAATCAACAAACTCGAAGATCAATCAAAGTACGTCTTCTTTTTCTCAAGAGTCAAAGTCAAAAGTCTTGAAAGTAGAGCCGACCAAATTATATCAACTAATGCAAACTTTTAAAAAAGATTTTAAATTACTTAAACCATCTGGTAATGCCAATTACTGTAGTGATTTTATTATTTGAATTATCCTGATCTTCATACCAGAAATATCCAACACAAGTTTTCTAAGAAAAAAAAAATGATATTTCAAATATTAATATAGTTTTGGAATGAAAAACAATTATGTGGAGATATTAATATTAGCTATCTGAATATTCCGCTAGAGAGGCTGAACTTACTTGAAACACGATCATAGACGTCGGAAGCAGATTCACCCTCCGGGAAACGGTAAAAGAATCTTCCAAAACGTTCCCTCGTCTCCTTGACAACTCTCATCCTCTCTTCCACTTGAAAATTCCCAAAATCTTGTTCTCTGATCCTACACTCCTCCCTCACTCCTATCACGCGCCGCCTCGAGAACGCTTTCCCTACTTCCCTCAGCGTTGTCCTCGTCCTCTCGTACGGGGACACGTAAAAGTATACGCGCCAATTCTCTCCGCACGCGCCGCCGCTTTGAGCTGAGATCAGGGCTCTCATCTTCCTACCGGCCTCACGTGCCTGCGCTCGTCCTTCTTCGGTCAGAGGGATCTTGTGGTCGGGCGTGGTTGCGTAAGCCCCTTGGTCGATGTTGCCGGCTGACTCGCCGTGGCGCATGAGTATGATGCGTTTTGGAAGCATCTTTTTGTCGGTCCCCATTTTATTCTATCTACCTTTGTGATTTTAGCTTAATTATGTTTTGGTTTTATAGTGGAGAGATCGATTATTATTTATGCCTCCTTGTCAAAATTGAGAGCCCACCATTTGAGACCACGATCTCAAGAAGACGGCTACTATTATGTTTATGATCCCACTCCGTTTCCCATTGATTAGAACTTAGAAAGTTCTTTTGGGTGTAAGACTTAGCTCAAAGTTGACAATATGGTTTTATTGTTGAACTTAACTCATTTGACTATTTACTACTAATAGTTTTGGTTGGTAATACTAATTTGTAGGTCAAGTGGAGAATTTTTATAAGAAAATATTTTGCAAAAGCGGAGTTGTATATAGTTGTCCAAGTGGAACTGGATGATTTCAATGTTTACGGAAGACAACAACTACTCTTTTCAACATTATTCTTGCATGATGCGTATGTAATGTAATTCACGTGTTCGTACGATAGCGTTTAAGACGCAACTTGGCTAGTTTTCGTATTATCTTTACTTGTCTTTTCATTATCAAACGAATTTATATTTAAGCCTATCTTTATTTCCATAGTCATTTTTTTTTTTATAAACCTTATTGGTTGATCCGGCCGGCCTCGGGAAGAACGCACTTAGTTCTACAGAGTGGACTGGCTACCACACTGACCCGAGTTTGGAATACCTTCCGACTAATGTCAAGGATGAACCGATCATCTGTTACGATCCACCATGTAAACCTGAGTTTGGAATACTTTCCGACTAAAAAGTCGTTTCTAAGTAATCAAACCATGAATTGTTTTCCAAACAATTACATATACAAATTATTGTTGCCACTTTCCCATACAAAACTCGACCCACACAAATATCTCATTAAAACTCACAAAATCATAATAATCGATTTTTTCTCTTTAATTACAATAATCGATTAATACGATGATCATTTTACACAGAACAAAAATTATTGTACAGAGTTGGAGAACAATGCTTGTATTTCTTCAAGTGATCGGCCTTTGGTCTCTGGTACCAGAAAGTATACAAACACAATCGAAAAGGCTGAGACCATTGAGAAGATGAAGAACATCCCTTGAAAAATGAACAAAAAATACAATCAGTGACAACTTATTCATAATAGTAAATAACGGTAACTAATTATTGTTGTTATGTGTTTGTATGATTATATTTACGTATGTACCTGATGCATTCCATTCCAGCATGAAATTGAAAGTATAAGTGACAATCCAACCAAACAGCCAATTAGTCACGGTAACTAAGGTTCCAGCTGACACTTTCACATTCATGGGAAATATCTGCAAACGAAATAATTTCTTATTAATTAGATTCACAAAACTAACTCCCAACACACATTCGGCGGATTCAAGCTAAGTCACATGAAATATAAATGTTGGAATACCTCAGCCATTATAATCCACGGTAGTCCTCCCATTCCCAACGCAAATGTCACAGTGTGACCCTATACATTTCATAAATAAAACCACCAACGTTAACGACAACTAATCAGCCGCAATGAAAGGAGTTCATCCAAAGAATTAAAGATACAACTAAAACATTGTCATCTGTTTGTTATGGTAATTTTGTAAAAAAAAAAGGTTTTAAGGTTGTTACCAATACGCCGATGCAAGTGAAGATTGGAGTGAGATCTGGGAGAATTCCAAATGACTGCTCCATATTTAACAACGACAATAATTAGCTTAAAAGATTGCATATTAACTACATATACAATACTGTCACAAAATATTATATTCAATTCATATACGTATTTATATGAATATGGCAGGCTTAAAACTACCTGGAAACCGTAGGAAACACTTAAGAGCAAAGCACTTAACCCCATCGCAGCACAAGAAGCCTGTAAATAGAAAAATATTTTATTTCTAATGGAATGAAGACAAATTCATACTTAATATCACTTGATTGAGTTTAAAGTAGATCTAACCATTAGGAGCGTTCTCCTCCCCAGTTTATCGACTATGATTGTTCCCAGCATTGCTTTCGGAACCTAAAAATGATAGAAGAATAAATTCATTTTTCATATTGGAATTTCTCTTGTAAATAAAGTAAATAAAATTATATCTTGAAAACTTACCATCATCGTGGCTATTACAGATGTGCCAACAGCACTTGGAAATCCTGAAAGTAAACTATGTATGTTAGTTTTGTAATTTGGAATGAGCTATTTGCACATGTTGTCAAAGTGTATATGTATGAAAACTAAGTTACCTCCTTTTTGGAAGAGGCTACTTGCATAATAGGTTACACCGGCGCTCCCGCTCAATTGTTGCAAAAACATTAAGCCAACTCCGATCTGTATACAAACATATATGTTAACTATCATGTTTTTAAAAAAAATAATTGAAAACAGTCACATATCATTAGAAAGTAGTTTTTGTTAGGTCAACACTTACAAATAACGGATATGCATATCGTCTCCGAAACAATTCAGACATTCTAGTTTCACCATCGACTTCAGACATTTCTATGGTATCCTGCAAACGAAAAATGTTGAATTTGAAAACCAATACTGTTTCATCGTAGTTTTTTTTCGTAATAGAAATTTCATACTCTGATTGTGTTTGCTTCACGAGAAATGTCGACGTCAGGTCCTCTTAGACATTGCAAAGCAGTTCGGCAATCTTTATCGCGACCTTTTTTCGCCTGTCATATATATATAACAAGTTTAAAAACTCTCCAAACAAATTTCCAAACCAGTGTGATTGGTTAAGTTAACCGAAACCAAAACCATGCATGCATATGCAAACATAAATAAACTTACTAGCCATCTGGGAGACTCGGGAATGAAAAATATGCAAGAAACGTGGAGCACACATGGCACAAACCCTGGAAACATAAAAAGCACATTGTTAAAATTAAGCCGGTATGATATATACATTCTCTTATAAGTTTTTAATATCGTACCGACTATTGCTAATAATCGCCATGGAACGAAATTGCCAATGATGAAGAAGAGCGCAATGCCGCAATTTTGCATCAGCTGTACGTATTTTATAAACAAGAATGTATGTTATTTTTCAAAATATAACGCTGGACCAAATTAGGTTGGACCGGTTTGATCAATTTGGTTATAACATAAACCGGACCAACAAATAAACTCAGTTAACGTACTTGATTGGCGAACACAAACGAACCACGGACATGTTTCGGTGCGATTTCGGCTACATAGACCGGGATCTACACGAACACACAGAACTTTGTATCATTAACTCATCATTTAAGTAATTTTCATTTGAGGTGAAAATAAATTTAGAATGGTATAAATTACCACGTAGCTAAATAAACCAATGCCGATTCCAAGTAACAATCTTCCACAGTCCAGCCACAATGCGTCCTTCGTTTCAAAATATGATTATAAGAATAAATTTAATTCTAATAAAATTCAGAAATAAACAATAAAGATAAATAAGGGCAAGCAACAAGTAGACGAGAGAAACAAACCTTAGCCAATGCTATCGCAAGCCAGCCTGTAACGCAGAAGGCTTCGCAAAACAACATCATCTGTTTATTTTCAGAAAATAGTAGAAAAAGGTATGTAAGGACCGGTTCGGTAGTTGGGAACCGGTTCAACCAAACAACGAGAGTCGACAAAATAAATTAAAACATGTGTAATCTAATAACTCACCCGCTTTCTTCCCAGGACATCAGCGACTTTACCGCTGAATATTGCACCAATCAAACCTCCTAGTGTCAAAATAGACCCGAACATTGAGTACTGCATGATCAGTGAAGAGGGGTCAACTTAGAAGTCACACTTGAAAATTGTTTATATTAAAATTTCGAAAATAGCATATTTAATTATAGGTTACCTCAGCAACTGAGAGAGATAAATCTTTGGTAATCCCTGATTGAGCACCCGATGAAAAACCCGCCTACAAAAACCAATACATCCAAATCAGTTAAGCTGGTTCAGAGCAGCAAAACCGGATGGTTTATAGTTAAACCGGGTATGAAATCGATGACTTACGCCACAACCGGAACAGAAGGAGCCAGAGACGGCAACAAAGGTGCTGAGGAAAACAGAGGCGGTAACACGACATTCACCATCGTCGTCTTGAGCTTTCTTGATAAGCTCTCTCGGGGATTTCCTCGATAATCCGGTTTCTAAGAAAACATCTTCGTTACGGAACTTTCTCTCACGTTCTCGTATGCTTAAGCTCTTATTCAGTAACCCTTTCTCCATGCTTGTTTGTCGCTCCATTTTCAAAACAATCGTTCTTTGATTTTTTGTCCTCTCTTTGTTAGGAGGATTTGGTATATAAAAGAGAAAGTAGAGTTGTTGCTTGTGAGAGGACTTGGAAGTTTCTCGAAAGGTTCGTATGCAAATTGAGGATTGGATTCTTATCTACTTGGACTAGTGGATATATCATTTTTTCTATAGTACGTCAGAAGCCATTTGAGAAGCCGGCTCAAAAGCACACTATTTTGAAACTTTTGAGATATTAATTTTTGCTTTGTCTAGATTCATTCATCTACACTGAACCTTGACTACTATTGGTTTAATTTCTACTTTCTATTTTGCTTATACTTCTATGTATTGTAAAGTGATAGTTTTCAGTTTATCTCTATATACCTAAGTTATATGATTATACATGCATGTCAAAAATAAAAATTAGTGTTTATGCCTATTTGTGACATATAGATTTTATATACTTCTTTTGTCAATATGTAAATATACTTAATAAAAATGAAAATAATTGATTTAAGAGAATTTAATTTTTATACAGAAAATACAGTTTGTCAGAAAAGTATAAATATCTTTGGTAGAATAATGGGAGTCAGTGTAGTGCTCAAAGAGAGAAATATATATGTCGTTATCAATATATATATCACTTTTTAGTTTTATTTTCGTAGTCGACCACTTTTTAAAAAAAATTCAAACATTTGACTATTCTTTATATACATCCAAGGAACACAGCTTTGAAGTTGATCCATTTCAATTCTTTTTTTGCTAAACAAAATTCATTAAGAATCTATACAAATCTACCTGATTTATATACATAAACATTAAATTATCTACCAAATTATATTGCATAGTTGTTGATATGGGTCCCTTGTGATCTATTCGCCATAAAGGCGTTAAACAAGAATGTAAAAAAAGCTTCATGCTGGGCTATAGGAACTAATAATACACGTCCTTTTATCCCTTTTGATTAAAAGAAAGTGATCGGAAAACTTTGTAATAGAGAGTATCCAATTCTACTCAAGGCATAACATAGTTCCAAGTTCCAATTGACTTAGTGTTCAACGGGTTATTAAAGAATGTTGTGGCCTGTAATCTATGGCCCATATCTTTCTTTTGCTCCATTTTCTTACCAAATATATTTTGTCTATATAATTGGGCTTTTAAGCTCACACATTTATAGACCCATTTTAGTTTTTGTCCAGCCATTGAATAACAGAGCCTATCATAATTCACTATTTTACTGACTTTAGCAAACTATGCAGTTTTACGTATACAGTACGCGACGCGATTATGGAAAGTAATCTACCAACTAGTTGACTAGTTTGTTCCCAACTGAGTATTTTTTAAATATATTTGCTTAACAATTTTACCAATACTTTTGAGTTAGTTCATCTTCAACTTTGGTTTATTCTTTTAACTTCTACTAACAAGATCGAACGTTATGTATCATGTTGGACCTTAGAAGAAACAAAAATTATGGAATTAAGGTTTTACTTTGAAAAGAGGCATTGACTAGTCAGTGATTAAGTGACTGGACTATACTGTGACTGTCTATTCGATTAGCGATTTCTAGAACAACTTTCTAATTAAAAAACAACAACCAATCGACGAGATCATGGAAACAGAAGAAAAGGTGATTCATGAGATCATTCCCACATGCTCGCTTTGTTCCTTTCCGAATTATTAATATATTTACATATCTTTCCAAAGTGGCTCTGCTTCACAAATAATGCTGAAGAGTGAAGACGTGCAAGTTGCCAACCACGACAGTTTAATAATAACAGTATATATAATAAGATACCGCTTGTGAGAAATAATTACGTAAGATTTGAAATCCAATAGTTTAGACAAAAAGAAATTAAGACAAGATTATTAAAACGTCAGTAGGGTAGTTAAACTTTCGAAGGACTGATCCTTATGGTGTATGCAAATTATGCACTCAGCCTGTCACGGGTGTGTGGTTGGCACATCGTTAGCTGACTTATGTTGAGGGTTAACAAATCAAAAAAGAAAAATTCAAAGTTTTAATTCTAAAAAGAAATTAATACCTTGCTATATAATAAAATCACATGAATAATGCCAGAAATATGGAACAAGCTTTACAAAACAATCCATCTCATCTATTAAAACTGAAGTACAAATTTAAAATAACTCTAATTTTTTCTAAAAAATTACAAGTTTGTGTCACTGGCCATTAATATAGTCATTTAACAACATTGCTAAACCAGCTTAATTAAATTTAAAGATTTAACCCAAAATGACGTTTTGCATTAACAATATAATACATAATACATTGGTTTATGTTAGTCTGCAGAACCAAATCCAAGTTATACAAAATTCAATAAACTACTATTATACACCAATCGTGTAAGACCTACCACATAAATTTGATCCAATATATCATGATTAATCAAGCGTGTAATTATCGAGGAACTCTTCCTCATCTAAGTAGTTTTTTTTCATGTATACCACTAAATCAATTACATATTTTGGTTCATGTTTTTGTTATAATTGTATATTTTTTCCAGGTTTCTCTAAAACATGTACGAAACATTATTGAGTGAAAGCTGGACCTTCAAAAGCAGGTTTCTGCTTATATAAAAACAAGACCTAAAGAAAGAGAAGTAAATATAAGATTCTATATCAAAGAGGTTTGTATAAAATGCAAAATATATTTAACATACTAAATTTGGTTAGTTAGTCTCAAAAGATATTTTTCGGTGCAAAAAATCAAAACGAAATTCGGTATTTTCCTAAAATCAATAACATTCCAAAAAAAATTCCTATTTAAGAGCAATCATCATAAATAAAACAATAGCAATCTTACTAACACAATCTGTATATATATTCTGTTTTCAGAATTTGCAAATCACACGTTTGGCTTGTATAAAAAGAATATTCTGTTTATTAAGACTTTAACAATTTAACAATAAAAGGAATGTATATTCATAAACATATTTTCTGTTTTCAATACATTCGTTCACTTTATATATTCCTGTTTTTAAATATTTACAAATAAAAACAACACTTTATATATAGATATATATAAAGTGAATGAAGCTCAATCAATAATTATATATATATATAAAGTGATAAATATTTCTATTTATTTATTCAGTATTTATAAATACTATTTTTATATTGTACAAATATATATATATATATATATATATATATATATATAAGCAAACATATAATATGGTAAGTTTTATATATCTATAATATTAAAAATATATATAAACTATTGATTTTTTGTAATTAGGCATTGACACATTTACTCTGAACCGAAGAGCCGAACCGACCGAACCGAACCGTGCAAAACCAAAAAACAAGATTTCGTTCGAGTTTGGATCATATCAATTATAATAATGGATTTTATATCTCTAAAACCAAAAAAAACTGAACCGAACCGAAACCAAACCGAAAATTAAATGTATATACTCGATTTTCTACAATATAATTTATATATTTATAAAATATAAAATATATTTAGTTCAAATAATCAAATAATTAAAAAATTGCTTACAAGTCAAATTACCCAAAATTTTGAATACTTTTTATCCATAATATTTAAAATTATTTGAATTATCCGAATTTTTATCTGAAAAAACGAAAAAATCTGATATTTCATCTGAAAAGTCAGTTTTTTTACTTTTCAACCAAATTAACTGAAAAACTGGAACCGAATGGAACTTTATAAATACCCTAACGGATCTTTAATCTCTAGAACCGAGGAACCAAAAGAAATTAGCTGAAACCTAACCGAGAACTGAATATTTAGGATTATTTGTATATGGTAAAAATATATACCTGCGCGGACGTGCGGATCCAACTCTAGTTATATATTAAAAGAGAAGCATTGTAATAAATGCGTTCACACTAAACTGGACATATATGACGTGTAGAAGCATTGTAATAAATGTGTTCACATTAAAATGCACACATGTCACATGTAGAGAGTTTCTCAGCCAAACTCTACATAAATATGTTCACACTATGTATTTTACGTTTTTTTAATATAAAACTCACATGCATGGTTCTTATTTACGTTATTTTTACTGTTTACGAATAGTGCTAGACAAATTATTCATAAATTTTGATTCGATTCATTATCCGTTTTGATTCGAACCGAAAAATTCGGATGTTCGTTACTCTACGAAGCAAATCAAATACTAAAATGCAATATCCGTAAAAAAAAAAAGCAAATCACAAATATCAATATTTATAGGAACGGATATCTAATTTGATCTGTTATATTCATATATATATACATATATTTAAAGAATTATATATAAGTTATATATTATAGTTTATATAAATTTTAAAATATTTTTATTTTTAAATAATTTCATTTTAAAAATTTTATTTTTCATGTATTATTTTGCAAAAATATCATTTAATATTAATAAACCGTATCTTTATATATTTATCAACCATCTTTATATACTTTTACATACACATACATGTGCACATTGACGTGAGCACCTTATAACTAAGTATTTACCACAACTGAAATATCTAAATTTTTTTTGAAATTAAAATATTCTTTTTCTTAATGCTTCTTTCACTATCGACCAAATTGTAGTAAAATGATTTGTCTTAATAATTTTTTTTTTTTTTAACTATCATCCATTTAGAAACTATAATATGAAACCATTGGTTCGACATCACGACTATCTAAGATTCATAACATGAAAACAAATAAATAATAGTAATTTTTGATTATCAGGAAAAAACACAAACATCAAACATTTTAACCGAACAAACCCAATAAATATTAATTTAAAATGATAGTTATATTTTAGGAGATTAAAAACCAAAAAACAACCTAAATCCGAACCGATATCCAGATTAAACAGATTAATGTCTCCTTATTAGAAAAATAACGAAACTAATAATCACATTCCGCGCAAGCCGCAGGTTATTACCTAGTTGAATGTTATTGGGGAAGTTTACATCGGCCCTAAATTTACTGTATTGTGAAAACTACAAAAATAAAAGTAACTGAAATAATTTTATTAAATTTTTTTTTTTACTGTAAGTGAGACAATACTATACATAAATGGGAGTAGCTGAGTAACATAGAGATCTAAGCTTTTCTCCCAAGTGATCTCTTCTCTCTATTGTACAAAATGAGGAAACAACTATAAACCTCCCCCCCCCCCCCCCCCCCCCCCCCCCCCCCCCACCCCACCCCCTTGAGTAAAAAGAAAAGAAAAATAACAATGAACATGTAAATCTCAAACTCAGTGTACAAAATCTGTAAGAGAAGCTTGTATATCTTCAAGTGTTCTTCCTTTTGTTTCGGGTACCATCGCATAAATAAAAGCTATACCCGCAGCACATATACTAAAGAAGATCAAGAACGTTCCTGAAAAATAGTAAGCCTCAAAAATTAAAGGAATGTTCTAATAAAGTGTAAACATTTTTTACACCAAAAAAAAATGTAAACATTTTGAAAAAGTGCTTTAATTGACCATATAATACCTGATGCGTTCCACTCTATCATGAAGTTGTAGGCGAAAGCTACAATCCAACTAAAGGACCAGTTGGCTAGGGTAACAAGAGTACCAGCTGAAACTTTAACATTCATTGGGAAAATCTGCAAAATTGAAAATGTTTTATATGTTTAGAGCTTATTGACTTTGAGGAGGAGTTTCTTGAAAGAAGTTAATGTTGGTTTATACCTCAGACATGATGATCCATGGCAAGCCTCCCATGCCTATGGCAAATGAAGAGAGAAAACCCTGTTTTTTTAAAAGAAACATAATGTTAAAATCAGATCAATTTTATACAACGAGCATAGTGTTTTTTAGTTGCTTGTTCTATGTCGAAAATGATTTTATACGTACCACAACACCGATACATGTGAAGATTGGAGTGAGCTCATCTAGCATGCCATATGACTGTCCAAGAAGAAAACATATATATAATAAATATAACAGATTAGATTCAAAGTTTGTATGTCATGCTTTGGTAAATGATGTTAATTTTACCCGAAAGCTGAAGGAAAATGCAAGGAACAAGCTGAAAAGGCACATTCCAGTAGTAGATACCTGTAATCAAAACATTATGTTAAAAAAAAATGACTCTTTTGCTTCATTTCACATTTGATCTGAAAATATAGCAAAAGTTTACCAGTAGAAGCGGCCTTCGTCCCATTTTCTCGACCAAAATCACACCCAGTATAGATTTTGGTATCTACAAAAAAGAACACATGATGCCTAGTTAAGTGTAGTCCTTGGAAGGTTTATTTAAGAATAGAATGAAACTACTATGTGCAAAGACATACCATGATCACTGCAAGAATCATTGAGCCGATGCTTTTTGGAAATCCTGTCAAGAATAAAAAAGATTTGTTACTCTAAATGAAGATTGTTGCATACAAAACAGAGTTTGTCTTTTATTTCTATTTACCTCCTTTATCAAATACGCTACCGACATAGAACATAATCCCTGAGCTTCCAGAGAGCTGTTGCAGAAGCATTAGCCCCACACCAATCTATGAAGAAAACGTCATAAACTTTCAGTAAACGGCAACGGAGAAAGCAAAAAAAAAACGTTATCTTCACTACAAAACGTTTTAGATTAAACTTACAACAAGTGATGGAGCATATCTCCTCTGGAACAAATCCATAACCCTAGATTTTGGTCCTTGATCAAACAACGCCATGGTTTCCTGACGTGGGATTTAATTATTAGTCACTTATTGAGTTGAAACAACAAGTATTTGAAAACCGAGATGTACTGTAGTAAGTAATACTTTGATAGTGTTGGCTTCTTCAGAGACATCAGCATCATCTCCACGGAGAAGCTGCAATGAAGCTCTACATTCTTTTTCACGTCCCCATTTTCCCTACACACCACCAAATTGTAATCATCACTTCACATGTTTTCCTAAAAAGATAAAAGACTTTTAAAAAGGGTTCATTAAGCTCTAAACACATACCAGTAATCTAGGGGACTCTGGAATGATGAACAAAGTCACAACTTGCAAAATACATGGAATCAGACCTGAGAAAAGAAACCGATAAATCATTCTTCTTCTCCCATCACATAAACTGGTAGAAAGAAGGGTTTGAATGCAATTAGGCTTACCGATTAAGGCTAAATTACGCCAATGAATAAAGTTTCCAATGACATAGAATAATGAACACCCACAACTTTGCATCAGCTGTAAGAAACGTTTAAAGAAATTTTAAGATCATTAGTATTAAAATGTTTTCTGGCTAAATTTTCATTACTCCCTAATTATTTTGAATTTACCTGATTAGCAAATACAAATGCTCCTCGAACATGTTTTGGTGTTATTTCTGCGATATAAACTGGTATCTGATTGCAACAGAGTTCAACCAGTGTCAGTTTAAATTTATAATAAAAAACTAACTTTTATATAAAGAAACAAGATAGTAAAAGAATAATTACCACGTAGCTGAATAAGCCAACTGCAAATCCTGTGGAAAATCTTCCAGCGTCTAGCCAAATCGTGTTCTGTGCAAATGCTATTGCAAGCCAACCGGCGATGCAGAAAACTTGACCAAACCACATTGTCTGTTTTTTGTTTTTAAAGAACAAAGAAAATAAAGTTTAAAATTACTGCGAGTAGAGAGATAGTAATAAAATTACTGAAAGTCGAGATGGTAAGTTTAAAATTACCCCTTTTCTACCGATGAGATCTGCCACTTTCCCACTGAATATGGCACCAAACATCCCTCCGAAAGTCATGCTAGACCCAAACATCGAGTACTGAAGTAAAGAAGAGACAAATGTAAGCAAAAACGTATAGGTATATAAGCTATACTATGAGCGAAGAAGAATCATGAAATGGTTTTGCTTTCTTACTTGTGCAACAGAGAGGCCTAAATCATTTATGATCCCAGTTTGAGCCATTGATGAATAACCCGCCTGTAATATTTAACGTTCTTTGTTAAATCTATATATACAAATTATAATAAGCATAATCACTTTTTTTTTTTGGATATGAACTATTTGTTCTTATTGTTTTGAACCCAGACAAAATAAAAAGGAATTTGACTAACCGCACAACCAAAGCAGAAAGAGCCACAAACAGCAACGAAAGTACTGAAGAGTACAGCCACAGTGATACGACACTCGTTGATGTCGTTTCGGTTCTTGTTCAGTAACAACCCAGCTTCAAGATTTCTTTGGTTCTCGGACATAGTCATCTTGATCAGTTTCTCTCCCTCAGGAATGTTTTGCTATAAGGTGTTTTTTGAGTATTTGCGGAAAAAGATATGCTTTGTTGCTTCGATTTGAAGAAGACAGAGTCGAAAGAAAAGCTTATTTATATTGCTTGAATAATGGAGGAAGGAAAGGCAGAGGTCAGCTTCCATCTTTTCTTTTGTGTCACGTTTCTATTCGTATTTTTTTTATCAATTGTATATATGTTTCTTTTATATTTGAACTCTTAAATTTATTATTCGGGTCTTTTTCATTAGGCAAATCTCCAAAATAGCACATTTCTAAGTTTATATCACAAAAATAGCACTCAAAAACTAAAATGACCAAAATAGCACATTTCTGAGTTTATCCTTTGAAAATTTCAATTTTTTTATTTTTCAAACTTTGAAATCTTACCCCCAAAACCTCATTTCTCAACTCTAAACCCAAAACCCTAAACTCTAAACCCTAAACCCTAAACCCAAAACTCTAAACCCTAAACTCTAAACCCTAAACCCTAAACCCTAAATCCTAAACCCCACCCCTTAACTCTAAACCTTAAGTTTGTGACTTTTGATAAAACATTAAGTGCTATTTTTGTGATTTTTGACTTTGAGTGATAGTTTCGGAACAAAAACTTGATTTAGTGCTATTTTTGTCTTTTTTCTTTTTCATTTGACTTTTTTGTTGGCTTTCTGGCTCCGTCGTATCTATTTTATTAAAATAGGATCATGATATATGTGTGGTCCAGCTATTTTAATATAATTATTAAATTTTTTTATTAATTATTTAAAAGAAATATTATAAAAAAAACACAAATATAAAAAATTAAATTTCTAAAAGTATATAAAAAACCTAATTTAAATAATACTCTGGAGAAGAGTAAAATAGTTCTTATTAATTCTTATTAATTATTTAAAAGAAATATTATACAAAAAAAAACACAAATATAAAAATTAAATTTCTAAAAAAATATAAAACAAAAAATATACATGCTCTTGTTGGCTTTCTAGCTCGTTCGTATGATATTTTAAACTTTAAAGAGTTATGTCACTAATTATCTTTATCAATTTTATTTTTCACTTAGTGGTTGTTAATTATCCTTTCTTAATTTACTGGGGAACAGATTGAAAATTTGTGATGCACTATTTATATACGATAATGTCTAGATACATTTATGAATACGTGTTGCATAAACTAACTAGCTATACTATTGTTATATATTTAGTATAATTGATTAACCATCTAGACCGTTTAAAAAAAAATTCTTTAATTCAATATATAGTCGCTTAAAGATAAGAAAACTCATTTCAAAATTTTCCTCTTAAAATATCAATGTACGGTTTTGTCCAAAAAACATAATTTAACCCACTGACCGAAGAAAATATACATGTTTTCCATGGTGGATATTAAGAAAATATATAAGCTTAAATACAAAATAATTGCAAGAATAATTGTGTGTAGAGGTACTAAATATTAATATATTTATACCTAACTGATTTCTTAATCACCGTTAACAAAAAAAGTCAAGTGTCTCAGACTTCACTTGTCGTATATAAAAAAAACTAATTTAAATAATACTTTGGAGAAGAGTAAAATGGTTTTGTTGACAAAAAAATAAATTCTCGGGAATGGTAGAGTCTCTCCCTTCTCTCATAAGAATGATGAGAGAGAAAGAGAACTTGCGGTGGTTCCCTCGTATCTTCTTTCTACTTGATCTGTATCGTAGTTTCTGGTACACGGTGGTCTCTTCGACACGGTGTAGCCGGCTTTGACTTCGGTGGTTTGCGACCTTTTCGGTTGAATCATCCGATTTTGGTGATTCCGAGGGTGGAGGCTTTTTATGCTCTGCGCCGCCGGCTCTTGACCATAGCCCTGTCGTCTTGTATCCGTTTAAAAACGAAGGTGTATGTTTCTCTAAAATTTGGCTTTATTGCAGATTGTGAAAGTTTCGGTACTTTGGATTGGATGGTTTGGATGTGGCAGAGGAGATCTCGTCGATGGATTATGAAGTTCTCCGAGAGATGGTGATTTGGATCTGTGTGATGCTTTCTTCTTTTGTGTTTGTGGCGTACGGGGTTGGATGAGCTCTCGAACAGTCGATTGATGCTCTCCGATACTTAGAACACAGAAGATGAAGGATAAGCTTTGAAGATGGTGGCTTGATGATAGTAACCATGTTCCCGGTAGGTATTCCAGTGGTTTCGTTGGCATCGATGAATCTCTTCGGCATAAAACTCGATTCGGCGGAGAAACTGAGGCGGCTTTCCTTCTGCTCGACGTGTGTCTTTCTCCTCTTCTTTTCATTACACGTGGCGTGTACGTGTGTTCCTTCATGGGGGTTTCGGTTGGGCCTTCTCTGGGCTGTATTTTTTGGTGTGTTATGTGTTTTATGTGGGCCTTGTTGGGTTGTTGTGGTGTTTGTTAAGTTGTTTGGGCCTAATATGGCTTATCCTTTGTATGATGCTTTGTTTAATACTCTTTCTGTTTCTGAATATAGGATTTTTTGGAGTTTTTACGTAGATTAAGAAATAATTAATGCACTTTTTGTCTAATTTTTGTCTTTAATGTATAGATATTTTTGCTATGAAATCTGTTGTAGTTTAATCAATTTACACACACCTTCTCACCTCTTCATATTCTTGAACATTAAATGTAAGTTAGTAAGAAATCATTTCAATTTTGGTTAAAAACTTCAAACATGAAGCCAAACTATTCGTACAATTAAAGTCAAAATTTTAGAATGGAGCCAACTATCCTTTGTAAAATTTAGAAAGGACCCAAAAGTAGAATTTTAGAATGGAGCCAAATTATCATCTTTCTTCCATGTTACATAGTCTTTCTTATAGCGTCATGAAAACAAACAACATCAAAGGTCTTAGAGACTTAAATCAAAACAAGACAAATTATTTAGTTATAGAGAGAAAGAAAGCAAACTTAAAAGAAAATCAGAAAAACAAAATGTTAAAAATACTTAGGCAAGTAAATTTTAAGCAGATCCATCACATTAGGTTCCATCTTCTTTTTGGGATGAAGCTCCTCTTCATCATAGTACGCCTTGTTTAAATCCAGTTCTTGGGCGGTGTATGATTTTATCTTGTAGACATCTTTTGATTCACCTTTGAAGATTCTTGCTTCTGGTTTAATTTTTGTTTTCACGTTTTCCTCTTCTTTTTGTTTCATTATTTTTGGTATTTTTTTTAATTTTTTTTCTTTGAAATTCATAAAGAAAGGAAACTATAAAGAATAAATTGAAGTTGGTAAGAACCTTAACGTTACCCAAAAAAATGAGAAATTCTTGGGTTCACCCGGGTAACCTCTAGGTTCACCATCCAATAGTGTTTGAGTATTTGATATTTGATATCTTTTAAAAAAGGAAATAAAATTGAATATCCAAATTATATTATATTTTTAAAATAAAATAATAAAAATACATAAAAATAGTTACAAAAAATAAATTAATTAATATTGTTAAGTTTTCAGCAAAATACTAAACCCTATACCCTACATCCTAAACCCTAAGCCCTAAATGTTAAACCTTAAACTTTGGATAAACTCTAAACAGTTGGAAAATCTTAAACCCTAAATCATACATTAAAAACTAAATTTTAATAACACTAAACCCTAAATCCTAATCACTAAACCCTAAACCCTTGGGTAAACTCTGAACCCTTGGATAAATCATAAACTCTAGGGTTTAATTTTAAATATTTTTGATTTAGAGTTTATGATTTATCCAAGGGTTCAGGGTTTAGTGATTAGGGTTTAGGGTTTAGTGTTATTAAGATTTAGTTTTTAATGTATGATTTAGGGTTTAAAATTTTCCAATGGTTTACGGTTTATCCAAGATTTAAGGTTTATAATTTAGGGTTTGGAGTTTAGGATTTAGGGTATAGGATTTACTATTTTGCTAACGGTTTAACAATATTTATTTATTTATTTTTTGTAACTAATTTTATGTATTTTATTGTTTTATTTAAAAAATATAATCTTATTTGGAAATTTAATTTTGTTTCCTTTTTTAAAAGATATCAAATATCAAATACTCAAACACTATTGGTTGGTGAATTTAGAGGTTCACCATAGGGGGTGAACACAAGAATATTTCCAAAAAATTATCTTTTACCCATAAAGCATTTAAGAAGTTCTCATGAATAAGCATTGA
Source organism: Brassica napus (assembly GCF_020379485.1). Classification (NCBI taxonomy): domain Eukaryota; kingdom Viridiplantae; phylum Streptophyta; class Magnoliopsida; order Brassicales; family Brassicaceae; genus Brassica; species Brassica napus. The sequence goes on along the minus strand of NC_063448.1, from coordinate 3,544,969 downwards.
CTTAGTTAATTTTAAATGAAAAAACATTAATATTATTACACAAAATACTTGGAACAAGGAAAAACTCCCCAAAAAATCATACTTTCAGGAACAAGGAACAGAGAGTATATTTAATAGATGCCAAAAAAAAAAAAGTTTTGTTGACAAAAAAGAGGAGATGTAGTTTTACCTTACGTGTGTACAATCAATATATCACGAATTGAAATGACTTGGCACATGGAGTAGTTGCATGCAAAATAGTAAACGCGTTGATAGAGGTTTGAAGTTTATATAGAAAAAGGCGTGCACGTTATCTGTTGCGTTAGAGTAATTAATGACCCAATTCAAGATTACTTAAGCAAATCTAGAAACTACATATCCATATTTATTCAAATCGTCTTATGCTCACCGGCTTCTCCTCGCATTTCAAAACTATGACAAATTGGCATATCTGATTTGATACCGACAGACTTTGATTGTATTATGGTATCACTATGGGAATACGGACTTTATTCCCAACCGAGAATCGCTGCTTCAAGCTAGACCACAACTGGCTCGCCTTTGATACAAAAGTTACAGAGGATTTCATCTTGGGATCAATCGAAGACCTTATCCACCCTATCACCATTGAGTTGACTGCCACCCAACTCTCATAATCAGGTCCATCACTGGACGGCTTCTCCACGGTTCCATTAATGAAACCAATCTTCCTCTTGGCTTGCAAAGCATTCACCATTTCGTTTGCCCAGAGATTATAGTTATCACCATTCAGCATAACCTGTGTTATTTTTGCACCAGGATTATCTGAACTATAAAGAGTATAGGGTGAATCACCAGGTTTCACAACCGATCCTATAACTCCCAAACTTCGAGAGTCTTTGTCACCCATCGTCACAGGCGATTAATCAGTTCAGCGATTAATCAGTTCAAGACTATGAACTATTGAATAAGAAAGAAAATTTTATGTGTTTAAAGAGATCTTTAGCTCTGATACCATGTAGAATAATGTATCGAACTGACTTGTTTTATTGAACTTGTAAACATACGATACTTATACAACTTGTATGACGGTTTAACTAAGCCACAACAAACTATTTGTCCTTATCAATAACATATTTGGACTTATCAATAACGTCATTATCCTAAGTATTAATAACTAGATAACGATCCCATAATAGATTGCTTTTTTTTTATATATATTGTTTAGTTGTTTCGGTAATAAGGTCATCAGGAAATCATCAACAACCTTTGAATTTTCAAGTTTCTCCGCCAAACAAAGGTATTTTATTGTCCTATCTCAGTCTCTATTTTTAAAAATATCAGATTAAAGGTGATTTGAGGCTTTTAGCAAAAAGAAATTTAGGAAATTGGCTTAAAAGGGTAGAGAACGATGTTCATTTTGTGGTCAAACTCGATGGAACAACTCGGAGAACACACAATCAACGTTATTTGTCAGTGTCACGTTTTCTGTAGTCGCAGGTTGGACGAATTTTTGAAAATGCGTTGGAACTTTTGTGCGCTCCTGCATGAATGGATATGATGTTTTGTTTTATGAACATTTTGTGAAAGATAGACACTGACAAATCACCGTCTTGAGCTGCTCGGCCTTACCATTTCTTAAGGGGCACATATACACTAATATTTTTTATTTACAGTCATTTACGTAGATAAGCATACAACGACTCATTCATAGGAGTAGTAGCATGGATAATCATATTGCATGTGAGACTAATAATAGAGTAAATGAAAATGTTTTTTTCTTTGTTTTGTCTCTTGAGAGACGATGAGTTGTTCTTGGCACATGAATTGAGAAAAGGCAAAGACCGAGCTAGTAACAAGCTTGTAAGTGAGTTGTGATACTAACTTGATATGCCGTAGCAGACTAGCAGTATATAAAGGTTTGCACAAATTGAGTGGTATGTGTTATCGCAGACGGCGTTGTCAGACGCAAACGATGATGAATAACAGCCGAATGTAGCTTTAACCGTCGAGTTATAATATATACTTTTGACTTAATTATTTCGGAAAAATGGGTTCACATTTACATTACTTTTGATTAATATATTGAACTTCTTATCAAGCTCCGGTTTTAGCATGAGATAAATATTTTTTTGCTAAGAGCATGAGATAAATATTCCGTTCATCAGGTTGATAATCAAATATTAACACACGCTTAGAGATGTACTGACTAATATTTTATTTCTCTGCGAACTGTTTTTTTATTGTCGGCCTCTTTGAACTTAAAATATTAAAAAGAAAAAGGCGCAGTAGCAACAAACACTAAAATACAAGAGAAAGGTGATTCTTCCTCAGTGATGATCATGATGTGACAACAAAAAAGATAGTGACCGACTCGTATCTTCAAGAATCTCAATGTTGGGATTCTATTGTGTTTGGCTTGGCTTCCTTTTACTGACTCATTTAAGATCTACAATGTCCATTTTACATGTGACGAAGAAAGTGGGTACTCCAATAACAACAAATCATGACCTAAAAGAATTCATTAATAATACTACGGTGGTTTCGTTAGAACTTTTTTTGATAGGGCCGGTGGATCCAGAAGAATATTTATTTACTAGAGACAAAATTTAAATTATTGTTAGTAATTAAATTACGACGTTATGAAAGCTTTTATCCTGGATTTGAAAACAAATTGTACTTTTGTTACTGGCTCAAGACATTTGAACACAGTAATATAATCATAGGCAAGGGCCGCAAGGCAGACAAAAAAAAAGTACCAGACGGAAGATCCTGATTAAAAAAAAAGTTGAAAAGACTGTCTAAACTCAAGATCATGAAGAGAGGAAATAAAAGAAAAACCGTAAAACATACAATAATCAATAAAAACGTTAAAGTTAAAACTGATAAACATGAAATCAATATGGGAAAGAAACAACTCTTTTATGCCCAAAAAAAGTCCAGCATCGATAAATAGAAAATTGACAGCACAATGGGGAGAAAAAATATGTAAAATGAAAAAAAAAAAAGAGAGGGAGTAAATTAAGCAGGACGTCGTACTCCTTAAACCGCACTTAACCACAGCCACAGGGGATAACAATGTCAAATATGAACCACATAGCCATAGTACTAGTAATGGTAAATTAGAAGATATAATAAAGAAATATATATGAGGTTTATTGAAGAGACAAAGGAACATGAGAAAATCATACTTATTTGGAAAGAATCTTGTACTATACCGTCACATTTGCTGGCTCCGGATCCCCATATACTGTTTTGAATGTTACAAAATATATGGAAAAAAATTTACAGGCATGGGAATTTTGTACAGTTGCAACAGATTGGTGGTGTAACAGACAAGTGGAGTTCCAGATAGAAAATATAATACTTGTAAATTTGGTTAAAAGATACTAAAGAGTGTATATTATTCATTTGTTTAATTAATTTGAATAATTTCGTGGTACATAGGATCCATTCTCTCTCTCCTTCGGATGTCCAATTTGTTGGATAATTCCAAACCTGTGGAAACTTAGCATATTATTAGATGTGTTAATATGTTAAGATAAACACAATAAGGAAACTTAGAAATAGTTAAAAGAAGTTTCTATTTAGGTTAGGTTTGTGTTTTTCATATCCCACGTGTTAAAGGGAATTGTCTTTCATATAAATATAAGTCTAATGGAGAGGTATTCCATATGATATCAGAGAAAAATATTGAGAGCTTTAGTTTTGAATAGTTTCTAAAGCTAATAAGAAAAGTTGTTCTTATAACTCTTTGTGTTTCTAAAAGATTTGAATTGGTATCAGAGCCTCAGGTTGGAGATTCGATCTAAGCTTAAGTTGTAGCTTAAGATCCTGGTGCTTGTGAACAAGAGATCGCGTAAGCAAGATGGCGGACGTGACTAGGGCTCCATGCACGAAGGACTTTGGATCTACATCCATCCAATGTCCGATGTTGTCATCGACCAAACTATGTAGTTTGTCGATGAGGATGAAGGTTCTACTTCGTGTTCATGAAGTGTGGGACACGATCGAACCCGGTTCAGATGATCAAAAGAAAAACAATGTTGCGATAGCTCTTTTGTTTCAATCTGTTCCAGAGACTTTGATTCTCTAGGTGGGAGAACAAACCGCATCAAAAGAGATCTGGAACGCCATCAAGTCTCGACACCTAGGAGCTGATGGTGTAAGGGAGGCGAGACTTCAGACATTGATGACGGAGTTTGATGGGTTGAAGATGGATGATTCAGATACGGTCGATGACTTCGCGGGGAAGATATCAGGCCTATCATCCAAAGCAATCCCTTTGGGAGAAAACATAGGAGAATCCAATATGGTCAAGAAGTTCTTGAATGGTCTTCCGAGACACAAGTATATCCAGATCATAGCATCACTTGAGCAAGTCCTAGATCTCAACTCGACGGGGTTTGAAGACATAGTTGGAAGGCTTAAGGCGTATGAGGAGCGTGTAGGAGAAGAAACTCAGAAAGAAGACCAAGGGAAGCTGATGTTTTCGAAAAATGAAGAGCATAGTCAGAGGGGCTATGAGAATTCCCGTGGTACAGGAAGAGGAAGGAACAGTAGATGCAGAGGTCGAGGTAGGTCACACAACCAAAACCGTGTGTCATACACCAAAGATAACAACTCGAAGAAGAATCGTTCAAAGCTGATATGTTGGAGATGTGACAAGCCTGGTCACTACGCAACTGTCTGTCCCAAGAAGACAGAGAAAAATCAAGAAACCAACTTAAATGAGACAGAAGAGGCTGATGCACTGTATGTACACGAGGTGGTGTTTTTGAGCGAAGATAAGGTAATTCCGAAGAATCTTGATATCGACAAAGGCAATGCAAGTGTCTGGTATTTGGATAATGGAGTGAGCAATCACATGACAGGGAACAAAGAGTTCTTTTCGAGTTTGAATCTCAACACCAAAGGGAAGGTAAAGTTTGGTGATGGATCGTGTGTTGACATTGTAGGAAAGGGTGTGGTTACCCTTGTGTGCAAGACTGGAGAGAAGAAGGCACTCAAAGACATATACTACATATCCGATCTGAAGCACAATATATTGAGTCTTGGGCAAGCAACAGAGAGCGGATGTGAGGTTAACATGAAAGATGTATACTTAACGCTCACAGATTTGCATGGAAGGTTGCTAATTCGTGTGACAAGATCTCCAAACCGTCTCTACAAGACCCCTATGGAGATAAGCTACCCGGAGTGTTTACATGTCAGAGACATAGATGTTACATGGAGGTGGCATGCTCGACTAGGACTTATAAGCTATGGAGTGATGAACAACATGGTAAGGAAGGAGATGGTCATAGGAATGCTGTGTGTAACACACAAAGAAAGCGTGTGTAACGCATGTCTCGCAGGGAAGCAAATCAGACAGTCATTCCCGACCAAAGCCATGTTTCGTGCGACAAAGCCATTAGAGTTATTGCATTGAGATTTGTGTGGACCAATCACACCACCAACGCCAGCAAATAATAAGTATGTCTTTGTCTTGATCGATGACTTCTCTAGGTATATGTGGGTTATGCTATTGAAGGAGAAGAGTGAGGTATTCGATCGATTCAAAAAGTTTAAAGAGAGTGTAGAGAAGCAGACATGGTCAACCATCAAAACCTTTCGCACCAATAGAGGAGGAGAGTTTACCTCAGCTGAGTTCAATCTATTATGTGAAGAGAATGGAGTTAAAAGGCACCTAACCGCGCCTTACACACCTCAACAAAACGGTGTTGTGGAGAGGAGAAACCGAACCTTGATGGGAATGACAAGAAGTATGCTGAAGGCAATGAAGATGCCGAACTACTTGTGGGGTGAAGCTGTACGACATTCATCTTACCTCATCAACAGAGTTCCTACAAAAGCCTTGAAGAATCAGACGCCATACGAGTGCCTTACATCGAAGAAACCAAATATCAAGCACTTGAAGATATTCGGTTGTGTAGCTCATGCGAAAATCATTGGTCCTTATCTGAAGAAGTTGGAAGAGAGATCAAAGGGTATGGTCAATCTTGGAACTGAGCCGGGTTCCAAAGCTTACAAACTCTATGATCCAGACACAAGGAAGGTGATGGTGAGTAGAGATGTGATTTTCGATTAGGAGAAAGCTTGGGACTGGGCATCTACAACAAACCAAGCTGATTGTGAACCGAGCATGCTTAAACTTCCACATGAGGGTGACATAGAAGAAGGTAATGATCAAGGTGAGGATCATGAACATGAAGCTATAAACCAATATGAGGAAGAAGAAGAAGATGCGGATCACAATGCAAACCAAGACGGTGGAGGTCAACCGTTAGTGACTAGACAAGACCGAACTATAACAAAACCAAGATATCTCGATGATTATGTGTTACTTGCAGATCAAGAAAGTGCAACGTTGTTGCTCACAGTGGATGGCGAGCCATCAAACTATTTTGAAGTTGAACACGTACGAGAATGGGTTGAAGCGATGGTGGCCGAGTTGGAGTCTATCACAAGAAACAAGACATGTGAGCTTGTGGATAGACCGGCTGGAGTGAAACCTACAGGGTTGAAGTGGATCTACAAGTATGGCGGATGGTACAGTGAGCAAGTATAAGACGAGACTTGTGGCAAAAGGTTATGTACAAAGAGAAGGAATAGATTTCGATGAAGTGTTTGCACCAGTGGCAAGAATTGAAACTATTCGGCTCTTAATAGCCCTCGCAGCAACGAACGGTTGGGAGATACATCACATGGACGTGAAGACCGCTTTCTTGAATGAAGATCTAAAGGAGTTAGTGTATGTAATTCAACCCGAAGGCTTCGAAAAGAAAGGAGAAGAGGATCGAGTGTATGTGTTACACAAGGCTTTGTATGGGTTACGCCAGGCACCCAGGGCATGGAATGTGAAACTCGATCAGGTTTTCAAGGAGATGAGATTTGAGAAGTGCACGAAGGAACCATCAGTGTACCGCAAGACTGAAGGAGGAGACGTCTTGATCATAGCCATATACGTTGATGATCTATTTGTGACAAGAACTTCGCTTAAGGTGATTAGGCAATTCAAGGAGGAGATGTCTAAGAAGTTCGAGATGTCAGATCTAGGTAAGCTAACGTACTACCTTGGCATAGAGGTGATTAAAGGAGCAGACAGAAGCAGAATAAAACAAGAAAGGTATGCTCAAGGAATCCTGTGTGACACGATGATGAAAGCGTGTAACGCAACTCAAATTCCAATGGAGTCGAATTTGAAGATCTCAAAAGCTGAAGATGAACGAGAGATAGATGCTACCGAGTTCAGAAGAATCATAGGATGTTTGAGGTATCTGCTTCACACAAGAGTTACGCAGTCGGTGTTCTTAGCCGATACATGCACAATCCGAGAGACTCTCACGGACAAGCCATCAAGCACATATTGCGGTATGAGAAAGGAACAACAAACTACAGTATGTTCTTCAAGAGAGATGGGTCAAGGAGTGTCGTTGGTTATAGTGACAGCAGTCACAACATTGATCTCGATGACGGGAGGAGCACGTCAGGTCATGCATTCTACTACGGTTCATCACTAATCACTTGGACATCGCAGAAGCAGCAGACAATTGCATTGTCATCATGCGAAGCAGAGTTCATGGCAGCAACGGGAAGCAGCGAAGCAAGCTATATGGATCAAGGAATTGTTGAGTGAGATACTAAGAAAAGAAGGCGAGAAGGTCAAGCTTAGGATTGACAACAAATCAGCCATTGTTCTAACCAAGAATCCAGTTTTCCATGGAAGGAGTAAGCAAGTACTCAAGAAGTATCACTTCATTCGTGAGTGTGTGGAGAACGGGCAGATCGAAGTGGAGCATGTGTCGGGTGTTGAGCAGAAGGCCGACATCCTTACCAAGCCATTAGCAAGGATTATGTTCAAGCAAATGAGGAGCTTAATCGGAGTTCAAGAAATTGATCTCCCTAATTCAAGTTGGAATTAAGTGGATGAATGTTGGATAATTCCAAACTTGTGGAAAGTTAACATATTATTAGATGTTTAATATGTTAAGATAAACACAATAAGAAAACCTAGAAATAGGAAAATAAAGTTTCTATTTATGTTAGGTTTGTGTTTTCCATATTCCACATGTTAAGGAATTGTCTTTCGTATAAATATAGGTCTAATGGAGAGGTGTTCTATATGATCTAATAGAAACATATTGAGAGCTTTATTTTTAAGCAGTCTCTAAAGCTAATAAAAAAATTGTTTTTATAACTTTTTGTGTTTTTAAGAGATTTGACAATTAATATTCGATAGATTATATAAAGTTTATAAGCACGAGGTTGGCTATTAATACATTCATATCGTGTTCTCCTGTCGTCTTTCGTATATTGATTTCCCCCTCAAATAATTGTCCTATTGATTATAAATATTACAACTCAGAAGATAAAATAAGAGATGCGCTTTCATATTTAAAAAAGAATATTACTAATAAATTCGTATTTTTAATTTGAATAGTTCACGTTTTTAGTATGATGAACAGAGTACCTACCTATGCCACCACTTCAATCTATCTACTTATTTATGTTAGATTATTATTATTATTGTTTTAAGGTGGTTGGTTTAAATTATTTTTTTGATAAGTTTTACTTTTCTCTGTTCCCGAAAGTAAGATTTTCAAGTGTATGCACGTTTATCAAACATTTAATAAATATTTAAAATTTAATTTATTTTTTTACTTTATTATACACTTTCCAATAACTTTCCACCAATGAAATTTAATCAATTTAAATATTTTCAATTAATGTTCCTCAAAAATATAAAAAAGTACTTTGACAATATAGAAAATCTATCTTTGTGGAACAAGAAAAAAATCTAAAAAATTTTACTTTTGGAAACGGAGTGAGTAATATTTTTGATAAGTAAAAAGGTGGTTGATACTTGAACTAACTATGGTATTTGATCCGATAGTGTTGGTGGTAACTGGTGTATTGAAATATCTTTTTAATTTCTAACGGCTAAAGTTTTAACTATAGCCATGAGACCGAGAGCCTGAACTTATTTAACATGCTCTCTAGTCTAGTTTTTAGTCCGAAAAAGTTCAAGTTACAAGAATTAGAGATTAACTGAGATTTTGATAGCATGATGGGATAAGAACTGAAGTTGATTGGTTAGACGTACTTTTAGACTTTAATTTTACAAAAATAGACACTTTGACAACTGTTACAAACTCTTTATCATTTTAACTTATAATTTGATTTTAATTGCATGATATTGAGATTTTTGATAAACATGATAGGAAAAGAACTGCGACCTCATATGAATATTGAGATATGGACTTCCTTGGCCCACTGCATTAGACAAACTCTATCATTATGTCTAGTCTTTTTAAGTTATGCTTAAATTAGGTGTATATCAGCCCAAAAGAACACACCTTCCTGTAAACGTACCTGAACACAAACCTCTTGGATTATGTTTTTAGGAATCTAAATAGAAGAAAAAAGATCAAACAAATACCCTAGTGTTTTCACATTGCGTGAGTCTGAAGAATACCCTAGACCGAAAAAAAAACAACTTTCCCCATGTACATACCGGATCCCTAAACCGGTTTGTACCAAAAAAATACCAGACTTATACGCTACTTACTGACTGTGTTTGTGGATTCATGCTCTTCCTACCAACCGTGTGTTGCATATCTTAGCCATCAGACTTCATCATGTCTCAGGAGGCGTTGACCAAAACGACCCGAGTGGCGCAACACCTTCCTCCAAGAGCAATAAACTGCTCCCAGCTTGCGTTTCATTAGTACCAACAGGATAGCTTGGGTTCGCCAAAAACGTTTGAGCTTGTGACTGAACCGGGACGTAATCGTAAGCTGTTGGCTGAGGTGGAGGAAGTGTTTGAGCATGTGATTGTGACTGTACAGGCCGCTGGGTAGGTTGAATGATCAGGTGGTCATACCTTGTGGAACCGGGCGTTATGCTGCCTCGCATCATCCGAATCTGTGGGCGCATGTTTGCAGAGTTATCAGGAGTCATGTTCATGAACTCACGCGATGGCAACTGTTCCCCAGCACCACCAGGATTATGTCTTTGCATGTGTCTCTGGTCGGAGTTCCCTCCATAGCTGAAAGCTAAAGTTTGGGGAGATGTAATGGAAGATGGGATTGGTCTTCCCTGCACAGGTGACAAGCTCCTTGTGGGAAGATGAAACTGAGTTTGAGGTATGCAATTTCCATAGTTGTGGTGGTTCCACCTCTCCATCAAATCAGAGTCTCTTCCAAGAGAAAGTCCAAGGGAAGAAACATGTAACCCTTGATATTGAGAAGAGTGAGCACCAGGCATGTGTATGACTTCTCTTGCTGATGACACTGGAAAATTCATGAACTGTTGCTGCTGCCCATCATTATTAAAAGTTTGTGGCAACTGTGGCAGTGCCTCCATTGAATCAGAAGAAGACTGGTTAACCATAGGAATCTGAGTGTTTCCGGATGCTTCCATTTCATTCTCATCTCTTGTAAGATCCAAAACAGCTGGACTCAAGTTCTCAACATTCTCATCGTTCTCCGTTACAAAACAGATAGCCACGTCTGTCACATTACTTCCCACCTCTTCTAGAATCTGTGCATATATCAAACAGTAGTAAGTGAGCTTACTTGCCTTTATCATGGTTTGATCTAAACGGATGTCAGTAAAGCAGACATACTGATAGCAAAGTGGACAGCACCATGACGGTATCCTCGTATTGAGTTTGATATAGTTCCGGTAATCAAAACACTACAAAACATAAAAAGCAAACATAACTAACTACAAGAATATGATACTATCCTTTCTTATACTGAAATAGAAAAATGGCGTCAACCTGAAGATGCTTGCAGCCATGACCCTTCACAGGAAGTATGATACGCTTGCGGCTGTTAACAATGTTTTATCACACAAAGGTTTAAGGTAACTTTGAAAATCAACAAAGCTATTAGATATACATCCAAGGATACCTGATAGGACAGCTGAGAGATATCCTTGATGGGCCCTCCTTAGGTATGTCACAAGCTTACATACAACACAAAACAATAAAAAAACTCTCAGAAAAACAAATGTATACTACGAGAAATTTGGATATTGGTAGCATATCACACCACGGTAGCACGAATTCACAAAATGCTATTAAAAGTAGTCAGTTGGGATGTTTTACTCTATGGTAACTTTAAATCAACTCTATATAGCATTTTGCAAGATTTTTGCGATGCTGCCGAACTCAAAAATATAATTTTTTTTTATCTCTTTCAACACTTATGAGCGCCAAATAGTTAGAGAAAAATCACATTTGGCACCAAAATATTTGGTTTAGGTAGAAATATTTTTTTTGTTCTAGTATGGGTTTTGCAAAAGTGATTTGGTTTCTTCTGAAATTGAGATTGAAGTGTTAATGGAGGAGGAGGAGACGAAGCCACGAAGGAGCTGCTGTCGGAGTTGCAGTGACGGTAACACGGCCGCTCGTCACCACCACCGCCACCATTGCTTCTCAGATTGGCGTTGTCTCTATCTCTCTCGCTCTCTCGATCACTGAAGCAAGTTTTCTACTTTGGCATCTCTCAGGTTTTTCTCCAATCTCAAAGTGAATGATTGATAACTCTTTGTTGTTAGTAACACACACCCTGTTGTGTATATCTAGATCTGCATAAGAACCCAACTTTACATGGATTATGATTGTATTGATTTTGATTTCACATTGATAAGATGTATGTAACTCAAAGTTGCAGGTAAATCTCTCAACCATCTCTTTCTTTCACCGAAAGTTGCAGGCCTTTTACGTTAGCTGTGACATCTCAAGCCATGAACAGGCTCTGATTGTGAACAAGGTTCGACTGTTTTTCATATCTGTTGCGGATGACTGAACCCATCTTACAATAAGATGGACAGGGATATATTGCAGGCTGATTAGATGTCAAAGATATGTTTTAATACCTTCTTGCATAAAGGGTACAGAATAAGCCTTCCTGAGAGGAAAGGAAGACAAGTCCATCTACCTTGTCTAGCAAGAGGTATGTTTACTGTAAATACGTTTCAGAAGATTTGTCCCGTGGACGAGCATGTTATAAAGATTCGTTGGACGCTGCGGCCTTGAATCCTGAAATCAAATTACTTGTAAGTAAGAACTTCAAAAATATTATCAGTAAGAACTTCAAAAACAAAAACCATTGAGCTGATATGTCTCTTGTCAACGCCCCTTCCATTCAATGAAAAGCTGTAGATTTTCAAAATAAAACCAAATGTGGTTAGTTAGCATACAGAAACTACTTCCCTAACGGTTCATGTTAAAAGAGGAAGCCATACCTGACTTCTTGAGGATGTATAATACAACTAGAGTTGCTTATATCATCTGTTCGGAAAACAAATAGTCCCTGAAGAGCAAAGCAACATATTCTTGTAATTAGAAACCATTAAGCATAAACAAAGATTAACATAAAATTATCAATACATACTACTCTCGGTCTCGGTCTAGGAGAATGTTCCACAATGTTCTTTGATATATGGAAGGGCTTCGCCAAAGCGAATGATTCTACCTGCCATAAGAGGGAAAAAAAAAACTAACTTAGGCACACATGTAAAAAAGGTGCTTAGAACTCAATAAATAAATAAATAGAAGTTACATCTGCTTCAGAAGAAACAAGAATATGCCCCAGCTTCAAAAATGGATAGAACCTACAGACATTTCAAAAAAATGGAGGAGATTCAAAACAAGTGAGATACATTCATAAGAAAAGAAGTTGCAGGCTACCTTTCCATGACCTGAGGAATTAGACTGACGGAGCCGTTAGGAGTTGGACTAGAGGGGACGTTTTCAGAACCGGTGAAACTCGTCAACATCTGTATAAGAAGAAAAGCATCGCCTACTTAAAAGAATCATGCCTAGTCTCTAATTAAAAAAAAAAAAAATCGTATGGAACTACTACACATACGGAGTCTACAAGAGCCAACAGTTGTTGAGATTCTCTCTGAGTGAACCATCCAAGCTCACAAGCACTCTGCGCAAAGAAAAAAAAGACATTAACAAAATATAATATACAGATATGATTTCATAACCACAATAGATACTAAGTTTCTAACTATGTTCTTCAGTTACCTTAACTGACATCATCAGCGTCATGATCACTCCCTTCGTTTGATCATCACATCTACATTGACCCACCTGCACCATATAAACACGGAAACAACAGTAAAAGATGAGTATACTATTACTAACCCAAAGGAATAAGAATCACATTGAAAGATTGAAACTTTTTTTTTTGTAACTTAAAAAAGATTAAAACTTTATGCGAAAAAAAAAACACATTCAAACCTTTTGAGATTCCACAAGAAATGCAGATTTAGATTAAAATGTCAGTGAGAATTTACGTAGCGAGAGACAAGCAGTAAGCGTGAAACTCGTTGCTGTTGACGTCTGTGTGATCGCTCAACCTAAACGTATAACAAAAGATTAAAGAATGTTTGTAAAGTCTTAATTTTTTTTTTATTAAACAAGTGACTGGTAATTAACAACAACTAAAAAGAAAATCAGAAGTCAAAATGACAGATAAAAGATCAGACTACTTGTGAGAAAGAAGGTACCTAGAACTCTGAGGATTCATCGTTGATGAATCTTTTTTTTTTTGTGTGTAATCCTTGATGAACCTTTGAGCGACTCTTCCTCTTCTTCTTCAGTCTTTTCCGACAAGTTTCAGTGTCCGAGAATGGGTAGTGACTTATATAGCATTTAATAGTTTGCAGTTTACTCTCTCTGTTTTTAATTTTTCTTGTGGTTGCTCTTGAACTTATGATAGTTATTTTTCCCATGGTAGCGAAAGTAAGATTTTCTAAAGTTTTCATTTTTATTAAGAAAATAATAAATTTACTTTTCAATACACTTTTCAGTAACTATCTACCAATAAAATTTAATCAATTCAAATATTCATAATTAATGTTTCTCAAAAATATACAAAATACCTTAAAAATATAGAAAATCTATTTTCATAGAACAAAAATAAACTCTAAAAAACCTTACTTTCGGGAGCGGAGGGAGTATTATTTAATCTCCTTCTGGTTAGTGTCTTTCTCCCAATTTCTGTGAACACTTTGTTACCTTTGTGTAACTAATCAAAATAACATATTAGTGAATTAGTAATATCGTGTTTTTCTGGTAGAAACCATGTTATTTCCTTCAAACATAATCAATTAAAATTTGATGTTATTCGTTTAATGATTTAATATTAATCATCTTAACATTTTTGACTAAGTGCCTAAGTGGACGGTTTAAACTCTTGTTTACTAAAATGTTAATTTTTTATTTTTGTTGACCAAATCTTTTTAATTTCATCGTTAATCAATTATATTTGGTGACTAATTTTAAAATTTAAACGTCTTGATCGACAAAAGAATATTACTACCGCATTAAAATGCGGAATATATTTTTAATTTTGAAAATTGAAAAAAAAATTATATTGTAAATGTTAGAGTTTGTATGTTGATAATTTGGATTTCAGCTCCTGCGTTTATTTTTGACAAATATATGCTATGTTAATAATTTGAGTTTAATATAATACTTTGTTTTTATTGTGACATGTTCTACTCACTTAATAATTTGTTACGCATGATAAACTAACATATTTTAACTATTTTTCATTCCTTTTTAAAAACGCTTTTGGATATCTACAAGAAAATAAAATACAAACCATATTTATATAGTTTAATAGCTAAAACAATAAAAAAAAAATTTACTTTTAAATAATTTTAAATTTCAAAAAGTAGATTTAGGAGAATATATTTCTGAATATCATGTTTTATTTAGTAGGTTAGATTTTTGATTGATTAAGATAGAATATCAAATACTAAATATTAATAATTTAGAATTGGTCCAACTTAACATAGACTCTTGTTTCAGTAGATAAAATAAGACTCTAAATTAATAGAATAGATTAAATTTAAACTTTTGATTTATAAAGTGGATTAAATAAAATGAAGGTGAAGATATTATAAAAGACTAATCACATTTTATTAAAAACTTAAATTGATATTAAATTGTTGAGAACTTTGTAACATGTTGAACAGAAACGTTTGTAACAGTTTATCATACTTGGATTTATGAAAATCGGACAAGTGATGCTTGAATCTCTTCCAGTGTTCGACCTTTTGTCTCAGGCACCAAAATCCATATGAATACAATCGTCACCAAAGAAACTCCAGAAAATGTAAAATATGTTCCTGAGAGTTTGATTAATGAAAAAAAAAATCATTTTAAATTTTTATGATATATTTAACATAGTATGTGTGGACATTGCAGAACATATTTTAAATTTTCACATATGCTCTTTCATGACTGCTATAGATAAACTTTGCTACTATATAATATATACTATAACTTTATATATTTTTAATTTTTTTTGTTTTTTTTTTGTAAAAAGGCTTTGGATTTTTAAAATTTCTTTTATTGATCTTTCTTGTTTTACAAATACCAGATGTCGTAAAAAATTATCAAGAAATGAAGAAATTGAGAATATGATTACTTTTTGGGATATTTTGGATCGATATGCAAATTAACCTTTGAGACAAGTGAAAACACACTTAATTTTATCTTAAATACTGACCAACCATAATTGAATGGCTATAAGTTATAACTAGGGCAAATAACTAACTTTATGGTGTGTGTTGGTCCAGAGTTAAATTTACCTGAAGCGCTCCATTGCATCATGAAATTGAAACTATAAATGATGACCCAACTGAAAAACCAGCTTGACACCGTAACAAGGCTACCGGCAGTAATTTTCACATTAACCGGGAATATCTGACATTGATTAACAAATCAATAATAAAATGTCATTAACAAAGATAAACTAAATTAATTATAATCTAGTGGATAATTAAACAAATACCTCTGACATTATTACCCATGGTAATCCACCTAGACCAATGCAAAAGAACGAGACATGACCCTAGTATATAATTCGGTTGATTTGTGTTATGGTTTCATCAAGTTATTTATGAATAATTAACTGCAGAGGAAATTTGGCATTTACGTACTATAATACCGACGATTAGCAAAACGGAACAAATCGTCTGAACTTCACCAGGCTTCTACTCAGGGAAGAAAATTGAAGTTAAGTCCATACAAAATGAAAATCATGTTTAGTTAGATTGGCCACCGAAATAGTTAAAAAGACTAAACCTGAAGATAGTAAGATAGGCCGATTAAAAATGAACATATGCACACTCCAGTAGAAGACAACTGCAAACAAAAAAATAGTTCAAATGGGTAAAACAATTTTAATCCAAAACATCAGGTATATGTAGTTTACTCGATAATCATGAAGTACTAACCAAAAGAAGTGGTCGGCGTCCCCAGCGATCAACTGTCAATATGACAACTATAGACTGTGGTACCTTTAAAAGATTGAAGATATAAAGTAGTCAGAGATATGAAAATAAAGAGTGAATGATGTTTTCTAAAAATAATGTTATACCAGAACAGCTGCGAGGATTGTTGTTCCAATGTTGATTGGGAAACCTGATAACATGATGTTAAAGTTGTTGATGCAAGTATAAAACCAGTGACCTGAACGTCAAATCTTTTTATTTTGGTTTACCAGCTTTGTCGAAAATACTAGCAGCGTAAGCACTTATCGCCGCACTCCCGCTAAATTGTTGCATAAGCATCAGTCCCAATCCTATCTAACATTTTTCAAAAAGCCACAACACGTTGATTATACATTTTAAATACATGACTGATCTTTGATGAGACTTACTATCAACGGTTGTGCGTTTCTCATGTGAAACAAATCTTTTATTCCACTTTGAGATTCTCTTCTGGAGATTTCCACTGTTTCTCTGATTTCTGCTGCTTCTTCGAGAACATCAAAATTTTCTCCCCTCAATTTCTTCAAGGTAACTTCAAGCTCTTGATCTCGACCATACATAGCCTTAGAGGAACATTAATATGTTGACATGCTTTAGTTGTGCACAAGAACTAATACTAATAACCCTAAATAATACACATCTCAAATATTATTGAAAAACATCTGAAAGTTTTTAGTATACCAGCCATCTAGGAGATTCAGGGATGAAAAATAAACCTATCAGCTGCACAGCGCATGGAACTGCACCTAGTCATTCAAGAGAGAGTTTAGTAATATGACTTGTTGTAAAATTCATTTATTGTGATTTTTTTTTGGATAGTTACTTAAAAGAGCTAATGTTCGCCAACGGAAAAAGTTCCCGGTGAAGAACATCAGCGAAATTCCAAGACATTGTAGAAGCTGTAAGTTAATGATAAAACATTGGTTATATATTGTAATTTAAAATTTACAAGTTATTTTTGAATTTTATATAATTGTTCACCTGATTAGTAAAACTGAATCCTCCACGAAATGTTTTGGGTGTAATCTCTGCTATATACACAGGAACCTGAATATCATGATCAATTAATCAAACAAAATGCTGCAATATGACTCCATTAACTACTCTGAAAGTAATATTAAAATCTTTAAGTGAGTTACCACATAACTAATGAGACCAACTCCGAAACCCAAGAAGAGTCGTCCAATATTTAGCAGCATAATATCCTTTTAATAATAACAATAGATCAAAAATTAATTGTATTTTTTAGCTATAAGTGGAAGTATATATTCACATAATATATGATAAATTATATGCGGAGGGGAAACAAACATGTGCAAACGCTACAGCGAGCCAGCCAAAGAGGCAGCAAACATCTGAGATCCACATTGTCTGAAGATGATCAATAGATGAACACATTAAACGCATATGTATATAACTAAGACGTCGATATAATGTATCAAGGGAAATTAATTACTTGTCGACGACCAATGAGCGCAGCGATTTTTCCGCTAAGCGCGGCCGTAATCATTCCTCCCAATGTCATTAGCGAAGTGAAAAACGAATACTGACCAAAACGAAAATAAAGAGCCGGTTTAAATGATACTCAACCCATGGCTTAAGTGAACCGGTTTCTTAGAATTGCGTACACATTGGACTCACATCAGCCACAGAAAGTCCCAGTTCTTCCATGATTTTGGATTGAGCAGGCGATGTATACGACATCTTCAAAATTAAGGCCAAAAATAGTAATTATTAAGTTGAAAGCACACATGACATATTGAGATCTATGCAGAGTTCACATGAATTTCAACTGGAAAATCCGAAATCACCGGAAGATCTAAGAAAAGTAAGAAAAAAGAAGAGAGAGAAGATGAAGTCTCACGGCGCAGCCATAACAGAAGGATCCAGCGACAGCAACGGAGGTACTGAGAAGAACACCATGAGTGAAGGAAGGAGTAGTTCTTGCTTCTTCTTGCTTATCCAGCAGACTTGCAGATTCCATCTTCTTTCCTCTTTTATCCTTTTTTTTTTTTTTTTGGAACATTTTTTTTTTTAAAGGGGTGCAACACGAGAACTTCCCGGGAGGTCACCCATCCTAGTACTACTCTCGCCTAAGCACGCTTAACTGCGGAGTTCTGATGGGATCCGGTGCATTAGTGCTGCTACGATCGCACCCTTCCTCTTTTATCCTATCTACTTTTTTTTGGTTGCTCTCATAAATTGTTTTACAAGTTTGAATAGTCTTCATACGTTTATTATATGTGGTCAGGTTGTCTCATTGCTCTGTTGTTGCATGTGGACAACGATTAGCATATGTTATATGAAATGATGAAATATATTGACTCACTAGTCACTACCACAACTTGATTTTTTTTCTTAGATTTTAATTTCCATCTCTAGTTGCATCATCGAGTAATTTGTCAATTATATTTTGCTAATTCGACTTGCAAGATTTGATTAGTAACCAACCATGTTTTAAATGGTTGGTAGTACATTTGGGGAAAACGCTGCGGTTGGGGAATAATTAAAATATCAAAACAAGGGCCTTATTATGGCCTTTGGGCCTTTCAAAGGTCTGTTTCATCTGGGCCCTTTAAAAGTCCTTAAAACTGGAAATACAGGTGTAAACACCGTAACAATTTAAAGCCCAAATGTAATGCCAGGCTGGCGATCCGTGTGATGTCATATCCAACCAATCAGAGTTAATAGTCAAGCCTTTATATAATAGACAAGGACATAACCCTAAAAGCACACAACATCTTCTTTCCTCTGTACTCAAGACTTCACCAACCTTTTAGATTCGATATCTGCGAAATTTTCTTCTTCAATCGACGATGAGCACCGGCGCAGGAAGCGGCACGACCAAAGGCGGTAGAGGAAAGCCAAAGGCCACCAAGTCCGTCTCTCGATCCTCGAAGGCCGGTCTTCAGTTCCCCGTCGGGAGAATCGCCAGATTCCTCAAGGCAGGGAAATACGCCGAGCGTGTCGGCGCCGGAGCTCCGGTCTATCTCTCCGCCGTTCTCGAGTACCTCGCCGCTGAGGTATATAACTCCGAATCGATTCGAATCTTGTCTGTTGTGGAATCTACCTCGTACTGATTTTATTCGATTGGATTCGGACAGGTGTTGGAGCTTGCTGGAAACGCGGCGAGGGATAACAAGAAGACGCGTATCGTGCCGAGGCACATTCAGCTCGCGGTGAGGAACGATGAGGAGCTGAGTAAGCTTCTGGGAGCTGTGACGATTGCGAACGGTGGCGTTTTGCCCAACATTCATTCGAACCTTTTGCCTTCCAAGGTTGGGAAGAACAAGGGAGACATTGGATCTGCTTCTCAAGAGTTCTGAGTTTCACCTTTCCTTTTGGTCTCTTTGTTGTCGGGTTCCCTTGTAAAATATCAACTTTGTTTTGAAGCTAATGGGGCTTTTGTAACAAATGTTTCGATGATATAATATTTCGTAATGGATCTTAGGTTTGATTCATTTTTTTTCCAATTGCATGTTCAATGTTGCAGTTAAAATACAATTCAGACCATTTTGCAGAACATAAACTCAGTTGCAGTTTCATTCATTAATTGTATGGTTGAATATATGCAAATGCAATGTATAGACCTCTCGCTTGACTAAGCGAGTAGAGAAATGAATAGTTGTACGCAAGTAAAGGAACAACATGGGGATGTAGCTCAAATGGTAGAGCGCTCGCTTTGCATGCGAGAGGCACGGGGTTCGATACCCCGCATCTCCACTATTTTAATCTTCCACTAGCTAACTTTTTGTTTTCAACGCACGGGAGATACCTATAGTTAACATACGTTAATTAATTTAGCATGCGTTACTGAGTCGTGATTAAGCATTTCTTCTCATATATCTTGTTGAATTCATAGCAAGTACACTTCGAAATCAAACCTTAATTTCTAAACACAGAACCAAACATTTGGTATCTAATCCAGGTAAATTTTAACATCGATTCCGTTATCAATAAGGGACTGGACAACAGCTCTGATCTTCCCTTCAAACTTGTCTTGGTCTCGCGGCGCGTAAGAAGCCGTGTACACATCAGCCTCTTTCGCTCGTTCGGACAAGATCCTCCCTATGGACATACACGCTGGGATATCGCATCTTGACCTCAGGACCGCTTTTACGTCTTTCGAGTTTGTCCCCGCAACCGCGACTTGCTTGAATGTGACACGGTGCGTGAGAGATGCGGATACAAAACGTTTTGAGATGAACACGTCTAGTGTGAAGGGCTCCATGTACGCCACTGTCCGTTGCTTGAAGGAGACGTGTTTGTCTGGATTCTTCGATTTTTTCTCCTTTTGGTATGTGTATGGTCGGCTTGTGTCATCGTCCACGTAGTCTTCAACGCCGAAGAAGCTTCTCGGAGCAAGAACAGTCTGTCAAGCATGGCAAAAGGCATAGCCAAATTAGATACAAATGAACCTAAATGTAGCTATTGCATCCTGACTAACCTAAATGGCTAAACTAATGGCATTTATCAAAAGACCAACAACGTAACGAGAGGTAGAACGATTCAGTCATTTACATCTATGAGCTACATTTCAAAGAAATCATCTTCCAACTATTTTGGGTCCTGCTCATAGAATCCATATCAACTTTAGTTAAGAAGCTAAAGTGAGTGGTTATACCGTAGGGTAAACAGACGACAAGAGAAACCAATTTGAAAAACGCTTCGAAGTAGATCAAGTTACGAGATTTCAACCAAACAGGGACAAGGCTGTACACACATGACTCGAACGAATACACTAGTTCTTCTACTAATCCTCAAGCGATCAAAGTGGAAAGGATGGTGGCCGCTTACCTGCCCATTGTGGAATGCACAATTGGTTTAGAACAAGAAAGGTCTCAGCTTTGCTCTGTTACTTCCATAAATTGCTTTACCTATCGAATACTTGCCAACCACTTGCTTCAACATTTATACCTACAGAAATTACATGGGTGGGAAATTTCAGACACAGAAAAACTAGCTTTATTTTTTTCTCGTGTTCAGAACAAGTTTCATTACCGACATGCTAACATACTGAAGAGTTCTCATCCCCAAGATTTTAAAACCATTTGGAATGAGTAACAGAGAACTAGGCAAACTTTAACTTCTCTCAACAATTACAAAAACATATATATCCATTACAAGAATAAGTCCTTTCTAATTACGGAAAGCTCTAAAAATTCAGAGCTGGCTAGCTATGTAAATGCAAAGGATCATGAAACAATCATACATATGATATAATAATGTATATCATTTTAGGATCAAAGCCACGACATAATTAATCATAACACTATACATTAATTTGGACTCGTATGTAACGCGAATGCCTTACACACAGTATCTGTAAGCTCAATATAGTGAAGATAGTATATTACCAACAACGCACACAAGGCTATTATCAATTACCAACTTAGCTTAACTGTTAAAAAAAAAAAAACTGAGGGCAGAAACAAACCTGAAAAGGTAGGAGAGAAGTCGCGAATCGGGGAAATAAGTAACCGGCGACCTGAAGTTCGATGGCGACGGTACGACGGTTTGATTTCGCAGAGAAGGAAGAGAGGAGAGAATCTCAATGAAACCTAAATAGTCGGTTCCAGTTAAGTAAATTTAATTTGAACCAGACCGAATCAGCTAGTTAAACCGGATTGTTTTCGGTTTAAACTGAAATTTTTTTTTTATAACGCTGATTTATTATGACATTACATTTATGAATTATATTGATAACCGACAATACTAACTTTCCTTGAAACTTTTTTTTTGTAGTCTCTATTAATAAATTGCTCTTCTCTCTTGAACTTAAAACCTGAATTTTCTTTAATCCGCGAGAAATTGCATAGTTTGGGAGTTCGATTCCCAAACTTAGGTACAAAAACCTTTAAACCTTAAGCTAACCTGCTTCCACTAGTTTATGCTGAATTAATCCCCGGAGTTTAATCTTCAGAGATTCAGAATATCTCTCACTCGCCGTCGTTAGCTACTTAGCCATCGCTTTCTACTTCCCTACTTTCGGTTAGTCTATGGTTTTAATAAATCAAATTGTGAACATTTTTTTCATGTAGATTTTGTTACTTCTACGCACTGTTGTTTTAAGTTTCAGACTATATCCCCAAATGCATAACACTTCACATTGAATCAATGCAACTTCAGGCAAAGTTAATACGCTCAGAGTTTTAGTTTCACATCTGCTCTTATTCATGAAATAGTAAAAGTCCAAAATTTTCTCTGTTTTTTTTTTTTTTTGTCTTAAATAGAATGTATTGAGCCACAAAGGAGAGATTATAGCCACACACACACACAGATACACACACAAACTAGCCAGGTCTAGAGGTATATATGACCTCCTTATTGCATCACTCCCTTCCTCGATAAGTAACAGCTTACTTAGCCCTGAAGACCAATAATACCTGCAAGAAGGTAGACCATAGTTCAGTTAGTTGATCCTTTCTGAGTCTATTAGATCGATTGAGAAGTCATCACAAGTGAGGTTGAAATTCCCACCAGCCGATAGTTAATCTCTCGCCACTTCCCAAACTATGATACATTCATTTCTAAACCGACATGATGTTATAGGTGGTTTATTTTCAGCCTTAACCCACAATGCAATATCAATGTAAAAGACAAAGATGAGATGAGCATTGACTTGCCACAGAAAAAGAGAGAAAAAAATGTGGGTTTATTTCGACTTACCGCAAGCAACACGGCCGCCTGCGTTTCCGGTAGCCAAGCTGAGTTCATGGCCCCCTGAGAATGTAAAAACCAATGGTTTATATTGTTCTAAGGATTGATGTTGAGACCCGTATATGTCTTCATATGGACAATTCAACTTAGGGATGTTAACAAAAATAAACAGCCAAATGTCATTACCCTTTCCGAGATCGTCAGGGTCTGCGTGGACAACAACAGCCCTTCCGACAATAGAGTTCGGTCCACTAAGAGGGATCTGTACAAGAACACAAAACCTTGGTTCACTATAGCAGTCTCGTAAGAAGAAACAAGAGAGCATAAACTAGGTACAAAGCTACGAACCTGGCAGTCAGTGATTGTGAAGGTGGCAGTTCCTGGTATAGCAAAAAAAAAGAAGAAGGTATGGTGTTAATCCATGAACACTAAAAGCTAGTCAAAGATGAGAGATGTACTATAAACTAGGACTGCATAAAATACGTTTGCAAGAGAATATCAAACGGCATGATATAAAACTGCTCTAAATAAGCTTGAGATCATTAGAGATACAAATGCTGAGAAAAATAATACCATCATCTCCAACAATGATGTTTCCTAGATCACCAGCATGTCGATTAGCATCCTCTGGGGCACCGTGTTGTTTACCATCAGGGTTGAAATGTGGACCTGGAAAACGAGATTTGACCAAAGGTTTCAAATACTTGGACAATACTTAAAGAGTTCCGGATTTAAAATATAATTATAACCTCCTTGAACAAACAATGAAACAAACAAAAAAAGTTAAGTTGAATAACAGAAAACCATGTAGACAAACACCATCATCTCCTAGAGTTTCTTATCCATACAAAATATCCAGAAAGATGTTCCTTGACAGAGTTACAAGAATAGTACCGGTGGACATGCAACCGTTAGTGGTGTCACCAAGAGCATGGACATGGAAACCATGTAGACCAGGTTTAAGTCCAGAAACTGTTCCAGTCACAGAGGTCACACCTGCAAAAAACAAAAAAAAACAACCCAAAAATTTCCATCATTTCATAAGAAGTAAAACCAAAACAGAATGGCTTCAAATATTTTGAAAGGCTGAATAAAAAAGTACCGTCTCCTTCCTGGGTGAAGAAGATAGTCCCCTTAACACCCTCACTGCTGTTCAAGACTGCGACTCCCTTGCCCATTGTTTGTTATCCTTTGTGATCTGTAAAATCAACAGAAATAACCATTTATGTCAACATATATACAAAAAAACATGTAAAACATCCAGAAACTAAAGAATAGTTTCAAACATCACACCTATTTAGAACCAATCTCTCATATTGTCTTAACTCAAAGCTTGATGCGAAAAATAGATCTTGATTAAACCCATTAGAGATATTTATCAATTAGACACAACCGGATATGAGATCATCAGTTCACCACCATCTAAATTCATAACAAGCTCGTACAAGTTTTTTAAAATGAAAAGGTCAAAGCTGTCTTCAGAAGATTGGTAAACATATAAGAAAACCAGGAAGGAGTCAGTCAACAGATCTACTAATCATAAAACTGAAAACCCAGCTCCGTAAAGATCTAAGCGTTAGAGTCAGAAGAGATGCAAACATGTCAATGATCGATCTAAAGAAGCCATGTGAAGAATCGATCTAAGCTAAATAAAATCCATAGTGAAAATGAAACCAGAATCAAACTCGTACCTCAGGGTACCCCAATAAAGAAGCTATGAAGTGTCTGAATGTTCTCTCGATGAGCTTTGTGTGTTTTGCTTTGGTTTGTCTACTTTGTTAGTTGTATATAGACAGACACGCACGAGGTCAGAATGTGGGTAGGTGATCGGTTTATTTATTTAATTTTTGGGGTTTAATCTTATACTAAAACCCACACAGATCATGTGATTTTGTCGGAGGCTAGATAGATTCTTTTCAAACTTTGAATCGCATTGTTTATTCTTTTCAGATGATGATGGCATGTATCTGAGCGTATGGGCCCTCGATTTAAATTGGTGGGCTCTCTCAGATTGTGAACTTGTGGGCTCCCAATTCAATAAAATGGTGGCCACTTTATGTTATGATACATACTGGGCTTATCACACTTTGTACACCTATAACAATGTTCTAAAATACGGCGTTTAGTGGCTAGCCAACCGTATTATTTTTATGTTATACATTGTTTTATGCGGATTTATATAATTCGGACGAATAATAGCGGACGCCTAGACGGATTTTAATCATTAATAAGAAAAAATAAACTATTAATATTAATATTATTATTATTATTATATTTTATTAATGTTATTATTTATATTATTTTTTACTTATTTTAATTTTATCATCTTTATATATTTAATATTTATCATCTTTATATATTTAAAATGACTTTAAATTTTATAATTTAAAAATTTTTATATATGTTAAACTATATACTTATACATAAAATTAGATTTAAAATATATTTATGTTCAGTTTCTTTCAAAAATAATGTGTATATATATTAATCTTATACTTATATTTCGTGTATACGTATATATCCCGTTTAAGTGTCCGTCTATACGGTCAGACGCTATACAATCATCTAACGCGTAATGAACGTCTAACGCGTTTTAGAACATTGCCTATAAGACTATAACAAAACAATGAATACACAAACAATTTGAAAGTGAGATAAACAACTTAAAAAGCTGAAAAAATGTAAGAGGGGTTTTTTAAGCAGATGAGATTGCAACTCAGTAATTAGACTGTTAATGACATTTCCATTTTTAGCAAAAAAAAATGTAAGAGGGTTCGATCCTAAATTAAAGCAAATCCCCATTCCCATACAACATTTTCAGAGCCTTATCAACTAATAGTACATTTTCTTTAAACTAACTACATGCACCTACTACATATGATAAGATCATAAAAGACATAAAGTTTTATTCTTCTTTTTTCTGCCAATTTTACATTCACACTTCTATTTCCTCATCTTTTTTTTTTTTGTTAACATCTATAGGAATATTTGCATTATACGCATTTAAATCTCTTCTTCGTGTTAAATTAAAGAAAAATAAATGGGAAAGCACTTAAAAAGGGTCTGATGATCGGAATCGAATCACAATCACGCGTGTAATCCTTCTTTAATAAAAAAAAGCATTCAATTATATTAAAAAGTCTGCATTCATTTCACAATCGCATAAATACTCTTGTCATATAATTCCGCATGTACATGGTTTATTATTCTCAAAACCTCACTTTAAATTTTTTGTTTTCTACAGACTCTAATAAAATTACAAAAATGTTTTTGGTCGTACCAAATCTTGTTTAGTAATTGCCGTCAGGTGCAACAAATTTCCACCATCTCCATCTCCAACAAATTGCCGTCATATACTTTTTTTTTTTGGGTATATGTTTGGTGTTTAGAGCACATCATCCCCCATACTTGATACTTGCACTACCCACCCCCTTCCCATCAGATCAGCGCTCTCGAGAAATCTCATCGCTGCTTGCCTCGTCATCAAGGAGAGAGAGACTGTAAGTTTTCCTTGTCGTTCTAATCGCCCCTCTTTGATCATGCTCATCGTTGGTTTCTTCCTCTTCCGAAGTCCCTAGGGATCCGGAAGATCCATTGCGATCTGAGTTTTTACTAATTCACTAGCATCGGATCCCGAGGAGTCAAGTCTGCTCCTCGAAAACGTCGTCGTCCTTCCTATTTTGCCCCCTTTCGTTCTCTCCCTTATGAGTTTGCACGCTTAGGCTTCGATTTTCCCCGGCTGCTCTAAGGTAGCGTCGGCGGGATCGCTGATTATAGTACGAAACGCTTTAACGTAAAATTAATCGCGTTTTGAGTCTTCGAGCGAGTTAGCGCGGTGGTTTAGGGTTTCTGGTGACGGAAGACGATTAGATTTAGCTCTTATTCTGGTGGAATGCTTGATCAGACTTCGTGATGTTCGAATCATAGAGAGAGAGAGAGAGAGAGAGAGAGCTTTATGATTGATTTGATTTTTGCCGCCCTTGAAAAGTCTAATCAAGTGATTCTGAGCTGATCTTAGTGCGTTTCCTTCTTAAACCAGATTTTGTCACAGCAACCATGAACATGCCGCTGTTGGATATTCAACCACGAACGTTGAAGTTTGTAGGTAAGATATCATTATCAAGGGGATGATTCTTAATCACTTGCCTAATGATCTTTTTTTTTTTAGTTTAGTTATGGTCCTTTGTTAAGAATATACGGAGTTCTCTTAGTTCTCAGCTATTTTCTTTTAATTTCTGTCATTGTGGTGCTCATGGTTTATGTGGGTCGTGTAACTAAGATGAGTTGGTGTAGTGTTGAGGTTGTCTGTTTTGCTAAGGATGTTTTAAACTACTTCTTGCTTCTGAATTTGATGTGTGGTGTAATTCGCTGTAGATGGAAGTCGCTAGAAGGATATCTTTGCCTTGCTTTTCAAATCATCTGTTATCCTTTTTAAGATGGTTTCCTCTTTTGTAGTTGATCTGAAGAAGCAGAGTACCTGCGTGGTACAGCTTACCAATACAACCAATCTTTTTGTTGCATTTAAGGTCTTAATACACATTCTTCTCTTTTTCTGGCTAAATGTATCTCTGGATAAGACGCATAAATTAGCTGTGGTTTTGGTTTATTGACAGGTCAAAACTACATCACCAAAGAAGTACTGTGTTCGTCCAAATGTTGGCGTTGTTGCACCAAAATCATCCTGTGAATTCTCTGGTATGCTAACTTCTTACATACTTTCGAACGATGCTTGAATTTTCTTGCACTTACCTTTGTTCAGTCGGTGGGATAAGTTGTTGCATGATGTCTGGTGGCGTGGGAAATGAACCGAAAATGTTTATATTTTCATAGATATGTCATTTGTCTTTGGAGTTGAACATCGTCTGGACAGTCTTTTAGGATCCTAGGCTTTCAGAGTTCACATCATAGTTGTCTAAAGAGAAAATGGACCTGTTCCAGATGGAGTTGCTAAGTTCAAAGTCTTTGTTGTTGGAAAACTCAGAATTTGTTTGTGTATTCGAAGTTTAAGCTGGATGATGAATAGGTCCTTCACGTTCAAATTAAGTCAATGCTTTGGGTTAATCGAGTAGTATGTTATTGCAGTCATTATGCAAGCTTTCAAAGAACCGCCTCCGGATATGGTTTGCAAAGACAAATTCTTAATCCAGAGTACTGCTGTGCCTGAGGAAACAACTGATGAAGACATCACAGCTAGCATGGTAACCCCTTTGATCCTCTATATCCTGAAATTCTGTTATTTGGCATGTCAAGTATATCTGTATGCTCATTCATTTATTCGTGGCAGTTCTCCAAAGCGGAAGGCAAACACATAGAGGAAAACAAACTGAGAGTAACTCTCGTGTTACCGTCGGACTCACCTGAACTATCTCCAGTTAAAGGGACACTGAAGCAGGAAGCTGTATTTGAAGATTCCATCCTCAAGGATCGAGTATATGGTCAATCAGAGACCCTTCGCCTGCCACAATATGTAAGAAAAGTATTTAGCCTTGTTCACAACCAAGTTCTATGAGATTTTAGTAATATTTGAAGAGTAAATACCAAGCAGCGTGTGTAGTTCTTTCCCAGCAAGTCCACTTTAGCTCATCACATTTATTGGGTGCGATATGCAGCTTCTCATCCTTGTTTGTTTATTATTAACCTTTATTTTTCCAGGAGAGTGAGATTGTCAAGGAGCCTAGGATGGTTGGACATGATGAGTTAAAGGCACCCTATGATGCAAAGGAGGCTAATGACTTGAAGGCAACCAAAGGCGGCTACGCTACATCAAACTTGGAAAAAGAAGCTGAATTTGATCCTATTAAGTCTCACAAGGATGCAGATGATGGAAGGGGGATAAAGTCAACACATAATTTGGATACTCCCACAAAAATGGCCATGGATCTGGATCAAGTTTTTCCTAATGGAAAAACTTCGGCCAACAGTGTGACTTATTCTGATGAACCAAAGATACCGAGGAACAGAGACGTTGTCCACATGCAGCAAACTGACGCTCAGAATATCAAAGCATTGGAGGAGTCAAAGTTGGTTAAAGACATTGAGGGGATGAAGCTAAAAGTCAATGCTCTTGAATCCAAGCTAAAGCAGGTATGGTTATCAAATTTAGAAGTCCATAACTTGGTGCAATCTTCTGACCACTTTAAATGTGCTAAAGAGTTATTTTTTAAAATATGGTGCAGGCTGATTCAACCATTTCGAAGCTAATGGAGGAGCGGTCTATAAGCTTCCAACATAGAGAAAGCTTGCAACAAGAGCTGGTGAGAGTGGCTAGTAGTAACTGGCTACATAGCTGTTTCTTTTATAACCGAGTGATAACAAAGCTTGTATTTATGATGATATGATGCAGGCGGAACTGAGGACGAAGAAGATAGTGAAAGAAGTGCACATTGGATTCCCTCTGCTATATGTTTGCGTGGTGGCATTCATTAGCATTGTTATCGGGTATTGTCTGCGCACTTGACTGCTCGGCCTTTCTCTCTCGGTCACACATATCTTTTATATCTCTTAGCAAGTGTGCAGTCAGAAAATATAGACAAAGGAGTGAAATTAAGGAGTTGTCTCGTTTTGGTACTCTTTTGTGGGAGAGAGTATGATAATGGTTCTCTCCAGATACTTTTAAGATGGATTATTATATAGACTGTATAGAGTTGGGTGCTAGTTGGTGATACAAAGGGACATATGGTTTGTTGATGGTATGCTTGGTTTCTTCTTTGCTCTTTTACTAGCTAATTGAAGCAGCTTGTTTGGATTCGTCTACCCCTTTTGAGTTTCGTTTCCTTTCTTTAGTGTTCCGGTTATCTCCTTGGTTTATTATTTTAATTCTTCGGTTAATTGAGTTTTAATTTGACTGGTTCGCTTCGTACCACCATTACAACTACTATCACAAATAGTGTCAGATAGCTTGCGAGTCTTCTTCGGCTATGAATTGATTATCTCGTTAAATTATCATCCACGCACGAATCCTCCATCAACTCCGCAATGTTTATATGTTTCACAAACGAAATTTCCGTATCGAGCAATTTATTTTTACCGATCCACTATGTATTCACCTGCAATGTGTTATCATTTATAGCAATATTCGATGTTAAATTAATATGGTGGATCATCTCCTATATATTAATCGAAGATCATTTAAAAATAAGATATATTAATTAAGAATCATTTAAAAAGTTGTAATTTTAAATTTGTACTAATTAAAAACATATCATGCTTAGCTGTCACCTAATTAGAATGACAATTTAGCTTACGTGTCAGTTTAAGAATTAATTGGAAAAAAAAAATGTTAGTCCAAATCGAATTATTAGGAAATATTATATTAACCCAAAATATAAGCGTGTATTAATTCTTTAAATAAAAGCTACAGAATTACCTAATATGATTAACATATATATGACAATTAATGACTATGAATAATAAATATTTGATAACAATTTTTGCATCATTCTTCATTTTTGTTTAATTTTATATTATTAAAAAATAAACAATCACATTAACCACATAATAAAAAAAATTAGATTTTTCTTATATATTATATTTTGAATTTTTTAAAATAACTTTAAATTACAAAAAAATGAAGAAACTTTATATGTTATATTTTTATTTTTTTTAAACGACTTTAAATTACAAAAATGAGGAAAGCTTATATGTCATATTTTTTCTTATATGTTATATTTTTTCTTATATGTTATATTTTAAAACAATTTTAAATTACAAAAATGTAAGTTTTTCTTTAGCATACGACTAAAAACATTAAAATGACATGTATCAATTCGATGGTTGATCTGAAACATTTCAAAACCATATAAAAGATAAAAGCCAAAATACTTCAACTGTGAAAACATTACTGTTCGTTTTTTTTTTCAAAAATGTGTTCAGTGGAAAAAATAAGGTTTTTGTGTCATAATTTGTTTAATGTCCAATCTGATCAACCCATGATATATTAATTATAGTTTAGTTCCACAATTTTTAATAAAAATTATTCCGGTCCATCGGAAATAAATTATATAATAACAACAAAAAACATTGTATATGTATAAATAAAATGATCAAATATATAAAAAAAATTATCGTAACATATACAAATAAACTCACCATGCGCGCTATTCTTATGCTAGTTTACTAAATATACTAATGAGTAACGTTTTCTTAGGGAGAGATAAACATTTTCTTATGGAGTTCAAACTACTTCGTTAACAAAACTACGCAAAATAGTAAACGGAAAAGGCAGAGTGACTCGTGAGTTTCCTAGATCCAAAAGAGGCTGTCAAGAAAAGCATGCATAGAAAGTTCTTCCCTCGTCTTTAAGTCACCCAATTAATTTCACATATATATATATATACATACACATAATGCATTAACTTCATTTATGTATATACACATATTCACACATCTATAAAGAGCAGCATAATTAAACTCTAGAGATCTAGAGAGAGAGAGAGAGATGGGGAGGCCTTCATGTTGTGAAAAGATAGGGATCAAGAAAGGACCATGGACTCCTGAAGAAGACATCATTCTTGTTTCTTACATTCAAGAACATGGTCCCGGAAACTGGAGATCAGTTCCCACCACCACTGGTGATCATTATATTTTAACATATTTTCTTCTAGTGCTTTTTCTGGTCGTTTGCTTATGCGTGTTGATGTTTTGTATCTTTTGGCTTTTAAAAGGGTTACTGAGATGCAGCAAAAGCTGTAGACTGAGATGGACAAATTATCTGAGACCTGGAATCAAACGCGGAAATTTTACTCCTCATGAGGAAGGATTGTGCTGGGTTCGCGGGTCAACCCGCCCCGCCGCGGGTCGAATCATTTTTTCGATTCAAAAACTCAACCCGCATAACCCGCAAACAAAAACTTTTATATCCGTACCCGCCCCGCCAAAACCCGAGGGTAACCCGCGGGTAATATTAATTATATTAAAAATAGTTATTTTAATTAAAAATGATTATTTTCTAATTATATAATAATTATTTTAATTAAAAATAATTATTTTTTATTTATATAAAAGTTATTTTTAAAAAATACTATTAAAAAAATATATTTATAATTAAAATTATACAAATATTTATTGTTTTTTATATATTTTACGAAAAATGTTTTTTTTTCAAATTTTTTTTTTTTTTTTAATTTGCGGGTTGGCGGGTACCCGCGATTCAAATTCGGCTGATCCGCACCCGCCCCGCTCAAAATAATCTCGACCCGCACCCGCACCCGCGATTTAAAAATTTCAAATGGTTCGACCCGCACCCGCCCCGCGGTAGGTCAAACGGGGCGGGGCCCGCGGGCAATGATTAAAATTTCCAGCTCTAGGAAGGAATGATCATTCACTTGCAAGCCTTATTGGGTAACAAGTAATCTCACAACACAACATCTCTTCATCTTTTGAATGTTTTTTTGTTATAATCTTTGATGATAATAACCCTAACTCAGCTTATTTGCTACTTATGGGTGTGGTTGAATCTTAAGATGGGCATCCATAGCTTCGTATCTACCACAAAGAACAGACAATGATATCAAGAACTATTGGAATTGAACACCCATCTGAAGAAGAATCTCAACAAGTCCGAGAGTGAAGAGAGAAGCGTTTCAGAAAACATGGCGTTGCAAACTTCAGCCACAAGAAACACCATTAATCATAGATCTACTACATATGCTTCAAGCACCGAAAACATTTCTCGCCTTCTTGAAGGTTCGATGAGAGCATCCCCTAAGAGTAGCACGGCTAATTTCTTGGAAGAAAAAATGCAAAAAGGAACGACCAATCTCATGGATGATCATGAGAATCAGTTTCCATGCGAGCATGTACAAGGTTCTTGGGAAGAGGATCAGAGCAAAACAATCAATGGGGATGATGATCATGGATTCCTTGTTCATCCAAAGGAGTCAGAGAAAAACGTTAGCTGCGATCATGATGTCCAAGAAGATGGTGATGGTGTTGATGATGATCATAAAAATGCTACTTCCCCATTGACATTTATTGAGAAATGGCTTTTGGAGGAGACAAGTACTGGGGTTCAAATGGAGGAGATGAGTCACTTGATGGAACTCTCTAACATGCTGTAATATTAATGGTCACCCTCTCTCTCTCTCTCTTTTTTTCCTTTCCCTGTGAATCATATTTATGAGTACTAATTCTATAGACACAAATAAAGGAACTAATAGTCCCAATATCATGTTTTTTTGGTTAGCTAATAGTTATGTAGTTAATGCTCACTGCATAAGTTGTAACTAATCTGAAGTGGTCTATTCATTAATCAAATACGCAATCTTATATTTAGAGGAAATTTTATTTGCATCTTTTATTTTCTTTAGTCTACTAAATGATAGGAGGAACAACATATTCAGGTATTGCTCTCAAATCACATCATATTTTTTCTACATAGTGAGTAGAGTTTGAGCAACGTTTAATGGAATGCGAAAATATGTTGGGAGCTCTCATTACATTTTAGTCCATAATCATAAAATGGATGAGAGGTGTAATTTTAAACTTTACATCACACACGAAAACGTGTGATCTTTGTATTGGCAGAAATTAGAAATAATAATGAATCGATAAAAATGTAGGACCTCCATAGTGAAAGATAGATGGTTAAGTGTATATTAAAAAGAAGAACCCACACGCAATTATCGCCGAGAAACTTACAATACTAAAAGGGAGATATCTAGAATTCTTAGGGTGTCCACGTAGGCATGAAAATTCAAGCCAATCATAAGTCAAGAATGTGCCATGTCATCTATGCTAAATTCACTTACCGGACAACCATCTAACCTAACGTAACTGCGACTTCATTACTCTTTCATCCTATTAATCCTTTCATCAATGCTCAACCATACTCCAAGGAAGTCAAATCGATCCAAGTTCCATCCATCTTAATAACATCCTCCAACCCAACTAAACCCATAAAACTCTCACTCTCTCTTCCTCCACTCTTCCTCCAACATAATTGTGGTTTGTGTTTCTCAGATTCCTTAGATCTTCCACCTAAGCTTCTTTCATAGGTTTGTCATCTTCGGCTGAAACGTACGTTAGGATTCGATCTTCTCAGGTAATATTCTCTCCTGATTGCATAATATTTGTCTAACAACGATGATATATTTGTCAACTTTCAAATTTTGCATTTAATCTAATAACCTATTAATCGAAGGGAAGCCTTTGTTACCAAAGGGCAAGAAACAATAGTAAGAACCATAGGAGAAGTCGTGTGGATTGAGTCGATTTCTTCATCAGAAGTTTCTATAGGTCCGTGAAAACCAATTTGCTGCAGCATGTTAATGTCTTTAAGGATGCGAGACGTCCCAATGAAGACACTAAAGTTTTCTTTTTTCTTTTATTTCTTTCTTCTTTTGTATCTTTAAGTTGATCAATATCTTCCTTTTTTTATATACAGACAGTTTGCTTCCAGTCCTTGTTAAGAACTATTCTAAGGTTGTTGTTATATAATTTTTTCAAAAGTTCTTACATACATAAAATAAATAAAGAGGCCACAATGCTTTACCTGAAAGACGATGGACAGGTAACTCAAATTCTCTTATTATTATTTTTGATATCTTAAGCATCTGGCCCTTTAATTTGTGGCTTATATGAGTTGGCTTTCAACTTATATGTACAAGTTAATAGTGATGAACTTTTGATGGTGTTTCACTAGCTGTACTTTGTCTTTGAGTACAT
Source organism: Brassica napus (assembly GCF_020379485.1). Lineage (NCBI taxonomy): Eukaryota > Viridiplantae > Streptophyta > Magnoliopsida > Brassicales > Brassicaceae > Brassica > Brassica napus. The sequence continues at coordinate 3,510,376 of NC_063448.1, read as the reverse complement.
GCTATACTTTTTCCTGCTTACAGTTTTGATATTTCCTGACACTAATTCTTATAACTAAATCTGCGCATGTCATTCTTATTTGATCAGGATTTTGGCTAAATATTTTAACTGAAGCTGATATCAGAAATTGGTACTTTCAAGTCTTACAAGGCAATTCTTACATGCATCAACGTGGTTACCTCCAACGCAATCTTAAGCCAGGTGATTAATAGCCTTGAGGCATCAAATGATACAAAGCTTCAAACACCTGCTATGATGATTGATGACAATTTAGATTTTAATCTATGTGTCTCTGACAGTCATGGTTAAATTGCTTTTCAACAACATATTTATAAGCTGTGTTAGTTGCTGCAAAATTATGTTAGTCTCTAAACTCTTCATTAAGATTGCTGATTTTGGACTTGCAGGGAGGTTAATTCGAGTCCACATTAATAGAATATGTTGTTGGCAGGGGAGGTTAATTCAAGTCCACATTTATAGAGTATGTTGTTATAGATGGTACAAATTTGATTCCCTTTTTGTGCTGCAAGCAGTCTTTCAGATTACCAATATTACTGTGTATATGTCCTTCAGTGACCCATATGTCGATTAGTTACTATACCATTGATGCCTAACTGACCCCAAAAGCTTTGTTCTAATAGGTAGAGGGCACCAGAAGTACTTCTAAAGTCCTATGTATACACAGAAAAAGTTGGTTCGTATGATCTTATCAATATCATAGTAAACCATTGAGTGCATTCATTCTCGGATACCAATCTTTACCTTTTTCATGATAGTCTAGCGGCTCTGCTCCTGGATCCATGGAACAGAGCGACTACTGCAGAGGCTTCGTCCAGGATACCAGTGGGATTTGGTGTTGTAGTCGGATTTTCGTATGAGCTGAAGCAGAGTGATATGTGGCCACAAGGTATTCTTATATATCTAGAAAACTAACTTGGTCACGCCGAGAAAAATTGAGATCAAGAGAGAAAATGAAAAGACATGTGAATGTATATCGAAGCATCATCTTTGATCTTTCAGAATCGAAAGCTATCTCTCACGAATCCCTCCAAGAGTCTCATTTCTCCACTGAAACAACATTCTGGTTGTTCGTTTTTCTTGTGTTGTTTCTTCTTCTGGATGAAGAATGGAGCTTGATCAAAGTGTTGTGATGCGCACATATGTAAGCTATCATAGGCGAACTATTTATCTGACGGCTGATAGGCACGACAGCATATAATATCATTTCTCTTTACCGTTGGATTGAGCCCAAGCCTTGTGAAAGATCATCCACAAAGTGCTGTGTTTGCTTTTTCTCTATAGAGTACACAATTTTTTTCTTGATGGATATAGGCCACCAGTTCATGCATGCTTAATGGAGGGAACTATTTTGTTAACTTCAACATTGTATATGTATAGAAAAGGTTAAGTGTTTTAATGTAGATATGTATATATATATATATATATATATATATATATTTTTATTTGTGTCAACTTATATACTTCCTATGTTTTATGATCTGAGTTATTTTGGTTAAAATAACAAAAATTAAGAGAAGTATTTACTCTTCAAAAGTATCATTTGAATATATTAAATATCATTTAACCTACGATAAGAAGTTTTAAATTTTTATTTGTCATACATTATTCAAGAAAAACAAAAAGTACAAAAAATCTATAAAAAACATATTTTAAAAAAATCAGTCTAAACTACTAATATTGAAACAAAGGAAGTAATCACGTATTTTCTATTTCATTCCAAAATTTAAACATTTATTTGTGGATAAGTAATTTCTCACAAAATTTCATATCTTTTCCAGAACCATTTATCTAAATTATAATAATTCTAATGGTATAGTTACATGTCATTCAAATAAGTATTTTCTTCACAATTTTTTTTTTTTTTTTTTTTTTTTTTTTTTTTTTGTCAACTACCTTCACAAAATTTCTTTTAGCAGTTTTTATCTTCTATACTTAACACTGCATAGGGATTTTATTCATAGTTCTACAAAATTTTCATTATGTTCCTTATTTATCCTCCACCAAATAATACCATCAACCACCTAAGATAAAAAAAACTCTGGCTACTTCCCAAATTCAAACTTGATAGGTTTTTAGGAATAAAATAATCAAATAATATTATATATTAATATTTAATTAAAAAGAAATAAATAACTATATAATAAAATCTTCCGCTACTTTCCAGATTCAAACTCGAGAGAATTTTTTGCAACAAAATAGTAAAATAATATCATATATTAATACTTAACTAAAAAGAAAACAATATAGCTATATAATCCGCGCATAGCACGTACTTGTTCATCAGTTACCATTTGGAGATACGTGTTTGAACTCTGGCAAAATACCAGCTCCTCACTACAAGTTGGTTAAACTTGGGCTTGGGCCGGCGTTTTGGTCAATATATTTGGGCCAATGTTTCAAAATTGCCAAGCAGTTGCACTTATTTAAATCACGATTACAAAAATATTCGGATAGCTGATGTCATCTTTGTTTATGAAAAATAAGAAAGGAGACTTTTGTTATTGTTTCCACACTAACTAGCTTTATTTCTTTTTCGAAGGGAAACTTTCGGTTCGGCAGCCATTTTTCTAATCAGTAGCCGACTTTACCGTCCCTCTCCATCTCCACGTTCATTTTCATTCTTTGCCTACCCATTTAATAATTACCAACAGATTATAAGAGTAAAAGGGATAATTATTAATTAACAATGTAATCTATAATCTGTTTCAACTATGTGTATCTTTTGTTCCCTCACCCCCCCTCCCGGGTGTTTGGTTTGGTCAATAAAATAGAGATCTCATTCAATGTTTTCAGTTAATTTTTTTCTGTTTATTTAAAATAATAAATTGTGGTTTATTGTGAAGAAGACGACTACGTGCAGTCCTTGCTGGGTCTACTACTATGTATGGGTTCACCTTTTCCCGAGTTAAAAAAAAAAAAAAAGAGTAATATAAATGGGAATCAATGTTTTCTGGGCAAGTCTCTCTCTCGGAAAACAGAGTAGAATTTGGATTTTATTACATACTTTCTTCCTTCCAATGAAAACAGGTTAGTTTATTTATTTAAGAGATAAAGACAGGCTTTATATACATGTTTTTGTTTGTTTGTTCTGTATTCATATAAATCTGTTTGGTCTCTTTAGATGCTAAGATTGATCTTCTGTAGTATATCTGACGAGAACATTCTATTCTAATTTTGATCCCAAAAAAATTGTAAGTTGAGCTGTTAATTAGATAGATCTCTTTTCTTTTTGTGGCAAAACACTTGATTTAGATTTAATAGTTCAATTATATATTAAAAATTAGTTTGTTTGAAAAGAAATTGATTAAGACAAAAGGATCACATCTCCATGTATGTTTTGGTTTTGTGTTTGGTCAACTTTCTCTTCTTGTCTCTGTTTATTTTTAATCCCAGCAATCTGCAGTATTTGTAGTCTAACTAAAAATGTTTTCATTTGCAGATTTGAAAAACCCTGCCTTTTGATTGATTGATTGATTCTTTATATGTTTGTACCACCATACCAACAAGATGGCTATCTCTCCATCAAAACCTCAAACAAGCTCACGGAGTTTCACCAGAGCTTTGTCATTAGCCTTCAACGAGTGGCTACTAATCCTCATGCTCTTCATCAACTCCATCTTCTCCTACCTGATCACAAAGTTTGCAGATCACTCCGACCTCCAATCTCCATGTCTCATGTGCTCTAGCCTTGATCACATCCTCGGAAGGACGACAAAACATCTGAAGAAGTCTCATTGGGACATGGTCTGCTCCAAACACAAAACAGAAATCTCTTCTTTGGTTTACTGTCACGCTCATGGCAAACTCGTTGACGTCAGGGGAATGTGCGAGGCTTGTCTCTTCTCCTTTGCTACGACCAACAAGTCAAACGCTGAGACTTACAGATTGTTGGTTGGGAAGCTGGGTGAAGACTCTTCTTCCTTTGGAGGAGGATCCAAGAGTGATCCAAACACAGGTCGAAGATACTGCACTTGTTGTAACCAGCTTTGGATGATGCCACAGCAAACCGGTTTTAATGATCAGGAGGTGGTGGCTAAACCGGTGACGCTACCGAAGATTCGTGTGGTTAGTAGTCTGAGAACCGGGAAACAATCTAACACACCAAAGAAAAGTGTTAGTTTCAATCATTTGCCTGATGTTGGTTACACTGAGCTCAAGGTTCATTCGGATACTGAATCAGAAGCTGTGTTTTCAGAGGATGAAGGTGTAGCGGTTAAAGAGAAGGATGATCATAAGTTTCAAAGCGTGGATCTGGTGACTCCTCGAGTTATCACCTTGCCTTATGCTATGGCTACTGATAAGCTGCTAGACCTTGACTTCCCTTTGCAAGAGACCGGTTTAAGAATTATTGATTCTTTTTTTCCTGAGATTGTTCCAGCTAATGACGTGCCTGAAACGTCAGAGAAGGTGTTGAAGGAGAAGGATACCAGTTCATTAGATAGCCTTTTCTTTACATCAAGCGCCATGGAACATCATTCTGATTCTGCAGCTGTTTTGAAGGAGAAGGAAGATCTGATTCACTTCCAAGATGTTTCTTTAACACCAGATGCCTTAATGGAGGAGGCAGAGCTTGTTCCGGTTAATGCCCTGCCTGAAGAAACATTAAACAAGGTGTTAAAGGAAGAAGAGATCATTTCATTAGATAATCTTTTCTTATCATTACGCTCCATGGAGCCTTCTGAAGCTGTTTCTAAGGAGACAGAGCTTATTAGCCTCAGAGATATTATTTCAACATCATCAGTTGCAGCTGAAATTCTTTTAATGGGAGAGGATGCTTTACAGGGGAAGGGAGATCTTGTTCACCTCCTAGATATGTCATTAACACTAGATTCTAAGGAAACTCTTGCTGATGCCTCAGTGGAGGAGGAGTCTGAGCTTGTTTGCCTCAATGATGCTACTTCAACAACATCATCAGAAGCCTCTGAAACTCCTGAAGATGTCTTAGTAGGAGAGACTGTTTTAGAGGAGAAAGAAGAGCTGGTTCACCTCCAAGATAGTGAAGATTTTGGGGAAAAACCTGCAGATTCCTTGATGGAGAAGTCTGAGCTTGTTTGCCTCAATGATCTTACTTCAACATCATCTGAAACTCCTGAAGATATCTTAAAGGGAAATGAACTAATGCCTCTCCATGCCACATCTCCAGACGAGGTTCCTGAACCTGTTGTTGAGACGTCGAAGGAGAAGGACACAAACCAAGATGATATAGCCTCTCTGGAACCTGAATATGTAGTTGTATCACCTTCAAAATCTGCACAATCCATGCCTGAATATTCAACCGAAGACTGTAAGTTTTCTCTTTATCTTTAATGGGAATGTAATAGTTATGAGTCTGATGAAGTGAATGCATTTTCATATCAGGTGTATCAGAAGACAAGGAAAAGAAAGAGACCTCTGTATCCGAAATGGCTTCTCACACAGAAGCTGCGGCACCTGAGTCAGAATCTGCATCTTTCAACTCAATGTCTGTGGCAGCAGATACAAACATTGGCTCAGGTGAGTTGCTTGATCTTGCTGATACATACAATTCCATCCCACACAAGGAAGGTAGTAATGATGGAGAAGCACACATAGAACAATGGATGAAGAAAGACACTTCCAGAGTTAGCGAAGACCTTAAATCACTACTCACTCATATCTCATCTTCTCGTGGGATAGAGCTTCTGTCGCCTAGAGGTATTAGCCCCAAGATATCTAGTGATCAGGAGACAAAGGACTTAGATCTCGACATGCAGTTGCTGATCCAAAAGAGAATGCTAGAAAGGAACGAGAGCAACTTATCGTTAGAAGAAGTTTCCGTGAGCGAGATAGAAGGAGAAAGCGAGAGTGATCGGTTGAAAAGACAAGTTGATTACGACAGGAAGCTGCTTACTGGTCTGTATAAAGAGCTGGAGGAAGAAAGAAGCGCTTCAGCGGTTGCTACGAACCAAGCAATGGCTATGATCACGAGGCTGCAGGAAGAGAAGGCTTTGTTTCAGATGGAGGCTTTGCAGAATCTTAGGATGATGGAAGAGCAAGCTGAGTATGATATGGAAGCAATACAGAAACTGAACGATTTGCTTGTTGAGAAAGAAAAGCTTATTCAAGATTTAGAAGCTGAGATTGAGTACTTCAGGGACCAGACTCCACAGAAGAAGAAGCTAGATGTTGCAGAAAACGTGACCGAGATAAAGAACTGTTTGACTGGTTTCAACGAAGAGAGGTTATACATCACAAGTTGTTTGGAGAATCTTGAGAGAAACGGTGAGGCTCATGTGGATAACGTAGCAACACAAGAATCTGTTTCTGAGCTAAGTGAGAGAGTAGAGAAGCTGAAGGGAGACTTGTATTTTCTAGAACATGTTGTGAATTCTCTGGGGAATGAGGATGAAAGTGTAGAATTTGTGAAGGAGATAGCTTCTCATTTGCAAACGTTGAGGAGTCTCAGCATGAAAAGACGTAATGATGCAGAGAGTTGATACTGTTGTCTACCTGTAAAACAAACCTTCACATAAGGTATGTTCGTTCTCTCTGCTTCTCTGATTGTTGTGTTGATTGGAGTTTTCAGATTTCAAGTTCTTCATATGTGGTTCTGTTTTTTTTTTTTTATGTTAGATAACTTTGTGGAGAAGATATTGTAGAGAAGTCTAAGAAGAATACAAGAGTGGTGAAAAAAGCTCAAGGAGTCAGTACAGCATCTTCAAGATGGCCTCTTCTTCTTTCCATTACAATAACAATCTCAGTATTTTACAATTTTTACAGGAATCATTCATATTTTTGGGGGTGTGGTGTTCATAATTTTATTTGTGGGTTTGTTTTGCATTTTCAATTGTTTTTCTTGTGCTGAAGTCCTCATTTAAACATTCTTTAAATAGATTGATAATTTTGTTTATAATGTCAAAAGTCATGCAAATTTACTGCATTTCTCGCCTATAGTAATAATATGGTTAAAACTCATATTTCTTTTGTTTGTAGTGTTTTAAAAATCGCTGTACGGCGCTTAGTCGGAAAAATCGAATCTAAAAAGTCAGTTTAGATGTTCAAGAAATTGGTTTAGGTATCTGCCTAAACAATAATCTTTCTATAAAACTCTTAACTATTGCCTACTGTTTTTTGAATATTGGTTTGTATGACTAAAAAGCTAAATAAAGAACTTCAAGATTGTAAAATAATAAGATATTATCATCTTTTCTGGATTAAAACTCTTATTTCTCGCCTAAAATAAGGAAGCACATTTGTATTTGACATTAGAAAACAAGTTTGATAGAGGACAAATTTACTAAAGATAAATTAAAAAAAGAAAAAGAGTGAAGATGGAAAAGGAAGATAAGCAAAAACCTAATATCTATCTATGCTGAAAATAAAAGTTGGAGAATAACATGCATCTTTCTCATTTCTTCTTTTAGTTTGAAACTTCAATAAATGTGCCCTTCTCTGTCTCATAAGCTTCCACTATACCACACCACTTCCTTTGCCTCAACCAAATTTTGTATAGTCTCTCATTCCATGTCCCATTCTGTAAAAATCCATCTCTCACTTGTCTGCTTAATTATGTTGTATCACAGAACATGCCACAGCTTGTGCCCAATGCCTCAGCCTCGTTTTAACCTGTTGGGGATTATCTCCTGAAAATTTACTTTTATAAATTAATATCATTCCAACACTTGTTTAGAAAGTGTAAAATTAAACATGGAAAAAAAAAAGTTACCTGGAGACAAAAGTTTCAATCCATCTGATGAGTCGCTGATAGGACTACCAAAAGAGGAGGAATGGTCTCCAAGAGAAGTAAGTCTTGAGGACGAAGATCCACTGCTTCCTGGTGTTGAAACCGGCGAGATCTGACGTGTCACAGCGAAGTAAAGGTCTAACGCAGGCAATGTGGTCGTAAGCTGTTGACCTTGCTCCTCGTTAAAACCAAACCCTAACTCAATGGAACCTTTGAGCTCACTCAAGTCCTCGTCCGTTAAGTCAATATCTTCTCCTTCGTTTATTTGCTTCCTCTGGAGGTGATGGAGCATCTGGCGGCGACGACGCTCCCATGCAATGTCTCTTTTGGTCTCCAGCATCGAGAGTTGCTTAGAGAGACGTTTCTTGGGCTTCTTCGGTGGTTCTAGTGGCATCTTTTGAAGCTCTTCAACTTCACTATCGTAGAGAGATGAACAAGATGAGGTTGATACACTCAATGCTTCACCAACCCTCACCATTTTCTCGCTCTTTTTGTTATGATCTCTAACGTTTTGGTTAATTATGGCGCTGATACAAAATATCAATCTATAGAATGATTGATTTCAAAGGATTTGTGAAAATTAACCTCAGATATCTTTCTTCCTTATATGCCTGGGGAGAAGATTTTCTTGTGAAATTTTATATGGTAGAATAGTAGAAAGCAGAGGGTAATAAAAAGAGGTTTTGGTTGGAGTTTCTACCGCATGTTTTTTTAATTAATTTGTTTTTAAAAAGTTGTGTTTCTGTTAAAATGCCTGGGTAGACACTGGAACAGTTTTATTCTTGAGATGATTCAGTAACAAACTTGCATGGCTTTTGTTGGAATAACCAATCCTTTCTTGATTTAGGTTTGCACACTTCATTTTAAACGTTATGCTCTATATACACTTTTTATTGTTAGCCTACAAAAGAGTTAATATTTATGTATATTAATTGCTTTTATGTTTGATGAATAAATATTACTCATTGCCATTCTATCATTTTAATTTTGTTTCACAAAAAAATGTCGCTTTATATTTCCAATACAAATTCGTAAACAATATTCCAATTTTAACTTCACTATTCTAATGTATTAGTTGGAGAGAAACTTTTTTTTAATGTATTAGTGATAAATAAAAATGATTTTTTAAAAAAACTAATTTCTTAATTTATGCAAAAAGTCAAAATGACCTTTTTAATATATGCTTTACTAACTAACCTACACGTTTGGCATTTTTTATTTGCAAAATCAACGTAATTAAAGCTATTTTGCAATAGGGGGGATTCTTTAAATAGTATAGATTTCATTTCAACTGATAAAAATGTTAGCTCACCTATTATTCCATGCAATTGAATATCATTAAACACGTACAAGAAAAATACAATAAAAAGCTTATAAGAAGAAACTCGAATTCACAATTATAAAAAAAATGTAGTATTCTTTGAGAAAAAGATCTAAACTAAGTAACTAACTAAGTAACTGGACTTTCCGGTTCAAAAAACTAAATCGAAAGTGTTAGAGTCTACATATACCATAACTGAAAGAAAATTCTTCGTACCACGTACAAGCTTGTCTACTATAAATTTATGTGCTTTTGGAATATTTCTGATCACGAAATTAGCGAAAAAAAGTCTTTGCTTGGTCTGAATTCTTCTGTATATGATAAGAAATAGAGAATAGGAAAATTAGGAAGGATGGACTCTCTGGGCTCAACTAATAGGGTTTGGTACTTGGGCTTCGGATTCACTTTGAATTGGGCTTGTTGCCCCTTTTACAATCAAATAGACGGCAAAAAAAAATAATTTACACCCTGCGTTTGCTTGAGGTTGCCCTTGTCAATTTTGTGAATCCCCACAACCAAAATAGAGGGAAAAAAAAAAAAGAAGCTTTTCAATCGTCGAGAGGAACGAACGAAAATGCAGCTGCAAGTAAAGAAACTCTCAAATTTTTAAGTTACAATTTTCCGATTCTCAATTGCTGTGGTGTATGACAATGGTCTGTGTGTGAATGATAATGTGCAGGGGAAGAGCAGTGGATCTGAGATGGAGGTGACGTGGCAGGACCAGCAGAACATTAATACCTTCAGCCGCTTCAACAATCGATTCCATGAGCTCGAAGACGAAATCAAATTCGCCAAGGTACTTTACTCCCTCCCTCCCTATCATCTAATCCTCCAAAACGTTTTGATTTTGATTTCATTTCTAGGGTTTTCAACTTAGAGATTTTGTCAAATCCATCGGTAATTAGGATTCAAATATTTATCTATTATACTCACCCACACATCTACAATCCAATACAAATTAGTTTAGTTTAGCTATTGTAACTTTGTTGACATCTCAGAAACATATCGTTACTTATGGTAATACTCAGTTATGTCTTTTCAAAGAACTCTGGTAGTTAAGATTTAGTGTCTGAAATTACTTTCTTCCCTGTCTTCGGGGTTCATGCTAGATTATTGCATAAAAGACATGTGAGACTTTACGAATACGTTTTGTTATGTTCTTTCCTAGTTTATTTCTCGAATCAAACAGGCATTGTTTTCTGCATCTAGCTTGATCCCAAAAAAATTATGATTACGCAGGAAAAGTGTGATAATCTAGAGGACGCAGGGAACGAGCTGATCCTTGCTGATGAGGAGATGGTGCGGTTTCAAATCGGAGAAGTCTTTGCTCATGTGCCCAAGGACGAGGTGGAAACGAGGATTGAAGAGATGAAAGAGGCCACCTGCAAAACCCTTGAGAAGCTCGAGCAAGAGAAGGAATCACTCATCTCGCAAATGGCCGAGCTTAAGAAGGTGTTGTATGCTAAGTTCAAGGATTCCATCAACCTTGAAGAAGATTGAAGAATCATACCTACATTGCTTCCAACCAACTTGTGTTTCTTAAACGTATTAGAACGATATACATTTTCATTTGCATTATTAAATCTATCATTCACCAGAATAGCCAAGAGTTTGCCGTTCGATATATTTACCAATACAAAAGCCAATTTCAAATTCTATAACACCAAAATTTCCCAGAAGTCTTACACAAGTTCAAACGATATATAAAAAAAACACAACACACAATACAAAGCAAACCGCAAGAAATGCGACTAAACCGGTAACTCAAATTGGGGTATAACTTCCCGGTCCCCGGTTAACCGAGCCGGCGGACACGATTCCACCCTGGCGAGCAGATTCTTCATCAAGAAACAAATCACCGGTATTACGAACCGCGGCGTGAGCTCCGACGAAGAGCAATCCAACGACCAGCGAAACCAGAACGTTCTCGCCTACGTCTGTATAAACCAACGCCAAAACCGTCACCACGCTAAGCACACCCAACACGATCCGGTCATCGACTTCTCTCCCCGACACCACAATCGGATCGTTGCCGTCGCGGGAGAAGTAGAAGAGGATCCACCCGATGAAGACGACGATAAACGCCACCATAGAGATCGGGTGGTAAACGAGGCCGAGGAAAACGATCCCGAGGACGGCGAGCGCGTAGTTCGCACGGAAGTAAGAGATGTTGTGCCTCAGGTTCGCCATGGCTTCATTGTAACTGTGAGGGAGAGCGAGCGCGGACAGATCCAGAAGCATTCGCCATGGACGGAGCGTGGCGATCACCGATTGCGTCGTCTGCTTGGCGCGTGCACTCAACGTCCCGATGGTTGTGTTGGAAGAGGAGGAGGAGGAAGAAGGTCCTCCACCGTTACCGTACGGCGGAGGAAGAGGAGGCTTTTGATTCATTGGAGAGATCTGTTTGAGAGTCAACAAATGAAAAAAAGGGTCTTGCTATTTTTGAAGTTATTAAATTTTCTTTTTGGGGACCTTGTAAGTTTAGTTAATTACAAAAATAGCACAAACAAATCGGAGTATATCATTTAACCATCATCTCTTTGATTTGGTTTCGATTGGTTTGGGTCTAGGAGAAGAGACACCACCACCATTACCACTACCACCAAGTGCTGCAGCTGCTGACTCCACATGTGTGAGAAGGTACTCGTATATCTTCTTACGTAACCGGTCTATTGTTTCCTTTGACACTTCTTGTAGCCCTTCTTCATCTTCTTTTGAACCAATCTCGTCTAACCAATCGTTCACACTCTTCAGCTGAGACAGCATCCCAGCTATCTGCCCGTTATCAGACAGGTTCGAAGACGTCTCCACGACGTCTGCGTCCAAGAACCTCTCTACAAAACCCAAGAACCAATCTTGAGATACCGTCTGCAGCTTCTCCGCTAGATCGGTTGCCTCGTTCAGACCATTCCCTTTCACCCAGTTTAGCGGTGGAGACTCTGATCCTGCTGCTGCTAACGTGTTGGCCTTTTGGCTGCTACTGTTCTCCCTGTGTTTACGTATCATGCCCTGCGCCACGAGTTTGGAACCAATCGTTGGCCGGTTTTGGACGTTTCCACGTGGTTTATTGGTGGAGTTATTACCCGGGCTCTCGAGTATGATCACGGGTTTGTTTTTGGATGCAGCAGATTTGGTTGTTTTGCTGGAGTAGACAGAGAAGGCTGATAAGTTAGTGACTAACGCAGCTTGGACCCAAGAGGCTGCTAGTTTCTGCTTTTCTGAAGCAGCTTTTATAGCTTCCTCAGATTTGTTTTCTTCATTTTCTGGGGAAGATGTTGAAGAAATTAATTTAGACAGTGATTCGGTTGTTACTTGAACGTTCTTCAGACCGGAATGGAGCTTTAAGAACTGCTCAACTACAGGCAATGGATCATCTTCCTTCGCCGCTGACATAAGATCATTGTACATACTACAAAATGAAGAAACAGGATAAATTTTAGAAACAATTAAGGCAGTAAAAACTAAATCCAGCATTCAACGCCAGAATTAATTTGAATAGCTTTTGTTATAGATTACGCACATGAGGCATTGAAGTAAGCTCTCGGAAGCAGATGCTTCTTGCATGGCTTCTATTGCAACAACTTGAGCAGCATCTCTATGCCTCAAGACTTCCTGAAAAATATTGATCAGCAATGAGATAATTAACAGGCTTATCTTCAAATTTATAACGACGCTAAAGACTATTAAGATACATGCTATACTGAGACGTATACAGTCAATATTTTACTTATAAAGTCAATATTTTACTTACAGAACTGGCATTTGGATTAAATAAGTTATAAACAGTCGTTGTAAATGTCCTAATCACTAGAAATGCTTCAAAGGCAAATCATGAAGCAAACACATATGATATGGGGATCCAAGAAGAGTCAAATCCCATACCTGTCCTAGCCTTGAAAGAGATGAAGGGAGTGAACCCCACTGGACACTGGCAGATGCCAATCTTTTACTATTAACGGGGACTTTAACCAAATTCCCAGGCAATCCATTCTCAGCAGTAGATTTCTTGCCTACGGATGCAGATTTAGGCTTACTCGTTTTCTCTTTGGTATCAACTACTCCTGCTGTCTCGACTTTCTTGGTTGACTGAGTCTTACTCTGCTCCTTGGATGATTTTGCAAATACATTAGCCCTCTCCTGTTTGCTCGGCAACTTCTCACTAGATGTGCTCTTCCTCGGAGCCTAGAAACCAAGATAACACGAGCTAATATTCAGAAAACAGAAAATGGAGTAAATAACTAATAACGTTTCATAAGTTGCAGATGAATCTTACTGTTAAACTCCGAGAATCAGGGGTTGAGTCACGTTTAGCAAGCTTCAATCTCTCCCTATCAGAACTCCTAATATCCAAATTCCCTTCCCAGCTCTTCCTCAACGCCTTAGCTCCAAACTCAATCCCCTGCACGAAGTTCTTAATCATCGGAAGCTTCTTCCCAACAACGCTCGGACTCTCCACTCTAAGCGGAGACCTCCCTCTCTCCGACAGCCCCATCCTCGGAGAGCCTTTCTCCAACACCACCGTCTTCTTCACATGCTGCTGCTGCTGATGCTGCTGCTGCTGATGCTGCTTAACCCCGTTCGCAAACTTCGCAAACGAACTAGGCAGCGAGTAACAGCTCGTGGGCGAAGAAGGTATCGACTTCGAACCACCGGAAGTAGAAGAAGAAGTCTTCACCTTCACCTTCCCCAACGCTTCCTTCTTCACATCCAAAACCAAACTCGTCTTCGCAGACTTGGCTCGTACCAAAGCCTTCTTACTCTTCTCAGAAGCTTCATCCTTAGAAACACTAACACTCACTCTATTTCTCTCAACCTCACTAGAAACCGCCTTAGCCTTAGCCTTAGCCTTGTTGTCATCACTAAGGAACCCTAACGCATCAGCAGCTACGATATCCTCGGGAGTGCCGAGACAAGGATGCCTACCGGGAACGGGCCTAACGCCGCGGAGGATCGGGACGGGGGAAGAGGATTCGACTCTGTCCACGTGGATGAACTGACCTAATTGGAGCTTATCGGACAGAATCAAATCGTCGTGCTCGTCGGGGAGGGAGACGTAGGTGGCGTGGGAGGAGTCGGAGACTTTGAGGTAGAAGCCCTGGTTCGGGAACAGCTCGCCTCCGGCTAGAGCGGGGACGATGCTGACGACTTGGAGGAGGGATGACCTGTGTTCTCCGGCGATTTTGACGTCGGTGTTCATGTGCTGGAGGAGCTTGAGGAGGACGCCGGGGACTAGATTCGCCATCACCGACGGATCTAAAGGAGTCAGATCTCAGGGTTAGAGCGAGAGTCCCCAGGTGATTTACAAATTGCAAAGCTCGGAGAGACAAACTTAATTAATATTATGGCGAGAGGAGAAGGTATACAACAAAGCTCAAGAAAGAGAGATGAGAAAATTAAATATTTAATTTTTTTATAGAAACATTATGAGTGAGAGAGAGAGGTTACAGGTTACAGGTAGGTTTTGAGAAGCAAGAGGAATGTGAAAATAATGTTGAGACTGTTGTCTTCTTCTTGTTGTGTGCCCATTCTCAAGAATGAGAGAGTAATTAAAGAAGCAAGTAAAGAGTCAGACTCAGATTCAGGAGATAGATAGGAGAAAAAGATGGATAGGTGTGAGATTCATTTTGTTGCCTTCTTGCTTATGTGGATCTTATATATCCTCTTTTTTTTTTTTTTTTAAGTCAATACACACTTTTATTTAACCATAAATGTTTAATGTTTCTACACGTAAATTTATTCGTTATTACATATTTCCCCAAGTTTATGGAATTCATAATCATAAATGTTTGTATCATGTTTGTATCATTACTCTCTCTAATGATATGCACGCCACGGTCAAAATAAATTCAGCTTAGTAAATGTTAAAATCCAATGATTGTAGTTAAGTGGAAATATCTGCAGGTTAACATCAGTTAATGCAAACGTAGTTCTTTATTTCACAATAATATAAAATGATGAAATTTAAGAAACCACAATTGCATAAATAATTTATACACTAGAAAACTCTGTCAAAAAGTCAACTAATCTGCAGCAGATGTGGGCTAACATTTGTAATGGTAACGAACCTCTGTATCAAGAGTTAACCAACAACAGAAGTTAAAAATTTGATGTCAGCATGTGCGGTTATTTGCTATCGAGGAAATTTGAAGTAATACAATGATGTCAAACTGCAACTGTTACGATCTCATACAGGGGAGATTAACTGAAGTAGGAGATGATGATGATGATCCTCCTATAGAGCGTCATCATAACAAAGAAGATGACACCATTACAACGAGTATCATCACCGCTATGCTGAGGTTAACCATTGTATCCACATTTTCAATCTTCTTCAGTTTCTCGTGGAGGTCTGCCCGCATTTCTGAGTATGGGCATTTTTGCTTCTGCAACAACAAACACACATGTGGATCTCAAGCCAGTAAGCGAATATGTCAATCACGCTCAACAGCCTAACCCAGCTTAAACTCTTGATTTGGTTATAAGATTTCCTTTTATGTAAGAAATTACTCCAGAGTTTGGATATTTCGCACAGCTCTCTACTTGTGATAAAATCAGAGAAGGGAGTATAGACAATAACCTCAGTTTTCAACTCATCGTTTTGGTTGTTTGTATTCTGAAGATCTTCTTTAACATCTTGCTCGGAAAGCTGATTAAATGGCTGATTAAATGGCGTATCGGATTTGATCTTGCTATTGGAGATTCTACTCGAGAAGGCATGGTAAGCTGAATCAGTATGAATCGTCTCCATAACTGAACCGAAGAAATTCGTGACGGGTACCTAAATCCCATAATAAGTGAACTTGAAGAATGAGTAAATTAATCATCTCAAGACATATGTAGTTCATCAAAACGAAAACTGAAAATCTATCCAGAAGGTGCAAGTTCTACATCTAAATCAATATCGTTTCTCTGATCCTGTTATGATGAGCTCTTATGGACAAAACCTACACTGTTCAGCCCCTATAGAACAAGCACCTTAAACTGAGGTTACTTAGGCTTTATTGGTCACAAGAGAATAGTAATTTAAGCAGCTCCCTCTTCAAAATTAAAACGAGACATTGTGAAATCATTTCCTCACCTCTGACAGATGTGGCTGGTAAAGATCAGTTCGGTAGTAGGCAGTAGACATTAGCTGTCTCGGATCATAAGACCTAAACAAACTGCACAACAGGAGGTGAACGGATATTGTAGATCAGAGGGTTCAGCTTACAAAGGCGTATCAATTTTAAGAGGTAAGACATACAGAGAACCATTCTCGTTAAAATATTACAACTCAGGCACAAGAAATGTTAGAAGAATGTTGGTGACAAAAGTTGCATAGTCATCGACTTATCGTACCTGTTGAGTGATGCATTGTCATAGATATTGAGCCTTTCAAAGAAGGCAAGAGTGTAATAAGTAAACCGGTCCACGACTGATACACCAATCTGAAGCAAAAACAACATTACAAGTAGAGATCAATACAGTGATAAAAAGAGAAAATATAGTTTACGTTCATAAATAGTCAAGGGCACTTACATCTGAGTCCAGGTGATGAGAGTACGAGTTCTCTCCTTTAAGACTGCTACCAATGGCCAAAACACCAGGAGATTGAAGCTAAGAATGTTTAACAACGTAAGAGAAAATTCCAAACGATAGTTTAGATGTCAATTTTCGTACACTGTGAAACATAAGCCGGAGTAACTGCTAAGAACAAGCTCCCCGGATAAGCCGTAAAGATACGATGGATTACGGATATCAAAATCTCAACTCCAAAAGCAGAGCAAAACTAAACAAACGGTTGGATTACGAGAACGTTCTTTCTTCGAAATATAAAGACGAAACAAAAGTGAGACTAAGATGTACCTGGTTAAAGAGGGTGGCAGCTTGGCAAGTATCAACCATTATCAAAAGCTCCTTGAATCTGAAGTAGCCGAATAATGTCATTAGTTTCTCGCAACAGATTAAGATGAGACAACAAGTGATTAATGTTTGTTCCACCAAGGGATATGCCCATGGAAAAGCCACATTAAAAACACTGAACGAATGTAATGCACAAGAAATGAAGTCGCCTGTTCCCAAAAGTAAAATTTTTTAGGTACTTTTGTATACTTTTGAGATTAAACTGATTAAATTTTATTGGTGGATATTTATTAGAAAGTATATTGAAAAATAAATTGCAAACATTTATTATACTCTTAATAAACAGCGAAACTCTAGAAAATCTAACGGAGGGAGTATAACTTGAAAAGAACACCAAAAATGTAAAACATACATACCTACGCTTCTCTTTCATTTGTTTGACAGCATCAGCTAAATCGTGACTCTGAAGCTCTTCAGCATCTTGAAACTTGAGAAACTCATCACCTCCGTGGCCAGTCATGTAGAGTAGAATATGGCTACCCTCGTCACTGAGGAGACGCTTCGACCTAGGAACAGCATTCTCATGACGCCCAGTCAAAACCCGCAAGAAATTCTCAACCGTCACCTCATAGCCACGATAATCCACCTGATTGAAAAAAAAAAAAAGATTAATCACACAAATCAGCTCTCGCAGGGGAGGGGCGCACAGCAGTTTCAATGATTTATGTGCTATGATGGAGAGATACAGCTAATACACCTACTACTCAAGAGAAAGAACATTCACTACTATACATTAAACCCTTTGCAGCCAGAAAGTTTTTTTTTTTAATTAAATCCACAGAAGTGGTCCAGACTCGAACGAACCGTGGTGGTTTGCTTTTGCCCTCAAGTTAATCACCACCAAACCACGAGCCCTGGTTCAGCGAGAAAGTTACCTCAACGTTATCTCCGTAGAGGTTAATTTGGTGATTCTCATTGTTGAAGACTTGAGCAGGGTATTGATTTCTAGAGTTACAGGCCATGTCATCAGCGAGCATAAGGATGATTCTCTCATCAGGTATTCCAAGTCTCTTGACTGTCCTGTAAACACCAAAGTAAATAGAAACAAAGACAGTAAGAAGAGAATCTACCTTGGTGAATGGTTAAGGGAGCTAATTCACCTCACCTATAGAGGGAGAGTGTGTTTGCCATGTGGCGGTAGTTAAACCTGAGAAAAAAATAGCAAATCACAGCAACAGATCAGAGTTAGAGTATTGTGAGAAGAATATTAATCAAATCCAATTTTGTGAAATTCGTGTTCAAATTGTGAGAGAGAATTTGACCAGAATCGAGAAGTGCAGACCAAGACGGCCCAATTGTTCGTGTGAATAGTCGAGTCTCCGGAGGAGGAGGCGAACGAGTAGCATAGAAGCATTACTACGAGTGTAAGATTCTTCATTTTTTTTCTTTTCCCGAAGAAGATCTGAAAATGCAATCGAGAGTGAGTCTTTTTTGGGATCTGACTCTCAGATGGGAAACGGAGTCTGTCTGGTAGATATTTCACGAGGATCTGTCGAAGGAGAGAAGTCGGCGCGTGAAACCCCGGTCAGAAGCTCAGTTTCGACGGCGGTGAGTGACAGCGACGCGTGGACGGAAACGGAAAATAAGACGATGGGGAAACTTTAAAAGAAAATAAAAATTTAAATGATTTATAGTTTCATGTGCTGTGTGTTATTCAATCATTATTATTTCAAACTAATCTCTTATTTATAGTTTCATTATATCAAACTAATCTCTTATTACATTGCTAAAATCTGGTGTTATTTAATAATTTATAGTTGAACATCATATTTCTAATTTTTATTGTTAGCTAAGATTTACATAATTAGTTTTAAAATTCGGTCGTTTGATTTGAACTTGTATTCCACTACAGTGAATAGATATTTTATACTCTTTCTAGGATTTATTTGCCAAATAACTAAAAAAAAAAAATGGAAAATTAGATTTCGAGAGAAAAAGATAGGAAGAGAAAGTAGGAGAGAAAATTGAGTTTTAGTTAGTTAGTGCATTTTTGTTTTTTTGTTGTACATAGGGTGCAATTTCCTTTTTTTTTTATTTCATATCTGTTATGAAAAAAGTTATCTGCATAAAGAACTCAATTTCCATCACCAATGGAATGAAATTTTGTAATTTCTATTGGACGAAGAACAAGAGTCGGTTGCTAAACATTCAACAACTTTCAGAGAGGAATAATTCAAAACGAACATTAAGACTTAAGTCACATGACGAATGTGGATGTAGTAGACTGAACAGAAGAATGTATAATCTCCTTCAAGAATTTATAAAGTTAATATTACTTGAGTCACAAGCGACCTAACTTTGGTAAGGGAGGAAGAAGACACTAGAGCTAACTTTGGTTTTCGTTGGCAGAGATAAGGATTAATCAGCGACGGGAAATAAAAAGCTAAATCCAGAATTCTCCCGGATTAAAGGTGGCGGTTCGATATCAGCAATGTCAAATCTCTCCATCGACTTTGATAAATCATCAACCGAGAATGGAATGCTGCAAGAAAAAACCATTTACCATTTTAGTTCCCAAAACGAAACTTTGTTGGCATATATTAGTAAAAACGAAGTAGTAACCTTGAGTCGTCATCCAAAAGGAAAGAGTTGCTAACAGCATTGTTCGAGTCTTCTGTCATCAGCACATTTTCACTTTATCAGCAAAACATATTCCTGATTTCTCTCACATTCTTAACGTTTCTTAGAATTTTTTACTTACCGGGCAAAGATCATGACTGATCTCATCGAGAGTTTTCTTTGGTTTTTGGTGTATTACCTGCATTTTTGGAGAAATAATTAACAATGGTTTACACCTTCATGGGGACCATCTTTAAGGTTTAGATAGAAGATGACGAAAGGTTTACCAGAAACCCAATGGCTTGTCTTATATGCTTTAACTCTTCCCACGAAGTACCCGCATACTGCAATTGTTTGTTGTTGCTAGTTAATTTAGAAGTCTTTGCTTGAGTAATAATAGGAGAGTGAAAGAAAGATACCTCATCTGTTGCCTTAAAACACCAGTTTTCCAATTCACACAAGCCAGCTCTGACATACTCGCCATTGCTAAATGAACAACACTCACGTCTCAACAGAAGACTGTTGAACGGACAACCAAAGAAACAGTTGATTAAGCAGAAGATAGTAAATACTAAGAGATAATGGGATTTTAGATGCTTAAGATCCCTAGTAAAAAACCTGTTAAACAGTTGAACATTGACGAATGAGAATATCTGTGTAAACACCTTACACACCAAGAACGAAGGAACCTAAAAAACCCCATAAAATAGAAAGATCCAAACTCAGAACTGTCCACAACTTGTTTTCTTAATTTAGAGGAAACTGTGTATAATAGCAAAGAAGCTCACATTGTTTGATTTCAAAGTATCGAGGAAGTTTGTAAGGCTCTTCACAATTCCTTGCCAGTGAGCGATCAGAGCTTCATGAGCTGGCGTGTTGGCTACGGAACGAGATGCTCCTTTCACTAAACTTGCCCTAGATGTTCTTGGCGCCTATTTAAAGGTCAAGACAGACAGAATAAAAATTAAACGAGAACAACTTTGTTTTGATGTGATTAATGTGATTACCTGAATGCACAATCCAAGGAGTGGAGAAATCTCCTTCTTCAAGTTGTCCCGAATCATTCCGTATATCTTTTCAACATAAGCTGTGAGCTGCTGCTTAAACAGCAGAGCCGGGTACTTTGCTTCAACTTGTCTTAACGTATCCGCTCCACCTCCCGCACCACCGTTTATCATTGCAAGATTCACACCTTGTGGTGTTCCGCGGAAGCTCTGATTAACAGAAACACATATTAAGAAAGCTTTTGCTACATTTTGCTGATGGATTTCAAACCATGTATATATACCTGAGTCATCCTTCCAAATAGAGTGGCAGAAGACGAACGGCGACGCTGTGGAGCCATCCCAGCTGCACCACTAGCTTTAAGCGTGCGTTGGAGAAGTAAGAGGAGTGTCGAGGCATTTGATAACCAATAAGCCAATGTATTGTTGTTATCTTGACTCTGAGATAATCAATTTTCGCAAAACATTAGTTATGATTCCAAACACACTTGCAGTCATAACTGAATACCTAAGCTAACCTCAATAGCATGGCCTATAGCCTGGATAATGCGATCAAAGACACTGGTCCGTTCAACTTCAAACGACCTCCATTGCAGTAGGCATTTGTATATGATACATGCTTTGATAGGTCGGTTCCCTTTGAAACCCAAAGGTTGGACGATGCAGCGGATAAGCAGCTCGTGATTCTCTTGCTGCTTCTCGTTTAATGTTTTTTGTGGTTTATCAACTTCTGATGGATCCCTGTGGTTCATTGAGTTGCTGTGAAGATCCTGATTCAGATTAAAAGCACATTGGTCCATCATTAAGCTTAATTTGAGACGTAAACTGTATTGGTTAATTCACTCATGTTCTTACCAAGCTTGACCTTGTATCCACTGCTAGATGACCACTCTCTGAACCTCTCTGTTATTATTGAACAGATCGTCAACTTCAGACAATAGACAAAAGCATACTTGCGGTTTTATATTTGATTCAATGTTCTAAGCTACCTGTAAAATGACCTTGAGCGTCCAGAGAGGAACTTATTCGGAGCCATGGAGACAGCCTGTTGCCTTAAGACTTTATTCTCCGATTCCAAGTTGGTGCACTTTTCCTCCATCCTGATCACATTAACTTCCCAGTTTCAGCTCATTTTAAAAAGAAAACAACCAGTAGAATACATGAACTTACAGGACCAGTTAGCCATATATGCAGGGATGGTTAGGAAGATATTAATAACGAACGATGCTTGATGATACATTCTTACCTTGTCAGAGATTCTTGGAGTTGCTGACCTTTCTTCTCTGTCTCTTCCAGTTTCTTCTTTTTGTCATCGAGGGACTCTTGAGCTTCTTCAAACTTTCTCACTGCATCATCAGCCCTCTGTTTCTCGTTTTCTAGAGTAGCCTGTTGGAAGGAGAATGATATGTAACAGTCTCAAACACAAGGAAACATCGGACAACTGATTGAAAATTGAATTTTCAATTTTTCAATAGGCACCGACAGAAAGTACCTTTACACTCTCCAGTTCCTCAGTCATCAACTCAATCTTCTTAGTATCTTCAACTAAAACTTGTGTTTCTTGTATAACAGGAGGAGCTTCTTCAGCGGCTTTCTTTGCAGCTTCGCGTTCCTTCACAAGCAATGCGTTTGTTTCATCCACTTTCTTCTTCATTTCCTCCAACGAACTCTGAAGTTTTGTTATCTCCTGAGCCTTTGCTTCTTCTAAATCACCCTGCAAAATTTTTATTCAGCACTATACATTATTATTATATATCTACTTAAAAAAAAAATGTTGCTCATAGCTGATACCCTCAGACGTTTCTCCAACTGGGCACGGTATGTGAGTTCCTCAACTTTCTTCTCAAGCATATCCTTTGCCTCTTTAAGTGCTCCTGTTTCCCTTGAAGCCTGAAGATTAAAAAGTGTTTGAGTATGTTTGAGATAGTAAGCCAATTTAGCAAGTGCGAATAAAGCAGTTGTACCATTTTGAGCTTCCGAAGTTCTCTCTTAGCAAGTCTTCCTCTCCATCTTGTCTGAGATATGATTACTCCATTTTTAAGCTTCTTGTAGTACGTTGTTGCTCTGTGACAACGCCACTGAGCCTACCATGAGTTACAGGATATTCTATGTGTTAATGATCATGAGAAAAGTACAATAGTTTAAGACTTCTCCAAGAAAAATGAACCTGAACAATAGTGGCAGCCTTTGTTTGCTTCCTGAATCTGAATTGCTTACGAGCAGCCATTGCTCTTAAACCAGTCTGTACGGAAAGAGCAGACACATGGAGCTTTTTGTACGATTTTCTAGAGTAATATCTCCGACCATTCTTCTGAATCTTCACAGCAGCAGCTTCTCGTCTCAGATTTTCAAATAGTTTGCAGGAAAGTCTTGCTATGATATTTTGAAAATGAGAGAAAAGTTACATAAATGTTTTTTATATTCATAGATATTTAATCAAATAGTGTGAAAAAGTCAATGCACTTCCAAGTATTTATGCACAAATCAGATGACTCACCTCTACATAGAGCTTGGAGAGATATCGTGGCCTTTCTCAGAACAATAAACCGTTTCTGAGCCTGATGAGTTCGTGTTCGTCTCTATATTTTTTTCGCAGCACCACTAAGCACCTCTGTTTTCCTAGCGTCGAGCTCAGCCATCTGACCAGCCCTCAAGAAAACCTTTGTTTTACCAATCTGTATTACCAAAAGATATGAGTTTGCATTTGGTTGATTACAACTCTTCCGTTGCATCACTAATACTTTACAACTGGTTTCATTAAATAGAATATTCTGGACGAACAGTTACCTGGTATCCTTTAAGTCCCATGCTGTCCAAGATCTTTTTACATGCGACTTTCTCATCGTAGCTGTCCAGAGAAAAGTTCAGAATCTGTAAGTATTGGTTTGAACTCTCACTAAGCAGTACACTTTGACGAATTTTGTTTAATTACCTCCCTTCTAAAGCCTCAGGATATAGAAGTCCAAAACGATTTATGAACTCAAAGAAAGGTTTACGAGTTGGATACCCTGCGCAACTAATTCTAATCGCTTCCAAAACACCCTATACAGACAACATAAAGGTTAAAGTTCACAGTAAAGAACTATGCTCATTACTCTTATTTATACTTACACCACATCGGAGCTGCTGCATGATGTTCACATTCTCAAATATGGCAGGCTTTAAGAGATTGTTAGGCTTCACACATCTGATGTAATGAGGCTCCGTAGAATTTAGTGTTTCCATAAGTTGTTGAAGTTGCAGCTGAATCAATCAGGCCAACCGTAATATTAGCAACACATTCTTTCTTAAAACAACATGAACATCATTCAATAGAATAAGATTCATACCTTGAAACGAGAACCAATGGATGAAAACTTTGAAGACTTGGACGTTTCTTCAGGGAGTGGAGGGAAAAGACCGATCACAAAAGGACATTTGGAAGCTCCCAACAAATCTTGGTGTTCAGGGATCACATAGTCCTTGTTTTTATCAAGAAATAGATCAGACTGATAGAGAACCTGAAAGAAAATTTTCAAAAGACATGAGAAACTCTGTGATAACATTCCCTTGTGTCATTTTGAATATAAAACTTACTTCTCCAGCATAATGGGCAACGGTAAAATCGGTTCGAGAGAGTTTTGGTTTGATGAACCTCTTGTGAGCCTTAAAAGTCTGATATAGCTTGTTTGCAAATGTTTCGTGTGTTGATTTTGGAAACATACTGAAAAAAAACACGGCTCGTTAGTTCAGAAAATAACATAATCACCAAAAAAAGATCTATGGAACTAGTTTGATCTATAATATTACCAAGCTTCATCGAGGAGAGCAACAATGCCACCAGGCTTCTGCAGATGGAAAAGAAAAGGAGAAAGTGAGATAAGAATCCATTTTGGTAGCATTATCCTTTCTTGATTAAGCAATGACCTTTTCTATAAGATCAAGAACATCTTGATTGTCCACAAACTCAATGTAGCTCCAATCTATTGCTTCTTTTGTGTATTCTTCCTGTTCCATCTTGAAAACATGCTGAAAACAGCAAAAGAAACTAATATAAATTTTTTAAAAAAAAAAAAAAATTGTTTCCACTACAATCAAGAACATACCTGATTGAAATGTTGCTGCAACTTCTCATTAGTGAAATTAATACAGAACTGTTCAAAACTGCAGCAGAATGGTATTCTCAGGGAGATGGCTGACTACATATCTGTGAGCCTTAGATCATGTAAAGTTTCATTACCTGTTAGTTTTGAAGCTCTCAAATCCGTAAATGTCCAGAACTCCAATTAGAGATCTAGAATTGGCATCTTGTCCAATCGACTTATTAATCTTGTCTACCAACCTGCACACAACTAGAGATTTTCACTTAGTATCAAATATGTACTGTGACTACTAAACCCAGCCACTTACCAATCAAACAACCGAGAATAGACTGTCTTAGCGAAACCGTCACGGCCAGTGACAGCACTCTGTGGATCAAGACTTCTCTTAATAACTTCCTCAGGAGTGACCATAACACGTTTACATAATGCATCTTCAAGAGCTTTTAAATCACACCTGTAAACAAGACTTCCAAATTAGCTTTCATGAATTGATAAGACGTCTTTTCAGATGCAAAATGTTTTAACGTACATGAGAAGTTCCGCTGCTGTCTTAAGATGAAACTTCGACTTATCATCCTTTGGTACTGATGAGTCCACTTCCTTTCCCTTAGTAAAATCGATGTTTCAAATGTGAAGAATTGCAGCAACCACCCTGAAAATTGCTTCCTGTTCCTTTTCGCTAATTCCGACAATATCCATAGCTCTCCTTGTCGCAAGATAATCATGACCATCGCTTATACCGACAAGCTCGTAGCATTTGGATTGGTTCAGATAATGAAAGGTCTTTGGATGGCCAAGCTTGTACTTCTCAATCTCCTGCTTAGTTCTATTAAGTTATGGAACGAGTTCTTCAATAACAAGATATATATATATATATATTCCAAAAGAGCTGCAGGGTGAAGTTACCTCCTGCGGTGCGGCACAGAGAAGATAGAAGCAGTGGTAATTGCGCTCCGGATCAGAGATTTGACACACGAGACCTCTCTAGAAGATAGGTCCTTACAGCAGCTCCAGATATTCTTCCTTGCTTATCAAATTGTATTTCAACAAATTTACCAAAGCGACTGAGCCAAAAGCATATTACAACAATCAGCTGAGTTCTCAACACATGCCCTCTCTATTATGTGAAGATTTTGGTTCACCTTGAGTTGTTATTCCTTACAGTTTTTGCATTACCAAAAGCTTCAAGTACAGGATTTGACTGGACGCAGATATTAGCAAACATGTAAGTGGATTAAGCTCATAGATAAAAAAAGATCACAGGGATAGAAAGGTCATTAATTACTTCAAGAACTTGTTGTTCAACGGTCCTTCCTTCTGTAACAGCACGACCTCCCAAATATGCAAGGTATCTCATAAGCATCTTAGTGGTTTCAGTTTTTCCTGCTCCACTCTCGCCACTTACAAGAATCGAATTGCTTTTCCCCTCATTAATCATAGCCCTGGTTGTACATAGATAAAAAGTGCTTCTTAGACTCACAACATATATATGTAAGTCACTAAGTTATATACAAGTATTGAACCCACCTGTATGCAACATCAGCAACAGCAAAAACATGTGGACTTAGTTCTCCGAACGGTGCTCCTTTGTATTGTTGCATCATATGAGCATCATAGATGTGAGGCAAGCGTTGAAATGGATTAATAGCGATAAGGATGTTTCCTGTGTATGTCTGTCAATGAACAAATAGATTCCAAGTCAAGACAGTAAAATAGTCGAGAGGTCTTAACATTTTGTTAAAACAGGTACTAACATAGATCTCATTAAGCTCATATCTGATCTTTAAGTTCTGAAGGACACCAGGTTCATGCAAGTAAGACAGCTTTGTCATGTCATCAACACCGGCTGCAGGAGCTTCCTCATCCTTTGGGTATATCTTTGACAACTTTGCAGTGACCTATAATATATGGATACAAATCAGTTTTGGGACTATACTGTAGGTCTCAAGTTGAAATGTCACAATTTTGGTGAGGTGAGTAACCTTCTTTCCGGTTGTGGCTTGGATCACAACTTCTTCTCCATTGATCTTTTCAACCTCCCCATCAATCCAAGCCACGTCTGAGTCTTCAACCCAAACATGAGAACCTACAATGATATTTACTGGAGTCCCCTGCAGTTTACAGAAGTATCATCATAGTGTGTTGTTGATATGCTAATATGAGCTATGCAAGAGAGAGATCTAAAGGAAAGTAAGACGTTCACGTACCATTGTTCAATATTGGTCAGTCTTTTCTTCTTCACAATGATTACAAGTCAATAAAATTAAATCTCTGGGACATTTTTCCCGCAGTATAGTAACTTCTTACGCAAGAATAGATTCCGAGATACAAACAGGCACAGAAATGATTACAGTTCCCGAGAAAAACAAAATCAAACCACCAATCTCAAGACGTTCTGAGGAATAGTGGTCATCACCCAGAACAAAAAAAAAAGAAAAGGGTGAGATCACCAGAAACGAGTAGAGATCAGCAGGTGGGAGATAGAGAGAGGAAGAAAAGAGGTGAAAGAGAGATTATAGGGTTGAGTAAATTAAAAAAATAAAATAAGAGAGAGAGAGAGAGAGAGTGACGTTGTTGTTCGTCAGATGAATCCTTCTACTTCGGTGGGTTTTCTTCATTCATCCCCATGGAATTCGCGCCAATTTGTGGACCCTAATCACTCACTGTCCCTTGCACACCACGTACACTCTCTCCTTCAACAGTATTTATTTACACTCGCAAACCCCCCAAATCTCTTGAGATATCATTTTTCCTCCCAAAACCACTGAAGATGATATAAGTGTTCTGTTAAATTATACCATCGAACCGTCAGTGAACCGGACTGTATTATTGGAACGATATTGGCAGTATTAGATCAATCAAAGTACTAATATTTCACTTTTTTGTAACAACTAATAATTCATTTTCAACAAATAAATTTTATTCATGATATTGGATCAACCAAAGTTACAGACTCGACCACAACATTCACTTCTGTAACAAGATTTCAACGTTCTTCCTAAAACTTCAAATTGGAAAAGAAACAACAAATGGTAATAATACAACAACAACTCACAGCGTTCTCTATCTGTCTCTCTGTGGAATGGTTCAGCCAACCATCATTCTGATTCTGAGTGTCACGTCACACACAGCATCTTTTTGTCTCTGGGTCTTGCTGAATGGTTCAGCCAATCATCATTCTGATTCTGAATGTAACAGCTTCTTTTTGTTACTGGGTCTTGGTGGGTTTTTAGCCGGAACTGCTATTGCCAAATCCAATAAAGAGTTCATAAGTATATTATAAGCTTACAAACCATAACACGATTAAGATACTCAGATCATTCAAAAGATTTAACAAGTAAAATCTATAAGCTCAAACATCAAACATCGTACATTTGTTTTAACTACCCATTAGGTTTGCAACAATATTGATCCTACATGAAGAAAAAATGAGAAACGTTTACACAACTTACAGTTAATGCTCGTTTTCAACTTCTTCCTCTTGGCACTACTTTCTTGGTCTCCACTACGTATAGACTTATAATCTCGTAAAGGATGATACTTCATGGATTCCAGCTCTTTCCTAGCCATGTCAAATCGTTGCTTCACCTCCCTCTGCAATTTACAGAGAAAGCACTCTAAGAGACGGTTTAAAAAGCCAAACTAGTGGAAGTGAAAACGCTAGCGGGATATACTCACACGTGCCCTGTTCACGCCGGTGATTTGCTGTTTGCATAACTTAATCTCCATCTCAAGCGCACGCAACCGTCCCTCCACAGGAACAGCGTTTTGCTCAACCATCTGTTTCTGTCTGCCGCGAACAACCTCTGGCTGCCAAACGTTCAAAGCTACTGATGCTTGCCTGAGAGAGAGCCAAAGATAGATCATTTGATCAACAAAGAATCATCTTTTCAAACTGTAATTCATTCATATTCATTCATTCATCAAAACAACAATTAAAAGAACAAACTTTATAGAATCTGACGATTGGATTAGGCACTACCTGACTCTCTGCAGATTTGAGAACTCAACAGAAGCAGCCTGCAACCTCTCTGCCTCCTCAGATAACCGAGTCTCCAATTCACGAATCCTCCTGCCCCACTCCGAAATCTCGCTATCCTTCCTCAGCAGAGATCTTCTATGAGCAGCTAACCTCCTCTCCTTCTCCCTCTCAAACCTATCCATCCCATCACAAAATTAGAATACTTCTCCATGATGCTTATTGATTTCTCGCAGCTGGTGATTTTTTTAACATATCAATACCTTGTCCTGTAGATAAACTTGGTCGGAGATTCAGAAGAGGAAGAAGAAGAAGTAGAGTCGGTGTGGGTGGGGAAATCAATGGCGAGCAGAAAGTTCCAGAGGCAATCTTCGG
Source organism: Brassica napus (assembly GCF_020379485.1). NCBI lineage: Eukaryota > Viridiplantae > Streptophyta > Magnoliopsida > Brassicales > Brassicaceae > Brassica > Brassica napus. The sequence continues at coordinate 3,481,431 of NC_063448.1, read as the reverse complement.
AGGATAGTCGGCAGAGACGGCGAGAGGAGATGGAGATGCAGCAGAGATCTTTGTGGGAGAAAGTCGATGACTTTACGCCAATCTCTAGTACCTTCCTCCATAGCTCGTCCGGTATCTCCTCCGCAGACATTCTCTTCTCTTGCTCCGCTCCTCCTGGGTGTGCGCAAACCGATTAAAATCTTGTCTTTCCTTTCTAATTTAAAACATTTATAAATTACAAGGATCAGTTTGCAATTTACCTATTTATAAGTGGTGTTCGAAAACGATAAAACTCTTGTCATAACTGATTTGTAAAACATCCATAAATACGAGGATCTGTTTAAAATTTACTCATTTATAAGTGGTGTGCACGGAAGCAAAACGTTAAAAATCTTCTCGTCTTTCTTTTATACCGTAGCTGATTTGTAAAACATTGATAACTACAAGATTCTGTTTGCAATTTATAAGTGGTGTGCACGGAAGCAAAACGTTAAAAATCTTCTCGTCTTTCTTTTATACCGTAGCTGATTTGTAAAACATTGATAACTATAAGGTTCTGTTTGCAATTTACTTATTTATAAGGGACGTGCGCAAAGGCAAAACGATAAAAAATTTAATTTCCATTATTCCGAGTCTGGTTTATAACAAATTGATAAATATAAGGGTTGTTTATCTAAGGCTACTTTGTAAAAAAATTGACAAATATAAACATCTGTCTGTAATTTAACTTTTTAAAAGTATTGTGCGCAAAGCAAAATGATAAAATTCCTTTATGCCAAGGCTGATTTATAAAACACTGATAAATACAAGGGTCTGTTTACAGTTTACCTTATTTATAAGCGGTGTTTCACAATAGCAAAATAATAAAAAAATTATCTTTCCTTTATACCGAGGCTGATTCGTAACACATCAACAAATACAAGGATCTGTTTGAAATTTACCTATTTATAAAGTGGCTGTGATGAAAATATCCGGTTAACCGTGTAAACGAGCTGGTCAGTCAGAAGAAGACGACGACTAACTCTCTCCTCTCATCGGTATCCCAATGGAGTCAAGTAGCATCCTCGATTCCCTCGGAGTCGAGATAGTCGGCGTGATGGCTCCCGTCTCCATCTGCATGTTCCTCGTCGTCCTCCTCACCTACTCCCTCTCCGTCACCTCCGACCCCCAGATCCGCACCGCCGCCAACCTCATCTACATCGAGAACCCCTCCGACTCCGCCACCGTCAAGCTCGAAGGCAGCTTAGAAAACGCGATCGTCTTCGTCGTCCTCGTCGCGGCCGTCACCTTCGTCCTCGTCCTCCTCTTCTACTACAACTTCACCAACTTCCTCAAGCACTACATGCGCTTCTCCGCCTTCTTCGTCTTAGGTTAACCAAAACACATTTCGCAACAATTAGGGTTTGATTTGGCTCATTGCTTGATTGATTGCTTGCGTCTGTGTGCTTTTGGTTAGGTACAATGGGAGGCGCGATTTTCTTGTCGATCATTCAGCATTTCTCGATCCCCGTTGATTCCATCACGTGCTTCGTGTTGCTTTTCAATTTCACTGTCTTGGGGACGTTGTCTGTGTTTTCGGAAGGGATGCCGATTGTGGTGAGGCAGTGTTATATGGTTGTGATGGGGATTGTTGTGGCGGCTTGGTTTACTAAGTTGCCTGAGTGGACTACTTGGTTTATACTCGTGGCGTTGGCTTTGTATGATTTGGTTGCTGTTTTGGCTCCTGGTGGACCTCTTAAGCTCTTGGTTGAGCTTGCTTCCACGCGCGACCAGGAGCTTCCCGCCATGGTTTATGAAGCTAGGCCTACTGTTTCGAGGAGTGGTGGTGGTGGCTCGAGTTTAAGGGTTTTGGTTGGTGGCGGTGGTGGTGGGGTTTCAGATTCTGGATCAGTAGAGCTGCAAGCAGTTGGGGATGGTGCTGCAACTCATAACCTGGATTATAATGCTGTTGCAGTGATGGATGTAGACAGTGTAGATGGTGTTGGGAGGTCAAGGGAAGGACACTCTGCTTCTCCTGTATCTTCAGAGCACTCAAGGGAGTTGGGAAGCGTCGGGAACAGAGAAAGTGTTGCGGAGGAAGAAATGTCACCTCTGGTTGAGTTGATGGGGTGGGGAGATAACATGGAAGAACCAAGAGGTTTGGTGGAGGAGTCTGATAACATCGATAGAGGGATCAAACTTGGTCTTGGAGACTTTATTTTCTACAGTGTTCTCGTTGGCAGGGCAGCAATGTATGATCTGATGACTGTGTATGCGTGTTACCTTGCGATTATCTCGGGGCTTGGGTGCACTCTTATTTTGTTGTCCGTCTACAACAAAGCTCTTCCAGCTCTTCCCATATCCATCATGCTTGGCGTCGTCTTTTACTTCTTGACGAGATTGTTGATGGAGCCGTTTGTTGTTGGGATGACTACAAACTTGATGATGTTCTGAGTTAACCAAGATTCTGGTGGAACCAAGTAAATGATATCCTGATTATGCTGCTTCAATCCATGTTTTGCACCTTAGTGTTTGAGTAATGTTTCTATGGGTGAAAAAAACTGCTAATGTAAACCCATCAGGTAAAAGCTGATTTGGGTTTTTAAATGAATAGTCTCGGATTTAGTAGATATGTGAAAGTGTTCTAGAAGCCAGTGTTGGACCGACAAAGAGGTATAATTTTTGGAAGAGAAGATTATTTCGAATTGCTTCTTGGTTTAGTCGACTTATTCATGGCATTCAAGTCCACTCGGAAATACACTCAAAACTCAAAACGTACATACAGCTGTAGTTGGTTTTGAACTAAGAAAATAAACACAATGCACGACGAGAGTGGTTTCTTCTTTAAAAAAAAAAAAATTAAAATAAATAGACGCATTGAAGATGAAGCACAAGTGAAGAAGAAGATGAAGCAGCTCGTGGACTACCTAAGCAAATGGATTTCCTCCAACATGGCCTTGTGCTGCTGGATCCCTACATTCATTTTAAGCAATAAGACAAACGCATTATAAGCAGCCCCACATAAAACAAAATATAAAATTCTCACTAGGCATCCAAAAAAGTAACGAAAGCATCATCCATCACATTATCGAACAAAGCCCTTCTTCGATTCTTCACATAAAGCATAGGACACATACAGTTCTTACAGCCAATAACATCACTAAAGATTTAACATTATCACATTCTGAACTTACTGTAGTTGGGGCGTCGATGATTGCCCTGCCATGTATGCTAAGCCACCTGCATCAGTTTCTCAACGAATTAGATAACCTAACAGGGTGAAACTTGAAAATATATCTAGTCTGTACAATCATAAATGTTTTCATTTCTCCCTCGTGGGAATATTTTCAACCCAAACTTGATGTGATAGACGCAATTCGCTTACAATCATCCTTCCAAGGGAGTGAACATGGAGGATACTCGCTTACTAATAATTTATGCAACATGATGTGATGATAACTTTTTCTTATACCCTGAAAGGAGTATAGTTTCATAGCATGTAAGTAATATCACCTTGTGCGCCTGCTGGAGCAGGTAGGTACGAGACAGAATCTGCAGCGAGCCATGGTTGTGATACATCATTAAAGAAGTTTGGTGGGGTCTGGATGTCTGGCAGCGCCCCATGTAAAGAACTCATGTCCAGGAACTGGCATTAAACACAACCACAACAAAGTCGTCAATCATAGGATTCTAATGGCGGAGCGTGATAGATTCATAAACTACACACGGGAAATGTAGGCCACCTTGCCTAATCTATCTTGCTAAGATGACCTTCGGATTAACTATGTTAAGAGGTCATTTTCTAAAAATGAAGCGGAGTTCTCACATTCAAGAAAATTTTACACTACATAGATCAGGCAAATTGCAGAAGTGGAAATAGAATGAGAAAATAGTTGTTGATCAGACAAGAATATGATACTCCCTCGGAACTTATGCAACTTAGATTCCCTAGATTTAAACAATATTACACCTTTGCATATGGTGTGAAATCTGATTTTCTTATAAGGTAAGTGTGGACAGGGCTGTACATACCATGTCATTTGATTCATACTCGGAATCATAAGGGAGATCAAAGGGGTTAGCTGACTTTTGATCATTTACAGGCTGCCAAGATTCTTCCTGCAAATGAAGATTTTATATTGATCAAAAACAATAAGTTTGAAAAAATGTCATTGGTAAGCATCTCAGATCAACTGCAAAGAAAAAGTGGAACCATGTAAGGGGAGTAGGCTGGTGCCATGACAGTGTTCCCTGGAAAGCCAAAACCAGAAGAGTCAGCACCTGTTTGGGTACCATCATTGCTTAACTCCTGTGACATGACATCATAAGAGAAGTATTAATGGAGAGATTCATCTAGAATACACCTGCATGATAAGGGAAAATACAATAACCTCAGCTTGTGGCAAATGGTGTTGATCACTGTTAGATTGCGAAATAATTGGTCCATGTTGGTGGAAATGGTTAGCATTGTCCAAAGAATTGGCCTCCACAGAGTCGGGAAAGGCATTCCAGGGCTGCTCAAAACAGGTCAACTAGGGGTTAGTTCATCACGTACCTTGTAGAATGCTAATAATCATTGACTGTAGAATCATGCCGTTATTTCAGACACAAGTCTGCAACCTAACTGAATTAACTGAAAAGAGATGATAAAGAGTAAAGACTAACCGGGTTATGGGCAACATTCTTTACAACCTTTGAGTGATCATCCTGCCACGGACTTGATACCGACAAAGCATGCTGTTCCAGGATTGATGATAAAGGTGGCCATTGCATGCTTGTGCTAGGCTGCGGGATGCCTTCATTTTTCACTTCCATCTCGGGGACTCCAGCGGAGGTGGTAATGATTGTAGATTTTGCAGCAGGTATTGGGTTCTCAAAAGAAGCCCATCCATCGTTGTTAGACACAGACAAGTCAGGTGGTCCAGAAGTGGGTTTCTGACCCATGTTTCCAGCAAACAAATCTGTTGGAGTGGATGAGTGCGTCTGTGGAGGTTGATGAAAATTCACAGGTGGAGATGGAGATGGAGCTCCTATTGAAGGTTGAAATGTACTGACTGATTGTGCCGTTGGCGCTCCTGGTAATTGAAACAAATCAATAGGAGCCTTTGTAGACTCTGTTACTGAAGGAACAGGAGTAGATGTTTTATCTTGCTGCTGGCTTCCTATATTTTGAGCATTTTCAGCTCCGCCTTCCCCTAAACCACTCGAAGTATATGACTTGATAGACATGGAATTACTGTCAACTGATCTGACACTCCCAAGAGACGTCGTTCTCTAAATGAGAAAAAATGAAAAGAAAGATTGATGACACGTTGGAACACCATGAATATCATTTTTAAAAAAGAAGGTGGGTTAAACTTTACCTGATGTTGCTTGGCTGGAAACAAGTTATCACTTGGAGGGGCATTTGAATGCTGAGACTGGGGACTACGAAAGCCACCTTCTTGCTGGAAATTTGGGGACTGTATTTCAGACCTGAAAGTATCTCCTCCAGTTGACACAGAAAAATCTGAAGCCCTTGGAGCAGACCTCTCATTTGCGAATTGGTCTTCAAGCGTATGATCACTAAAACGTCCAGGGCTGTATACAAAACTAGAAGCTTTAGAATGAAGACCTTTTACCGAAGCAGACTTGCCGGTAAGTCCCAAGGGTATCTTTCCGTAACGCCGCTCTTCGTACTGATAGTCGTAAGGAGGGCTTTGGGAGTAAGAATGATACGAGTTGGCCCGTCGAGTCATATCTTCAGAACTTGCATGGCTCTGTCAGTTTGCATTACAGGAAGAGGAAAATAAATAAACGTTTGATGCATGAATGATCTTGGTTGAATCTAGAACAGCTCAAAAGAAATAGTAAGTAACAGAACATATAAGAATAAGCCAAGTTGACAAGTACAGGATTCTTGCCTGATTATCATTAGGAGGCTTGTCTGCAACACATCCTCCTGCATATTTCTTTTGGACATAGACGTTTTTAATAAATTCGCGCACTCTCTCAGCATTACTGCCAAAGAAACAACAAAAACATGATTAACATGGATATTAACAGAACATATTTTGGATCTCAATCATGAACACCAGGCAACAAGTAAAAGTAATTATCTAAACCTGTTGTCTGGAAGTCTCTGCCGTTGATGGTCCCAGTTTTTCAAATATATTTCTCTGGCACGCTGAAATAAGGAAAGTCTCATAAGCTACTAAGACAAACATCTATCTCCAGAAGAAGAAAAAATTAAAAACCTACAAAGCTAGCATCAAATATTTTACCTGATTACCACCATTTTGAAGTACTTCAACCTCTTGAGAAGTAAACTTCGACATTGATACAGACTTGACACGATGAGTGAATTCACGACTGTATGTTATCAAAAACAAAACCAATGATGAAAAAAACTGAAACTAGGAGGAAGAGGAGGAAGGTGTGAGGGAGGGACTCACTGAATGCCGCTACAAGGCATGCAAACGAAGGTCCAAAAAGTGGTGCAAACATATTGAGGACCCTGCACCAATATTGAACAAGTCTTTACTATATATATACCAAAGAGAAACCAAATCCAAAACTACAAATGAATGAAAGTTGGAAACTTTAGCTATTCCATTGCAGATTAGCTATGAGTTAATTAGTTATCGAACCCGTCAAGGACAATAATCAAAACATTTGGTAGAGTAGACGATGCAAACGAAAAGCCCTAAAACATATCTATCAATATCATCATCAAGATATCAATCCCAGAACACCGAAATGAATCAGCTCGAAACTTAGTAGAGAGAAAAAGAGAGACACTCCTTGTTCCAATCAAAAAGGAAACAGAAGCAAATAGATATATATATATATAGAGGATTACGAGGCTATTGCAGTTGATACAACGACGATTGGGAGGAAGCTTCATAAGCCCACGAATAATCTTCTCCTTCTTTTCTTCTTCTCTTTTACTTCCCATTTCTTCAATAATCTAATACGAAAGAGCGACCTCTTTTGACTCTTCGGAGCGTGGCGATTTCGTTAAATCGGGGGAAAAGTTTGGGCTTTCAAGTCGCTGCTAATCAAATCGATTTTGGTAGACCTCTCTGGCGATTTTCAAAAGCTCCAATTTGAATTTCACAGCAAGAAGAACGCCTTTTTTTTTTTTTTTTTTTTTATCCCTCTTTGAATCAATCAATCAATCAATGAGAGAAAATAAATGTTGTTTTATTTTTTAACGCCTCGGTCTTCCATCTTTTCTTGCGAGTGGATGGGCTTTTAGATAAGAGCCTAATAGAGAGACCCACATCCATTATGATTTAATAATAAACGACATTTAATTTAGTATAAGTCAGCATATAAACGGTTGATCATTAAATGTCTACTCATGTAGTGCGTGTGATATACTATTATGTAGTCATATAACATAAGTGTTTCAATATGTAGATTTATATCATTTTAGTCTGGAGACTTTAAATATGATTCTATTGTTGTATTTAAAATATCTAGTGACACCTCTGCTTTGTAAAAAAATATTTAGCTTAATGACACTGTTACTATATAAGCATGATTCACAGTTCCAAATCCAAAACAATAGTTTTTTTATTTAAGAAACTTTATTTATATGATAATTAACATTTGTTCATGTTGATGATCTAAAGTATTGATATATGTGATTTCTATGTTTTACTGAATTGAACTTCACACTATCCATATAATTTTATAATACCTAAAATAGTTATTATATGTTTGATTAGATGAAGTCAATGTGTAGACTGGACAAACATTGTGCACAGTTAAAACTCTTGCAGTAGCTTGTTTCCAACCCTATCTCGAGTATTTCTTCATGAAGTGTATTTATTTCTAAACATTTGATAAGAGATGTTTTTATTTCTTGACATAATCTTGTTTTTTTTTCCAAAATAACATCTCACAATTGAAGTTTTTTTAGATTTGTTTGATTTCATACTATTTATGAAGTATAACATCTAGTATGGTCTTATAACTTTTGATTTGTGGATTAATATCAAGAAGTACACCATAGAATCTTCCCGCCTCACATTCGAGAATATAGAGGAGGCTTTAATGCACATATTAAACTTTCGACAATTGGTGGGAGCTGAATTACTGGATTGCAAAGAGATGTGGATAACGTCTACGAAAAAAGCATCCACAAGTCTCAAATCGTGTTATCATTTTGTGGTTATTGTAGCTGTGAAAAAACACGATGGCGAATGGATCGCTGTGTGCAAGCTGAGCAACGGTACTAATATTGGTGATCATGGATACCTCTATGTATCTCTTAGGGTTGGATACATATGCTCATCATGAGTACTGAAGGTGATAAAGCATATCATGTGCAAAACAATGTGGCATGTCCCCAATACCTCCTCTCAGATTTCACATGTCCAACAATCGAAACAAATGTATGTGTATATAAAACACTTATGCTATTTTTTTGTTTTTTAAAATTAATAAACATTTAATTTTCCTGCAGTGACTGAGTGACCGTAGATCTTCTGGAAGTAAGCAAAACTAACATAATCTTTGTTCATTTCCAAAAATAACATTTCACAATTGAAGTTCGTTTAGATTATCAATCATTCTAGCAATGACTTATTCATATGTTTTTTTTTTTTGTAGATTTGTTTGATATCATTTGTGGCGGAAATTTATGAAGGATAACATCTAGTAGTATGGTCTTATATTTTCGATTCTTATGTCGTGATTATCGTCGATTAATAATTGTTGCTGTATGCAAATTAAGTAATGGATGACATGTGGGTGACTGTGGATATGTTTTACTTTTCCTTCCGATTATTGTTTATGATTTTAAATGCTGATAAATTATATTTTGATTTGGTTCAATATTTTTTAATATATGTTTATTGCAGAGAATTAAAACACAAATATAATATTAGTAAACTTTTATTGAATTGGACCACATGAAAGTAACCAAAACTAATTGAATTGGACCATTTGAAAGTAACCAAAACTAATGTTGTTTCCTTCAATGCTTTTATCTTCTTCATATTTCTCTGTGTATGGACTTTTAGATAAAAACCTAATAGAGAGAGATTCACACTCGATAGTTAATCTAGAATAAGCAAGCATATAAACTGTTTGATCTTAAATAATACAGACAAGTTCTTTTATTAATATGACTTGCTACGATGTAGTTCATATAGAAACAAGTGTTGTTTTTTTCTATTGAGAAGATATTGAAACTAGTGTGTTTAATATGTGGATTTTATCATTTTAGTTTGGAATTTAATTTATGATTATATTGTTAATACACAACACATCTGCTTTATCAAAATAGTCAGGTTAAGTACACTGGTACTATCTATACTATTATTTACGAAGTGATTTTGCTGATTTGTCACATTTTTCATGATTATAGCTAATTTTGCTTATTTGTCATATTATCTATCTATACTATTATTTATGAAGTGATTTTGCTGATTTGTCACATTTTCCATGATTATAGCTAATTTTTATTCATGAAGTGATTTTGCTGATTTGTCACATTCTCCATGATTATAGCTAATTTTGCTTATTTGTCATATTATTATTAGTTTTTAGCTTAAATATTTAATTTATTAATTTAAATAATATAAATATTTTGAATTTTTTAATTAATTTATTAATTTAAATAGTATACTATTTCGAACTTTCTAATTGGAATTATAATTATTTTAACTTTCACAAGTTTCTTATTAATTTTTAGCTTAAATCATTAATTTATTTTCATTCTACACATAGTGACATAATTTATAACAAAATAAATAAGTTAATACAATCAAATAATATTGTTGCACTGTATATTTATTAATTGAATATTATTCCGTGGTTCGATGATAATTTAGAAGAAAACTTAAAAAAAAACAAATTGAGATAGTGATAATATTTCACTGGTTTACTTGATAAATATATACATTTGAGTTATCGAAATATTTCATAAGTTTACATTTAATATACAAAAAAAGATAATGATAGTTTTATTATTATGATAAATCTAATTATTTATTAAAAATATATCTACTTTAGCCGTTTTAGAGATTAAACCATTAAACACATGTTCATAACACATAAGCAACTTTCTAAACTTAATATCAAAGCATAAGTTTTCTTATAAATTAAACAGTAATAAAACATATAAGTGAATAACTGCCATTAAATAATTTAGAATAACTAATTCAAAATTCTAAAATGCATGTAACAAAACTGATTTGCTTCCTAGTCTTATAAACTCAACGAAAAAAAGAAAAACATAAAACTCCAACTAAACGGAAAACAAATATTGAAAGTACATAAATATAGATGTCAAGAACCCAAAAAAGGATCTAAAGCTAAAGAGAGAACTAAGCTTTGATGTTGTTCATATAGTCGTTAATGCAAACAACTCCACCAATAATATTGTTTGACAAAAAAATATTGTTTGATCTGCATGATTGAACCACTGAAAAATGAACGTTCACATCAGAATGAAAGTGATATCATGAAGATAACACCAGCAATTGAAACAACCAGAAAACACAATACTTAGAGGATAAAACTATAATGATACAACTTGGAATGTGAACAAGAAAAATCCGATACAACTTGGAATGAATGAGAAAAATGAAACTATAAAATTTAAAACATCTTACCTCACATGAAAAAAGAATTGGTCTTCACTTGTGAAAGTTAAAACAATTATAATTTTAGTTCCGATTAGAAATTTCGAGATAGTTATATTATTTAAATGAATAAATTAATGATTTAAGCTAAAACTAATAAGAAACTTGTGAAAGTCAAAATAATTATAATTCTAATTAGAAAGTTCGAAATAGTATACTATTTAAATTAATAAATTAATTAAAAATTTCAAAATATTTATATTATTTAAATTAATAAATTAAATATTTAAGCTAAAAACTAATAATAATATGAGAAATAAGCAAAATTAGCTATAATCATGGAGAATGTGACAAATCAGCAAAATCACTTCATAAATAAAAATTAGCCATAATCATGGAAAATGTGACAAATCAGCAAAATCACTTCATAAATAATAGTATAGATAGATAATATGACAAATAAGCAAAATTCAGCAAACAAAAACCTTCAAAACAGTTACCCGGATCTCACAGTGGATTCTCTCATTAATCAGGAATCCCGAACATGGAATTTACAGGCAATCATTGCTTTGGTGGATCCTCATGATGTAAAAATTATTGGAAGTATTCCATTAAGTCGTAATCAGATGGAGGATAAAAATGGATGGCATTTTACCAACAATGAAAAATATTCGGTTCAATCAGGTTATCAAGTTGAAAGGGTCTATCCTGATAAGAAAAAACCACCAGTTTTTTATGGCTCCACGGTGGATACATTAAAAGCTTTCTGCTGGAAAGTGCGGTGCCCTCCGAAAATAAAACAATTCTTATGGCAACTCCTTTCAGGATGTATAGCGGTAATGAAAAATCTAAAATCAAGAGGGATACAAGGGGATATATGTTGTGCCTGATGCGGAGATCCGGAGGAATCAATAAATCATGTGTTTTTTGAATGTCCTCCAGCACGTTAAATATGGGCATTATCTAAGATACCATCGCATCCCAATATTTTTCCTATCAGTTCTTTTTTTGTTAATATGGATCATCTTTTTTGGAGAGTTAATCCAAAGATGGATGACCACCAATTTGCATGGATATTATGGTATATATGGAAAGGTCGGAATAACAAAGTTTTTAGCAATCTGGATATTGATCCGAGGGAAACACTCAAATTAGCAGAATTGAAGTCACCACTCTGGGCTGAGGCACAAGTAGTAAATGATCCAATGAGGGGGCATCAGGTACATACCACTTCCACATTAGCAACGTCAGGACGATGGTGCTTCATAGATGGATCATGGAAAGATAAAGATTTATTTTCAGGGCAAGGCTGGTATAGCACTTTACCGGGTTTCGATGGTTTATTAGGGGCAAAGAATGTAAGGACATGTCTCTCACCCCTTCATTCGGAGGTGGAGACTTTAATTTGGGCAATGGAATGTATGAAGAATTTAAGACAGTTTCAGGTGACGTTTGCAACGGATTGTTCTCAATTGGTAAAAATGGTTTCGGAACCAGAAGAATGGCCAGCATTTGAAAGTTATCTGGAAGACATTAAGCTTTTAAAAAGAAGTTTTCTCAACTCAGACATCGTTCATGTACCACAGCCGGAGAACCTACGGGCGGATAGCTTAGCACGTAGTGCTAGAAAACAACCGTCTTTCGTCGTTCACATGGATGCGGAGTTACCAAATTGGTTTACAGAGTCAATATGAGTCTGTAAATATTTTGTTTGCTGTCAAATAAAAAAGAAGCAAAATTAGCTATAATCACGGAGAATGTGACAAATCAGCAAAATCACTTCGTAAATAATAGTATAAATTTATTTTATTTTTACTTGGATTTGTGTGTTTCAATGTTTTTTTGGTAATTTAATACATTTTTCTGGTTCAAAAATACAAAGTAGATTAAGAGAGAGCAAAAGTTGACATTCTTCGTTGTCCAAAAAAGAAGTTCACATTCTTATTTTATTGTGTGTAATATTTGATATATAATTATGCTCTCATGATTTCATAGTTTTATAGCTTTCATTTGTACTAAGAAGAAGTAGACCGAAATAAAAATCAAAGAAAGTTAAAATGATTAAGAATATAAAGAATAAATTATTGTCGTGTTTAAATCATAATAAAATATATATTAATAACTATTAGTTAAATGATTATGCCCGCAAAACACCTAGTATAATTATAAAGAATGAATGATTTACAACATCAAATCCAAACGGAATATGATTGATTGAATTTGTTAAATTTGTGATTGAATAAGACTCGTTTTGCTATTATTTGAAAGAGAACCAACCGTCTCCTATTATTTTTATGGTCACGTGAGAAGGATTCGGTTAGCGCTTTTGGTCCGTCCCTGCATCAGATCTTACGACGGCATTGATGGTTGAAGAAGGAGAATGAGATCTCACCAAGGTGGCCGTGAACTGACGGTTCTTCAACTTCTATGCGCCGTCGCAGATTTCTCCGTCCTCCTCTTCACCATCCAATCTTCCTTCTTGGCAACAGGTCATCGTCCTTCTCTCCATCGATAACAACACCTTCCTCTCTTTTTTGTTTTCGAATTCTTCATCACGCAGCGCAGATGATAAATAGCAATCGCAAGCATCCGGAAGATATTAAGATCTTGTCAGAGTTTCACTTATATCTTTGATTGATTAGTTAGCTCATTATCACTTATATCTTTAGTCTCAAGTTTCGTTACAGATTCTTCGTCATTTGGATTTTAGATCGATTACACGCTTTCGGTATCTTATGCTCGTTCATAGCTAATCTATTGTAATGTACGATTACACTTCTTAATCGTACATTGTGTGAGGAACATCTTAATGTGATCCTTCCAGCAAAGCCTCCTTTCCACCCACGGCAGTTTCATAAATGCACTGTCGTTGGAAACTCTGGAGATTTGTTAAAAACAGAGTTCGGAGAAGAGATTGACAGTCACGATGCTGTGTTCCGAGATAATGAAGCTCCTGTCAATAAGGTGATATGTCCGATTTCACTGAGTTTTACTAGTGTCGTTTCCACGTTCCCTTGAATTGTGATTTTTGGTTGCTGGCATTGCTTATATTGACGTTATTTTATTGCACAAGTATGCCAAGTACGTAGGAGTGAAAAGGGATTTCCGACTAGCTGTTCGTGGTGCAGCTCGTAACATGGTTAAGATTCTCACTGGGTCTGGCCAGTATTCATATTAGGCAGAGATATTATCTGCATCTTGTGATTCCTTTTTCTTCGAGCACTCATTGTAGTTTTGCCCTTGTGATGTAACATTCTGTAGCGGTCATTTACTGCAGACAATGAGGTGCTTATAATCAAAAGTGTGACCCACCGAGACTTCGACAAAATGATAAAGGTATAGTTCCTCCTTTAAAACATAATTTAAGACACTGTGTTCTGAACACTTGCAGCCTCTTTTACATGAGTACATGATTTTCTTACACAATTTTCTATTTATCTTGTAACAGACTATACCAAACCCTGTTTATCTTTCTTTTCCAAGGAATTGTCCTGCGCAGAGGTGCCAAAGGAACCGGGATGAATTATCCATGTGCGATATTGTTGACATATATGGTTTCACGGTCGATCCTGGATACACCGAGTGGCAAGTATTCTAAATCACTCTTCGCTATCTCTCTCGTTTCCAAAGCTATTGATTACTTTAATCTGATAATAGTTTTCCTAGGTAATCTGAAACATAAGGCTTCATGTCTCCTCACTCTTGTATCTTTATTATCAATGTAGGACACGTTACTTTTCCACGCCAAGGCAAGGGCATAACCCACTTCAAGGAAGAGCATAATCAATATTGATGTCAGATCTTGAGATCAAACACCAACGAAAAGAACTTAGGTTTCCAATAACTTGAAACCATAGAGCTTATGCTACTTCCAATAAGTTTAGGGCTAAATGTCACTACTATGATTTGATCCCAGAAGAAAAAAGTCAGGTCCGATAAAGAAGACTGGAGCCCAAGTGGAAATGACATAACCACAACCAACTAGACCAGGTAAGCTTTGGTCCGATCAAACCAAACTAGTGTTCAAATAATTTAGGACTAGAATGGGAAATGAGAAAGACTAAACTAAAAATAAGAAGAAATTGTCTTCTCCCATCGTACCAACCTCTATAGATAATGCACACATCCCATATCCCATGTATATTAATTGAAAATCTTTTAAAAAGTTGTAACTTGTTGTAAAATAACTTATGATTTTATAGTGTCGAGAAATTTAAATAAAGGAAAAAATTTCTCCCCGCAGAAAGTAGATATACAATAAATATGCAAGAGAGAATATTTATTATAAAGAGGGAGAAGAGAGATGAGATGTAATGATTCTTTGATTATAAACTCTTCTTCTTATTTTGTTATACAAAAGAGTGAGATGAGTGATAGTATTTATAGTGAACAACAATACATAAAATAACAAAGATGGTGCTTAATTTGGTAAATGAGTGGGTGATCATAGTGCTTGATGAGTAGATGATCATAGTGCTTGAGTTGGTAAAGGAGTGGATGATCATTTCAATGTTTATCTTATAACACTCCCCCTTGATCATCCATCTTGTATTACGTAGTGCCTCGTTAAAAACCTAGTCATGGAAAACCCAATGGGAAAAACCATAGTAAGGTAAAAAGAGTACAACTACGTAAGCTCCCCCTCGAATGAGCAATCATAGATCCTTCTGATGGCGCATTCCAATGTTATGGACATGTTTTCTAAATACCGAGGTAGGTAGTGATTTTGTGAAGAGGTCGGCTGCATTGTCGCATGATCGAACATATCTTACTTCGATCTCTTTATTCTTCTCGAGCTCTTGAGTGTATGAGAAGAACTTCGGAGGTATATGTTTGGTTCTATCGCTTTTGATATATCCTTCCTTTGTTTGAGAAACACATGCTGCATTATCTTCATATAGAATAGTTGGCTCCGTATTTTCGCCAATCCCACTGCTTGAACAGATATGTCGGCTTATTGATCTTAGCCATACACATTCTCTACTTGCTTCATGGAGTGCAATGATCTCAGCGTGATTTGAAGAAGTAGCAACAAGTGTCTGCTTCTGAGAACGCCAAGATATGGCAGTGCCTCCAATTGTAAAAACATATCCTGTCTGGGATCGAGCTTTGTGTGGATCTGACAAATAACCTGCATTTGCAAAACCAATCATTTGACCTTTTGAACTTTTAGGATAAAACAAGCCTAAATCAGTTGTTCCTTGAAGGTAACGAAAGACATGTTTAATTCCATTCCAATGTCTTCGTGTAGGAGACGAACTGAATCTCGCTAAAAGATTAATGGCAAAAGATATGTCAGGTCGAGTACAATTTGCAAGATACATAAGAGCTCCAATTGCACTTAAATATGGAGTTTCAGGACCAAGTATTTCTTCATTTTCCTCAGATGGTCGAAACGGATCATTTTCGACATTAAGTGATCTAACGACCATCGGGGTGCTAAGAGGAGTTTCTTTATCCATGTTAAAGCGTTTTAATACTCGTTTGGTATATGTAGACTGGTGTACAAATATACCCTTTCGAGAATGCTCAATTTGTAATCCTATACAATATTTTGTCTGCCCGAGATCTTTCATCTCAAATTCTCCTTTCAGATAGTTTGATGCCTTTTGGATTTCGTTTTGAGTTCCAATAATATTAAGATCATCAACGTACACCGCGATTATCACAAATCCGGATGTTGTTTTCTTTATGAAAACACAAGGACATATAAGATCATTCGTGTATCCTTCTTTTGTTAAGTGTTCACTGAAACGATTATACCACATTCGTCCATATTGTTTTAACCCATATAATGATCTTTGCAATTTTATTTCACATAACTCTTTAGGTTTGGAACTTAACGTTTCTGGCATTTTAAATCCATCTGGGATTCTCATATAGATATCAGTGTCTAATGATCCATATAAATATGCCGTAACGACTTCCATGAGACGCATTTCTAAATTTGCATTGGCCGCTAGGCTCATCAGGAATCTAAATGTGATTGCGTCCATAACAGGAGAATAAGTTTCCTCATAATCAATTCCTGGCCTTTGAGAGAAACCTTGGGCTACAAGACGAGCTTTGTATCTTGTAATCTCGTTTTTCTCATTTCTTTTTCGGACAAACACCCATTTGTACCCAACAGGTTTTACATCTTTGGGTGTGAGAACAATAAGTCCGAATATATTTCGTTTGTTAAGCGAATCTAATTCGACTTGAATTGCATCTTTCCATTTTATCCAGTCATGTCTCTTTTGACATTCATATACAGACTTTGGTTCTGGATCTTCGTTTTCTTCATTTATTTCCTTTGCTAAAAGGTATGAGAAAACGTCATCAATATCATCTATCTCATTTCGTTTCCATATCTTTCCATTATGGATGTAATTGATAGAAATCTCGTGATTTCCTTCAGATTCATGATGCTCTATATTGTCGTTAGATTCACAATTTTCTTCGCCCAAAATATTTTCTGTTATTTTGGGAGTATCATGCTTTTCACATTCCTTACGTTTTCTAGGAAGTTTATCCTTTGAACCAATAGGTCTACCGCGCTTTAAACGTGTTCCTGATTCACGTGTATCAACTGCCGTTCCACCGTTTTGTGGTATTTCAATACGAGCAGGAGTATTTGCAGCGGGTATATGTGATTTAGTTACCATTTTGGTATCAACAAATGCATCAGGTAGCTGATTTGCTATATTTTGTAAATGCATGATACGTCGAACTTCTAGTTCTGACTGTTTCGTAGGAGGATCAAGGTGTAATAACGATGGTACACTCCATTTGATCTCTTTTCCTATTTGTTTATTGTCTCCCCCTAGAGTTGGGAATTCTTTCTCATTGAAATGACAATCGGCAAATCGTGCCGTAAACACATCACCAGTTTGTGGTTCTAGGTATCTTATTATTGATGGAGAATCATAGCCAATATATATTCCCAACCGTCTTTGCGGTCTCATCTTTGTACGTTGTGGTGGTGCTATTGGAATATAAACCGCACAACCAAAGATTTTTAGATGAGAGATATTTGGTTCTTTTCCAAATGCTAACTGTAATGGAGAATATCTATGGTATGCACTTGGTCTTATCCGAATTAGTGCTTCTGCATGCAAAATAGCATGTCCCCATACAGAGGTTGGGAGTTTTGATCTCATGATCAATGGCCTTGCAATTAGTTGCAGCCGTTTAATTAATGATTCTGCCAAACCATTTTGTGTATGAACATGAGCAACAGAATGCTCTACTTCAATCCCTGATACCATACAATAATCATTAAAAGCTTGGGATGTGAATTCACCAGCGTTATCTAATCTAACTCTTTTAATTGGATAATCTGAGAACTGTGCTCTTAATTTGATTATCTGAGTTAGAAATCTCGCAAATGCCATATTTCGAGATGATAACAAACAAACATGTGACCATCTACTCGATGCATCGATTAATACCATAAAGTAGTAGAATGGTCCACACGGTGGATGTATTGGTCCACAAATATCACCTTGGATTCTTTCCAAAAACTTTGGTGATTCTTTGTCAATTTTGGTTGGTGATGGTCTTATGATTAATTTCCCAAGAGCACACGCATCACATGTCATTTTACTACTTTGGTATATATCTTGGGTTTTTATTGAATGACCATGTGAGCTTTCAATGATTTTTCGCATCATTGTAGTGCCTGGGTGACTAAGACGATCATGCCATAATGTAACATCTTCTGGATTTCTTTTGATCACAAGATGTGATTCTATAGCATCAATATAAGTGTGATGCAATCCAGAAGGAAGTTCTGGAAATTTTTCCAGTACAAGGCTTTTGCCTGATTTTTCAGAAGTTATATACAAATACTTCTTTTCATTCTCAGTTGCAGACTGAGTGTTATACCCTTGACGGTATATATCTTTGAAACTCAACAAATTTTTCTTAGAATTTGGAGAATATAAGGCATTATCTATGGAAAACTTTGTTCCATTAGGCAACATAAAGTTTGCCTTGCCAATTCCTTCGATCAGGTCTGTAGGACCTGATATTGTGTTTACAGTCATTTTTACTGACTTTAAAGTAGAGAAATATCTCTTATCCTTCAGTATAGTGTGCGTTGTGCCACTTTTTGGTATGCAAACTTATCTACCAATTTGTTTAGTTGTTGTTCCATTTGCTTTCTTATCCATTTCTGTAACACACAGTTAATATCAATAAAGAAAATAAAGTTTCATAAGTAGACATATTATGCATCAATAACAAGTACACAATAATTATACATTAGATATTTTGAAATACAACATTATTTTGAAAGTGAAATACATAATATTTTATGGCATCACTAGGCATTATTAAGCTTGTCAGTACAAGCACTTCAATTATTTTGATGAGTGGCCTCGTCGAAATCTCCCATAAAGTCAGAGGATTTGAGGTATGTCGATGTTGTACCCACAAGGTGTTCATTGAGATTTACTTCCTTTGCCTTGCCTTTAATAGATTCTTGGTACAATTGGCATAGATGCCGAGGAGTTCGACATACTTGAGACCAGTGTCCCTTCGATCCACATCTGTAACAGACGTTCTCATTTTTATGAGCAGGGTTTTCTTGGCTTTCTTTCCCTTTTACCCGATCAGATCGATTCCATGTGTTGGATCCCCTTCCTCTTGGGTTGTTACTCCTTTCATGGTTGCGGTTAAATCGATAACCACGACCACGACCAAAACCACGATTGTGACCACGGCCACGACCACGCCCACGATAGGAATAATTTCCTTTTTCCGGATTTTTTATATCCGTTGCATTTACCTCAGGAAATGCTTTGTTTCCCGTGGGTCGGGCATTGTGGTTTTTAATGAGGAGTTCATTATTTCTCTCCGCTATTATAAGCGCCACAGCGAGTTCAGAGAACCTCGTATACCCACAATTTCTATATTGTTCTTGTAGAACATAATGATTTTTGTGGAACGTTTGGTAAGTTTTCTCGAGCATTTCTGCTTCTGACACAGGCTTACCGCAATAATCTAATTGCGCCGCTATTCTCAATATAGCGAAATTGTACGTTTCCACTTTTTCAAAATCTTGAAATCGTAGATTTTTCCTCTCATCGAGTGCATGGGGAGAGTAATTTTCTTTTGGTTATCAAACCTCTCCTTTGGAGCTTTCCAAAGATCAAAGGGATCTTTGGTTCTCGCATAATCATGCGTAAGATTTTCATCTAGATGCCTTTTCAGAAATATCACGGCCTTAGCCTTTTCATGAGAGGTTGATATGTTGCCTTCTTTTATTGTTTCGAGTATTTTCTCGGAATCTAGATGAAGCTCCATGTTTGTAACTCATGCCGTGTAGTTTGTCCCAGTTACTTCCAAAGCCGGAAACTGAAGTTTCTCGATTTTTGTCATTTGTATTTCTAAAGCACATAAATAAAAATTATTAGAATATTATTAATATTAAAAGGAACCGTTTACATTAATCATGCAAGCAATTACAAGGAGAAGCAACGTAAAGAAAAATAAACCGATATTCATTTTAAATTCACCCGGAGTAAATTCTCCAACGAATAAACCGTAAACAGAAACACAAATAAAAATTGCACATAAAATCAAAAATGCGCGAATCATCTTTCTTGAAATGAAAAATCGGAAAAGAGCGATTTGGAAATATTTGAGAGAAGATGAAATGTTTTGGATGAGGAAATGAAGTGAAAATGAGTTGTATTTATAGATAGAAATTACTGTTCATGACCGTTGGAGAAAGAGAAAATTTTTGAAAATTTTTCTTTGGTTGGGGTTAAATCGAGTGCACCAAAAATCAGTCTGAAAATATTGTATTAAACAGTCATTCAAATTTATAAAATTTCATAAAAATTAATAGAAGTAAAAAAAATATGGCAATGAAATATTTATGTTATGACAACAAATCAAGCGACGGCTCAGCCGGTCAATGCAGAGTAATAAATAAATTATACGGCGGCTCGGCCGACCAATTAATAATAAACAGAATATAAGACGGCTCGGCCGACCAATAAATAATAAAAAGAATATAAGGCGGCTCGGCCGATCAATAAATTAATTAAATTACTAATAAATAATATAGGCGGTATTTCGGCCATTATAACATGATATAAATAATAGTAGGGGCGGTATACCGACCATTATAGCAGGGTATAAATGATACAAATAAATTTTACCAATTTAGAGGACGATCGTGCTGATAACGTGTTGTAAAATAACTTATGATTTTATAGTGTCGAGAAATTTAAATAAGGGCGAAAATTTCTCCCCGTAGAAAGAAGATATACAATAAATATGCAAGAGAGAATATTTATTATAAAGAGGGAGAAGAGAGATGAGATGTAATGATTCTTTGATTATAAACTCTTCTTCTTATTTTGTTATACAAAAGAGTGAGATGAGTGATGGTATTTATAGTGAACAACAATACATAAAATAACAAAGATGATGCTTAATTTGGTAAATGAGTGGGTGATCATAGTGCTTGATGAGTAGATGATCATAGTGCTTGAGTTGGTAAAGGAGTGGATGATCATTTCAAGCACCATCTTATAAGATAAACATTGAAATGATCTTCCACTCCTTTACCAACTCAAGCACTATGATCATCTACTCATCAAGCACTATGATCACCCACTCATTTACCAATTTAAGCATCATTTTTGTTATTTTATGTATTGCTTTCATGATTAATGTAAACGGTTCCTTTTAATATTAATAATATTCTAATAATTTTTATTTATGTGCTTTAGAAATACAAATGGCAAAAATCGAGAAACTTCAGTTTCCGGCCTTGGAAGTAACTGGGACAAACTACACGGCATGGGTTACAAACATGGAGCTTCATCTAGATTCCGAGAAAATACTCGAAACAATAAAAGAAGGCAACATATCAACCTCTCATGAAAAGGCTAAGGCCGTGATATTTCTGAGAAGGCATCTAGATGAAAATTTTACGCATGACTATGCGAGAACCAAAGATCCCTTAGATCTTTGGAAAGCTCCGAAGGAGAGGTTTGATAACCAAAAGAAAATTACTCTCCCCATGCACTCGATGAGTGGAAAAATCTACGATTTCAAGATTTTGAAAAAGTGGAAACGTACAATTCCGCTATATTGAGAATAGCGACGCAATTAGATTATTGCGGTAAGCCTGTGTCGGAAGCAGAAATGCTCGAGAAAACTTACCAAACATTCCACAAAAATCATTATGTTCTACAAGAACAATATAGAAATTGTGGGTATACGAGGTTCTCTGAACTCGCTGTGGCGCTTATAATAGCGGAGAGAAATAATGAACTCATCATTAAAAACCACAATGCCTGACCCACGGGAACCAAAGCATTTCCTGAGGTAAATGCAACGGATATAAAAAATCCGGAAAAAGGAAATTATTTCTATCGTGGGCGTGGTCGTGGCCGTGGTCACAATCGTGGTTTTGGTCGTGGTCGTGGTTATCGATTTAACCGCAACCATGAAAGGAGTAACAACCCAAGAGGAAGGGGATCCAACACATGGAATCGATCTGATTGGGTAAAAGGGAAAGAAACCCAAGAAAACCCTACTCATAAAAATGAGAACGTCTGTTACAGATGTGGATCGAAGGGACACTGGTCTCAAGTATGTCGAACTCCTCGGCATCTATGCCAATTGTACCAAGAATCTATTAAAGGCAAGGCAAAGGAAGTAAATCTCAATGAACACCTTGTGGGTACAACATCGACATACCTCGAATCCTCTGACTTTATGGGAGATTTCGACGAGGCCACTCATCAAAATAATTGAAGTGCTTGTACTGATCAAGCTTAATAATGCCTAGTGATGCCATAAAATATTATGTATTTCACTTTCAAAATAATGTTGTATTTCAAAATATCTAATGTATAATTATTGTGTACTTGTTATTGATGCATAATA
Organism: Brassica napus; assembly: GCF_020379485.1. NCBI lineage: Eukaryota > Viridiplantae > Streptophyta > Magnoliopsida > Brassicales > Brassicaceae > Brassica > Brassica napus. Next base: position 3,458,998 of record NC_063448.1, on the reverse strand, counting down.
TGTTTACTTATGAAAGTTTATTTTCTTTATTGATATTAACTGTGTGTTACAGAAACGGATAAGATAGCAAATTGAACAACAACTAAACAAATTGGTAGAGAAGTTTGCATGCCAGAAAGTGGCACAACGCACACTATACTGAAGGATAAGAGATATTTCTCTACTTTAAAGTCAGTAAAAATGACTGTAAACACAATATCAGGTCCTACAGACATGATCGAAGGAATTGGCAAGGCAAACTTTATGTTGCCTAATGAAACAAAGTTTTTCATAGATAATGCCTTATATTCTCCAAATTCTAAGAGAAATTTGTTGAGTTTCAAAGATATATACCGTCAAGGGTATAACACTCAGTCTGCAACTGAGAATGGAAAGAAGTATTTGTATATAACTTCTGAAAAATCAGGCAAAAGCCTTGTACTGGAAAAATTTCCAGAACTTCCTTCTGGATTGCATCACACTTATATTGATGCTATAGAATCACATCTTGTGATCAAAAGAAATCCAGAAGATGCTACATTATGGCATGATCGTCTTGGTCACCCAGGCACTACAATGATGCGAAAAATCATTGAAAGCTCACATGGTCATTCAATAAAAACCCAAGATATATACCAAAGTAATAAAATGACATGTGATGCGTGTGCTCTTGGAAAATTAATCATAAGACAATCACCAACCAAAATTGACAAAGAATCACCAAAGTTTTTGGAAAGAATCCAAGATGATATTTGTGGACCAATATATCCACCGTATGGACCATTCTACTACTTTATGGTATTAATCGATGCATCGAGTAGATGGTCACATGTTTGTTTGTTATCATCTCGAAATATGGCATTTGCGAGATTTCTAACTCAGATAATCAAATTAAGAGCACAGTTCTCAGATTATCCAATTAAAAGAGTTAGATTAGATAACGCTGGTGAATTCACATCCCAAGCTTTTAATGATTATTGTATGGTATCAGGGATTGAAGTAGAGCATTCTGTTGCTCATGTTCATACACAAAATGGTTTGGCAGAATCATTAATTAAACGACTGCAACTAATTGCAAGGCCATTGATCATGAGATCAAAACTCCCAACCTCTGTATGGGGACATGCTATTTTGCATGCAGAAGCACTAATTCGGATAAGATCAAGTGCATACCATAGATATTCCCCATTACAGTTAGCATTTGGAAAAGAACCAAATATCTCTCATCTAAAAATCTTTGGTTGTGCGGTTTATATTCCAATAGCACCACCACAACGTACAAAGATGAGACCGCAAAGACGGTTGGGAATATATATTGGCTATGATTCTCCATCAATAATAAGATACCTAGAACCACAAACTGGTGATGTGTTTACGGCACGATTTGCCGATTGTCATTTCAATGAGAAAGAATTCCCAACTCTAGGGGGAGACAATAAACAAATAGGAAAAGAGATCAAATGGAGTGTACCATCATTATTACACCTTGATCCTCCTACGAAACAGTCAGAACTAGAAGTTCGACGTATCATGCATTTACAAAATATAGCAAATCAGCTACCTGATGCATTTGTTGATACCAAAATGGTAACTAAATCACATATACCCACTGCAAATACTCCTGCTCGTATTGAAATACCACAAAACGGTGGAACGGCAGTTGATACACGTGAATCAGGAACACGTTTAAAGCGCGGTAGACCTATTGGTTCAAAGGATAAACTTCCTAGAAAACGTAAGGAATGTGAAAAGCATGATACTCCCAAAATAACAGAAAATATTTTGGGCGAAGAAAATTGTGAATCTAACGACAATATAAAGCATCATGAATCTGAAGGAAATCACGAGATTTCTATCAATTACATCCATAATGGAAAGATATGGAAACGAAATGAGATAGATGATATTGATGACGTTTTCTCATACCTTTTAGCAAAGGAAATAAATGAAGAAAACGAAGATCCAGAACCAAAGTCTGTATATGAATGTCAAAAGAGACATGACTGGATAAAATGGAAAGATGCAATTCAAGTTGAATTAGATTCGCTTAACAAACAAAATATATTCGGACCTATTGTTCTCACACCCAAAGATGTAAAACCTGTTGGGTACAAATGGGTGTTTGTCCGAAAAAGAAATGAGAAAAACGAGATTACAAGATACAAAGCTCGTCTTGTAGCCCAAGGTTTCTCTCAAAGGCCAGGAATTGATTATGAGGAAACTTATTCTCCTGTTATGGACGCAATCACATTTAGATTCCTGATGAGCCTAGCGGCCAATGAAAATTTAGAAATGCGTCTCATGGATGTCGTTACGGCATATTTATATGGATCATTAGACACTGATATCTATATGAGAATCCCAGATGGATTTAAAATGCCAGAAACGTTAAGTTCCAAACCTAAAGAGTTATGTGAAATAAAATTGCAAAGATCATTATATGGGTTAAAACAATATGGACGAATGTGGTATAATCGTTTCAGTGAACACTTAACAAAATAAGGATACACGAATGATCTTATATGTCCTTGTGTTTTCATAAAGAAAACAACATCCGGATTTGTGATAATCGCGGTGTACGTTGATGATCTTAATATTATTGGAACTCAAAACGAAATCCAAAAGGCATCAAACTATCTAAAAGGAGAATTTGAGATGAAAGATCTCGGGCAGACAAAATATTGTCTAGGATTACAAATTGAGCATTCTCGAAAGGGTATATTTGTACATCAGTCTACATATATCAAACGAGTATTAAAACGCTTTAACATGGATAAAGCAACTCCTCTTAGCACCCCGATGGTTGTTAGATCACTTAATGTTGAAAATGATCCGTTTCGACCATCTGAGGAAAATGAAGAAATACTTGGTCCTGAAACTCCATATTTAAGTGCAATTGGAGCTCTTATGTATCTTGCAAATTGTACTCGACCTGACATATCTTTTGCCATTAATCTTTTAGCGAGATTCAGTTCGTCTCCTACACGAAGAAATTGGAATGGAATTAAACATGTCTTTCGTTACCTTCAAGGAACAACTGATTTAGGCTTGTTTTATCCTAAAAGTTCAAAAGGTCAAATGATTGGTTTTGCAGATGCAGGTTATTTGTCAGATCCACACAAAGCTCGATCCCAGACAGGATATGTTTTTACAATTGGAGGCACCGCCATATCTTGGCGTTCTCAGAAGCAGACACTTGTTGCTACTTCTTCAAATCACGCTGAGATCATTGCACTCCATGAAGCAAGTAGAGAACGTGTATGGCTAAGATCAATAAGCCGACACATCTGTTCAAGTAGTGGGATTGGCGAAAATACGGAGCCAACTATTCTATATGAAGATAATGCAGCATGTGTTGCTCAAACAAAGGAAGGATATATCAAAAGCGATAGAACCAAACATATACCTCCGAAGTTCTTCTCATACACTCAAGAGCTCGAGAAGAATAAAGAGATCAAAGTAAGATATGTTCGATCATGCGACAATGCAGCCGACCTCTTCACAAAATCACTACCTACCTCGGTATTCAGAAAACATGTCCATAACATTGGAATGTGCCATCAGAAAGATCTATGATTGCTCATTCGAGGGAGAGCTTACGTAGTTGTACTCTTTTTACCTTACTATGGTTTTTCCCATTGGGTTTTCCATGACTAGGTTTTTAACGAGGCACTACGTAATACAAGATGAATGATCAAGGGGGAGTGTTATAAGATAAACATTGAAATGATCATCCACTCCTTTACCAACTCAAGCACTATGATCATCTACTCATCAAGCACTATGATCACCCACTCATTTACCAAATTAAGCACCATCTTTGTTATTTTATGTATTGTTGTTCACTATAAATACCATCACTCATCTCACTCTTTTGTATAACAAAATAAGAAGAAGAGTTTATAATCAAATAATCATTACATCTCATCTCTCTTCTCCCTCTTTATAATAAATATTATGTCTTGCATATTTATTGTATATTTTCTTTCTGCGGAGAGAAATTTTCGCCTTTATTTAAATTTTTCGACGCTATAAAATCATAAGTTATTTTACAACAGTAACTTCAATTTTGTATTAATTACAAAGTAAATTGATGAGGTGACAACATTACAATGAATTTAGCCAAACCATAGTGTAATATTAATTTGCTCTAGAGTTAAACAGACGGACAAAAATAATAACGGCCGAATATAACATTGGCTCTTTAGCAATAATTAACTCGAATCTATTGGCCCTATCGATTTGATATTAGCAAACGAACCTATTGGCTAAAGAAACATCTGGGAAACATACATATAGTAAACGAGTACAATAGACCAAATGTAATCATATTATAATAAAGTTTTATATGTAATATAGAAAATATAGATATCGATGTAGATATATATTTCTGAAAGCAACGTTTTAATCAAACAACACATACATTTAAAAACTGAAAAAGGTATTAGCCCTATTGATTAATAGTGTAAGTTTATTCAGCATAATATATACATTGACAGTTATCCAATTGTATTATGATTAAAGTTGAAAGAAGAATGTGGCGAATGTGATTCTTTGTGGATTATAGTATAGTTTGTGTACAATTTGTCTAAATTCATTCTAAAAATATGCAGTAAAACAAAAAATGAAACACATTCTTCTTTGTTATTTTGTTCATCACATAAGCTAAGTAATCAGGAATCTCTAAATTAATATGCTTGGAACGTATGTGATAAACAAATAAAAAATTATTTTATACTTTAAACAAAAATATAAGAAAACCATGTCAGTAGAAAACATGTATAATATAAAGTTTGTCTATTATTGATGTTGGTTAAATATCATTGAAATTTCAACCGAATCGAACCGAAATCAATCACTTACATTCAGTGGGGCTTATCGGGATAGGGATTTCATAAAATTTTAGGTTTTTGCCAAATTCTCCTTTATTGGACAAGGTATTTATAAAAAGTTTTACAAATCTCCTCTTATTGGATATAGCATTTATAAAAATCTTAATAAATTATCCCTTATTGAAAAATATGGATTTCATTAATGAGATTCATCGAAAGTTATTTTAGATATTAAAAATTATCATTTACCTTTCAAATTCAATAGAATCAAATACCACCCAAATAGATAGAATTTAGAAAAAAACAATTATTTCATCTCTTGCGTCAAAGAATCAAATAAAATGTTAGCGCCAGAATAAATTGTCAAACACAGCCCGATTTTCTATGGTAGAATAGTGAGCCACTGACAGAAATCAAAACGTGAGACTTATGTAGTTTTTATACAAAGTATGTGTATATGTATTAGCAAGTTCAATTTTTTTTTTTTTGTATTTCACATTTCAGAGTTCTTATACAAGTTTGAAAATAATCATTCTTGGTGCTATGCCTCTTCCAATCGTTACTATCTAACAAATTGTAGGAGAAAAAATATTAGTTATTATTGTATTATAGAGTCACGAGACTTGCACCCAAGCTTCTTTCTCAATTTCATTGTATTGCTACAATTTTGTTTTTGCAGGTTTAATTGTCATGCTTTATTGTTAATATTATCTAAAAGAAATGACAATGTGTTTTAAATTTCAGATTCTTCTATCAAGGATCAAGCAGTTAATGAGAATGAATAACTACAGTTAAGAAAATGTAGAAAAAGGAAAACAAGCTCTCAATCAGACGTGGATATCTTATATATTAAAACAGAAATCACAATTTTGATTCATGTGTGATTTTTTAAAAAATGGATCTACTAGACATATTCCTCGAAAGTCATGTTATATTTAATATCTAATTTTATCATTTAAATTTTGGGTCTACCAAGTTACAAAACTTAGTTTATTATAAACTATAATTTCTATCTATAGTTATATATTTTAAGTTTTATATAATTTTATTTAAATAAGCATTGTCATGTCTCTCATTTGTTTTAGTTTATTTTTAAGAGTTAAAAACTGAAACAGAGTAATACATCGTTTGTGTTTTGCTTTGGTCAAAAAAAATTTTTTATAATTTTTTTTATCATAAATGATAGAGTTGGGCAAAATATCAGGATCCAAAGAACCGAATCGAACCCGATCCGAAGAGTAGTACCGAAGGTAAACCTAAATTGATTAATACATGATTGGATATACAATTTAATATAGGTAGAACCAGATTCAAACCCGACTCGAACAAAATATTTCGGGTACCCTAAAATGCTCAAAACACCGGAATATCTAAAAACTTATTTTCCATCATAATTTCCAAATAAATCCAATTTTATTTTAATTTTAGATATTTACTTTTTTATTAATTAAATTTATATGTTTTATATTATTTAAGTTTTGGATTTTTAGAATTTAAGGTATATTTTAAATTTTCAATTGCTTACATAATTTAAATGGATACCCAAACAAACCCCGCAATGTTAAGAATAAAGTTTAAATCTATAAGCCTATAAATCTAAAATTCGAATAGACTTAAATTAAAACCGAACGGATCCCGATTAAGATATAGAAGATTATGTGTTTTATTTATTTAAAAATAATATAAGATTATGTGTTTAGTTTTTCTCCTAGTATATTTAATGTTTATTTGGGTTTATATATGAACCGTTTTTTTTAACAAAAAGCAATACCAAAGATATGCATCTATATATATATATATTGGGGTTGCTTACATATTATATAATACAATTGTGTTTTAATCATGTTTTAAATAATTTGAAATTTTGTGTTATAATCATTTTTTAAATAAGAATATGAGGATATAAATATTTTAGATGTAAGTGCCCAAATATATTCATTCATTAATAAGGAACATCAAAAATATTCATACCTATGTATTGTTATGAAATCCTCGTTTATAGTAACACTATAGATTGGAATCATGACATTAATGGCCAAAGATATGATCTTTGATTTATTTACAGTTGGTGACATTAAAATATATTGCTTAAATCTTTCTTTAAACTAGATTTTAGGTTGTTTATTTATTAGTACTAATTAATATAGTAATGATATTCTATTGTAAATAATTAAAAAAAACTAAGGGCGGAATCCTAATAGAGATTATGCTTTAATAGTATAGATATTATACCTCTATATGCTAAATATTTAAATATTTGTCGATGTTAACTTTTAAAATTATAAATATATTTTTTTAAATAAAAAAAATCATATTATGATTAATGTTTACTACCTTAAACCAATGAAAACAAATTTTAAACTATATAGTTTATTTTAAAAATTAAACAAAAACTAAATATTTAATTATTTACTCGATAATACAAATATATGAAGCGAAAAGTTTAATTTTTTAAAAAGTTTAATTTTTTAAAAACTTTATAAATTTTTGAAATGTTACAATATCTTTGAATATGACAATAAAACAATATTGTCGTTAAAAAGGATGTGATTAAGTTGGTGAATAATTTCTTGGTCACAGGTGAAATGGACCCACTGTTAAATATAACTAACATTTGTATGATCCAAAAAATAGAGAGACCTACAAGGATGACGGAACTCAGGCCGATAAGCTTATGTAACGTTGGTTATAAGATTATCTCGAAAGTTTTGTGTCAAAGGTTGAAAAGTTGTCTTCCCCGTCTAATTTCGGAAACACAATCAGCCTTTGTGGCAGGAAGGTTAATATCGGATAATATTCTTATTGCGCAGGAAATGTTTCATGGTTTGCGAACTAATAAGTCTTGTCAAAATAAGTTTATGGTAATTAAAACGGATATGAGTAAGGCATATGATCAGATAGAGTGGAATTTTATTGAAGCTCTCCTACAAAAAATAGGATTTGATCCACATTGGGTTAAATTAATGTGAGGGTGTATATCTTCAGTTCAATATATGGTACTTATCAATGGACAGCCAAGAGACCTTATAATTCCTCAACGGGGATTACGTCAAGGGGATCCCTTATCCCCTTATTTATTTATTTTGTGTACTGAATCTTTAATTACAAATATAAAAAAAAAAGCGGAATGGGAAAAACAATTAACTGGTACGAAGGTAGCAAGAGCGTGTCCGGCAATTTCTCATTTGCTATTTGCAGATGATAGTCTTTTCTTCTTAAGGCAAACAAAGAAGAGTGTCAAACTATTCTCAGGATTCTAAAGGACTATGAGGCTGTTTCAGGGAAACAAATTAACTTTCAGAAATCATCAATTCAATTTGGACATAAGATTGAGAAAACCAGTCGCCAAGAGTTGAGAGATATTTCGAGAATTCAGAACCTAGGCGGGATGAGATCTTATTTAGGACTGCCAGAAAGTCTAGGAGGATCTAAGGTACAAGTGTTTGGCTTTGTACAAGAGCGTCTAAATAATAGGGTAAGTGGATGGACGTTTAGATTTTTCACCAAGGGAGGAAAAATAAGTGATTATTAAATCGGTGATCACGGCTCTGTCAAATCATGTGATGTCTGTGTATCGGTTACCGAAAGCCACAGTAAAGAAATTAACGAGTGCAGTAGCTCAGTTTTGGTGGAGTCCAGGTGGAAGTACAAGAGGTATGCACTGGAAATCATGAGATAAATTATGCGAACATAAGGATAATGGTGGGCTAGGATTCAAGGACTTGACTGATTTTAATACGGCGATGCTTGGAAAGCAGTTGTGGAGGCTGATCGAGAAGCCAGATGCCCTTTTCTCTCGAGTTTTCAAAGGACGGTATTACATGAATGCTTCACCCCTGTAACCGATTCGCTCATATTCCCCGTCATATGGCTGGAGGAGTATTATCTCTACTAGATCTCTGATTTGTAAAGGAATAATCAAAAGGGTTAGAACATGATCATCTATTTCAGTATGAAATGATCCCTAGATCCCATCCACTCGCCCGAGACCATCTAACAAAAACCTTCATAACAGTTACCCAGACCTCACAGTGGATTCTCTCGTTAAACAGAAATCCCGAACATGGAATCTACAGGCAATTAGGACTTTGGTGGAATCACACGATGCAAAAATGATTGAAAGTATTTCTTTGAGTAGAACTCAGATGGAAGATAGGAATGGATGGCACTTCATCAATAATGGGAAATATACAGTACAATCAGTTTGCTTGTTTGTCGTCATCTTTGGCGGAAATCAATGAAGGATCAGATCTACTATGGTCCTTTATCCCCAAATTCTTATGTCACGGGATATCATGGTGTAATGGTTGTTTCAGTGGAAGAGTACAAAAGAGAACTGTGTTGTGTGCAAATTGAGCAATGGAAGGCATGTAGGCAACGGTGGGTATGTTCGGGTTCCACTTAGGGTTATGTTGATGGTGCTTAGAGCTGAAGGTGAGCATGAAGAACACATAAGAGATGATCAAAGTCCTCAACATGTTCTTTCCAACTTTGTGTGCCCTATAATCCGCAAGCGGCGTGTGAAGGTAAAAGCATTGCGTTTGAGTTTACATTAAAAAAAAGGGTTAATTCTAGAAATACAAAAATTTACTTGGATTGTGGCTTTTCAGAATCAGAATGGCAGTAGTAGCAAGTGATCGTGCGTTACACATTATCTCTCTTACAAGTAAGATTCTTTATCATATTTCTTTGTATGGCCACTTTCTTTGTTGATATTTTTAAATGGATATTTTTTCTTTGACAGCAAGCAATGCTGACGTTTCAGAATCATCATCCACCAAGTTAGCCAATCCGATCTGAAGAGTAACCACATGATCTGAAGAATGATTGATATTATGTAAAGAGATGTCTTAACTCTCATCGTACCACTTTACGCATCAGTGTGCAGAGATCTTTTTGATACATTCATTGATAAACACATCTGAGACCCAATGTTCCTCTAAAAGAAAAAGAATGTCGGGTATGTCGGGTCACCAATCATTCAGTCTTTTTTATCAAATTGCAGACATAATATGACAAAATAGATGAATGCATAACAAAGTCAATTTTTTTTGTAAGAAAAAAAAAAGTCAAGACATAAGTGCTGAACTAAGAGACTGATCCACTTAACACACAAAAAGCACAAAATAACATAGTAATAGTACTCGGATAAATCACTGATCAACGAGTGGTCGAAGAAGGGCGGATGCCACGTTTCCTGTAGACATCGATCCCCAAACGCCAGGCTCCGCAAACACCGAAACGTTTCTTGAGCAGTGCAAATCTCTTCTTGTCTTTTTTTTTCTTCTTCTTCTCCTTCTCCTCAGAAAAGCTCCAATGCTTACCTTGGAAAGTCAATGATCGTGAAGACTCATCATAGACCCGTCTAATGATGGCTTTGCGGTAACACGGCTCACCAAGCCGATCCTTGGCCAAGTCTTTGTATACCATGTAGACGACAACGCTCTTGGAGTCGAGTCTCGGCGGATCCGCATCACTGAGACTTCGAATGGCCACTTGCTCAATGTAGAAATCAGAGAGTTGGCTCTGCAAAAAAAAAAAAGACAATAGAAAATTTCATGATCGGCAATAATCAAATTGAAACAAACAACAATGCAAAAAAAAAAAAAAAAAACTTACGTCAGTCATACCCCTATCGCAGGTACTGTGTGCAAGATCCAAATACAAACGAACCCAATCAGTGTTTCGCAGCTCGTGTTCATTCAACTACAAAAGTCAATGAAAACACACATGAATAGGGGAAATCAAAATTGTGTTTAATAGGTGTTAATTCAATTGTGTTTACCCTGTAAAAACGCCGCTGGGCAAACATCTCTGAGGAGGGCCAGCGAGGCAGAGGACTACACGTGTAGGTTGGTCGGCAAAGTCGAGGCTGCTCCTCTGAACCTCGGGGTCTAGCTATGTGGACCGAGATATCCAGACGACCAATGCGGTTTTCACTAACAAGCGCATGGAAAGGAAGCGTACGACCAGAATCTGGACAGTCTGCAAACAGGGAGAGGTAGTACGGGGCAGCCCCGAAAGTCATACCCCTGTTGTAACTCTCTAAGTGTAAGAACTGCCTGTTAGTCCCCTGAAACAAGATAATCTCAAATGTATCAGAAAAATACTGATAAAAAGATTTGAAACAAGATTATATATTACCTCTAACAGATTGTAACGATGAAGTCCCAGCTGGGCATAAACCTTAACAAACGCTTCATCTTCAGGGTGCCAGTACCGCGCGTGCTCAAAGTGTATCAACCCATGTTTACGAGATGACATAGGACCATCAGTGGGTAAATCAAAACCCTAATTAAGGAATAAAATTATCAATTTAGGTTTGCAATTTCTTACCAAACAAATCAAATCATAGACGACATTCCAACAAAAAAGGAAAGAAAAACTTACATCGAACTTTATTACTTGAGGACGACCGTCTTCTCCCTCTCCTCTCTGGCAAGCCATGAGATTGTTTTTCTTAAGTTACGTTTTGATCGATACTTGGTGAAGAAGCTTAACCTAAGACAACATTGTCTTATATAGAACTATCCTCTCCCGCTCTCCCTTACTCTATTGATTGACAAAAAAGGATCGTATTCATATAGCCTTTGTGATTCTAATCACCTTCCTATTTCAGCGACTGGGCCTCTATTTCCTGGGCATCTCTTTCAATTATGAGATTCAATCTAACTTTGAATGAGATTCAATCTAACTTTGTGTTTCTTTGTTTGGAGTTCCTTCTGGGCTTGTTTTATTCCTAAAAGTAAACCTTTTAAAATAAAATTTTGTTTCAATATGTTTAAAGTTTTATATACAATTTTATTTTTTATTAATTAGCAATAATGAATTGCAAACTTTTTAAAAAATATACTTTAAAAAATACTATTGATTCAGAATTATGAGAAATTGATAATACAAAATAACATGTTTATTATACAAAAAAAATATGTTTTCATAAAAACACATAAACATACACTCCCTCTGTTTCATATTAAGTGTCGTTTTGGGTCTGTGCACACGGATTAAGGAAACAATTAATTTTGTACATTTCCTATACAAAAACACAATTACCAATACACCTAACCATATTTCAACCAATAGAAAAATAAATTACTGAATAAAACTAATAAATTTTACATTGAAAATCGAAAACGACACTTATTTTGTAACGAAAAAATTCTCTACAACCACACTTATTCAGAAACGAAGGGAGTATTAAAAAAAATAAAGAATATTATTCAGCATGCTCTGACAAAGCAGCGTAGGGTCCGTAATAAAATAGTGGGACTCCATGATGAGCAATGAAATTGGATTACAGAGGAAAATGGGATTTAGAAGGTGGCGGTGGATTATTTTGATGGTCTTTTTAGTACTACAAACCCAACGGACTTTGATAATTTTCTGGATGAGATAATGTCGTCTATTTCCCCCCAAATGAATCAGATACTATTGAGAACAGCAACAGAGGAAGAGGTTCGTCAGGCTTTATTCATGATGCATCCAGAGAAAGCGCCAGGCCCGGATGGAATGACAGCCCTGTTTTTTCAGCACTCCTGGCATATTATTAAGAAGGACTTGGTTGAGATGGTGAATAATTTCTTGGTTACAGGCAACTTGGATCCACGATTAAATATTACTAATATTTGCATGATTCCAAAAGTAGAGAGACCTACAAAGATGATGGAACTACGGCCGATAAGTCTATGCAATGTAGGTTACAAGATTATATCGAAAGTTCTATGTCAACGACTGAAAATTTGCCTCCCCCGATTAATTTCAAAGACGCAATCGGCTTTTATGGCAGGAAGGTTAATATCGGATAATATTCTTATAGCTCAGGAAATGTTTCATGGTCTGAGAACAAATAAGTCATGTCAAAATAAATTTATGGCCATTAAAACGGATATGAGCAAGGCGTATGATAGGATAGAGTGGCGTTTTATTGAGGCCCTTCTTAACAAAATGGGGTTTGATCCTCGCTGGATCAATCTAATGGTGGAATGTATCTCTTCGGTTCAATATAGGGTCCTCCTTAACGGCCAGCCGCGAGGCCTTATAATTCCCCAGCAAGGTCTACGTCAAGGGGATCCTTTGTCTCCGTATTTATTTATTATGTGTACTGAGGCTTTAATTGTGAATATCAAAAAAGCGGAGAGGGTAAAACAATTAACCGGTATGAAGGTAGCAAGAGCTTGTCCGGCAATATCGCATTTGTTATTTGCCGACGATAGCCTTTTCTTTTGCAAGGCAAACAGAGAAGAATGCCAAACTATTCTCAGGATTTTAAAAGAGTACGAGGCTGTTTCCGGGCAACAAATAAATTTTCAGAAATCTTCAATTCAATTTGGTCATAAGATTGAAGAGTCCAGTCGACAAGAGTTGAGGGATATTTTGGGTATTCAGAATTTAGGAGGAATGGGATCTTATCTAGGGTTACCCGAAAGCCTTGGGGGATCTAAAGTCCAAGTGTTCAGATTTGTTCAAGAACGTTTGAATAAGAGGGTAAATGGATGGACTTTTAGATATTTTACTAAAGGTGGGAAGGAGGTGATTATTAAGTCGGTGGTTACGACTGTGCCAAATCATGTCATGTCTGTTTATCGATTACCAAAAGCTACTGTTAAAAAATTAACGAGTGCAGTAGCTCAATTTTGGTGGAGTCCAGGAGGGAGCACAAAAGGCATGCATTGGAAATCATGGGATAAGTTATGCCTCCCCAAAGACAATGGTGGATTAGGTTTTAAGGATCTTATGGATTTTAACACGGCGATGCTTGGAAAGCAACTGTGGAGGCTGATTGAGAAACCAAACACTCTTTTCTCTAGATTCTTTAAAGGACGGTACTATAGGAATGCTTCACCCCTTGAACCGATCCGATCTTACTCCCCGTCATATGGCTGGAGAAGTATGATCTCTGCTAGATCTCTGGTTTGTAAAGGACTAATTAAAAGGGTGGGAACAGGTTCATCTATATGGAATGATCCTTGGATCCCAGCCACTCGCCCGAGACCAGCAAACAAAAATCTTCACAACAGTTACCCAGATCTCACAGTGGATTCCCTCATTAATTTGGAATCCCGAACTTGGAATCTTGAGGCAATCAGGGCTTTGGTGGATCCTCATGATGCACAAATTATTGAAAGTATTCCATTAAGTAGACATCAAATGGATGATAGGAATGGATGGCATTTCACTAATAATGGGAAATATTCGGTCAAATCAGGGTATCAGGTGGAACGGGTATATCCTGATAAGGAAAAACCACCAGAATTTTATGGACCCACAGTGGATCCGTTAAAAGCTTTCTGTTGGGAAGTGCGGTGCCCACCGAAGTTGAAGCACTTTTTATGGCAACTCGTTTCAGGTTGTATAGCGGTAATGAAGAATCTGCGGGGGAGAGGAATACAAGGGGAAATTTGTTGTGCTCGATGCGGAGACACGGAGGAATCAATTAATCATGTGTTTTTTGAATGTCCTCCAGCACGTCAAGTGTGGGCACTATCTAAAATACCATCGAGTCCGGATTTTTTTCCAACTTGTTCGTTTTTTGGTAACATGGATCATCTCTTTTGGCGAGTTACTCCAAAGATGGATGACCACCAATTTGCATGGATATTATGGTATATATGGAAAGGTCGGAACAATAAAGTGTTTAGTAATCTGGATATGGATCCAAGGGAAACACTTAGATTAGCAGAACTGGAATCGACACTTTGGGCTGAAGCACGGGTTAACACTGATCAACGAAGGGAGAGGCAAGTACAGGCCCGACCTACATTAGAAACTACAGGACGCTGGTGTTTTATAGATGGTTCGTGGAAAGAGAATGAACTATTTTCGGGACAAGGATGGTATAGTACCTTACCAGGTTTTGATGGTTTATTAGGAGCAAGAAATGTAAGGGCGTGTCTGTCTCCTCTTCATTCGGAGGTGGAGGCATTGATTTGGGCAATGGAATGTATGAAGAATCTAAGACAGTTTCAGGTTACGTTTGCAACGGATTGTTCTCAATTGGTGAAGATGGTTTCAGAACCAGAAGAATGGCCAGCATTTGAAACCTATCTGGAAGATATCAAGCTTTTACGAAGAAGCTTCTTCAACTCAGACATCATCCATGTTCCCCGAACGGAGAACCAAATGGCGGATAGCTTGGCACGTAGTGCTAGGAAACAACCATCTTTCGTCGTTCATATGGATGCGGAGTTGCCGATTTGGTTTACAGAGTCAATATGAGTCTGTGAATGTCTTGCTGTCAAAAAAAAAATATATATTATTCAGCATGCACGCGGCACGCCTGACCAATGTATCCTTATGCCCAAAAACTGTGTGTTATATAGCTAAAACATAAAACTTTTTTTTTTGTCAACTTCTGATTTTATTAAATATAAAGAATATAAACATTACATAGAATGAAACATGTGTAGCATAGCGAAATAATCTTCCCTACATGGCGTAACTGGGACATGCTATCTCGACCCTTCGCTTCACCGCCGGTGGAAATCCCTACCACTACCAGCGACGAGGCTTCAATCTACTCCTCATCTTGAAACTTTATTTCGCCTTGATCTTTTACTCTTCATATTCAATCTTTCGCTACCAACCACCGCTAAAGGCTTGAATCTCTTACAACCGCCGGTGAATTAGAACTGAGAAACACCAATTGATTCAAGTAAGAGACTCTTCATTGGTCCATTTTTATAAAAGATGCCAATTTCTACTGAATCCTCCTTAAATCAATTGAATCTATCTAAAATCACCATCGTCCTTTTCATCTGAGTTGCTCCACTTTCATGTTGACATATTAACTCTTAATCAATAAGAGATAAAAGAGCCTCATAGAAAAGGGATCTGTGCCCAACCAACAAAGAATTAGAGATTCAGACTCAAGCAAACGGAATATAAATTAACCATGCGAAAGATTATTAAAACTCAACCCAGAATCAAAGAACATAACAAATCCATGAAGAAAATCTTTGATTTTGAGTTGAAAACACCACAAAAATCGCCTAAGCGAAAACACAAATCGCCAACGCGAACTTGAAAATCCGATATAAGGAAAGAAAGGTACAGCGAGTCGTAGCGGGAGGGACGTCAGGATACCACGGCCCACGGGCAAGCCAAGAAAGATCGATCTGGATCGAAAGTATTATACAAACCAAAAAAAACAGACTCTTTCTCCCTCTAATCAATTTCTTTCCCTCTGAAAGATAATAATGTGGTAAGAGGGAAGAAGAAATAGTCTTGCCCGCTAAAAACATAAAACTTAAATCCAAATTGTAATCAGTTAAACGAGTATTAATTCAGCGACCATATGAGTTAGTTATTTATATATCGGTATTTTCCTTTGTTTTTCTAGAGTACATTGGTTACCGCGTGATAGTTCATGCACCACGTGATTGATTTTTGTGTTCTGACTTCCGAAGCTATTAAAGTGCGTGAACATCTCTTGGAAATTGTCGACAAAGAAAAATAGCTATATTATACGCAAACGCTACTATCCAAAGGAAGATACTTAAAGAAAGATAGCTTATCAACCACATTCTTCGGTCGACCACATGACGTGATCTGTCAAGTTGCTGATCGCAAGTCGTTAATGGGTCCCGCTTCTAACTTTGCATTTGGCTTTGACGCGTCTTCAAAAGAACAACTTCCACAACGGCACAAATTATTTGTGGGACTCGTCTTTGATTTTGTTTCTAAGTTATATGAGTATTTGTTTCTACAAAATTTGTCGCAGTTAGGAATCGGCGAAAATGTTGAGTTTCGTATAATACTCAGACAAGTTCAAGAGGAGAAGTTAAGGTCAGGTTTCAATAGTTCAAGTTCGATTATCTCTTTCTTGTGTTTTAACATGAGCATTAATTAGTGTGGTGTTTTAACTCTAGCATTAATTATGGTTCTTGATCTTATCTTTCAAATTTTAAGTGTAATCTATATTATTAAAAGAGAAGTACCCATTTGAAAATGTTTTTACTTCATTAATTAAACTTCCTATTTTTTTTTTGCTTGTCTTTTTCAGTTTCATTTATGAAATATCCTAAAACGAATAAAACTACCTAATTTATTACTTATCTTTTCAGTTAAATTAATGAAATCTATATTATTAAAAGAGAAGTACCCATCTATATTATTAAAAGAGAAGTACCCATTTGAAAATATTTTTACTTCATTAATTAAACTCCCTATTTTTTTTTCTTGTATTTTTCAGTTGCATTTATGAAATATCCTAAAACGAATAAAACTATCTAATTTATTACTTATCTTTTCAGTTAAATTAATGAAATCTATATTATTAAAAGAGAAGTATCCATCTATATTATTAAAAGAGAAGTACCCATTTGAAAATGTTCTTAATTCATTAATTAAACTCCCTATTTTTTTGCTTGTCTTTTTCAGTTGCATTTATGAAATATCCTAAAACGAATAAAACTACCTAATTTATTACTTATTACTAATAAACGAATAAAACTACCTAATTTATTACTAAAACTACCTAATTTATTACTTATCTTTTCAGTTAAATTAATGAAATCTATATTATTAAAAGATAAGTACCCATCTATATTATTAAAAGAGAAGTACTCATTTGACAATGTTCTTACTTCATTAATTAAACTTTCTTTTTTTTCTTGTCTTTTTCAGTTGCATTTATGAAATATCCTAAAACAAATAAAACTGCATAATTTATTATTTGTCTTTTCAGTTACATTAATGAAATATGCTTAAATGAATTTAAACTTCCTATTTTATTGTTTGTCTTTTTCAGTTACCTTAATAAAATATACTTAAATAAATTTGGACATAATATCATTTAATCAACCAAAAAAACTCATGAGTTATCCTTACGTGCATGATTTTAATAACGGAGATTTTTAAAAACGTGCATCATTAAAATATTACCTAAAACATGTATCACTAATATATAACATGCATCAATAAAACTAGAATTTGACTCACACAATTGTACGGATATTATTTTTAGTTGATTAAATTTAAAAATATTTAATTAGTCAAAAAATATTTAAGAATGGCTATGTTTTTAAAAATTATATGGTATAATTTGCTCATAACTCATTTGTCATTTGATAAATTGTTAGAAAGAAAATTTTAACATAATATAACTCAGTTGTCATTTGCTAAATTTGTGGTTTTTATTTATATTTTTTATTATTTAATTATAATATTTTTATTTTATATTTGAAAGATAAATAAATTTTCTTTCAAACAATATTTTTCTAAATGTATTTTTTTAAAAATAATCAATAAAAATTGTTATTATCATTGAATATCATTATTTTTGACATAATTTGAGTTTTCGTTTACATCAAAACTTATAATATTTTAGGATAATTTTAATTTAAAATGTAATTTTCATATTTTTCAAACAAATTCTAAAAATATTTTTTAAATATTTTGTTATAATTGTTAAAAAAATATTAAGTTGCATTTCAAATAAAAAAGTAAAGATATTAAAAATATTCTAATTAAAATAAGTAAAATTTAATATAGTTTTAAAGAAATGGTCAAAATAAAAAAAAAATACACATAAAATAATCATGATTTTTGTTAACTCGGCGGATCATTATTTATATGATATCGCACACGAAAGAAAAATTTATGTTTTTAAAATTATCTAATTAACTCTATATTCATTTTTTTATATTTTTTATATGATATCACACATTCGTAAAAAAATAGATAGTTTAAGATGCAAAAAAAATATTTACTTAATGAATATAATATGAACGAATATTACAAATACATCATTTAATAAAATAAATAATTAAAAACTGAAAAGTCATATCCGCGCTGGCGCGCGAATCAGGGTCTAGTCTATATTATTAAAAGAGAAGTACCCATTTGAAAATATTCTTACTTCATTAATTAAGCTCCCTATTTTTTTGCTTGTCTTTTTTCAGTTGCATTTATGAAATATCCTAAAACGAATAAAACTACCTAATTTATTACTTATCTTTTCAGTTAAATTAATGAAATCTATATTATTAAAAGAGAAGTATCCATTTGAAAATGTTCTTACTTCATTAATTAAACTCCCTATTTTTTGCTTGTTTTTTTAGTTGCATTTATGAAATATCCTAAAACGAATAAAACTACCTAATTTATTACTTATCTTTTCAGTTAAATTAATGAAATATGCTTAAATGAATTTAAACTTCCTATTTTATTGTTTGTCTTTTTCAGTTACCTTAATGAAATATCTTTAAATAAATTTGGACATAATGTCATTTAATCAACCAAGTAAACTCATGAGTTATCCTTACGTGCATAATTTTAATAATAGAAATTTTCAAAAACGTGCATCATTAAAATGTTACCTTAAACATGCAGCACTAATATATAACATGCATCAATAAAGATAGAATTTGACTCATACAATTGTACGGATATTATTTTCAGTTGATTAAATTTAAAAATAATTATTTATTCAAAAAATATTTAAGAATGGCTATGCTTTAGAAAAAAAATGGTTTTATTTGCTCATAACTCATTTGTCATTTGCTAAATTGTTAAAAAGAAAATTTTAGCATAATATAACTCAGTTGTCATTTGCTAAATTTATGATTTTTATTTATATTTTTTTATTAATTAATTATAATATTTTCATTTTATATTTGAACAATAAATGAATTTTCTTTCAAACAATATTTTTGTAAATGTATTTTCTTTAAAATAATCAATTTAAATTGTTATTATCATTGAATATAATTATTTTTGATATAATTTGAGCTTTCGTTTACATCAAAACTTATCATATTTTAGGATAATTTTAATTTAAAATGTAATTTTCGTATTTTTCAAACAAATTCTAAAAATATTTTTAAAATATTTTGTTTAATTTTTTAAAAAATATTGAGTTGCATTTCAAATAAAAAGGTAAAGATATTAAAAATATTCTAATTAAAATATGTAAAATTTAATATAGTTTTAAGGAAATTGTCAAAATAAAAAAAATTACACATATAAAAATCATGATTTTTGTTAACTGGGCGGATCATTATTTATATGATATTGCACACAAATTTTTTTTCTGTTTTTACAATTATCTAATTAACTCTATATACTCATTTTTTTATATTTTTTATATAATATCACCCATTCGTAAAAAAATAGGTAGTTTAAGATGCAAAAAAAGTGTTTACTTAATGAATATAATATGAACAAATATTACAAATACATCATTTAATAAAATAAATATTTAAAAACTGAAAATTCATATCTGCGCTGGCGCGCGAGTCATGGTCTAGTGTTTCATTAAACTTAAGGTCAGGTTGATAGTCTTTAACAACTACAACAAAAAAAACCCTAGCCCCCTTTTTCTCTCAACTCGCCGCCGCTTTTGAAAACAAATCTAGCTCCGGTCCGGCGTTTTTTGTCGGTGCCGGAGGCTCCATTCCTTTTCCTGATCTTATTTTCTTTTGCTCTCTTCACCTTTGCTCAATCCTTTGTCGAGATGCTCGGTGTTCTGTGGCTGACAAAACGTTACATGTTTTCGTTTCGACGGAGAAGGTCACGGCTTTCCATGGAGCAACGGTGAAACTCACGGCGTGACGATGGTGAAGAGGGTCGGCGTTTAGGACTGAAGGGCTTCGTCAGATCTTGTTTTCCCCTTTCAGATCTGTGGAAATTCTTTCTCGGCGACCGCTCGAATCACGCGGCAGAGCTCAAAAACCCGTTACCGACGACGATGCTTTGGATCCGATTAGTGGTTAGAGCTCGGCACCCCTGGAAGTGTGGTTAAGTTGTTCCATTTTAGAGGCTGTAGCCAAAATCCGCTTGTTTAGTCGGGCCTGTTTGTCTGGTTTATGGCTAAGTTTCGGGTTGATGATGTTGGTTTTGAAGGCAGTCTTATCTTTTGGAGATTGATAGACTAATTAGGAATTGGAACTCATTTAGTGAAGATTGTTGTGTTCTTCTTTTGGCCATGTTCAATTATATGTATGTTGTCTTTTCATCGGGAGTATGACAATTGTATTAGCAGTCTTTCTTCTAGGGTAATGTATCTAATGGTTGCTTGCCGTTGGTTTCTTCCTCCGAGTGTGATATCGGAGAGGTTCATTTGGCAAGGCTTCATCAGTTGGTTCTTGGTGTGTTGAGAGAGCTTCTTTGTATGAAATTGGACTTTTTTATAACGTCACATCAGTTTCCAAGGCACGTGGACCAAGCAATGGTTCCCCTTGTTGAGTTTTGAAGCTTTCGGTTCTTGGTCTTATCGTTTGGCGGGTGAGGCAGCAACGATAGGTCGTGGTTTGGATGCAGAAGTGGTGGTTACCGGGTGGCGGGCTATGGGCAGCAGCGGTAACTCCCGATCTTTGGTCTTTGCTTAGTTTTAAAGATTGCTAGTCATTATGTTATATGTTCCTGCTTCGTATTTGTTAACCGCTTGTTTGGTTCTAGTTGTGGAGTTGATTTTGTTTTATCCTTGAGTCACCCCGGTGTGGGTTTAAGTCGCCCATGTGTGGGTTTAAGTCGCCCATGTGTGGGTTTTAGTTGCCGTTTTCTATGGGCTCTTGTTTCTGCGGCAACTTTGTATGAATTTGGTATTTTAATTATGAATGAAATTTCAATTTGGGAAAGAAAAAAAAGTCAGGTTTCAATAGTTCAAGTTCGATTATCTCTTTCTTGTGTTTTAACTTGAGCATTAATTAGTGTGATGTTTTAACTCTAGCATTAATTATGGTTCTTGATCTTATCTTTCAAATTTTAAGTGTAATGTTTCATTAAACTGAAGATTACGATGTTTTTTTTTGTCTTCTTCAATCATACAAATGACTTCATGGTGATGAATAGACTAAAAGAAATTAAAACTTTTAATTTATGCCACAATAATTGAGTCAATCAAAATATATTATTTCGCAAGATTAGTGGCATGGACTATTCGCGAAATTTGCATAGGCTATGAAATTAATTTTAGTTGCCAATTTTAAAAGTATGGAAAGCACTATAATTAAGAAATCATCATATAGGAAACAATATTAACTTTGAAAATTAAGCTGATCGAATATAACCAAATTGACGTTTCTGACGTGTGGATTCCTTAATTTTAGAGTCTTGGTGTTTAAGTTAAATGATTAAATGGTATTTGTAAGTTTGTATCGTCCAATCAGGCAAAAGATAAGATTCAATCGGCGTCATAATCCATGATCAATGCTTCTATCAAATCAATTAGGGGTTATATGATTAATATTCATATACAAATGACATTATATAAATATGAACCATAAATGTAACATACCAAAACAATAGTGAGGAACATGAATGCTTCTTTAAATAAATAAATATATATATATAACAAAATTAATTCTAAGATAACGATTATAAAATTTAATATTCTTGAACGCTTGTAACACACAAAAAACAATATAAAAGAACATTATGTAACATACCAAAACAATAGATTAGTGATTGCTTTCCAGAACTTTTTTAGTGGTTGCTTTGCATGATCGAGTCAACAATATGTATATATATATATATATATATATATTGGTACGATCAAAAATAAATTTAGTGCTAAATATGAAACAAACTGAGATTTTAGTCAACGAAATTAAATTCAAAATCAATCAGTGACGATCAAAAATATTAATATATGTTTTGGTTTTGACAGTGAATTCCCATTACAAAATTCGGCCAATATTAATTAGTACATATATAACCTGAATTAGTGTCATATTTAGCTTCATATTTCCTAATTTGAAATATTCATATGGCAATCATACATTTTCATGTGTGAATAAAAAAATTATTACTTTTAATCTATAAATATTAGAAAGTCAAAAGTGACAAATATTAGATATAATGAACTAAGGAACGAAAATTTGCATGTTTATATAGTGTAAGCTATTTGTTTTTTTTTTAAGTTTCTGTAATTGGTAGGTGTAGTTAAGTGTATCTTACGGAAAATCAAATCTATAAGAGTGAGCAAAGACTAATATAAATTTATTATGAATTTAAGAGAGAGAAAACATGAGAAACATGAGTATAGGGTTACCAGTTTTGCAAGCAAATCGCCATAATGATAGCAAAATCTCACTATTTAATTTTACGTAACTTGCACTCCACTACAATTTTAAACTTGCCGTAATTGTAATTTTCGCTGATAAATCAAGCAGCAAAAAATATTACATTAATGATTGATATATGTAATTCCATGGTAGTATTCCAAATTTATTTGTGTTTCCAAATTTAAGGAAATAATAGTTAAAATCGTCATATTAAAGGATTTGACTTGTTCAAAAAGTATATTAGTAGGGGTTATTGGTTGTTGTATTTTAATGGATTTGAAAATCCGAACTAAATCTAGTGTTATTGGTTCTATGATTTTTAAATCTGTATTAAAATCATGTGTTATTGGTTTAATGATTCATAAATTCTATATCAAATCAAGTGTTATTCAATCGTACGGATTTACTAATATATTTGATTTAATAATGGATTTGAATGGATTTGTTTAGATTTTTTAGTTAAAAATACAAAGACTCAAATCCGAGGGAAAACCTCCGGATTTGCATATTTTACTTGGATTTATAAATATTATATGGATTTCTAAATCAATCAAAATATATAAACCAATAACACCCCCTTAGAATTTAAAACTACATAATTTAGGAAACAATCATTGTCGTAACAATTTTACACCTACCAAAAATACAAAAAAATTATACAATCAATAACTCCGGAAATGTTTTCTCACCAAATGAATTTCATAGAATCCCATAATATTTATACATTCACGAATACTCAATTTGGTTTGATAGACACGAAACTGGTTTATTAAACCGAGCGGGGTGTTTGTTAAAAATTTATTTTATAATTTCAACAGATTTCAATTGATATACTATAAAATCTATTAATCTATTTATTCTATTGATATATGATAAAATCTATTAACAAAACAATGGTTTAACTATATGGTTGACTTAATAATTCATCCCCAAGCCACTAAAATCTTTTAGAGTAATGTTTGTATTATTATACTCAAAATAGCTCCATGACTTCTTATATATTTTATTGGAAATATGAAAAACCGATGATAATTATATATTGCCATTTTGATTTAGTAGTTTGTATACATGATGCAAATGACCAACATATCATGTTGTCTCGATTTTATGTAAAAAAATTATCATAGAGTACAAATGACCAATTAGTGTGGTGTTCTGCTAAACTCTAGTAGTTAATTATGGTTCATGATCTTATCTTTCAAATTTTAAGTGTAATGTTTCATTAAACTGAATATTACGATGTTTTTTTTTGTCTTCTTCCATCATACAAATGACTTCTTTAAAAGTATATGAGGTACTAAATTGAAAATTTCGAATCTAACAATCTATTCTATTAAAACTGAAATACAATTAGTACTTAACCCTGATTTTTCCTTAATATTTACCATGTCATTGGGCTTATACACAGTCATTTTTAACATGGCAAACTCTGCCTAATAAATTAACGTGTCCTTAAAGGGAAAGAGGCGACTACATTAAGGGTACTTAAGTACTCTGATTACATTAACCTAATATTCTCTTATTTGATAGAACCTTGGCGATTAGAGGGAGAGAGGCGAGTGATGACGATCGTGTTGATTCTTCCACTAACAGCGTCCTTATGTTAATCATCTTGCGTTGGAGTCTTGGAGAGCTCATCGGAGTTGTGTACCACGAGGAGGAGCCAGACCTTTCCCAATGGAGCTATGTATATCTCAGTGGAGCTATTCCCGATGTGGCCAAGTTTTCGATGAAGTCTTTGATAAAGAAGCATTATATGAGAAGCACCGAAAGTACTCGTGGGACGATTTGAAACTGTTTGAATAATTATGTTCCCAGTGTAGAGAACGCTCTCACAAGTTTTCTTTTTGACTTCTCTTCTGTCTTTTTGTCCTCTCGTGACTAAGGTTTGTGTTTTGACTCTTTTCTGTTGTGGGCTACTCAATTGTTCCATTTTTGATTCAAAGTTATGTTCCTTTTACCTAAATGTTTAGACTTTGTTCGTTTTTTGTTTGAGGATTCATCACTAGAACTCATTGAAACTCTGTTGATTACATATAGGAAAAGAATATATTAGTAGTGGCATCATGGTGGACAGTTAAGCTGTACCTTCACCTGTTAGCAAATGGTAAGCACACCACTGTATCTGTTTCGGAGGAGGTCTCCGGATATATTCGTTTGGAAACAATTCCCAAGCCGAAGCATTCTGATACTGTCATCTAATACTAATGGCGTGTACTCAGATCCAATTGATCCTAAGGAGGTCACTGCTGTCCTTTTTGTTGATGTTAAAGCTCATTAGTGTTCTGTTTGTCTTATCTCTATTTGGAATGTGTTGTAGCTTCTAAGACACTGTAGAAGAGATTAGACTCTGGAGATTTTTCCATTTTAGAACAATTTGAGGTACTTCTTTTACTTCGACTCCTCCATGCTTCTTAGCTCTGAAATTTCTGTGCAAGTCTTATCCTTGATGGTTTTGATGTTTTTGAGTTTGCACCTCTTTTGCTTTGTCCTATGTTAAAGTTTCTCTGGTAGCTACATAAAGTTTTGTTACTTGCCATCTTATTGATTCTGGAATACTAATGCTTGGTGTTGTTATGTGCATGTTATATTTAGTGTAGGGTGAAGATTTAAGTCTATTTCAAAAGTTTTGTTTAACTTGAAGTAACTATATGTTGGTCTGTTCAAACTCGTGTGAATATTGGTGTTTGAACAAATATTTTGTCATTTCCTGATAAATCTTGCTTTTCATCCATGTTCTTTTATAGCAAGGGGATGTGTTTTAAAAATGTAAAGGTGCGATGGAATACAATTCAGCAAATATTGTATACTATCAACAGTGTGCCATTTTAGCTCAATTCTTTCTCTCTTTTGATATACCATTCCGTGTTTCTGAAATAGTGTGCCATTTTTGCTTGTAAGCACAGGTAAGAGAAGAACTTGCGAAAAAGGATTTCGAAAATTTAAAGCAAGACAATGCTGATATAGAACCACAAAACCAGCCACAACAATAGCAGCCAAAAGTATTTCAGAAATGGCTTATACCAGTTTTGAATGACCGTACTACTTCTGAAATTTCAGCTAATGCATTATCCTTGACCATTAGCTCTAAATAAGTTTTTATTGCTTTGCAGAAACAATATTTAATAAAATAGTTAAATATAAAACACATAAGCAATTAGAAAAATGAGAAATAAACTTGCACGGGTCAAAATCTAAAGGACTTTGAAACAATTTTATAGTCTTTAATAACTTGGTCAATGTATGTAGAATTTTTTTTTTGCTTAGATTAATTTAACTAAGAGCAATTTTTTTTTTTGCTAACTGCAAAAGCAGTGTTTTAAAATAAATACTATCATCTTTGGTCAAAATTAAATGTAATAAAGTGAAAGGCTTTGTATAATTGTAAACAATTCTTTTAATTTGGATTTAGTTTATGGTTCCAACATAAAAATACATTTAGCAAAACTATTACTTATATTTAAAAATTTTATGCACTAAATAAGTTAATAATTTGTTTATAATTTTATCACTAAAAATAATTTAAAACGAAAACCAATAATCAAACTAAAAATGAACTAAACAAAACAATATGAAAGTAAAAAAAATAGACATGTAATTTAAAACAAATATGTAATATGGTAAATGTTATATATGTGTAAAATTAAAATATATATAGACTATTCATTTTTATAAATAAAAACAACTACTGTAATCGGAGAAGTAGTCGTATTAACGTGTATTAAATTACGAGTCGCCACGAATTGTTGGTCTAGTCAATACCCATAACAAACACCTCAAGAGTCATCAATGAGATATTTATCCAGTAAGCTAACCGTACCACATGGGTAGGTCCAGTATTCTCCCTTCTTGTTTCTATCGAGATTTATTTTTCTTTCCAGCACCAAATTTTGTTTTATTTGATTCGATTTGATTTATTAAAAAATGTTCTGTTTCCCTTTGTTCATAAAGTCATTTCAGCAAAAGATTCCTCTTCTTGTTAGCTTCCAGCCCATAATTTTTCCAGGCCGGGCTGGCTATTTCCAATAAATTTAGAGCCTATAAGCAAATGTTGCTACTATGATTTGATCCAAGAAGAAAAAGCCAGGCCCGATCAAACTAAACTAGTGTTCAAATAATTTACTACTTGAATGGGAAATGAAAAGGACTAAACTAAAGACAAGAAGAATTGGTCTTCTCCCATCATCCCAATCTCTATAGATGATGCACATATATGATGGTAATTAGTAAATTAACTTAATTGCATTAAAAATAGCACAACACTTAAAAACGCAATCCACCTAACATGCCGGAAAATGGTGAGGAAGCACTAGAGAAATGTAAATGCTTCAATGAGAAAGAGAAGAAGTCTTCTTATCTAACTACTCAGAGAAAAAATTCAAGAAAAAACATAATTTAAAAGTCTGAGTTTAAGTTTCAATCTGGTAAACCAAACCAAATCTAACCAAAATAGAAAAATGTAATTTGGTTTGTATTATATGACATGAATTTTATATTGCCTTTTAGAAATTACAATATGATTAGATAGTAAACTGATCAAATAACATAAAATTAAAGAGCCAATTGCATAAGCTACAATAATACATAGTATATGTAAACTAATTATATGTAAGTAATTTATTCATATAACCTTAACATTTATAGCTTTATTCTATTAGTTTATTATCTGATCTTAGTCTCAAATTTCTCTTGTTCTTTTTTGTTAATTTGAAGATTTGGTATCTATGTTTTCTATGTTTTACTAAATTCAGATACCAACAATACAAATTGAAACTCATACAGTTTTAGATAACCTAAATATAGTTATTATATGTTGTGGTCAAGGTGTAGGCTGATCAAATTCTGTACATTTCCTAATCTTATAGTAGTTGGTTTTGGATTATCCTTCGAGTCATTCTTCGTGAAATGTCTTTAAAAGATATATGAATAGCGAATCTTCTATAAAAGACACAAAATAAAAACATTACACTTTCATCATAACTGAGTTTAAACGGCCTTTGTTTGAACCTAAATAACTTGAAATATGATCATCACATCCAGAACATTGACATCACAATCACATTTCGCAAATCTTGGCGAGACCTTAGACCTCCTCCCTATTCAACCAATTGAAGCAAGTTTGCTTGTTTGTCATCATTTGTGGCGGAAATCTGTGAAAGGATATTTACTATGGTCGTATATCCCTCAATTCTCATGTCACATGCTATCATTCTGTTGTGATTGTAGCTGTGAAAAATACAAAGGAGAAATGGTCGCATTGTGCAAATTAAGCAATATAAGACACGTGTGTGGCTGTGGATATGGTCAGGTTTCCTTTTGGGCTATGTTTATGTTGGTTAGTGCTGAAGGTAAGTGTGGATAACAAACATGCGAAGGTATGTGAATAAACATCTCGTTAAAGCGATGCATTTGCGTTTACATGCAAAGCAAAAACTAATTCTAGAAATATAAAACATTTACGTGTATTGTGGTTTTTCATAATTAGAATGGCAGCAAGTGATCATGCATTACTATGGTTCTAGTATTAGTAGATTACTTTCAGTTACCAATCTTACTCTTAATATATAGTCTGCATTTAAACCTGAACCAATGATTGCATGTCATATCTGATACAACTAACTAATGGTCCAATATACACCGTACAGCCAAAAGTTTCAGTTCGGCGGTAAACCAAGTTCTTTAAACATAATATGTCTCAAGTTCTAAATTAGTTACTGTATAATGAACAACAAATCAATATTGATATTAGATTTATTTGATCTCTTTCTTATCTACCTAATGACAAAATAAAAATAATATCAAACTCTCTTTTTTTAATATGTTTCCGACACTAATGTTGCTTATGCTAAGATAGTGTATCTTTTTTATCAGGACATGAACGGCATAAACCTGGCTGATTATTTCAGACGTACGGTGTGTCATAAAGACAAAACACGTCAAATTTAACTATTTAAGTAAGTGCAATAGTTAATATCATTCAATATCTGTTGATGCATAATATCCCCAATACTAATGTGTTACCTAGCTAAATTCATACCAGTTAATCCAAATTTTAATCCATGGAATGAGTATTCAACGACCATATGAGTTAGTTTATATATCGGTATTTTTCCTTTGTTTTTTTCTCGAGTACATTGGTTACCGGGTGATAGTTTATGCACCACGTGATTGATTTTTCTGTTCTGACTTCTGGGGCTATTAAATTGTTTGTGTTACAGTAAAATGATGATTATCCAAGTCTCCACCGACTCATTTGATGGCTTTGTCATCATAACACGTGTTGGTCTACTAGAAACATGGAGCTACGTGTAGTTAGTTTCATTTCACTATAAATACGTAACTCGTTGTGATTTTAAGAACATCAATAATGATAAGACAAGATTCTATTTCTCTCGTTTCCATAGGACAATATATAAGATCAAATACTAAAAGGCTTCGTCATTATCTCACTTACTCGCTCGTTGTTTCCATTATTAATAATTCACAACACGTTACGAAGCTTTGGTCAACTGAAGTTTATCAATCCGAAAGTTTTTAAACCAGTCAAAGTAATGTTTAAATTTATGTTGTCCAATATATTCAAATTATTTAAAGTTTATTATTGTTCCGGAGTGAGAGACTAGGCCTTCTCCGTCTATTTTTAAGGATGATAGGCGTTGTCTTTCCCGACTGATCGTTATGGTAGGCTATGCTTTCACAATCAGAGAAACACGTGGTAGGCTTTGCCTCCGTGAATAAAAAAAAAGAAGGTCAAAAATGGCAGACTATGTCTCCTCGGACCTTAAAAAAAGTAAAAGTCAAAACGGTAGACCATATTTCCTCGGACTTTAAAAAAAATGATCAATATGGTAATCTGTGACTCTTCGGATAATGTGGTAGGCTAAACCTCCCAATTTTATTTATGCTCTTTAAATTTCTGCAATTTAATTTATGCATTTATTTTATGCTTTTAATTTATACATTTAATTTTCCGTCTTTATATATTATTCTATGAATACGTTTATCATGTCAAATTTGACAAAGCTCAAAATAAATGCCCTCAATATTACGAAAAATAATTATAAGACTTGGGCAGTGGGTGCAAAGATGCACCTGAGAAAAAATGAGATTTGAGAAATCATCGATAAGTTGAAACGATATCGGATGAGAAAAAGAAAAACCATGATATTTTACCCCACTTTAATGATGGTTTATAAAATGAGGTGTATCATGAGAAAAAATCTAGAAGATCTTTGATAATTAAATCCTTGAAAGAAAAGATCGAAATTGATGTAAATTCTCTGAGTAAACTGAAAAGAAAAATGAAATCATGATACTAAGCCATCAAGTCGGTCCTACTAGAAAAAGACGAGGGTGTAGATGCGGTTGAAACTGCTATTATGGTCGTGGAAGAGGACGAGGAAGAAGATTCCGTCCCTATGAGAATAATAAGAACTCCCACGAAAATGAAAGTAATCGGGTGATAAAAGGCAAACATAAAATGTTTTCTATAGATACGGCCAGAAAGAAAATTGGGTACGTAGTTGTCGTACGCCAAATATTTAGTCGATCTATATCGAGAATCAAAAAAAAAGAAAAGAGAAAGAAAGTATATTAAACTTCGTCTCTTATGAGCTCGAACCATTTTTCATAGCTTGAATACTCATCTTGATGATTCAGATTTTCTGGTTGGTTCAGAAAATGAAAATAAAATATTGATATGATATGAGAATTATCTTCCTGAATAAGATTTTGAGATTCAGGATGAAGATAAATATACCTGACAGGTATTGGGTCATCGTCATGACTACTAAAGGTAACAAATATCTTTTCTTTCTCAAATTAAATAAGTATAGTATCTAGTAATATAAACATATTATTGGCTCTAGAAGAGCTTATGATGAAAAGACATGCATAAGAAAAAGATGGCAAAATTATAAATGAATGGTAAACCTGAAGTTTACTGATATAGCCATCTCCAATAATGTTATCGACATTATTGTGAAATGTTGAAAAACCAGAAGTTTTTTACATATAGCATGTCAGAAAAATAAAGGAAACCATCATGGGTGATGAATCATCAAACAAGTTCACAATATGTAATTTCTTTAAGCAGACCCCAAATTAAGATCTCACTCTAAAGGATTTGAAACATAATTCATCCCAAATGGGAAAACTGAATATGTTATTGGTTCTACAGTGGAATTCAGTACGAGATTTTAGACATGAAATGTCATCATCTCGAGGGGGAGAATTAAAGAATCCTAGTAAGTGGAACATTGAAAAAATTATGTTCGCACTTAAAAAATAACTTGATAAAGTAAACTCAAGTAAGATGATCTCCATGATCGGGTGTAAACATGCAGTTGTGCACGTAATAAAGACATATACAATCCAGAGGGATAAAGTATATGGATAATTAGAAATATGCTCGCAAGTCTGCTAGAAGCATATGATAAACTGATGGAATGAGATATGTGAAATGGATTACAATGAAAAGTAGGATAATCCATTTACAAAATGCATGCCAGACATTTTGATGAAATAATGAAATCTTATATTCCAGCTGAAAATGCTCCAATAAGAAAATAGTATCCTAAAAGGACGATATATGAGTCTATGGCACGCCAAAGACGTGATAGACCATTTTGGTTCCAAAAAGTCCTCGAAAATGAGCAAAAATATAAATAGAGGATGAATCTCATGATGAGATCGTTGATATGGT
Source organism: Brassica napus (assembly GCF_020379485.1). NCBI lineage: Eukaryota > Viridiplantae > Streptophyta > Magnoliopsida > Brassicales > Brassicaceae > Brassica > Brassica napus. The sequence goes on along the minus strand of NC_063448.1, from coordinate 3,427,478 downwards.
TAATATAATAGTCAGGTACCTGGATAAATCATTGATGATGATAAAGAGATCTCGATTAACCATATAAGTACGGGTAAAAAGATGGAACCAAAGAGAAAATAGATTGCCGACAATAAAATGAAAAAGCGCTATATAAATAAGGATTATGAATCTACCTCTATGTATGAGGGTAGAGTGAATTGATTGGCCATCAATTCGATATAAAGCTCGTTTGAAAAACAAGAGATTTTTGGACCAAAAGTCCAAGGTATAGTTCTCCAGAGAATGAAATGAAAAATGACCTTGAGTTATGAAAAACGGCTTGTTCCGAGGTCACTGGAGAAAATTTAAAATAGATGCAATATATTGAAATTTCTGGCAGGGCAAAAATGACTTGAGTTGCATCTTGATATTTTGTAGTCCCTGGAGAGTTAAAGAAGCTCTCGGAAATGTATAAAACTCTGGAAGAGTTAGAACAAGCCGTATATAAGGTATCTTGAACCGGTAACTGGTGATATGTTTACGGCACGATTTACCGATTGCCATTTTAATGAAGATGAATTTCTAGCGTTTGGGGGAGGAATTTGAGAAATTCCTAAAGAGATTACATGGTGTACATAGTCGTTGTTACACCTTGATCCCCCTACGGATCAAAGAGACCTGGAAGTTCAAAAAATTGTGCATTTGCAAACCAGTTACCAGATGTGTTCACAGATACGACATGATATACCCGCTGAAAATGTTCCATCAAGAGTTGATGTTCCTAAAAGACAAAGTGATGATAACAAAATAAATGAACCTAGGGTTCAGTTAAAGAGGGGAGGATAGTGGGTTCTAGAGATAAAAATCTCCGAAAGAAATTGGTTAAGAAAATGATATATGATGTTTTATACATCTTGTATATATGCTTTTAAATTGGTTTTCAAGTCTTTATCGAGTCTTTCTAGTCCTTTTGGAGTCATTACAGGTCTGGATTTGCATTGGATGGGAGATGGACCAGCTGGAACAAAAGAGGCAGAAAATAATGCAATTTGGTGGTTTTCACGCAGAACAGTCTTGATGACTGTTCCGAGTGAGTGTTCTAGCGGCAGAGATTTTTAAGGAAACTACAATCATTACGGGATTTGCCCTAATTATCCCTATTTTCTCTCCCAGGCGCCTGTGGCTTTGATATATCATATTTTCTGTTTCTCTTTGCCATTCTACGCTATTCTAGACAGAAGAAAACCATTGGAGACTTTTGTGCTTTTGGATTGTAAAGGGAGAAGGCTCCATCTCTCTCACCATAGAGAAGATTATCCTGAACCCCCTTTCTATATGTTTTATTATGCAGTTTCATTCAGGATCTATGTCTTTGATTGCTTGCATCATGATTGAGTAGTGATCTAGCTCGCCTAGGGTTTTTAGGGTGTTGAAATATGAGCTAAACATAGATAAGCTATTCTTGATTATTCTTCATCCATACTATTCTTAAGGCTTCCATTAATCTGATCACTTGATGTTAGATCCTAAGTTTATCGTCTAGCTAACCGCTTAGGAGATAGCTTGACATGTATTGAATGAGCTTAGTATCCCTAATCAACGAAAGTAGATATTAGGGTAGTAAGTGAACTGATCGGACCTAATCTCTAAGGCTTGCAGTCGTTTCTCATCTCAACGACAGTTTGATGATGGGATCGACCAGCAAAGAGATCACCACCACGACAGTGGGGTGTTCCAGCTGAGTGATCCGAGTTCTAGAAAGCACTGCATCGCGCTTGAATAATTGTTTGGCTCTCGCTCAACACCCAATGAAATACCCTACGCTAGCTTCTTGTTAATTTGAATCAAACTCTAGTTTACTTGTTTTCCGCGTCACCAATTGAATTGAAAACCATTTTCTTCTTAGCTTGTCATTGAAATTTATAAGAGTAAAGTGTAGACTGGTCCTCTAGATTGAATCTAAAGTACTATAATCACAACTGTTAACTTGGCAGTAGCAAAGATTCATATTTAGTGTATCAGAAAAGTTGTAAGGTTCCTGAAGAACATGATACTAAGAAATGTCTGAAAGAAGACATAAGTGGAAAGGTTCAAAGAGAACCTGATACTAAAAGATGTCTGAAAGAAGGCATAAGTGGAAAGGTTCCAGAAGAACCTGATACTGAAAAATGTCTGAAAGAAGGCATAGATTCTGATACTGAAAAATGTCTGAAAGAAGGCATAGATGAAAAGGGTCAAGATGAACCAAATAAAGATGATCCAGATGACGAAAAGGGAACAGAAAAGTATGAGATTTCCATCAACTTCACCCTTGATGAAAAAAAAATTATAAGATAAAAGACGTTGATGGAATGTTCTCCTTTTCTGTCCAAAGAGATCAATCATAAAAGTTATGATCCCGATCCAAGTTCCATTTTGGAATGTTAAAAGACATGATTGGGAGGAGTGGCAGAAGGCCATTCGAATTGAATTATTCTCCCTAAATAAATGGAATGTCTTTGGACCTATAGTCAGAACGCCTGAGAATATAAATCTTGTTGGTATAAATGGGTAGTCGTGAGAACAGTAACACGATATAAAGCCTGATTAATTGCCCAAAGTTTTTCTCACAAACCGAAAATTGATTTTGAGGAAACATATTCCCCGGTAATGGATGCAGTTATGTTTAGATTGTTGATGAGCCTAGCAACGTCTAAAAATCTTGAAATGCATCTCATGGACGTTTTGACTGCATACTTGTATGGATCGTTGGATAACGATAAATATATGAAACTTCCTGAGAGATTGAAAATGCAAGGGGCATTGAAAGAAAAATCCAGGGAGATTTGTTCAGTCAGTTACAGAGATCACTACACATATTATAAAGAAATCGTCATCTGGCTTTATGATCATTGTTGTATATGTTGATGACCTGAACATAATTGGAACTCAAAAGGAGGTTGATGATGCTCGAACTCATATGAAAGAGGAGTTCGAAATGAAAGATCTCGGCAAGACAAAGTTTTGTCTTGGGCTCCAGATAGAGCATCTCCGAGAAAGAATATTTGTGCATCAATCAAACTATATGAAAAGGTTATTGAAACGCTTTTATATGGATAAAACGACTCCTTTGAGTACTCCAATGGTTGGTAGATCTCTCGATGTTAAAAGAGATGTTTTTTTAAAAGATCCTGGTAAGATCTTATATAAATAAGTACTTTGGAAATGCTAATGATAATAAAGCATATGTGAGCTTATATGTCTTGCGAGTTGTATTTGATTAAATATACTTTTAGACACTAATGTCTTTGTGAGATATAGCTCATTTCCTATTTATGGAAATTAGAACGGCGTCGAGAACATATTCGTTCTCTCCAAGGTACGTTTTGATTTGGGATTGATTTATCCTAGAAAACCCGAGTTTGGTATGGTTTTGCAGATACATAATATTTATAAAGTCGAACACACACCGGCTATGTTTTTACAATTGGTGGAACCGCGATCTTTTGGTTGTCCCAGAAACAAACTCTGGTTGCGACATCATCGAATCAAGCAGAAACTATTGTGTTTCACAAAGCATGTCAAGAATGTGTGTGGCTTCGGTTAATGAGTCACCACATACAAGAATCAAGCGGAATAGTCAATGAGAAAGAGCCGACGAAAGTATTTGAAGACAATTCGGCTTGTGTCGCTCAACTCAAAGAAGGCTACATCAAAAGCGACAGAATAAAGCATATCTTTCCAAGATTTTTCTCGTACATATGGGAGCTCGAGAAAAATAAAAAGGTGGACATCAAGTATGTACGGTCATGCGACAATCCCGACTGACTTGTTCACAAAGGCTCATCCCACTACAACGTTCAGAAAATACGTTTATGATATCGGGATGTGACATTTACGTGACCTGTGACGAGAAAGCTAGGGCCACTATTTTCAGGAGAAATTACGGCAGTGTACTCTTTTTTTCTTGTCATGGTTTTTATTCTAATAGGTTTTTCCATAATTAGGTTTACGTAATATAAGTTGGATAATTAAGGGGGAGTGTTACAGTAAAATGTTGATTATCCAAGTCTCCACCGATTCATTTGATGGCTTTGTCATCATAACACGTGTTGGTCTACTAGAAACATGGAGCTACGTGTAGTTAGTTTCATTTCACTATAAATACGTAACTCGTTGTTATTTCAAGAACATCAATAATGATAAGACAAGATTCTATTTCTCTCGTTTCCATACGTAGACAATATATAAGATCAAATACTAAAAGGCTTCATCATCATCTCACTTTTTTTTTTCCCAAATTTTATTATATTAAGATTAAGATAAGGGCCAAGCCCAAAAACCCAACAACCGACAGCCACAAAACAAACATTGGACTCCAAACGAAAAGGCCGAAGCCCAAATACATTAAACGGGTCCAAAGGCCCAAAAACCAAACACCGCAACTCGAAAGCCCAAGAGAGAAAGACTGATGTCGGCCGCCTTCACGCGAACCGCACCATCATCACCATCTCCACTACCACCGGAGAATCACCCATCGATTCACCGCGCTACATCGGAGCCCATAGACTCCTCACCTTCATCACCACGACCGCCAAACCTCACAGGACCGCCTAATCTCGGAGAGGATCAATCGTGATCGAGATCTCATCCGCCATAGTTCAATACGAGGACCAAGAAGGAGGCTTCGCTCAAGCAACAACCTTTACTCCGGATATTTTCCATCGTCCTCCGACGATAAACTCATCCAACAAACTCGAACCATCTTGACTTAACCAGAGAACAACACAAAAAAAAACTACAGAAAGTAAACCCTAGAAGGGAACTAAGGGTGCAGAAGCCGGCAGCCATGGATCTGTAAGAGCTTCCACGCTCTGGTAACTTAACCGGCGCCACAGAGCTAAAGAAGCCTCCGCAACCCTGGAGCTTTATCGGCGATGCAAGAGCTGTGTAAGCCTCTACAACCCGGATCAAAACGCCGCTGAAATGGAGATCTGACTATCCTATCTCCTCTCTCCTCGCCGCGAATCCAGAGGAAGAAGATTTGCAGAGAACCGGTCTTCCCGGAACAAAACCCTAACCCAGAGCCGCGCGCATGTCGGAGAGAATCGACAGATCGGAATAAACCCACGAAGACTTGAGCGGAATAACAAGGAAGAGAGCCAACGGCGCCGGTACGCGCTCGGACGCGCCACCGGACGCCGTGGCTGTCTTGAACGCTTTCTCTCGCTTTGTTAGGGAGGGAGAATTACTCGTACAAAGACTAAAGATGCAAAATTCATCATCTCACTTACTCGCTTGTTATTTCCATTATTAATAATTCACAACAGTTTGAACAATCTCTCGGCAATTGTCGACAAAGAAAAATATATTATACGCAATCGCTACTATCCAAAGAAAGATACTTAAGAAAGATAGCTTATCAACCACCACGTAGTTGATTCTTCCGTCGACCACATGACGTGATCTGACGTAGCTGATCACAAGTCATTATTGGGTCCCGTTCTAACTTTGTATTTGGCTTTGACGCGTCTTCAAAAGACACTTCCACAACGGCACAAAAGTCTATGATTAAGTCCACAACGGCACAAAAGTCTATGATTTTGTTTCTTAGTGATATACTAATGTTGAGTTAGGAATCGGCTAAAACGTTGAGTTTAGTATAATACTCTTAACAAATTTCAATAGTTCGATCTTTCATGTGTTTTAACATGAGCGTTAGTGTGGTTTTAGCAAAATGGCAAAATATTTCGGCGTTGTTATGCTAAATTCTAGTTGCTATGTCTGTGGTTTAACTTTTTTAATTTTCATGGCTTTGAAATTTGAAGTGTGAACGTTTCCTTGAACTGAAGTATGTATTTTCAATGATACAAATGACTTATTTAAAAGTATATAAGGTACCAAATTGTAAATTTTGAATCTAATGATTAATATTAAAACAACTAGTATACTAGATAGTAACTCGCGCTTTGCACGGAATAAGATGTTTATATTAATGTTGAAATTATATATTATGATTATGTAAAACATAAGGTATACTTTTGAGCGATAGTTATATATAACTAAAAGTATGATTGTTATCAGGAGCGAAGCCATAAATTTTTTTATAATGGGTTCACTAATATTAAAATTTAAAATATGGTGTTTGCAAATTTGAAAAGAAGTTTTGGAAAATATTTTTTTATATTTTGCCTATCACGTTGTAGTAGTTATTGACTTAAGGGATTAACACATAAAATCGAAAAAGGTGAATCAATAACATATTATAAGTAAAACAATAACTGTGTGAAATAAATAAAAAATACAGCTCCTTTAAATTCAGAAAACATAGTTGCATAATAAAATAAATTAAGGTTATTTGACCCTCTAAATTGTAAAGGTTGTTCCAGATATGACCAGCACGTGATATTTGTTGGTGGTTTGTTCCTGGAAGTTTCTTTTCATCTTCAAGGTCATCTAATGTAGAGTTCTCATGGTGGCGAAGGTGGTGACACTCGCATGTTTATATTGTTTGCTCGAGAAGACTAATACAATAAGCCGAGACGATTTACAATGATTCAATCTCCTCGAAACAGATATCACCTCATCGAGCAGTAACAAAACCGAGTATGACACATTTATCTAGAAATATATTTTCAACGTCCTCTTTCAGCAATGAGAGGCGGTTCTCAAGAACGTGAGTGCTCTGCTAAATGCATTAAAGCAGGTATGGAGAAAAGGGTTCTTTCATTAACACTTGGCATCATACTAAAGTTTCATCGCTTTGTCGTTTCTACGGATCTGTCAACTTAATGGCGATATATCATATGGGTTACCGTTTTTAACAGACACGTATAGAGGAATAAGAAATTTTTATTGATGCTATGATTATATTGAGAGGATTGATAAACAACTAATCGAATTTGAAGCTGGAGGTTTATCACGTAAAAGTATTCGTCGAAAAAAATATAGATGATATAAAATTCTTTTAAAGGAATGTTAGTATGAGCGCATTAAATTCACAGTTTTGGTGAGAAACGTTCTATGCATGACATGTAAGTGTTTTACTAAATAAAAGTTTTTCGTGAAACTACGTCACCACATCATATTTCTTGCCAATAAACTTTTAAGGTAAGTTTTAAAAGCGTTTTTGGGATTGTAATCTGACAAAGTAGTCGTATTAACATGTATTAAATTACGAGTCGCCACGAATTGTGGGTCTAGTCAATACCCATTACAACATCTCAAGAGTCATCAATGAGATATTTATCCGCTAAGCTAACCATACCAAATGGGTAGGTCCAGAGTGTTGTGCTGTGCTGTATTCTCTCCCTCGTTGTTTCTATCAAGTTTTCTTTTTCTTTCCAGCACCAAATTTTGTTTTATTTGATTCGAGTTGATTTATTAAAAATTATTTTGTTTCCCTTTGTTTATAAAATCATTTCAGCGAAAGATTCTGCTTCTTACGCAATGCAAGCTTCAACCAAAAAATAATAAATAATGAATTAATTCTACAAAAATAATATTTTAGTGGATTCATTGCTAGACTCCAATATATCTAACCGCATTAAAATAACGCAACGCAATTACGTGAATGTGACATACGGTTAACTATTACAATTCCACAATCGATCTGAGTTCTTTATTTAATTGAGATATATTGTTTGGTCTTAGGCTTAGTGGAGTTTCAGCTGGAACTTTCACCGTGAGTTCGATTTTTCTTAGCCACCCATAGACGTTTTAAGTGGCAAGAAAACCCGGATTTCTATGGGTTTTTTGGTGATTAGTCTTTGGGTATAGAAAGTCTTTGAGATCACGTCAAAATTATCACCAAAAAAAAAATATATATATATATACAGATATATTGTTTGGTTAATTATTTTAATCGGACTTGGTGATTTATAGTGTTTCGGGCTGATACTGCATGTAAATGTCCTAGGGCATGGTAAGTATCACGCAGTATGCAACACACTGCCAACGTACGGTTAGTCATCTAATATAACTTTATAGGTATAATTCAGTTCATATACATGCGTCCTTTGTCTTATAAGTTTTTTTTTTAAGTTGAAAGGGGAATTTTATACGGCCACATTTATTTAATGAATGGAAGAACAAGAACATAGAAAGTAGAGATAGTAACAATGTTAATGTTTAAACTGTTAATCAAGCTATGGTATTTTCCACTCAGTCAGGAAGATCCATAAGGTCACGTCAAAACTTAGAGTCTCCGCCGTGCGAAAGCTTTTGGAGGCCCCGAAACGAGTTAAAAAAAATTTACATGATATTTTTTTTTGAAAATAGTTCTATTTAAATTTGAATTATATAAAATATTTTTTTGAAAAAACATATAAATATAACACTAAAAAATTTTGATTTATTACCTAAACATTTTCTAAATTTTCTGCACCACTTTTTTTTTTTTTTTGGTCAAAAAATTTTCTGCACCACTTTTATAAACTAAAAATAATATAATGATCAAAAGTATGAATTAGTAATATAAAAACAAAAATACAAATTTTGGATTGAAATGTTGGTCGCTGTTAAAAAGCTAAATCTTAGCGTTTAAATTAAATACAATAAACTATATATTCAAAATATTATAATTTGTTAATCAAATTCTATAAATATATAAAATAAATCTAATTCATAACATATACAAAGATGAAATATGTGGATCAAATATTTACAGTTAATTAATAGTAGAATCTTTATAGTTTTACATAAAATATAGTAAAATTGATCATAAATTAGTTTTTTTTAAAATAGAAGTCGAATTTAGAATCAAATAATAATAAAAATCTAACCAAAATAATACATTAACTACCATGTAAAAAAAAATTGTAATTAGAGGCCCTTCAAATTTTACAAAATTTGGGGGTCCTAGACAAATGTCTTTTTCATTAAGCTGTAAGCACGGTTCTGCTTCAAGAAAGGAATACTTAGAGGTTTGATCCAAGGCATATGCTTAATGGAGATTGGAATCTTCGTCGGAGTTAATTTTTGAAAGAATATGCTAAATAATATGCTAAAATCAAAAGTTTACCTTATGTGTGTTTGAAGTGTAAAGATCCTACAATCTATGTTTGGGACAGGCAAATATTAGATATGGAGATGTTTGAAAAACTTGAACTTTCCTTTTAATCTGACGTTACAAATGTAAGGACAAAAATGGCTTAGATATGTGATCAGAATTGTTAGGTAACCGTACATCTTAACGTACATGAGAGACGTGAGTGAGTGAAAAAGTTGATCTAGCTTTTTTGTTTTGTTTTCATTCTTTTTGAAATAAAAGTGGACATAAATTTAAAATTGGTGGAGTCTAACTGAAAAAGTTTGGGGCTCTAAAGCAAGATAGTTAAATCTAGAGAAAATATGCCATGTCAATAACAAAACAAACACATGAAATCATATTAATGATTAATCTGTGGGTAGGTATAGTTTAAATACGTGTCAAAACTGTAGAACAAAATGCACAAAGACCAGATGGAAGCTATTGGTTATGTATTTGAATAAATTTTAAAGTTAAAGGTAGATTATTTTATTACATAGTGATTGTGAATGTTTTAATAGTCATATGTTATCCGGTTAATGGAATGTAAATAATATTAAATTTTAGTGCTATTCAATTCTATAAATTTATTTATATGTGATTTTATTTAAAAGAACATATTAAAAGTTAAGACATATGATGATAGTCTTTAAGATAATCACCAAACAAGACAGAGGAATGTGATTTCTTTGTATATCTCAAGGTAGTTTAAGTTGCTAAAGAATAGTATTCTCTCTTTTATTAAATATAAGATGTTTAGGTAGAAACACACGTATTAAAAAAATTACTTTTTATTTAAAAAATATCATTAAAACTATAAATTAATGCTATTCAACTAATTACAAAATAAACTATTAAAATATGATTAGATACACAGTTTTTAATAAAGTAAAAGTTATTTAGAAAAATGAAAATCTCATTTTTCATGTTATCTTATAAGTCTTTTATTGTCGCAAGAGTTGGATTTTGAGTTTATAAAAGTTGTTATTAGTTCCGACTTCCCGGTCCATTGGAGATTCCGCGCTCGTAAAGAGTCGGAACTCTCTATTTCGTTCTATTCTAAACCGTGGGAACCTTCGTCTCTTCGACACAAATATTTTAAAACATATTATATATTAGAACATCAAAATTTCGTAAAACATCCTACATTTAGAAATGGAGAGAATATCATTCATCATACAATTATAAATTATATCGGTTTTCAAATTTATAAATTTATATATTCATTTTCGATATAATTTATAAATGTACAGAGATTTATAAATTATATCGGTTTTCAAATCAAGTTAAAGATGATAGTCTTTAAGATAATCATCAAATAAAACAGAGGAATGTGTGACATCGTTGTATATTTCAAGGTAATTTAAATTTGATAAAGAATAGTATCATTCATCATATTCTCTTAGTTATCATCGAATGTGTGAATTTTGGTTATAAAAGTATTCAAACAAGAAAAAGGAACATAGCAACTTATTTTATAGATAAAGCAAAAAAAGAGAGTACAACTCTGCTTTCTCATCCTTTTACACACCCCAGAAGGAAAAAAAAACCCGTAAAAGGCGGAAAAGATCTTTATACTCTACACTAACGTCTACCCTAACGACTTATCAGCATGCAAGCCATCCAGCTTGGCATCAAGCTCTTTTATTTAGCTCATGCGTTCTTCCAGAAGAGTCTTCTGGTCAAGGGCGGAGTTTACAAAGCCAAACCCCCAAATTTACATGCCGACACACACACACACCTGTTAGACAAGAAAGGGCGATAAGCACTACTACTGATGATGATAACTCTTTATTACTACTCCGTTACTACTTTTATTTATTCTCTTGGTTTCCCATTTTATTATATATCCGAATCTCTCTTCAAAACTCATTCTCTTAGATGAATCTCTCCTCTGCTTCTCCTGCTCTTTGAATCCATGGGTGTCCTGCAATAATTTATAAAAAATAAATACATTATTTGACTTTTCTTTGATCAAATTTACTGAAAATCCGGATCAATGACAGCAAATTCGGGATTTGTTGAAAAAAATGTAAAAAAAAAATGTGAATTTAATTTTTAAAGATAAATGTACAAAAAAACTTACGGAGAGCTTGTTCGGCTGAGAATCTTCGAGAAGCATCCTTACATATCATCTTCCTCAAGAAATCTTTCGCCATCGACGAAACTCCCCTGAACACCTTCGGCGGAAATCTCAAGTTCCCTCTGAGCACAGCCTCGAAAATCTCCTCCGCCGTGTCCCCGTAAAAAGGCGGAGATCCAGCGAGCATCGTGTACAAAACAACTCCCACACTCCACAGATCAACCTTCTCCCCGTACGAATAACCCATCAGAACCTCAGGCGCCACGTAATACGGCGTCCCCACCACACCTTCCGTAGTCTCGCCCTCACCCAACCAAACCCCAGACCCGAAATCGCAGATCTTAACCGCATCGTTCCTAAGATCCACCAGAATATTCTCCGGTTTAATGTCCCTGTGAACGACGCCGTATCGGTGGCAATGCGCGAGACCCTGGAGGATCTGTTTCGCGAACGACGCCGTTTGGGACTCGGAGAAGGTCCCGGAGGAAACTAAACGGTCGTAGATCGAGACGGAGGGATCGACCAGCTCCATGTAGATGGAGAGAGTTGAGTCCGTGTCGACCAGATCGTGGATTTGGACGATGTTCGGGTGAAATGACAAGAGGGCCATGATCTTAGGCTCGTTGTCGATGCACGCGCGGTCGAGATCGTCGGTGAGAGAGCTCTTCTCGATGGTTTTGCAGGCGTAGAACTCGCCGGTGGCCGGAGCGTAGACGCGAGTCACGGTGCCGAAGCGTCCGCGACCGATCTCTTCGCAGATCTGGTACTTTTCGTTGTTGTTGTTGTTGTGTCCGAGTGTTTGGCTGTAAGTCATAGTATTTGGTTCTTGTTTTGGTGGTTGTGTAGTTGTTGTTGTGTGTTGAGTTGTGTTTAAGAAGAAGAGGAGGTTTGGAGTCCGCTGTACTTTATTAATAGCCTAAATTCTCAAGGAATATTCTTTTTGATGCCTACAGGTTTTTTTTTCTTCCTTCCTTCAGATACGATTTTCTGTTAAGCTTTCTTTTTATTATTACTTTTTATTTTTATTTTTAGTCATTTTAATATCATTTTCTATTTGAAAGTCAATCAATTTATATTGTAGGTGTAATTTCCTTATGTACTTATTTGCAAGACTGGTATGTTTTTATTTGTGTTTTTATTTGTTTAGATGTTACTAGGAGAAGGTTTGTAATATTATATTCATATTTATAAACATATTCATAAGGAATTTCAATCACTTATTATATTCTAACAACATGTTGACAAAAGAGAAATAAATATCATTTATATTTTTGAATTAAAAAAAAATATTTTATATTATTTTATCTGATAATTCTTTGGTTAAACGAATGGATGATTTAATATCGTTGTTGTAAAAAGGCAAATACTAAAGCGTTTGGAATGATTTGAGTATCTTATTTGGCAAGAAATCTTTAGTTTAAAAACATTTGTATGGAAAAAGTCTATACTACTTAATGATGAACAATAATAAATAGTGTTCAATCGGGATCTTTATACATATTCTTCTAGAACGTTGACTTGATGATGATGCATACAGAGAAAATAGAAAACGGCATAAGTCACATATATGGTTTTACTCTATCATTGTTCATGTATTTAAGTATGGTTGTTATTTTGACCGCTAATTGTTCCATATTGATGGTTTCATGCTCTCTTTTCTTTTATGCATGTCTTTGTCTTATGTCCTTTGGTTATTCTAATGTTAATTAGCTGTTGTGTTTACAGATTCTTTGCTCACTAGGGGTTTTCAGGTACGTATCACACCCCCGCATGTCTCTACTTTTTATATTTTGTTATTGCTTTCCACATCATTCACTTGCCCAATTGTAAAGGTTTTTCTGTTAACTTGTACAAAAACAGATAATGAAAATCGTGTTTCTTTTTTGAAACATAACCTATAATTCTGGTTGTGTGACACCTTTTTGGATGTTGCATAAAGGAATGAAAATCCATTTCGTAACAAGCAATTAAAGCAAAACAAACACAAAAATTCTCAGACGTATTCAAATACTACACGTCAAATGACAAATCACATGTAAAGTAAACATGTAAACTAAGTTTTATAGATTTCGTAGGGGGTCAGGTAACCCCATTATCTTCCACGCCTCTATTAGTAAGAACTAAGAAGTAAGACCAAGGCTTGCCAACATTTTGAACTTGATAAAACAACATTTCATCAAAGCTTCGAAATATGGGCCCAAGGGAGAGTGTAATTGGCCTAAAATGAAATAAAGCCCAAACATAAATAACTAGACTGTCTAGAGAGAAAATAAGAAAGAAACGAGGCCCAAATTGATGCAATGGATTTGAATCACAACATCTCCAACCCAAGATCTATATCATCTATAATAAAACAAGACACATACACACAAATTTTAAAAAATTACGTATAAAATACCAAATTCTCAAGCATTGTTTCCGTAATACTCTCATATGTGCTCACTCAATCAACACATTCTGAAGTGATAAATGAGCCTCTTTATTTTTAATTTGTAGATTGCCAGCTAGAAATTATTGAAATCAGATATGTTCATTGACTGATATTTCAACTGTTACCTCAGGCGCTGATCTTGCATCTTGCTAAACTAGTTTAATGTTTTTTTATTTTGTGTGAACTTTATTTTATGTATTTTTATTTTATGTGAATTTTATTTTATATATTTTTATATTGTGTGAACTTTATTTTAATGTTATGTAATATTTATCTTATTTTATTTTATTTTGGTGTACTTAAGTTATTCTAAATTAAATTTAGTATATGTATTTATGAAAAGAAATAACTATAAGAACCAAAAAAAAATACAAAAATACTTTCGAGGTTTTACTATTCAAAACTTCAAAATTTGTGGATTTGAAGTTGAGTGAAAATGACACAAAACCTCAAAATTTTAGATTGGGTTGGAGATGCTCTGATGCATTGCCCGTAAATAGCAAAGAATCATCGGATCAATCAAATGTTAGTATGTAGTCTGTTAATAGTCCACGATGAGATTCGAACCCGTAACCTCCGCCCCGGAGGCGACCGCCTTATCCATTAGGCAAGCCTGGTATGTTTTTATTTGTTTAGATGTTACTAGGAGAAGGTTTGTAATATTATATTCATATTTATAAACATATTCATAAGGAATTTCAATCACTTATTATATTCTAACAATATGTTGACAAAAGAGAAATAAATATCATTTGTATATTTGAATTTTTTTTAAAAAAAATTATAATAGTATAATATTTTATTTTATTTTATTTGATAATTCTTTGGTTAAATGAATAGATGATTTAATATCTTTGTTGTAAAAAGGTTATATTAAAGCGTTTGAAATGATTTGAGTAGCTTATTTGGCAAAAAATCTTTAGTTTTAAAACATTTGTATTGAAAAAGTCTATAGTACTTAATGATGAACAATAATAAATACTCCCTAAGTTCTTTAAATAATAGACTTTTTAGAAAAAAAATTTGTTTCACAAAGATGTATTTTTTATGTTTTTTATGAAAAAATTGTAAATTTCAAGAAAATTAATTGGCTTTATTGAATTGCTATTGATTAAAAGTTATTGAAAACTGAAAATTACAGAAAATGATACATTTATTATGGTAGTTTAATGTGTTTTTTTAATATATGTGAAAATAGTAAAAAGTCTATCTTTGTAGAACGGAGGAAGTAGTATTCAATGGGGATCTTTATACGTATTCTTCTAGAACTTTGACTTTATGATGATGTATACAGAGAGAATAGAAAACGGCATAAGTCACATATATGGTTTCACTCTATGATAGTTCATGTATTTAAAGCATGGTTGTTATTTTGACCTCTAATTGTTCCATATTTGATGGTTTCATGCTCTCTTTAATTTCCTTTACCTTTGTTTATTTAGTAGTCATAGTTATGTCCTTTGGTTATTCTAATGTTAATTAGCTGTTGTGTTTACAGATTCTTTGCTTACTAGGGGTTTTCAGGTACGTATCA
Source organism: Brassica napus (assembly GCF_020379485.1). Classification (NCBI taxonomy): domain Eukaryota; kingdom Viridiplantae; phylum Streptophyta; class Magnoliopsida; order Brassicales; family Brassicaceae; genus Brassica; species Brassica napus. Next base: position 3,412,462 of record NC_063448.1, on the reverse strand, counting down.
CACCCTCGCCTGTCTCTACTTTTTATATTTATGTTATTGCTTTCCACATCACTCACTTACACAAGTGTAAAGGTTTTTTTTGTGAACTAGAGAGAAATAAACTTGTACAAAAAAGATAATGAAAATCGTGTTTCTTTTTTGAAACATTACCTATAATTCTGGTTGTGTGACACCTTTTTGGATGTGTTGCATAAAGGAATGAAAATCCATTTCGTAACAAGCAATTAAAGCAAACAACACACAAAAATTCTCAGACGTATTCAAATACTACACGTCAAATGACAAATCACATGTAAAGTAAACATGCCAACTAAGTTTTATAGATTTCGTACCTGACCACCATTATCTCCAAAAAATTAGCTCCCCCCTCCCCTCTATTAGTAAGAACACACAAAGACTTTCAAACATTTGAACTGATAAAACAACATTTCATCAAAGCTTCGGAATATGGGCCCAAGTGAGAAGTGTAACTGGGTCCAAAACGAATTAAAGCCCAAACATAAATAACTAGACTGTATGAGAGAAAATAAGAAGAAACGGGGCCAGAATCGTTAAATCAATCAAATGTAGTCGGTGGTAGTCCGTTCATAGTCCACGACAAGCATCGAACCCGTAACCTCCCGCTCAGGATGCGAGAGCCTTATCCATTGGGCCACGCGAAGTTAATTGCTATACCTTTTTTTTTTGGAACACGTTAGTTGCTATAAAAGCAGTCTTGATTCGCCGAAGTCTCACTTATTAATTGCTACTTCTCGTGCCCTACTCGGCTCTGCCACGGCTCTCGCGATATCGACTGCGTCTGTTCCCTCCTCCATGATGGCTTCCGCAATTTCCAACGCGTTTCGTTACCCTCCTCCTCAAATTGGTCATCGGAGTTCCAATACTACTCTTCGAGCTCCCAAGTCGCCGTCTTTCGTCAGGTAGCTTCTTCGTCGCCTTCAAAATCGATGCCTTTCATCTCTATGACTTGCTTAGCATCAGGATTCAGCAGCCAATAACGTTTAGAGATTTTCATTAAGTTAGTGAGAAAACCCTTATCTTTGTCATTGATGAGTTGTTAAATGAGCTTCAAAGCTGTAAGCTTTTCTTACAATTGGCTACAGAGTGTATAACTTCAGCCAAGTTCCATTGTTGTGCTCAACTTTGTCCAGACCATTTCCTTATTTGTAATGAAAATTGTTCAGGCTTCTTCCTAGAAGGGTGTTGCAGAGCAGGATTGTGATACGTGCTGCTTCGTCTGCTGCTGCTGGAAACCCACAGTCTGATGGTGACTTTAACCCATATGAGGTGATTCATCCCTCGAAGAACTTGTTTTACTAGTTATTGTTTCTCTCTGCACTACTCAATCCATGGGTGGGATTACCTTGTCAGGTTCTTGGTGTTAACCCTATTGAGGGCTTCGACAAGATCAAGCAAACTTATCAAAGAAAACTTAAAGAAGCTCAGAGGAGTGGTGATGAAGCCACTGCTGCTCTAGTAAGTTACTTCTCTCTTTCTTTGGTGTCCTCTGTGTAATGATTTTATTTTCTTTTTTGTGTTAACACGTCTCTGTTTTTCCTGTTGATAGCTTGAGAAAGCATATGATAAGCTCATGTATTCCCAGTTAATGAATAGGAAAAAAGGTGTGACTTTCGGTTCCTTTAAGGTATGTACCCTTTCCTCCTCCCTTCTAGCCAATATTATACCGTCTTGAACTTCCTATCTTAATCCCCGGGTGAAATTTCTCTTAATTCAGGTTTCCAAGGACATTAGATACGCTGATAAGCAGCCTTTAATACCATGGGGTCCAAGGTAAGAGATTCTTTGTGAGTTTATTTATGTTAAATCCTTCAAAAGCACTTTATAATTTATAATCTATTGACCCATTTTGTTACAGGTATTCCAAGTCCCCCAAGAACGATATGTTGATCAACCTAGCAATATCAGCTGCGTTCGTAAGTATGAGGTTTTGAGGATTATGTTGCTCCTTCCACAATCATATATGAATCTCTCTCTGTCTCTTTTTTTTTTTTGCAGAGTGCATGGATTGCCATCCAACGTAGTGTTGAGTACAAACCGCTGCAGTTCATGTCCTTTGTGTTCGTTTACAGAATTTTTGAGAAATTGAAATCCTTTGAAGGCCCTTCAACTCCAACATATAACGTGAGTTTTTCAAAAAAAATATTATTGTTTAATGTTGATACACCAGGTGGCTCTTATAGTCCTGATTAGCGTTGATGTTGACACTGGCTGCAGGAGGAAGGCGAAGAAAATGGACGGGGATTGAAAATGGGAAAGAGGCTTCTTCGGTCTCTTTCATTAGTTTTCGGCTCTATACTTGTTGCATCCTTGGTATGTAAAAAATCTATCAAGACTCCTCTATTGTATGTTGCACTAGCTGCTACTAGTTTCACTTTATCAAAGAAAGCTTCTTATGTCTATATACTAGTTTTCACTTCATAAAAGTTATTTTACTTGATTATAGTCTACGTTTAACGCATAGTGAATCATGCATTACAGGCATACACTGGGATGTTAAATGTCATAGAGTACATGGGCAGCTCCATACCCATTGCACTCTACAATAACCAGGTTAGTGTTCTTACCCAACGCCCATCTCTCTTCACTTGGACCCATCCCTTAACTTAGTCCCACACAAAATGATCATTTTGGTTGAGGATCATTAGGTTAATAGATGAAGCCTCAACAAACAACAGTAGTTGATTAGGTTGTAGATGATTTATGCTGTTGATCCGTAATATGATATGTCACATCTATATTCTATATGTATTATGGTATGTGTACTTCTACCGATGTGAAATCTAGATGCACAACTTTTAGTTGGCTATATGTTTGGGCATGATCTCTGAACCAAGAAGGGTCTGGTCTCTAAATTTTAATAGTTCCATCAGAGATAACCAGGCTTTCTGATATATTTCAACAAGAACTAAATCAACAGTTCTGACGTTGATAATGGATTGCAGGAACTTATAATCACTGCTTCATCGGCTTTGATGCTCTATGTCATGGCGTCATATTACAGATAATGAGAGAGTACAAAGAGCTTGATCTACCATGAGGGTTTGAAGAAGTTTTTTTGATGTATGTGGCTGCTAGATGTTAACAATTTGAGATCAAGTTCTTTTCTTGGGAGAGATTTAAATTTATCTTTTATAAATATTTTGTTTTGGAAAAATCAAGTAAAAGAGACTCTCGCTTGCTGAAAAGTTTCGTTTCGAAAATTGTGATTGGTTCGATTAGAAAAAGTGCCAGGCGGCTTAGACTGAATTATGTATTACTTTCAAAATTATATATACATAAATCTTATATAGGTTACGAATGGAAGGGCATGACACGTGCAGTTTTCCCGTAATACATTCACCATTCACGTTTTTCTGTTTGCAAAAGCAGTTTAAGCGTTGCATGCATTTCAATATTTTTGTCATTTTGTGTAAAAAGCAGGAGATCTGCATGCAGATCTTATGCGCTAACATTTGGTGGTGCTGATCTGTTTTTTTTTTTTTTTGATAAAAATTAATTTTGTTATAAATACTTAACTTTAAAATATATTTATCTGATTTCAAAAATAATGTACAATGATTAACTCAAACTATATAGCTTACACTAATACTGTTTGTGTTGTTTTAAAATTATAAGCATGACGTTCAATCATCGACAAAACACAATATTTTCAAAGGAAGAAGATATAATTTTTCTTACATAAATATCAACAAGAGTAAGTAGTTAATATTTTTTTTATGTTTTAAAATAGTTAATATATAGGTAAATGATTGAAATTTTGAAAATCTATTGAGTGAAGACAATTTTAAATGAAATCTTAACCGAAAATGTGTATTTATTGAATTGTATGATCAAATAATTTTCATGACTAATTACCGTTTCAAATATCTTACACCCACTGGTAGAAAGTTTCCTGGTGGTAAATTTAACCAAATGTTCAATATTAGTGTAACCTACTGGTTCTCTCAAGAAAATCTTGATCACCTGAAAAGAAAATAAAAGAAGTATAAGTATCTTATAAACAATTTACAGGCATTTCGGCCGATCTTATAACATTTAAGATATTTGTTTAGATATCTAGGTGTAATTTTTATTGTTTTAATATATGGTCTATAGTTTTGAACTGATTTTGTCATTCATAAGTTATAATACATTATTTAATCGGTTTGATATGTTTCTCTCATGCATGATCCGTTTGATCTTGCACGTGTCCCGCTTAATTTCCAGTTGTACTGCTTGATCTGTTCCGGTTGAACCGCTTTTACTATTCGAAACCATAATATAACAAGGAAATAAACAGATAATAATTCTCGCAAATTGGTTTGATGAAAAAGAACGAATCAAAGCTGGAAAACAAATCTGACTGAGACGCAGCGGTGACGATGCATGAGAGCATAATTATGTGGAGGTTTTTAGAGTGGGATTTTTAGCGGAATATAAGAACCCGTCTCTTAATTTTTAACTAAAAAAGTTAAGAACCGGCTCTTAAAACTCTTATTTAAAAACTGATTTTTAGTTTTTTTTAGTTAAAAGCTAAGAGACGGTTTTTTATATTACATTAACAATTTTACCCTAAGAACCCAATAATCATGCTCCGAGTAGGAAAGACACGTAAGAGCTGACTCAGTCTCTATCACAGTCACGTCTCTATAAATAGAGAGAGGTGCGTTGTTACAGCTGCTCCACACTAATTTTTTTAGACTCTTTCGAAAAATATTGACGTGTGGGTGAACGATCCTTAAGAGTTCCGTCTTTTACTTGTACGCCTTTCTTTTACTAATAAAGTGGTACGTTCCTTCTCCTCCTCCTCAAAATATAAACAAATTTAGCTGTTTTACTAATGGTTTTAGGCTTTTAGCTATTATGAAGAATGTTCATGCAAGCTTTTTTCCGTTATTAAGGTTTTTTATAGTCTTATCATATAAAACCATTTACGTTATTTTGGTTTGAAAGCCTTTAGTCAAAAAACAAAAATTAGCTGTTTTGGAATTAGATTAATTAACGTAACAAGATTTGTAGACGACGTTACTTTACCTGGTGCTGCAGTTATATTTGTCTATATATATATTTGATATTTCTTTTATGAAAAGTCTATAAGCAAATTATTTATCGATCCTTATATTCACAACGCATGACTCATATATTATGAATCTGATAAGGGCCAGAAGTTGAAACATAGAGCATTAGAAGAGTAGAGTCATAATTATAAACAAACCAGATTTTAAAAATATATCAAAGACACGGCCTTGAGATGAAATGAATGTGAAGGCTATAACTTTGGGTTCATCGATACGTCCGAGGAGAATAAGAAGACAACAATCTCGTGAATAACTTTTTTTTTGCCTTGGACACTTATGTTACGTGTGCTTCCCATACACAACACAACTTCATCCTTTTCTCGTGATCGTTAGATTCCTGATAGCCAATTGGTAACTTTGGCCTTATCGTATCTTTGTATGTATCAAATCAGCTTAAATTTCCACGTGGCACCCTTCTAACGTAGCTAATTACCACGTATCCTTATTTTTTTGTTGCGAATTACCGGCTATAAGTTTATTTTTTTAAACCTAAAACCTAATTACTTTATAAAAATGTTTTTTTTAAAGAAAATGATAGTCCAAAACAATTACATCTATTTCCAATCAACTATAACGAGATTTTTATCTACAATTTCTTTACATTTTTATCATACTACAAAAGTAAAAGTATCTATAAAATTTTGAAAAATAATTGTTATATATCATGATTTTCAAAAATAAATCTAAAAATTGGCATTTATTTTAAAATATTAAATAATATGTAAAATAAAGACTTTAAGCAAGATAATATATATTAGATAAGAAAACTAAAAATGCTTTTTACTATAAATCTATTTTGATTAATTACAAAAATCTTTTAACTAGCATAACTTTAAATAATTTTAATAAATTAAACGTATTATATTTTACTATAACGAAAAAGCTTTGTTTTTGCTTGATATTTACATTGGTTTTAGTTTATTTTTCATTATATTTGTACAGTCTAATAAAAGTATCCAAGTAAATCTAATTCTTATGTTTAATATTATTAAAATAAACTTCAAATTATTATATTAATTTATGTTATTTAAATTTTAAATGATATTTAAAGAAAATATCACATATCAATAAATATTAGGTCCAATAAAACGTTTCTGTTTTTAATTAGAATTTTTTTTAAAAAAATGCTTAAAGCAAAAAATCTTTTATTTAGTCTGGAATCTCTGTTTCAGATTCTAATAGCAATAAATCTGAAACTTTCCTTATTTTTTTTGTCAAAAGTTTTAATTTCAGATTTTAATAGTAATAAATCTGAACTTTTCCTTAGCTTTTTTTCTTCAAATATTCCTCAACAAAGGCTATATAAAGTCTTTAAGTTGGAATCATAAACACGAGCATCCTTCTTCATTTTGCACAGGTACTCCTCTGGTTTTATGTTTATATCCAAAACCTTTAGTATTAGCTATTTATATTTCAATGTGTATCATTTTAGTTATTAATCTCTGGTTTTATTTACTAACTGAATCTTACATATTTTAATACTTTAACTTGCCTGAGGGAGTGTTACATAAAATACACTTCTATGCATGATCATCTGGGAGTCTGTGATTCATTCTCAAGTTCTCAACAGAATGGTTATTCCATATACTTTAATTACTACGTCTGGTTTTTCTTTTGTATCAATATTTTTAGATTTTTTACATTCTTTATTACTTTAATAAATATTATTTTAATATACTTCACGCTTGTGAAGAAGAAGAATCTGAAGATATTCTAAGCTTTTATCTCGTAATGATGATGTTAAGAAGGAGACATTTTAATATTCTCCTCATTATAATTTATATTACCTTAAAACAGTAATCATTGAGATTCGTACGGAGGTTTGCGAGTTAATAGGAGAGTTATTGTGCTGTCCCCATTAGACCAGTTCATATATTCTTCCTTCTGGTCTGACGTCAAACTGTTATAACAAATTATTTAAGAGAAATCATAAACGATTAGGAGAGAAGAGTTACCTTATCTAACACGTTAGGGCTTAAGTGTGTTTATCCTTTTCTTTTGGATTACGTTTCCGAGTCTCATTAGGATTGGTGTCGTTACAAATAGGCCTCTAGTGTTTTATTGCTTCTGCTGCTTATGACTTTCTAACCAAAAGAAGATAACCAATTAATGTGTTATAGGTAGGTAGATTGGTATCAAGATGGTGATGAGAATCGTGGATCTACGTTCAGACACCGTGACAAGACCCACTGATGCAATGCGCGAAGCAATGGCTAGTGCAGAGGTGGACGATGACGTCCTCGGCTACGACCCAACGGCTCGACGTCTTGAAGAGGAGATGGCTAAGATGATGGGGAAAGAAGCGGCTCTGTTCGTGCCATCTGGTACGATGGGGAACCTGATATGCGTTATGGTTCACTGCGACGTAAGAGGCAGCGAGGTGATTCTTGGTGACACTTGTCACATCCATGTGTACGAGAACGGAGGGATATCGACAATAGGTGGAGTGCATCCCAAGACAATCAGGAATGAAGAAGATGGGACAATGGACTTGGTGGCTATAGAAGCAGCTATTAGAGATCCTAAAGGAAGCACGTTTTATCCATCAACAAGGTTGATTTGTTTGGAGAACACACATGCCAAGTAAGTGTCATAATTTCTCAACACATGCGCATGGCCGGTCTTTGAGATTTTGGGAATATAGACGATTTAATAAAGAGTTTATATAGTTTTTCTTTTTTGCAACTTTCCTATATATATATATACAAATTTAGAAAAATTCTGGAGGCCATAAACCAATGCTTCACTAGCCTATGCATCCATGTCACGGATGAGTATGATTTTTTTATATATTAGTTAGTCTCTTATGACGATCTTCACTAGCCTATGCATCCATGTCATGGATGAGTATGATTCTTTTTGTATTAGTTAGTCTCTTACGAGGATTTGACACAGCTCTGGTGGGAGATGTTTGAGTGCGGAGTACACTGATAGAGTTGGAGAGATTGCCAAGAGACATGGATTGAAGCTTCATGTCGATGGAGCTCGCATTTTTAATGCTTCCATTGTAATAACAATCATCTACTTTATCTCAATATATGCCTTACACATCACAAACCACTAGACTAACCTATTATGAATTTTTGTTTGTTTGTTTGTTTGATGTAGGCACTAGATGTTCCAGTCCATAGGCTTGTGAAGGCTGCTGACTCTGTTTCGGTGCTGTTCTCTTATTTAACCTCTCATGAAAAGTTTAGATAAAATGGATAATTTGGGACTCATTCACACATGTACAGGTGTGTCTCTCTAAAGGTCTTGGAGCTCCGATAGGATCTGTAATCGTTGGTTCACAGAGTTTCATAGAAAAGGCCAAAACGTTAAGGAAAACATTAGGTGGAGGAATGCGACAGATAGGTGTCCTGTGTGCAGCCGCTTTGGTCGCACTCCAAGAGAACCTCCCAAAGCTACAATCTGACCACAAGAAGACAAAGTTGTTAGCTGGTACGTATGCACCAACTCATTTATCCTAATTAATCACTATAACAATAATTAACCACTAAATATTTTGCAGAAGGGTTGAACAAAATGAAAGGGATTAGAGTAAACGTTGCAGCCATGGAGACTAACATGGTGCGTACTGTCACTACTCTCTTGTTTTTGTTATCAATAATAATAATGACAAAAAATGTTGTTTGTTTTAATTAATTTTACGCCATCAATTTCAGATATTCATGGATATGGAGGATGGCTCAAGACTGACCGCTGAAAAACTCCGCAAGAGTCTAACGGAGCATGGCATTCTCGTCATCCCGGAAAACTCTTCACGGTACGTCTAGCAAGTACAAGGTTTTTATTGTTTCATACTTAGGATTTGCGTTTGAAAAAGGTTCTGAAAACGTATATATATTCTAGAAATATAAAATATTTACGTGTGATTGTGGCTTTTTCAGAATCAGAATGGTTATACACCACCAGATAACAACAAGTGATGTGCATTACACATTGTCTTGCTTACAAGTAAGATTATTTTTATTATCATCATTTCTCTCTATACGATCCACTTTCTTTACTGCTATTTTTTAAAGAATTGATATTTTCTTTGGCAGCAAGCAGTGCAGACGATTCAGGAACCATGCCAGAACTAAATTGGCCAAACCAAAATGCTCTCTCTTTTTTAAAAATATTGTTTGTCTAAAGTTACTATTAATTAAAAGCTACAAGGACCAATCGATCTTTAAATGAATTTGTCACCCTCATGTCATGTCATCCATTTTATTATTTTATTTTTGTTTTATAATTTACACATACATAAGCCATGATTGAACAAGATTGAAACAAAGACTTGATATGACCAGAAATGAAGAATGGATGGATGAAACACACTCGCAGACAATTGCAAAGTAAAAATGATTATATAATGTGGTTTTTGACTCTACGTACCACCAGTATATAATCATTTTTCTTGTGACGTGGAGTTGAGTTCATCCATATATATGTGATACGTCGATTGTAGGAGGCTTTGAAACTAGAAAATGTTGGTTATAATCTCTTTAAATTCAATGCCCTTTGGACTTTCAAAACAGAGGAACAGATGTCAATACTAGTAAAAGTGATGTTGAACTGTTAACCAACCCACATATGGATCTTGTAGTCCGACTAGTAACCAAAAACTAATGGTTTCAAGAACCCAACAATTCTTCTTTCTTTCTCCTTTTCTTGTAGTTTGAGAGAACGGAAGAAGAAACAGGGTTCTACTTGCATGTTTCTATCCTTCCTCTGTAAGAATGTCCAAAAAAAGAATGAGCAGAGGGAGCCTCATCAACTCTGTATGTACACAACTAATATCAATCTCCTTCAAATCAAGTCAGCGGCGATTCTGGAGCTCTTCCTTCACAAGTTCTGTCACCAAATCTATGTTAGACTCGCTTAAAACCTGCTGAAGTGAGCTTAGTTCCTCCATGTTAGCTTTCTTCAGCAGAACTTTGAGAGTAGAATTTGTTCCAGCAGGCAATAGGATGCTTGTGTTGGCTTCTCTGGGAAGAGGATTTGCAGGGAACTGAACTTGTGGCCTCGAATAAGGCCTAGAGTCCCAATACTCTGTGCAAACTCGATTCACATCTAATGCTTCAATAGCCTGTTTATCAAATTAATGTATATATCTGTCAACTAAATTTACAAATGAAGCCTTACATTTCTAAATCAAAAAAGTTTTTAAAACTGATTTTAGTATTTGTTTTGTATATATAATTAGAAAACCAGATATATAAGGTCCAGTGCAGTTTACAACAAGCATATAATTCTAAGGTTTTAAGTCGAAACTTGTAAAGAACTTTACCTGTATGATTGCGGGTGACGTGTATCCAAACATTTCAAAACCGTCAGGGCTCCCAGAAGGCTGTAGAGGAGGAAGATCTAATCTACCAGCTTTGTGTTGCTTACTTATCTCTTGGTTTACTCTTTCTCTCACCATCTCCCAGCATCTTGTAGGCGACAAGTGAGCAAACACCTCACTCGGATTAGCTTCCAAGTAAACCTGACAAGAAGAACATAACACACACTTCAGTTTTTGTTGATATCATTCTTTCAAAAAATTTAGACATTAAGAAACATATCAATTTACCATGAACAAGGGACTATTGCGTCCAGCATCAAGAATCTCTGACACGTAAAAGCTCATGTTCGTTGGATCCAATATATTTATGTACCTAACCCGGCTTCGAAACCCTGCACCAAACAAGAATTTAGACATTAAGCACTTGCAAAATATCTATGAATATATACATCTGTTTTTGTTATTAGAGTTGCAACCTTTGGGAAAAATAGCTTGGCGGTTGCACCATGATTTTCCAGAGAGCACACATCCATAACTTAAAGGCTCTACTTTGCATTTAACTCTCCTCACAACTTTTGCTATACGTGGACCCTTTTGGCGGATGATCCTATCCGGACTATTGTTTTGCGAGCAAGTCGGTGTACCTGAGTTACTTCTTGTCCCATTAGATGGTGTACTTGATTTACTTCTTGTCCCATCAACCACATCCAGTATAGCCAAACCTCCAGAGATTTTGGATTTACTGCTAGTAGGTTGATTGCTAATGTCCACTCTATTACATATATCATCAGCTACGGCATTAACTTCTCCATGCGGTACAGAACTCGGTACATCCTCTCTCACTGCTCTTTGGTCATTAGTAGGCAATGATGATATAGTGTTCCGTGTATCAGGCAAAGAAGTTACTTGCTTTTCGAAATTTGGAGCAGGGGTTTTACCAATTGCTTCCAACGCTAAAACGTGGGTTGGTCTCTCTCGTATTATTCTCAAATGCTTGCTAGAAGAAACTGAACCTCGCGAATTCTTTTTACCACTAGTGGGCTTAGCAGCTGCCACAGAGACCATTCCTCCTTCAGGTGGTTGGCAAACTGAATCTTTTAGAACAGAAGACTCATTAACAGTTTCTTCTTTGACAGGCTTCATACATTGGCTTGGTGTTGATCTCTCCTCATTGTCTTTCAGAAGTAAACTAACATCTGCTTGTGGACTCAAGTCCTTGTGCACTTTCCCTTCTTCATCCATCTCCATCTTTCTTTCCGACACGTGTGCACTCAAAGCCAATCCTAAGTCCTGACGCGCCCATCTATACACAGCGCTAAGTTTCCCTTCCACAGCCTCAACGAGAACATTCAGCTCATCGATATCATAGCGAAACAGAAAATATTTACTAACCAACGGACAGGAACACAGCTGCCTCACATGAGTCAAACACGTATACTTCTCTGGAGAACAACGGCAGCCAGCAGCGGAAAGGTGCAAGTCAAAGAAGCAGATACAGCACTCTCTCTCGTTGGTAGCATCAAAATTACTATGCATCTTCAATGCAAGCGAAGAGCTGCATAGAAACTCTCTTCTTGTACGTTCAATGTCAATGCGTGCCTTGAGTGTTTTTGCCAAGATTCCATCCTTTCCGCTGAACTGTTTCCACCTCAAGTTGTCAATAGTATTTTTCTTCAGTAAGTTCAGCTCCCAGTCGGCTTTCACTACTTCTCTTGCAGCCCCAAGCAGCAATTTATCGTGTGAGATGGACGTTTTCCTACCCTGTTGACAGTATAACTCAATGGCAATCTGCCCATGAGGTAGCCAGTCAACTGGCGCTACATTCACAGCTTCAGCACAGTTGAAACCACAGTTAAATCCAGCGTGGTACGCCCGGGGAAACGTCAACACAAACTCTCCAGCGTGCTGGACGCAGCGGTGCACAGGTACTCCTGCCGTTTTCAGTTTTGACGGGGAGAGTTGTGTTACCTACAGTAAAAAAGAGCATCAAAGGATTTATTTTTATGTAACCATAAACCAAAACAATTTAAATAAATGGAATCATAGAGTTTTAAAAACTTGCTAGCTTATGAAGCAAATCAGGCTGTTCTTCGAAAAGGTCAGGCAGATGCTTTCTCATAGCGTCCTCGAGTTTAACAGCGTCCTTCCCCGCAACACCGTACCACAGTTTTGGTGCACCCCAGTGCATGTAATTTAACGAATACAAGTGGTGATCTTCAACATGCTATTTTGGTAAAAAAACAATAACACAAGACATGTTACTTAGTAGTGGAAAGTATTAAAGCAAAATAAGATGTAGAGTAATGAAAAATACATCCATTGATATAACAAAATTGAATAACAGGAAGATTCTCCAACTAAGCATATGCTAAATCAAATCTTACCCAGCAGAAAGAAGAAAAGCACATCCCAATATACAACCACGGTACAAGGACACCAGAGATATCACTGCCCTCGTGCTTAAGCAAGGATCCTGGAAGCCTTGAGAAATTATTTAGGTTCCAGCCTGATTTTGCATATTTTTCGTCTGAAGAAGAAGATGATAACTTGGGGAATCCGCTACCAAATACCCCAGTTTCAAGGTCGGCACCATATAGCACCTATATCAAAGAATCAACACCTCAGTCAGGAGATGCAAAGGCACTAAACAGACCATAAAACCTCCAAATATAAAAGGAATAAAACTTCACCTCTATCTCTTCAGTTGCTTTATCTACTATACGCCAATATTCACCTTCAACATCCTCAACACCTGGCTCCCAGGAGTTACCAACTCTACACTCTTTATCACAAAAAGTTTCACTCTTCTTAAAGTACTGAGCCTTGAACTCATCAGCATACTTTTTGAAGTCGTTTAGAGAGAACCCTGGACCAGGTTCAAACCCAAACGTCTCAAATCCACTCGTTTGTGTGCTTGCATTGCCGTTGGTGACAGCATCCACTCCCGTCTTCATGCACTTTCTTTTCTTCCTTCTCATTTGATTAGAAAGAATCTTCTTCATTGAACTCCGGTTCTGAAGCTTATCCACTCTTTGCACACGCGTGGTGAATTTAGAGCCTTCCCATACTTGCTTTTCCTTCAGAGGGCAAGGGGGTTTCCAGGAAGGAGGAGGAACAATGCGGCAGATTCCATACTTTTCAGCCTTTGGTCTTATTTTAGCTATATAACTCAGAGTGTCTTCAAACTCCTGCAAACAGGTTTGCACAGTTCATGTCAGAACATAAGGATCTAATATAGAGTAGAAAGTATAGAATGCAAACAAGACCTCTTCGGTCGGGTAGAATATAGGGGCGTCTTCAAGGTCGGGCCTACGAGCTTCATCTGGATGCCATCTCGCAGTTACCTGTGAATATGAAACAAGAAATAGTAAGGCATCTAAGTGTTAAGTTCTTTCTGAAGTTGTGGGCATTAATTGAGATTATTAACCTTCTGGCAGTCATTACATTCTGCACATCCCCGGGTCACACCCTTTGGTAGAGAAGGCTTCTTCTGCAAAGGACGCAATGAATGAGAGAAAAGGCACACAAGTTGCTGCAATTGCATAAGGAACAAAAAAAAAGAACTAACTTGATCAAGATTTTGAGGAGAGGCATTGTCATTGTTAGGTGCAGTGTCATCATCATCACATCCGGCATAGTTGATCCAAGGTCTACGCCGTAGAGACCGAGCAGCTTTGAGTTCATCGGATTCAATCTCCTCCATCTTATTAGCTTGTTCGGTTACAGAACTTTCCATTGGAGTCTTGGTTTTATCAGCAGCAGCACCAGGGTCAGGGAGTGGTCTTTTTAAAGTGAAAGAAGCATATGATTCAAAGCCAGGAGGAACAGATGGTAACTCATCACTCTCTTCTTTCATACAGACTCGCATCAGCTCTGTCCCCATTACAAACTCTGCCAACACCAACATGTAAGTCTCAAGAATATCACAACCCAATTATTTTAAAAACAAACAAATGAAATACTAATAATACATCACCTGATGGAATATATGTAAAAGTCAATTAAAATTTAAAAAGACCCACAAAACAAACAAAAAAAGGAGAAAAATTGCTTACATAGTTGAATCTAGGGTTTCTTGAATTGGATGGTCAAAGGTCCATCAACTGCAGCAAGATTCATGAAACCAAAACTCAGAATCGGTGACAAGGATTTGAAAGATCTGAGGAACACTAGTAATTTACAAAAATTAGTAAATACGTAATTAAAAAAAAAAAATCCAGATTTCGATCTAACCCTAAACTCGACCAAAGAATCAGATTATTTACGAAATTGATGAAGAAACCTCACATGTCCTTATTCAATATTTGCATAAATAAAATACAAATCATTCACCACAACCTTTTCTATATTCCCAGGAAGAAATAAAACAATCTAAGGGATGAAGGAAGAAGAAAAGGTCAAATTGGGAATTAAATCTACAGGTCCATGTTTGGTATCTATACTATATTAAAAGGGCTTGAGGGAGGCTTTTTAGAGTGTCCACGTCGGACAGGAAAATAGTCCAATCAGAACATTTCCTTTTGCCACGTCATGTACTTTTTTTGGTTTATGATTGTACGTTGGGGCTCTTTCTAACAGTTAAGGTGGGCTTCTGTAGGGGCTCTCTCTAAAAAAATGATTGGCCCACCCAGCTCTTACTTCTTCGTCTTCAAGTTTTGGAAGTCTCTCCCGACGATTTCACTTCATCTTCTCCAATCCCTAATTTTTTTTTCACCGTTACCTTATCATCAATGACTATGTTAAAGCCATTCTTCAATGTTTTGTTCCATCTCCCCTTCATACTTCTCCTATATAAAGCTCTCTTTCTAAACTTAGATCCATCCTAAATCGAAAAAATTACTCTGCAGAAACGATATCCATGGCAATGAAATCCACCACGAAGTCTCAGCTAGCCACCGGTAAATCTCCCGTCGCCATGTACTTCAACGACATCTCGCCGGGACTTTCTGAGTCACAGCTTCGATTCCGATTGATCCATTTTTGGGAGGCAAAGAACATCGCCAAAGGTGGAACTTTAATTGGGGTTGGTATGGGGTTACCCAACTCAACAGCTTCTGTGCGTAACTTCATCAAAGCCTCGAAAGTAACCACTTGAAGCTCAATAGTATAAATGTGTTTTGTCTGTGTGATGAAGAGCCACACAGCTACGATGGAGAGATACTTCGATGATATTTATAATTTTGCTGGAAATAATAGTTCATCATCGCTGCCATAGTCAATCCTCGCTGTCGTACGGTAGTGTTGGTTTGAATTTTCCATTTTGTCTGGGTATTTTTCGATCGCCAAAATTTGACTGAGGTTTTCTTTTGGTAATAAGCAGATCGACAAGTTCAGATCATTGAGAGGTAGCAAAATGTTTACTTGCAATGATCAACGCATAATTGCTCTTGAATTGGACACAGGTGCAAGTCGACTACAAAGTCTTGAGCAATTGATGGGCCATTTTACAGTGAAGATCCAATGTCCCTACTTCCCATGTTTTGTTTGTCTGTTGGTATTTTCTGTAATGGAAGTGTCAATCTTTTGGTAGGGAACTGTTAAATCTTCTTTCTTTTTTTTGTAAAAAGGCCTACAAAACTGTTAACTCTTCACAAAGCATTTTTGAGGTTTAATTCTTTTTCTTTTTACTCCTCTCTATCTAATCTAAGTGTGTATGCCTATCATATTTGTCTCAGTTAGTTCAGGCAGCAGTTGTGGTAGAAGACATGATTAAGACAGAGTGCTTGAAAAATGAACTGTGGTATTGTTCTTCTCTTTTAGCTGCTGTCAAAATGCTTTATGGGCTAACTGTCCATCTCTTCACCCTCGATGCAGCTATTATATATTACAATAAAACCATAACTCAATCAGATATGGATGAGACAAAGCCAATCGGCTTACCAGGTCAGAAGTCACAACCCGTTTCGGATCCACAAGAAAGAAGCAGTAGAGGTAAGTGCGGGAAACACAGTAGAAAAGCTTCAGGGCGCGTGCAAAAACGGAGGCTTCTTTATCAAACTAGATTCAACGTGTGTTTATGTGTAGCAGTGTAGATATATGTAATATTGTAGCAGTGGATGGCCCGAGAGAATGTGTACTGTGTACACATACATATATGTAGAAGACTAACTAATGTGGTTTTAATTAGTATCAAAACAATTGTTTCGATATATGCTAAGCTGATGTTAGGACGAAAACTTAGATTCTTTGTAAATTTCTCTCTGTATAAACAGTGGTTGGATGATTATAAGAGGCTTCAATCTTTCTTTTTCTTCATTTATGGATTTAAGCCTTGCCTTAAACTAAAAAATTTCAAATAAGTATAAGAAATTATTTTGAACCAGCATACAAAATTTAAATCGGTATTATTTAATGCTATATAATTTTCTTTATTATAGTTACTTTGTTGTATTATTCATATATAATAGAAAACCGGAATTTGCATAATAATGTTTCTCTTGCATTTAGGTTAAAACATGTATTCAGAGTATTGTTCATCCCACTAAAGAAAATTAAAAGTAGAAGTTTGTAATCTTGGAAAACTAGAGTTCAACTGGTTGACTATAGTTGAAGAAAGGAATACTACGTTCCAGTTCATTCCCAGATTATTTTACCATTTGCAAAGAAAATTTATTACTTATAAGGCTTACTAATTCCCCATCGTTCCTTTTCTATAAAGAACTATGGCACAAATATATTCCATATCAAATCATACAAGGAACAATTATTCCTTCAGTTTTTTTCTTATAGTTCCCTTAGATTTTTTTTTCACTTAAATTGTCACCAATTGGACCTTAAATTACATCATTTAACCTTTCAAAAACAATAGGTTTGCAAAATGTATACGAAAAAATCAGTCAAAAAAATGTATACGAAAAAGTATTAATGGATTCAAAAAATGTATAAGAAGGAAAAATAATTTATGATTTATGTATTGAATTTTAAATATAGTTCTGAATAATTTTATTTATTTAATAAATATAGAATAAAAATTGAAAAACAAAATATAATCGCATTAATTAAATAGGAAAATCTTCTTATTAATTAGAAAAGCATGTGTTTTCTAACAAGACTAACAAATAACAAAAATAAAATAAAATTTAATATTACTTTCAATAGACAATAAATTAAATATTTTTAAATGTATATTAAAACTTAAAAAATTACTCACAAAATGGTTAGTTGGAAAAACACACATAGTATTCTAATAAACTACTACTTCATTGATTTATATTTTTTTTAAAGGGCTTTTGACTACTATTTCAGTTATTTACTGCTTTTACATTAACTATTTAATTAGTTTCAGGAGGTACAACCAAATGATAATGGTCTGAGGATGCTGCTACCATCGAAGTAGATTTGACCAACAATCAAGAAATTAGAGCCTAAGCACATATCTGCCCCTCATATTAACATGCACAAATCAAAGAGCTTATGTTCAAAAAGTCTTAAGAGCACACAGTGACAATATGGAAAGCAATATCTGAACAAAAAACTATACTATACTAAAAGCCAAATATACTCACGATTTAGCATGTCCACGTAGGACTTAAAATTCAGGCCAATCAGATTGCTTCATCTCTCCACATCACCACCACACGTTTGGATCATAGAAGATGATTTTCGTTTAGTTTTTGGGCTTTTGTTTTAATCTGACCAAGCCCAGTTGAGACTAGGAATTTATTTCATTTTTGCATTATTGAAAGTCTTTTTTTTCTTTATTGAATGTGGGAAATCAAACGCCGTAATTCTTCACAACTCACCGATTCCGGCTGATGTCTATGTAACGCCTTCATTTATGTCACTTAATCAAAGCATCTATACTATAAGTTATTTTCAATCCAATCAAAATGTTGACATTAATTATTGTCCACAAATGATGATTTAATAAAATACATAATAATTTATTTACTTAATTATTTTTTCCAAGTCTCATCAAACCAAGGCCAATCAAAATAAAGAAGAATAAATCTTATGAATGGTTTCTCTTTTTTTAAGTACCAAACTTTAGCTTAGATTAAAAAAGAATGATGGAAGAATTTCTAATAAAAATAGAAACAAATTATTCACAAAAATCAGTCATAGTTAACAAAATATATGTATAATTGACAAAAAAAAAACATCTAATGTGACACTTAAGGCTATATCTAAATATCATCACCACAGACAAAATATGTGCAAACTTAGAGACTAAAAAAAAGTTACTAATCAAGACGATACCAAAACAATGGAGTAATGCATCAGCTACTTAACCGCTGCCAACTAATCATCCTATCTTTTGTCTATCTTTTGTTGATTAGCCATATCATTAGAACCACATTACTAAATGCTCTCAACGGAACCAAATCACCACCCAAACAGAATCTCACAGAGCAAACTAAAAACAAAAATAAACAAATACAATCAATTAAAAAGCGTAGTATAATTAGAGAATGAAGTGGAATAATATGAAATTAATGATATTTGATCATTAACCTCCCATTTTTTTAAAAAAAAAATATTAGGACAAAATAACAACCCAAAAATGAGATTTATTGCATGGAGTACGAGTTAGAAAACTTGAGTGTTACTCATCCGTTTTACAAGCAAGTAAAGCTATAATATTATGCCATCCAAACAATATAAACAATTAATAAGATCATCATCAAGCTAAAATTAATTTAAAATTATAAGAAGAAATTAATTAAAAATTATAAGAAGAAATAAGATCATCATCAAACTAAAATTAATTAAAAATTATAAGAAGAAATTTACCCGGGCGTAGCCCGGGAAAAGACCCTAGTATCTATTAAAATCACTCAGGAAAAACAATATGAACAACAACAAAAGCAAGCACAAGATATGATTTTTCTTCACTAAATTTGTAGTTAAAAAAATTAATCACCTTTTTGTTTTTCTTTTCAATAAAAGATTTTTTTTTTGTTAAGATCATATGAGAGAGGAAACAAACATGTGGCTTGCTAGCTTATTTGCTGGGCTTTGATATGAAATTTTTTCCTAACTTTTCATGTGTGATGAGGTCTGTCTTATTATAAGTCAATAATAACGCTTAAAAAAAGCAAAGCTGAAGATGCAATTTCCTAAGCACCTTGCTTACTCTAATAATTTTGTTTTTCAACCATCAAAGGTAACTAAACATATAAAAAGCATTAAAGGTAAGTTCATTGAGAATATAATTGTGGTTGGCTTTATAGTAAATCGGTTTCCTTTGTTTATCAATTGTTGTCGGCTGACATTTTTACTCACGGGTGGTGGACATTACTACCTGATATCCACACGGCATTTTTTCCAAAGGATATAATATTATGAAACGCTTACTCCTTCCGATTTAATTTTCGTTTTAGGTTTATACACACATATTAATAAAATATTTAATTTTATATATTTTCAATAGAAAAACATTATTATTTATACAACTAACCATATTTTAACCAATAAAATAATTAATAAAAATTTCAAATTAATAAATTCTACTTTAAAACTTTAAAACGATATTTTTTTTGTAATGAAGTTTTGTTTCTAGAATGACAAATAATTTAAAACGAAAGGAGTACTAATTTAGATAATAGATAATAGAGAAATTGCACCATGGACACAATTTTTTTTTCCTAATTAGGTGAACACCCAGAAATCCTATATAATGGTACTTTAATTGCTAAACACCAAAGTTTACTATTATATAAGTAGATTGTTAATATCTATGTTCTTTTTGTATTATGAACTAATTGACTCTAGATAATATTCATATAGAATAGTGATACATGTAATTATATAAACATATCCATATATTTGTCCAAAAAAATATAAACATACATATTTAGTAATTTTGTTCTTTTAGAGAAAAAAGTTCTGAGAAAAATATAAATCTATGGAAATTACGTTGTCAAAAGTAGAAAACTATTTTAATATTTTGACTCTGAAAAGGCAAATGAAGTTTCTTACCCGTTGTTAATGGTATCAAGTATCAAACCTAACAGCTGGATTATTATATAGGGAATGGACTTTGGAGGAAAAGCAAATGTTACCTCATTTGAAGAATATAAAATAGAGAACTTTTAACGTTTTTAATCTGCTTTTTTATTACGCGTGTCATAATATTTTTTTAAATAATAGTTTGGTATAAGCCAGAGATGATTTAAATTTAGAATCTCAATTCCATTTAAAAAAAAACAAGTTGACCATAATTTGGTTTGGTTTTAACTTTTAACTTGGTTTTTAAATAATGTAACACAACCGAAAACTTTAAAAGCCCAATCTACAATCTAGTAAATGGACCCAAACCAAAAAAGATACATGAGTTGAATGTTGGATATTTTACAAGTAGTGGGAACTAAATGAAAACCTTTAGAGAAATAGAGGGTGTACTTCATAAAATAGGGATAAACCCTACTTATCCTATCGTATCAAACTTAGTCCGTGGTCTAGCCAGAATCGATCAGATGGATAAAGCAATGGCTATCTTGAGAATCTTGGTAATGTCTAGTGCGGTTCCAGATACTGTTACCTATAACATGGTCATCGGAAATCTTTGCAAGATTTGGAATCAGCCTTGGTCCTCTTAGATGACATGAGTTTGAATGGAAGCAATAGAGGGAATGGGATCAAACAAACGTGTCGAAAGTTGTATATTCGAATCTCGAACCCGAGTGATGCGCAAATTCAAATTGGAGAAACAAAACCTTGCAATGATATGGTTACTCTTACAAATTCTCAAATCACTTTAGATTTACAAGACGAGTTCCAGCATGATTAGAAAGTAAACACACTAACAAACGCCCTGATTTTTATCTCGGCAATGGAACTATAATCTAAATCATCTATAAAAGCTAAAAGGAATGTCAAATGTTACTATTCCCTCATAATTCGGTTTCAGTCCCGTACTTAAAAAAAAAGTAAACTCAACTCTTTTGCAATCTTCATTTACTATTTTAGTTTACCTCTGAAAGTTTGGGTGCGGGTAAAACATCTTCCCACCTTATAACGCACCCACACTCCCCACAGATTGTGCTGCTACCCACTTTTCTTCCTTGGCTTACGAGTGTAAGCTGATGCGCGATCCTAGTGCAGCTTCGGTTCACAAAGCGACTTCTGTTGAACCCCCTCGGGTGGCGTAAGGGCTGTATTTGTGGTGATGGGGAAGGTTTTTGTAGCACAGGTGCTTCACTGACTGGGGCTCGTTGAACTTCTTCCCACTGAAGTGCTTTCCTATAAACTTCCCAGGCCATATCTTTTTCTTCCTTTGTCAGTCTTTCATCTTCATTTTCTTGTAGCAATGTCTCGTGCTCATGGAAACTAGAGATCCAGCTATAGTAAAACAAAGGACAGAGTGTGAGAAAAACCAAATAATGCAAGTACAGATTGTGAGTATGGTTACTCTTGCAAACTTACTCGGGGCTATGTCTCTGTAGTAAGTTCTCCATCAATTTGTCAGAGTCGCAACCGCGAGATGAAGTGGCCGCTTCCTTTCGCTTGCTTATCTCAGTGACGGCGTCGGATTTCTCATCGTCATCGTCAAATTCAAAAAGATGTAACATCTCTTCTTTGGAGATAGTCCTGTGCACTTGTTGTCTATCCACCACTCTCGCAGCGAGCCCCTCCTTGTTCACCTAAATCATATTGACATATATCTGATACATGAACGTCTCCTTCGAAGAAGAGATACTGAAACTAGCAATGTTTTGGTTCTTTCAATACCTGCCGTTTATATATTTTTTCTTCGATAGTCCCACGTGCCATCAACCTGTACGCAAACACTGGCTTCTTTTGCCCATACCTGCAAACAATAAGTCCACGTGGATGCTAAGGCACATTTCTTAATGCTGTGTGTTACAAAATTTAAATTCCATTGGTATTCTATGAAGTACCTCCAAGCTCGAAAGATAGCTTGAAGATCATAAGTTGGATTCCATGAACCATCAACGATGATCACACGGTTAGCAGCATAAAGATTAATCCCAAGAGACCCCGCTCTGGTTGAGATAAGAGTGCATTTCACCCTTTTGTTTTCAGGCTCATTGAACCTATCAACCAACTTCTGGCGTTCTGAGCTTTCGGTTTTTCCATCAATTCTGCATCAGTGCAAGGGAAGTTAGCGCCGCCATAATGGTTCATACATCATTCATGCTATTATGAAAGAACTAGATACCAACCTATACCAGTCTTTTCCCTTTTTCCAACACTTGCCATGTTTACCGTGACGAGGTACTCTTGAAAGATAAAGTTCTATGAGATCCAATGTCGGGATACTCTGGCTAAACACGAGCGCCTTATCACCCACATGAGCGCACATGGATAAAATATCCAACAGCAAAATCATTTTGCCACTATATTCCGAGACCTTATAATTATTTTTTTGAAGTAGGTCGACCCACCAATCCTGGCAAAAAGACAGGATTAGAATCACAGCTGTTTACTTTGAAGTGGTTGACGGTAATTACTAATACAGTCGAGCTGAGCAGTCATAGTTACCTTCTGGAGGTAGCCGTCAACTTTATCTTGCAAATCACTCATATTCCTCTGTTTCTCTGTCAGTATCCAAAACAAAAATGATACACTGTTTAATATATATTTTAAAGTTAATAGTTCTCTGTTTCTCAGTCAGTATCCAGAACAACAACAATGACGCAAATGTGTTTATATATTTTAAAAGCTATTGAACTTGTTATACTGCAAGCTCAGTCATATATGATGAAGCTTGAAAACATACACGTTTTTAGAAAAGATGATTATCGTTGGTAAGCAAGTCTTAGACAAATTAAACCAGTCCTCCCGCTAGGGGAAATCTTATTCAATTTAGAAAAATATAAAAATGTTTTCTACTGCACCTAGCATTTCCTTAGATCAGAGTAAAAAAATATCTAAAATAACTAGTTTAAACAAATCTTTAAAAAATGTGAACAGTGAGAATTAAGAGTTACCTCCCACAACCATGTTGCAGTCTAAATTTTCATCACTCGAACAGTCATCTGGAATATCAACAATGCTACCGCGGCGACCTTGTCTCTTATCTTCACTTCTTAACTGCGGAATCCCTGGATGATTCAAAATCTGAGAAGCCCAAAAACAACAGAGGGGGTTAAGAATAGGAAAAAGGATACCAAATAAAATCTCCAAAGTGGTTAACCAGTGCTTAGAAAAACAGTTATAAATTTAAGTACTAAATTAATAAAAAAGATTGAAGGCTTAGCAAAGCATTTATCACATTTATACCTGGGCCAAGACCTGGTAAGCAGCAAAAAAGTTTTTTCTCATCCTTTCATCTGCTCTTCCATCATTGAACCCATATAACTTAAGAAATCTCTTATACAACTTCCGCTGCAAGGGCGATAGTTTGACAGATATTACGAAGACTGTTTTAGGTGGCAGATCCTTTTTCACGACATTCATATCCATTCTTTGCACAAATCCTTTCAATTCCTCATACAGGATGTGTGATCTTTGGTTCATAATTTTCACGTCCTCTGCAGTTGAATTCATATGCTGTCCGTTTTCTATTGGATTTTGGAAGCTGCACGCAAGGTGAAGCACGATTAAAACTCTAGAAACATAACGTGAACACAGGCAGATAGTAAAACACTGGTAGGAAAGACTAACCGATTTCTAAACTCAGGGCTACTTCCCAAGAATCCTTCTCTTACAAAGTCAACCATCTGTTGCAATAAAGACATAAATTAAGAAACAGGGGCTAAGAACAAATTAGTCACAAGTTTATATGGTTCCTTCAGTAACTTACGCAATAATATTCCATGAGATTGTTTTGAAGGGGTGATCCTGTTAAGGCAATTCTTCTCTGGCATTTAACTTGCTTTAATGCTTGGGTTGTGTCAGCCCTGGTGTTCTTGATAATGTGAGCCTCGTCACAAACAAGTATATCAGGTCCATCCTGCAGCCACATAGGTTCAAATAATTGCAAGAATAAAATATTGCAAGCATGAGAACAGAAAAATTTATGATACAGTAGGCATCACAATTCACAAAAAGAACTTAAACAAAAAGATTAATCCTCGAATGAAGGGAATTTGTAACCATAAACAGCAAGTGAAAAGATAATATAAAAAGGGTATAAAACAAGAAATATAACAGTGAAATTATAGTCTTACCCTCAAGGCACTGCAGAATTCTTTGGCCGCATTTATATCCTTCACCCCCCTCCCCAGAGACAGGTTTCTAAAAGCGGCATATCCCATCAAGAAGACTCCGCCCTTATTTCTCCACTTCCTCAGCAAGTCCAATCTTCTCTCCCTTCAAAATAAAAAAAAATACGGAGGAACTGAGTTGCCAAACTGTCACCAAAAGTACGGTTGACATAGGCCAAACAAGAAGTATTTAGATGAAAGGGATGATCCATGAATATTGATATGTATGTTCCATAAATTATGGACCCTTTTGAAAATTTTGTAGGAAGTCAAAACAGCTGAGATGTTCTGAATTCGGACGAGAGGCCTTGCATCTATATTATTTTATTAGGGACAAGATATTCACGTAGGTTTAGTAAACGCAACATTCAGCAGTCTTAGGGCACACAGCTTTAGATTAATTAGGCCCTACTTTTAATAACCTAGAGTAGATCAGAATAATATACAAACACATATCTGAACTGCCAAAAGGTTTCGGGAGAAAAAAGGTTGTTTCGAGTATTAGTTAAACAACGATAGTCAAATTAGAGAAGAACAAGAAGACACTAGACTTTGGAGCGTCAACCAAATGCCTTTCAGAAAAACTTTGGAAGCATGGAAAATCTGCAACCAAAAGCTTCATTCATAAAAGAATATATACCTTGAAACGTCTTCAAGCATGAAGATGCGAAGTGGTTTCACTTCTGAAGGCATCCACTTCGTAAATTCACTTCGCCAATTGTGCAACACATTTACAGGAGTCACAATAAGGGCAGATTTCAGACCCAAATCAACACATCTCATTGCAGTGTACAGGAACGCTATAACCTGATAGATTAAAGTGGGAGAAGATATAATGAGCCAGTAACACCACACACCATATTAACAATTAACCATTACCAGTATGCATTAATTAGACAGGACGATAATAAGAAACATGCAAACAGACTCGTGCGTGAAAAAAAAATTTAGTACCTGAAAAGTTTTCCCCAGGCCCATTGTATGTGCTAGAATGCACCCAAGACCTTTATCACCAGACTTCACACTGTTGATAGACTGAATAATATTTTCCCACATAAATCTAATCCCTGTAACCTGAAAACAGAAACCACCAAACTTAGGGCAGAATTCAGTTCCATAATAAGCATTTCTAGAAGAGATGAGTATGTTTAATGCCCAATAGTGCAGGTGACAAGACTCCGACTATTCATTTATCATAAATGATTTTCTGAAAGAGATGAAGTATGTTATGAAACGGTTTACGCTAAACAAAGGATGCACAGAGCACACATGTTAATGCTAACCTGATGGGGTTTTAGTTTGGCAGATATGCTACGAGGAACTCTCACAGCTTCTTCACCAATCTCCCTAGCCACATTCACTATGTAACCACTGTGTGCATCACCAAGAACCTCAGCTTCCGCACCTTCTGGAATTTTCACGTCTCCCATAGAGCTAATTGTTTTGTATCTGGCAGAAAACTGCAAGGACCTAAGGCGCTCCTGTCGTTTCTACAAAAATAAAGAACCAGATGTACAATGAGTAAAGAAGCAAAAATAAGGAAATATTCAAAGTTCGTATACAATATAACAAATATGACTGTCGAGCAAACACCTTCTCAATTGCTATTTTACTTCTCGTATCTTTCCCTAGTTCAGCATCATCAATTATCCGCCGGATTTTCTTTTTCAATTTCTTCTTTGAGCTAAACAAAAAAAAGTCGAAATCAGTTGAAGACATGCTGGACTTTTATACCCGCAAGATATATGTATATATATATGATAATACCTTACTGCTACAGTGACATCAGCATCTGTATCAACAGAATTATCATCAGAGCTGGAATCAGAGCTAGAATCCGAGCTGGAATCAGAGCTAGACTCCATTGACTTCTTATCTCCCATGGCTTTCTCCAGTTCCAGTGTCAATCTTCGCAGGGGAATTGGAGCGCAACAGCAACAATCCCAACCAGAGGATTGAGCTTCGGACAAGTATTCGTCACCAATATTCCTCTTTATACATGATGCACAGAAAAGTTTTTCGCATGACCTACAATTTATTAAGTCAGCAACGTGTCCACACCATTCACAGTGACGTTCCAAAGAGGCATCAAGCTGCTGGTAAGAGCCAAACGTTTTGGTTAGAAAGATAAATATATGAAAAGAATATTTGTAAGATTACGGCAACATTTCTATGAAATCCTCCAAATAACAAAAAGCAGTATATGCACCAAATGAAGGTAATAAAATGAAAAACGATTTAACAAATCTATGTAGTCATGAATCGACTACGAGTCTACGACAAAAAAAAAATCCCTTCTAATTAAGTGTCTATATCTGGCCCAGACGCAAATGCATTGCAAGTCGCATAAAAATGGAAGAGGAAAAAAAATATACCTTAGCAACTCTATCTTCAATTAAACGTTTGCAATCCATGCAAACTATTACATCTAAAAGCGGATGACTATGCACTTCCACAGTTACGTTATTACAGGCAGTACACCTAAAATTGCTTGCTGGATTCTGTGAATCGTCTCTCATGGTATCTACATTAAGATCTGCGACGGGGACCATCTTATCTGCATCTGAATTAGACAAATTCCCGTTTTCCTGTTTGTTAACTTCATTATTTTGAAACTCAATGCTATTCTCCGGACATTTTACTTGATCTTCAGCAGGGTCTGGCGCAATCGAATTCCCATACAAATACGCCGAATCATCATCCCTATCCTCTGCCGTGTGCCTGATAACCTGAAATAAAACCAAATGAAGACTGCGACGTGAGCCAAGTTATAATTCCTTCAGACCAACACAACCCAGTCACTGCATGCCTTAAATCTCGCTTTAACACAAGACAGAACCGTCACTACTGACAATCCAGCAACAAGATGTAAAAGCTAAATAACAGTCAAATGACCATCTTGTACTAAAAAGATATGTCCCTAATGAAATTTACACCTTATATACATGAAATCAGCACAATATTAACTACACAAAATTTATAGCAAAACACAAACTATACGTGACTAAACTCTCGAGAAGCAGGCTCACTAAGACTGATATACTCAACAGATAACCGGTAACACTCATGTAACTAGTAACCCCAAGGAGTCTTGAATAAAATATATGCTATGCTACAAGAAGAAACTCAACAAATAAGCAAAACAGACCTGTTTAGATCTTTTCTTGCGTCTCTTCCGTTTCAAACGAAGTTGAAGTTCACGATCGATATTTATATCATCCTCTTCTTTGACCTGTTGGTGATTTAATGTCATATTCAAGATAATAAATTAAAAGGCGGGAGTTGGGATAGTCTTAAATCGTATTAAGAATACATATTTCATTGCAAACTCTGTAAAAGCAGGAACATAAAGAGCATCCAGAAACGGTAATACTTTCAAAAGTAGTATGCTTATTCTCAGAAATGAAAGAAGTTAAGTAAAAATATAATACCCTTATATAGTTTTTCTTTTGTTCTCCGGTGAGGGCAAGTTCTCTTTCGTTTTCTATTGCATCAGCGAAAAAAGGGTCTGCCAAACTTTCATCTATCTCTTCAATTTCCTCCACCTGAAAGAAAAGAAAAAATTACAGTGATAATCAGTCTGAAGTTATATTAAGTTGTCTTCTAGCAGTAGGATGGCTATAATTTAGGGTTATAAAGCCCGATATTTTAAAATGACCATTTTTGTTGCACTAACTTGAGAAGGAACATTAAATCTTCAAAAATAACTTGCATCCCAAGGTAGCAAATAATGTCATGTGCATCATCTAACTGTTACAACTAATGATAACCAAGTTAATGCTCGAATTTTGTCAATCCTTTTAAGACCTGAGAGCTAAGCTTAATGTTTTATTCTTTTAATTTTTGACATCAACTTGGCTTTCTATTTTTATGCTAATGACAACTTACACCGTAGAGTGAGCAATGTTTCCTATCTTGATCATGGCACAACAATGGACCATAAATTTATTGACTTGCAAGCAGAAACTAACAAGGAAAAAAAATGCCTGCTTTCATAAAATGTATTATGGCAGGTAGGTCACCCAAGTAAAAATCGTCAAGAAAGGAGATGCCTAGCGCTTTTACTTGGAGAAAATTCAACAGATGAAATATACGCAATCATCATCAGCATCAAGGCTATCAGGAAAAATAGAGGCATAGATGAAAATTTTACCTCATTGACTCCTGGAAATTCTAATCCCATGGCTGCAGCTTGTTGTGGAGTGCTTGCCAAGTAAACAGAAGCCCAGTGCTTACTACCGAAGGAAATAGCCTCATCTCTTTTTTCCGAAAAAACTTTGTTGAGAGACGACCAGTCAAGCTCAGATGTTCCAGTTAGACACTCTTTAACTGCATCGTCAGCAAACTTTTTCTCCAGAAACCCACTAGCTCCCTCCTCCAAGAGTTTTCCATGTCGTCTACACCAGAAAAATGATTAAATATACCTACCATGACGTCCTTGAGTAATTGTACTAGCTAAAAATTGAAAACAAACAAAAAAAAAAACCTACTTTCGGACAGGCCGGTGGGTGAGAAGGAAACTCTCTGCTTTAGCCAATGATTCCCCAGTTTCTTTTGTTACCTGGGTCCCAACCCAGTGCGCTCTTTTTTTCCAAGCTTCGGTATAGCAACCATTAGGGGCCTGACTTTCGATCATTTCGTACAATTTTGGAAGTTCAATTCCAGCACCATCAAGTTGCTCCTTTGAGAAAGAAACAAAAAGAGAATATAAGTTTGTAGGTTCATTTAGAGTAATAAATAAACGTTTGCATTAACTTTTGTGAAAACAGAAGAAGCAAAAACGAGCATACCAACAAGTTTGCACTTTCAGTTTCAAGCTCATCAAGAGTTGCCTCCCATTCGTCTTTAAATGTCATCATTTCAGCTTCCACAGCCTTATCCAGCTAAACCAGGCACGCTCTAAGATGTTTAATAGGAAAGAACAAAGGAACTCTGAGGTATGATAGTATGAGAAAGAATCTAACCTCATCACCGTGGAGCGTTTGCGCTAATTCCTCCCTAACTTCACTCTCTACCTTAGAAAGAGACTCCTTTTCGAGTGATTCCTGAGCTTCAGCAGCCTAAACACCAATGTGGAGTCATTGTGAGTGAGATTAAAACCAGGAAGCTAAAACTGGCCCACCAAGAACTCCTCGATCAAGCAAAAGGCAGAGATTAAATACCTTACTCTCTACTCCCAAAAGATCTGAAATCAACTCGTCTACTTCCTCCTCGCTCAGAGGTTTCTGCATAATAAAGGTATATTAGGTCATGCTATCACAACAACAACAAAAATGAACAAAGAGATATCCACAAGTTGCTGACCTCAAGGTCCAACTCATCATCATTCCCAGACCGCAACCCTTCCTCTTCATCTGAATTAGAAACAGAACTCTCAGATCTCAAATCAGTATCTTGCATCTCCTCATCTTGATTGTTGTTTTCTTCCATCACTTCATCATTCTGCTCCTTTTCAATCTCCACATCCATTATGTCTTCACTTCTATCCATCTCTTCCTCTTTTCCCTCCATTGTAACCTCTCTTCCCTTCCCTTCCCTTCCCTTCCTACTGAATAAGCATTAATAACCAAAACATTCAGTCATAAGTTAGTAGATTCATCCTTAACTCAGAAACTACAAAGAATTACCTAAATGTAATTAAAAAGAAGTAAATGGAAAAGGTATTGAATATTGATTGATTGATTCTGGAGATTAAATCACGCCCTATCATTTAAACACTCTCTAAGATCTATGAACCACTCCACTCTGATACCAGAAGCGGAACAGACTTGATGGAGATAGTGTAAACGCTTTTAAGTGAAGCGAGAACGAAACGAAAATCACGCGACGACGACGAAATTGAGGCTGAGGCTAAACAGGGCTTACCGACTCTAAGTGCAGAGAGATCACGAAAGCGATAGAAGAAGAATATTAGGGTTTGTTTGGGGGGGGGGGGGGAGGAATCTCCGGCGACGGGGTCGAGACGCTTCGCCGCGGTGAGATTGTTTTGGTTTTGGTAACAAAATTTACAGCCTTTTTTTTTTAATCTAATCTCCAAATATCAGAAGTAATATCGAAAACAATGCAAAATAAATAATGAAAACTCTTCGTGTTGTGGGGTGTTCTTTTATACTAAACTGGATCAGTGAATGTAGTCGATGTTATTTATGCTAACATTTTTAAAAGGAAAAAAATCAAATACGTTATTACTGTATATAATCGAATTTAAAATTATATTATGCTGATTTAGAAAGAAACGTACAAGTATGTCGACAAAAAAAAAAAAAAAAAAAAAAAAGAAACGTATAAGTAAGAAAAGAAGAAAAATATCTGATTGAAAGTAAAATTTGTAGGAAAGAAAAAATATAAAGAAATGTAGACCATCTAAATATTATCCCCTAATTTTGTAGGTGTGTGTGTCAATGTCTAAATTACTTCTTAATGGTGAAATCTATCTAAGTGTAATCACGTTTTTATAGTTTGATTTAGACATAATTTCGTTTTTTTTTTCTGAAAATGTATATATGTTTTCATTAATTTTTTTTTATAGATATCTTTTATATAATATAGAGAGAAGTAGAAATGACCGTAGATATGTACTCAAATAATAAAATATTCTATAGATGAAATCATGTTATCCAATCAAAACTGTATATTGAAAAAGTTATAATTTTTTAATAATCCAGTTTTTTATAAATGTTTTAATACTCCGTCCGTTTCATTTTATTTGTCGTTTTAGGTTTATGCACACAGATTAAAAAAATATATGATTTTGTATATTTTTAAAATAAAAACACAATTACCTTATACACGTAACCATATTTCAACCAATAGAAAAATAAAGTGGATAATTTTATTAATAAATTTTGCATTGAAACTCTAAAATGACACTTATTTTGAAACAAATTTTTTTTTTTTACAACGACAATTAAATCGAAACGGAGGGAGTAACATTTTTTGTATATCAAGTAGATGACTCTATTTTGGTTAGGGTGAACTGAACCAAACCAAACAGGTTTGACATGTCTGAATCTAATTTAAACCGGCTGAACAAATAGAAGTAAGACGGTTTGGGTAATAAAAGATAAAGAAAAAGCCCAAACAAAGTTGGTAAAAGACATGGAAAAGCCCAAACATAGCTCAAGGCAACGGTGGATTTAGGGCTTAAGGAGAAGTTTCTAGGTTTGAAGTAGAGAGGAGGAGGAGGCGTCCGTTCGAAGCTTGAGGTTTTTGTGGTAGAGATGGCAAAATACAACGAGATAGCGAAGAAGAAGAGGGAGGCGAAAGCTGATAGAAAGCGAGCCATCCACGGAGATCCACTCACCAACAAACTGAAGAGCAGAGCTCCGGTTGTCTCCGTCTCCGGAAAACGTCAGAAGAAACTCCTCCGCAAATGGCGCCGAGTATGAATATCCTTTCTTTTATATCGTATTGGATACGTGATGATATTGCTACTACTCGTCGAATTTTAAATTAAAAAAAAAAGAGAGTTTTTGTTAATGTGATAACAGGAGCAGAAAGAGATGGTGGAGAAGGGTCTTGTAACTATGGAGGATGTGGAGATGGCTTCTGCTGATGGTCTGAGCTCTTGCTTTGTTAATTGATCTCTTTGACTTAGTTAGTTAGGAATAATTCTTCAGTACTTGAGCTGTAACTCTGCAAATGAGTTTGGATTTGTAGAACGATTGTTTTTCTTTTACTGATTGAGATCATGTTACTGTTAGCATTTTATAGAAAGGCCATTCCTTTTGCCCCTGTGACATATATATATATTGTTAGGTATTTTGTTGAAGTGAGTTTTTTTTTTTTAAATTTTCTTTTACTGGTTCCAGGTGCATCAGAAGAAGAATCCAAGAAACCCCCTAGAAAGTTTAGCGTGAAGAAGACCTTGAAGCTCAATAAACTAAAGAATAAAGGTACATCATTGTTTTATCTCAGTGTTTGTTACTATATGCAATTTTAGCCAATTGTGGAAGTAACAAGATATTGTCTACTACAGCAGGCAAGAAGAATAAAAGTCAGAAAGCCGTTGGCCAAGTATCTGCCGAACAGATGCTGGAATGAGTGTATGTTGTATAATAAACCTTGAATCAACATAGACACGAGGAGTGAGGAGTTTTAATAGGATTCGAGTTTGACAAGTTTTCATGAGTGTTTTTTACTTACTTCAAATATGTTGTCTTTTAGAAAGATCTGATTTTGTATTCTGCCATGGATTATGATCTGGTTCTTCTGTCAATGAAGTGGTATGTTACATTTTCAATATCACTATTTATCAGTCTCCAAACCTTTTCTACTGTTCCAGTAGATCTCTCCTAGTTGGAAAATAAACAGAAGCATTTAGACATAGTGGCTATTACGGTATTACCTAACTACCAGAAACCAAT
Organism: Brassica napus; assembly: GCF_020379485.1. Classification (NCBI taxonomy): domain Eukaryota; kingdom Viridiplantae; phylum Streptophyta; class Magnoliopsida; order Brassicales; family Brassicaceae; genus Brassica; species Brassica napus. The sequence continues at coordinate 3,379,632 of NC_063448.1, read as the reverse complement.
ACCTAGTTTTGTGATACAGAACTCTAATTCTCACAAGCCGAAACTCTCTGATCAACCGGTAAAAGATACCCAAGTCTTGTTTTCATTTGTAAATCAGAGGAAAGAATGCTCAACGAACGAATACAATTTAATCCATAATATGAGAGGAAACATGGCAAACGCCAACATTTGAAAACTTGTAAACATAAGCTTTAGAAAAGACCTTCACCATAGAGAATACCACCATAAATGACATTGTATTATGGATATTTTTACTTGCATAGAAACACCTTAAAGGCTTAAAGCAATTAAAAACAAGCAACGAAACAAAAGTAGTCCTACTAAATCTGACTGAAGTAGAAACTTTCTTCCCATTGTGCACAAACGCACGAACTTCCACTATCACTCCCACAAGAACTGAGCAAAACTCGAACTGGTCTTCCATTAAACCGGTTTTGCTCAGGGGGATCCCCCCCCCCAAAACTAAACCCCATTAAACCGGCTAATCCAAGAACAGACAACTGCAATACATATTCAGTTGCTAGTAACTACTATCACGCAAACTGTACAGAGAAATGTTTATTCGCTCTCAGAACCATATCACCTCCCTGCAGAGACCAATGTCTTCTCCTCACTGCCACTCATCGATGGATGAGGAACAGGGAGTGCCGGGTTGGAAGTGGGAATAGCTGCTTCTTTCTCAACAGGTACAACCTTCGGCGTGTAACTAAAGTTGAGTTCTTTATTGGCTGCAAGTGCCACAAGCTCTTTCTCTTCAAGCCCCTTGGTTGGTCCAAGGCTGCACCTATCCGGACTATGCTTCGCCAACGCGTCTCTAAATTTCTTTATCTAAAGATAACAAAAATCGATGATTATTACTGATGATGATCTCTTAAGAGTTAATGTGGAGATGACGAGAAACGTTACCGTAGCATTAGTACAGCTAAAGCTACAGACGCGACCCTGAGCGCCACGGTAGAACCGAAAAAACGGGAGGACGTGGACACCGAGGCTATAACACATGGACTTGTGCTCCTCGTAGTTCACCTGAAGAAACTGCACATCAGCGCTCTGCTCCGCCAGCTGGCACATCTTAGGATGCAGAGCCTTGCATCCGCCGCAGCCAGGAGAGAAGAAGTCAACCACGACGAGCTTATCGCCAGCGTCGGCGAGAGAGTCGACGAGCTCTTGCGCCGAAGAGATCTCTCTCATGTTCTCTTGCAGACCTTTCTCCCACCACTTCTGAGCTGTCCCAATCCTCAGCGTTGACTGAACATACAAAAAAATACCACACGTGTTAAAAGATCCTTTCCGACAGAACCAACCAACAACTCAAACAAACATGTCTGAATCCAAGGATCTACCTGAGCGGTAACGGATGATGATCGGAAGCTCCTGTTGAAGGTCTGTAGGATCTGTTTTCCAGAGAAGTCGCTTCTAAGAGGCTTCTGCTTGAGAGAAGAGAAACTCTTTTTGAGACCGAAACTCACCGGCGAGACGGAGAAGTCATCTGCGTGGTGGTGGTGATTCACGCAAGCTCCTCGGAAGAACAAACTCGTTTTGCTGATTACCTCCGCCATTAGAAGGAAAAAGTATACAAAATTTAGAACCAGAAGAAGATGAAGAAAAGTTATAAGTCTCACGGAGACAACAACGTGTACTCTCAGCAATCTTTAATCGCTTAGCCAAGTTTTGCTTTCTTTTTTTTTTTCCTCTTTCACACGAGAAATTTATAAAGAGAAATGGAAAGGGGAAGTGTAAAAGAGATTTTCTGGACGAGAAGAGAGTGTTTTGCTTTTGGTTATTTGATCTAGGCCGTTGATTTTGGATATGGAAAATTATGATCTGATGGTTTGTGTGTTGGAACCAGTCAGATTAATGGATAAGGTTCCACACGAATTTTAGCGGATATTATGTAAAAGTTTATCTAAACTTGGAATCGGATTTTGTTTTCTTACCGTGTTTTGTGTAAATTTGTTTACCATGATGAGTTTACCAAAAGTATTTTTAGTAACTTACTTTACTAAATCAATACTTAAACACACATTTTATATCAACAGTTTCTGGTCTTATAGACATTGATTCTCATGTTTAAAGTCATATGTGAAATTGAATTTCAAATAACTCATCAATGATCTGCTGAAAAAGAATGGTATAATAAATAAAAAGGTGATCCGCCTCGTAAATATTTGTGTTGTATACGTAACGAGACTTTTAAAATAAAGTAGTGATGGATATTTGGATTTGGAATTTAAGGAAGCAAATTCGCCAACACATCACACACATGGGTCTCACTCCCTCCACCACATCTTCCCTTCCTTCAATCACCTTCTTTCTTTAGCCCCTAATATAAATTCTACTTCTACAAAAGGCTCCTATTTAACTCTTGTATTGAAAATAGACCTGTATTAGTTTATCTTTCACACTTATAACCCCGCTCATGACAAGAAGCACAGTAGGATCCAAGAGAGATATTTGAGAAATGAGAAGTTGATATGGACTAAAAACATGAACCTGTGGTTAGTGTTGATAGGGATGCACACAAATGATACAAATAAATATGACCATTTTTATGAGAGTAAGTTTTATAAATAAAATGTTTTGCAGGGATAGATAGCAGAGGCGGATGTAGGTTCTTGCACCCACAAAAATTTCAGATTCTTAATAATATGCCAAAATTTTAGCTATATTTTCTTATTAAAAGTTACATTTTGATCTTAGTATATGTGATTATTTCTTAAAAAATTTCACGCTACATCCGCCGCTGATAGATAATGTTATGAAGTATGATAGTTTATTCGGTGAATTAATCTATTCTCTCCGTTTCAAAACATAAGATGTTTAGAAAAAAAATTATGTTTCAATTTGTTATGTTTTCATATTTTTATGTAAATTTTAGTTTATCAAAAACTGTGTAACCAATCAAATTTAATCATTCGATTATGTAACTTGTCAAGTAATTTTTAATTTATAATTCTAATGATATATTTTAAATAAATTTTTTTTTAGTAAATGTATTTTACCTAAAACATTTTATATTTAGGATTGGATTAAATATTTTTTAATAAATAGTTTAATTTGTATAGTTTAGAATATGATTGTACGGGAATATAAACAGATTTATAGAACGGATAGATGATTACAAACATGAATTTCCAACTTTTTAAGTATTCTAAATTTTTTTTTTTTAAGTGTTCTAATTTGAATGACTCGGATGCAAAAAAGTTTACCACATGAACAGCACCATACAAGAGCCACATTTTTTGAATAAATGGTGACAAAATAGAAGAGCCAACAATAAAAGTCGACCAAAAACACTTTATAATATAATATTGCAATTGTAGCCCCTGTATTTTCTCATCAGTCACAACGAAATAAGAAAAGCTCAATCTCAAGTCGGCCAAAAGCACCTTAATACACAACTAATTACAGTTTAGCCCCTCTATTCTTCTTCAGTTTCCAAATCTTCACTCAATTAAAAAAAAATCAATGTATATCAGAAGCCGACTGACAAATGTACGATCCAACGGACACATCTCCAAATATAGCCGTTGGGAGGTAACGAAGACGGTAACGGCTATATCTCCCCACTGATTAAAAACGTTACTTCTCAGATCCTTTCTTCACACCCACACTCATCTCTCATCTCTCAAACTCTCTCTAGTTAATTTCGATTTGAGTTTTCAGGCGAAAAGATGAACGACCTAATGACCAAATCGTTCACAAGCTACGTCGACCTAAAAAAATCAGCGATGAAGGATCTAGAATCCGGACCACCAGACTCCGACCTCGAGATGGCGAACAACAACAACACAGACTCAAATCTCTCCTCGTTCCTAGAAGAAGCCGAGAAAGTCAAATCAGAGATCTCTCTGATCACCGAAACGCTCTCTCGCATCTCGCAGTACAACGACGAGAGCAAATCCGCGCACAAGTCGGACTCCGTGAAGTCTCTCCGCAACAAGATCTCCAACGAGATCGTCTCCGGTTTACGAAAAGCGAAATCGATCAAGGCCACGCTCGAGGAGATGGACAGAGCGAACCGGGAGATCAAACGGTTATCGGGAACTCCGGTTTACAGAAGCAGAGTGGCGGTTACTAACGGTTTGAGGAAGAAGCTGAAAGAAGTGATGATGGAGTTTCAGGGGCTGAGGCAGAGGATGATGAGCGAGTACAAGGAGACCGTTGAGAGACGGTACTTTACGGTTACTGGCGAGAGACCAGACGAAGAGATGATCGAGAAGATTGTTAGCGACGGAGGTGAAGAGTTTCTCGCACGTGCGGTTCAGGAGCACGGGAGAGGGAAGGTGTTGGAGACTGTGGTTGAGATTCAAGACAGGTACGGTTTGATTTGGTTTATTGACAACTGAATCTTGGTTTGATTTGGTTTATTGACACTGAATCTTGGTTTGATTTGGTTTATTGACACTGAATCTCGGTTTGATTTGGTTTATTGACACTGAATCTGGGTTTGATTTGGTTTATTGACACTGAATCTCGGTTTGATTTGGTTTATTGACACTGAATCTCGGTTTGATTTGGTTATTGACACTGAATCTCGGTTTGATTTGGTTTATTAACACTGAATCTCGGTTTGATTTGGTTTATTAACACTGAATCTTGGTTTGATTTGGTTATTATTGACTTCCAAGTTTTTTGTTTTTTGAAGGTATGATGCGGCGAAGGAGATAGAGAAGAGTTTGTTGGAGCTACACCAAGTGTTTCTAGATATGGCTGTGATGGTCGAAGCGCAAGGCGAGCAGATGGATGAGATCGAGCATCACGTGATGAACGCGAGCCATTACGTTAAAGATGGTGCTAAGGAGTTGAATACCGCAAAGAAGCATCAGAGAAGCAGTAGGAAATGGATGTGCATTGGTATCATCGTGCTGCTCTTGATCATTCTTGTTGTTATCATCCCCATCATTACCAGTTTCACCTCTTCTTAAGTGCTAAAAAGGATGTCTTAATCCTTGTGTGTTTTGTGTATCCAATTTTATGAAATGATTAAATGTTTTTACAACAGTGTATATGTATTATAATAATAATATAGTTTCTCTACCTGAACTTTCTGATTGGTAGAGCTTTTCCAAATAATTTCTCAACCTCATTAGCTTCCATTTTGAGCTCATCCAGCAACTCCATCTCCTCTTTACTTAACCCTTTCAAGAAATTCTCCTCGTCTTGCTTTAATTCTTCAAACCCTTCAGCTAATCTCTGGAACAAGGTCATCTCAGTCTTACCGACTTTCTCCACTTCCTTCTCTACTTCCTCTTCGATCTCCTCAACCTCTTTGACTATAATCTTCTCCCCTTCTTCCACCGTCTTCTCAAGTCTCTCCACCAGAGGAGGTTCAGGACCGCAAGTGTTATCCGTTTTTATGAATGTGCTGAAGTCTCTGCCTATGCTTTTAGCTGCCTTTTCAAGATCCGGTACAATGGTGTTGGGTAAAGAAGCGCTTCTCGTGTACACAACCGCACCGCCGTATCCATCCCAAGCATCGTTTCTCCCACGGTAGTAGACAAAGATATAGTCGTCTTGTTTGTTCTCTATCTTTGATGAAAGTATATACCTGCAAGAGTCATGTGGAACTAATAAACTTCTTTGGTTTGCAAGAAGAGAAGCGGAGACTAAATCTATCTCTTGTTGTTACCAGTCATCTTGGTAGTGAAGGTACTCGTTGTCATGATTGTAGAAAACAGCAGGTTGGTTAGGATCTTGCACGAACTTCTGTACGGTTGATCTAGTGAAGAAACCAGTATCTGGGGTTTTTATTCTCCATGAGATGTTTCCAACAAGCTTGCCGTCTTCCGTGTGGAACTCATGGAGCTGACAGTCAAAGGCGTCAAAGGTTGGATTCAAGCCACTTGTAATGTACCACTTGCCGTCAAAGTCCTTGACGTTGAAGTTCTTGACGAGAACAGAAGGGTCAGGGGCTGGAAACTCTCCGAGATCAGATTTTCTAGGAACACATTTTTTTCTTGAGACAGCGCATTCGTTGAACTCGTCGACTACACTGTTCTCGAATAGATCACCACATTTAATCTGAAAAATAAAGCACAATCATTGGTCTCTTGTCTCACAAGAAGCTAAATGATATGTTATGGATAGATAAAAGAACCTGGCACTCGGTTTCATCTGGACGGTTGTTACATGTCTGGAGGCAAGCGACATTGGCTGCACAGGAAGGGTTGGCAATGCACTTTGCAAGTTCTATCCTAACAAATTATATGGTCGGACAATGTGAGATGCATAAACTTGTCACAAAAAAAAATCAGAATGTGGTAATCAACTTAAATCAGCTCCATATAGATCAATGTTCAAAAAATCGTTAGATGGTAGCTAGGTGTTTTAGAAGAGAATTAATGGCTAGCCGGATTATTCGAAGCCTAGTCTTTAACAAATTATTGATACTTTTTATATATTTTACATTTATAGTAGATATTTTAATTTTTAGATTTAATTACAAAGTTATTTTGATGAATTATAAAAATTAGATATACAAAAAAAGTTAGACAAATTTATGAATTTAAACTAACATAATCGCTTGATTTAAGAGATTTAGACCAATTTAGATTGATTAAAACCGATTTAGAATGGTTTAAATCGATTTGAGTAGAATACATCGGACCTTAATGCCGTCTAAACCAATTTTTAGAACATTGATATATCTAACACTAGCTTCATCTAGATGCACAACCTCAACAATCTAAAACGGTAGAATCTAAATGGATCCATTAAATTCAAAGGTTCAATACATATATTATCATCTAGAAGCACACTCTCAACAATATACTGATGCAGAGATTTACCTGCACCCCTTAAGTAAGCATGCACAAGTCTTTAGCGCATCAACAGCATCTGCAGATGGAACTATGAGAAACGCGCAAGCTACAACACCCACAAGTTTTACCAGCAGTGGAGTGGTCATCTCTTTCAGTGCATTCCTAGATGTCAATGCCACAATATCAAATACTCCCTGACATGTTTAGCAGCATTAGGAATGACGAAAGCGTGAGCTGAAAAAAAAACATTGAAAGAATTGAATTTTTTGTTTTACCTTAGAGATTCCTGACCTGAATCCAGATAAGGGTCGTGAGGATTTCGCAGTTATTCTTAGATAAGCGTTTTGGGAAGAAGGTAAGATCTTAACCAAGAAAGTGCCTTTGATTCTCTTTCTTAGAAGTTTATTACCATCATCGCCTGAGAAAAATCTCGTACGGTCGTGACAAGGTGAAGTGAAACAATGTGTAGATACTGACATACTTGAGACTGAAAGCTCCGCGGGAAGCAGAGGAGGAAGATAGAGAGAGAAGAGAAAGAGAGATATAAGGATGTGAGGAAATGCCTTTGGATAAGACATGGAGCGTCTTCCCTTTGTGGACAATTAATTATCTGCTAGTTTAAGATATTTTTCCCCAAAAAAAATATTTTAGTTGTTATAATAATGTATCATCTAACCTATACTAAAAGGAGAATAAGCTCAAAGCTCAGCCTATCCACGTCACCTAAGAAAATTAACCAATCATAAGACTCTATTTTGACACATCACCTTGGCTAAAATAGAGTGGAGTTTCGTATGGGCTTTATTATATTATCGGTCGACCCATTTGAGCACATGCCCAAAAATCTGTTTCGTCGTCGTCTTCAAGCGTCAAGAGTCTCTCCCCCGACTCTTCCACTTCATCTTCTCCAATGTCTGGGTTTTTTTTTCCATTACCTTCTCAATCAATGAGGATGTTAAAGCTATTCTCCAACGTTTTGTTCCACCTACCTTTGATACTTCTCCTATATAAAGCTCTACCTCTAACCTAAATCCATCCAGAATCAAAAACCCTACTCTGCAGAAACTAAATTGCAATGAAATCCACAACGAAGTCTCAGCTTACCACCGGCATATCTCCCGTCGCCGTCTATTTCAACGACATCTCACCAAGACCAGATGAGTCACAGCTTCGGTTTCAGGTAATCCATCCTTTTAGCAGGCTTCTTCGTTTAAATGTGGCTCTTTGCTTATATCTTCGTTTAAAACTGTTGTTATTTCGTTTCTCATGGTTTTGAATCTAAAAATGCTTAGATTCTCTATTGGTCTCTTACTCTGCTTATAAATTGGTTTCAGAATAAAGTCGGCCAGGTATGTGATACTTAGCCACCTTGAGCACGTACACATATGTGTCTCACAATGGAGAGAAAGTTGCTGTGAAAATACAAAGATCTGGACTAAAGTTTTCGATATAGATCTATGTAACAACTTTTGTGTTATATTATACAACCTTTGGACATGGATGCTTTATTTATGCTAAAAATGACATATTTTCTTATCAGGAAATTTGATGTTGCTTGATGAATATTTCTGGAAAAGTGATCCATTTGCCCCAAACGCCCCGGATGGTATTTACGAAAAATGTGCCATGTAAGTCTTTTTAACATAAAGTAGTTATAACTCTGGCTCTAAAACATGTGGCGCTGATATATCAAGAGTAATGCTAAAGTGTCAAACTTATAATGGTTTCAAACTTATTTTATGGTTTGGCTGTTTTAGATACTCCAAACCGCCTACTTTCATGATGTTTAAGTCAATTTCAATAATCTTGATAATCAAGACAAAGCTTAACCACTGCTTGAAAAAATATTTACAATCCATTATTTGTTCAATTAGATATTTAATCATAAATAAGAGACTAAATCATGTTATTATGTATACACTATATATTGTTCTCTGTTTGTAGCTTGCAGATAACCAAAGTTATGAGTCATGAAACTTTTTTAAAGGACAGGTGGTGCGCTCTGGGAATCACAGCAAGGATCCTCAGTACCACAGTCTGGATCACTTCTTTGACAGGTTCTAACATGATCATGCCACTTTGGTTACACATTGGGTCTTTTGATTTTGAAAGTATTTGAATTTATATTAGTTCTGTGTTTTGATATAAGCCAGCCTCTAAATGTAGACCCCAAAAACATTTCTGATAGTTTACAGCGTCTACATTTAGATCCGACATGGGTTGTTGGTTCGATGAGGCTAAATAGTTATATTTACATGAAGTTCATGGTCGGCTTCAGTGCAAATGCAAAGGTTACAAAATAAAATACCTGATTTATCTCCATTTATAGAGTTAGTTTCATTACAAAGTTCTCTCTGTTTTCTTTGTTTGATGAAAATATGTAAATAAATTGTAGGCAGCGAATGTATATAAGAAGAAAGCTGAAAGTCCTACGAAAACATGGATACAACATGGTATAGTTACTGGTATCAGTTTCACAGATTCTGTCTTCGTCCTCTTCATTTCTTATGTAGCCAGTTTGTATGATATTGGCTCAAATTATTCTTTTTTGTTTTCTTCTCTATGTTTCAAACAATAGCTCTGTTTTGAGAGAGTGGAAGCTGTAAATCATCAGTAACTGTGGCAGAGGTTTAACGATCCCAATCAGGACAGACACTCTTCGCAGAGTTGATATTAAAGCCATCAGTTGAAAAGGGTAAGGCAGCAAAGCAGGCTGGTAAGCCAAAAATAAGTTTTGTACAGTGTAAATAAACAGAGCAAACATTGCTAACGGAAAAGGAGGAGAAGCCAGTGAAACCAGTATCATCTATGTAACTGAGCTACCTAACGCTCATGGCTTCATTAGTGGACTGCAACAGGTATTTTTAACTGCACTTGATCAACTATGCAGCCCTAATTTCCGGATTTAAACTAAATTGAAAAACGTATTCCCTGTTGCAGGCCTATGATACAATGGTGGGTGAAAGAGGACTTCAGTTATCAGGCAGAAAATAGTAGAGAGTGGTAGCCATAGCAATTTTTAAAGATCCTATGGTGTGGGCCGTGTGGTTTAGGGATGAAGCAACAATTACTGTTGATATTTAGTCAGAGTCTGGGGTTCATGAGTTAATTGCATAGGTTAGAAAGAAAAGCAAGCCACTGATCCCAATATATGAGGGTCTCTATGTTTCTTTAGTACAACTTCATTTGACTGCTTCTGCGAAAACATTTTTTAAGGGATTACCTACCATTTGAGCAAATATGGAATTGACAGCAAACATATTTTCCATTATGAATGATTACAGAGCTTCGAGAATGACATTGACTTTCACAGAATGTTAAAAAAAAATGATCTAACAAAGCCAGTACAATCCTAACGAACCCTGCAATGGCAGAACGCTGCATCCATTACTTCTTACAAGTATAAAAGGGATCACGGCAATTCCTAGGCTACTTTGGTGAAAAGGTTCGCGGGAATACAAAGAATGAGGAAGAAAAAGAATGCAGTACTGAGGACTCCTTTCTCTGATCACCATGTCCGTGAGCTGCTGTATGTCTCCGTAATTAATAGAGACTCTTCAAAATAATTCCATATCGGAAAAGCCTGCCAATACTTTCCTAACTTGAATAGAACTTCGTTGCTTGATTTGTTCATAATTATTTTTTGGATATTACATGGGTGAGGTGCATATAGCTTGGTGTCTCTCAATGCTCATCAGGTGATATCAAAAATTTATAACTGATTAACCTCTAATCCTAAAAGAAGAAGGTGATGACGTGCTCTTAATATTATCATCATGTCTAACTCATGTGAATTATCAACTTAACAAACTCATTAGATGATGTCAAAAAAAAAAACAAACTCATTAGATTCACTCTTTGGGTTATACAGTCATGTTCACCCGAATTGATTCAGAAAACACAAGCAATTCTAATTATCTACACCCGTCCCCTTTTCACATATATTTAATCTACATGTTACATTGTTACCTATATTAATATTTATTAAATCACAAATGTTTTCATTACTTTTTTTCTAAACAGCAAAAGAGTGAAGAAATGTAATAATATAACTAATACTAATGCAACATAATATTACAAATAAATGTTTAAAAAATACATATTACAAACAATATGAATACTCAATCTGTGTGTAGAGGTTACGAAATTTAAAACTACTTTTTCAGCATTCATACTTCAGTCACTTAACTAACCAATTAAATTGTTTCCGTTCTCCATTGAAAAAGGCATTGTTCACAGGGATGTAAAGCTAGGTAACTTTGCCTTCTCTACAAAGAGTCAGACCCGAATTTGAGAGTGTGCCCATGGAGTAAATGCACAGGGCCCAACTTTTACTAATTTTCTTTAGAATTTAGGGCCCTAAATTTTTTAAACCATTACAAAACATGACCTAATAATTTTAATGATTTTACTTTATTAAATAACATTTGTAAAAAAATTTGGACTAGCACTGGACCCTCAATCTCCATGAGACGGGCCTGCAAAGAGCAAACAAGCTATCTCATTGCCTTTATAACCTCGCCACAGTTGGCAATTCTCTAGCACGTTTCTCTTATCTATAGCAACAACTACCGGTTAATGTTTCATATAAAATAATCATAGGTAACAATCATATTTTTTGAATACTAAGGCCATTGTCTAATAGAAGCACTGAACAACTTTGCTAACACATGCGTTCATGTTAAGATAGCTTTATGATATAACCCTAATCATTGAATAATTTTGATATATTTGAACTTTTTTTTTTTTACAAAATTGAGATAAATTTTAAATTTAGTTTCACGTTTTCAGACTAATTTTAATTGATTATCTATAAAAACAGCATTGAAAGACCATGTTGTCAACTACATAATACCAAATAAGAATATATACATAATACACAAAACCAAACTACATTACTCTTTTTAGTGTAGAATATGCGCTAAAAAAGATAGAATTTCATATTTCAAATATACGTCAAATAAAAAAATAAAGTTGTTAGAAATATACAAATTAAGTTAGTACAAAAATATTTACAGATTATGTTAAGAAAACTAAATACAAAATTAAAGTAAACATTTAACATAGACACAACAATCCGTGCGTAGCACGGACACGGACCTAGTAAATATAAAATGTATGAAAATATGAACGTAAAAGAATTATTAGATAATTTTAAGAAAGTTTATACAGCTTTTAAACTTTATAGTAAAACATAAAACCTATACAGTTTTTGACGCTAATGCCTCTTCTTAATTTTCCAAAACGTTTTTAATTAGTTTTATTTATATACATGAACAAGTTTTTTCTGGGTCAATGTTGCTACCATGTAATTTTCCTGTTTATTTGTTTCCACTTTTGAAGTGCAAATAAGTTGTTTATTTTTTTATTTGTCTTTAGAAAGTGTGACATTTATATAGTTTATGATTTCACCTGCTATGGAAATAAAGAGTGCATCTGGCCTCCACAAAAATACTATTCTCTTTTTTTTTTTTGGCAATTAGATAACACTCCATTTCAAATTAGATAATATTTTCAATTTCAATGTAACATTTATCACTTTAATTATTTATAATCATTTGTATTTTGTATAATTATTTGTTGAATTATGTTTAGATAGATGATTGATAATGTGATATTAAAAATGACAAGTACTGTAATATAAACGAGAGTGTAAATGCTAAAAAAAATTGTTACTGCTTGTGAAATGAATTTAACTCGGTTTCTATGCACAACACATGCCTCAGCAAATGATAAAATGATTATGATTCTTTTGTGATTATGATTCTTTTGTTTGTGCAACTAAGTACTGCTGCAAATGGTAGTTTCTCTTCTTGTTCTTGAGCTTCCTGAAAGCCGAAGATTCTATCTGCCTCACCCTCTCCCGGCTCACACCCATCGTCTCACCAATCTCTTGCAACGTCTTCATCCTCCCATCCTCCATCCCAAATCTCCAACGTATCACCTGCTTCTCCCTCGTACCCAACGAGTCCAGAACTTTGTCCAAGTCCTCCCTCATGAACTGCTTCATCAGTATATCCTCTGAAGTTTCCGCTTCAGGATCTGATATCACTTCCTGCATTCACAACACTCATAATGTCATATTTACTCAAAACAAGAAGAAGACTGTGATTTGTTATGTCAGTAGGACAAACCGAAGGTTTGAGGTTCAGATTGATTCCGATCTTCTGGTCTAGCGACCTTGGAGGCTTAGGAGAGAGTAGAACCGCCATGAGCCTCTTCATGGACAGCCCTGTAGCCTCTGCGACTTCTTCATTCTTTGGCTGCTTACCTGTTTCACTGTACAGTTGCTTTCTTGCCTCTTTCACCCTGTACGTTGCTTCCACCATGTGAAACTGCCAAGTCATCCCATCAAAATTTGTATCATCAGAACATTTATTAAAATAATTGCGGCGACTTACAGGCAATCTTATCATTCTGGACTGATCAGAGAGAGACTTCCTCACAGCTTGCTTGATCCACCAATGTGCATAAGTTGAAAATTTAAATCCCTTCGTAGCATCAAACTTCTCTGCTCCCCTCACAAGCCCTCTACATCCTTCCTGTGAGCATAGTGTCACAGTACTTATCACTTTCATCAGTACTGTTAACAGATGTAATTATATTACACAACGGATAAGGAGCGAAAAACTCGAACCTGGACAAGATCTTGGAAGTCCATTCCAGCTCCTTGGTAATTCTTTGCAATTGAAATGACGAGACGAATGTTGCTTTTAATCATTCTGTCCTTGCATTGTGTGCCGTGAGTTATACGTTTCCTTAAAGTTTTTTGATCGACTCCAGCAGCAGATGCCCACTGTGAAAAAGTTGGCTGATGGCCACAACGCTCAGTAAGCTCTGCTTGGAGTCTTTCCAACTTCAGAAGGTCCTAAAGAAATAGCCAAAGTTTGTGATCATGAAACCACCATACAGAAGACAAGAAGAGTTACACATAAAAAGAAAAAAAATGTTCAAAACTGAAATCTCACTAAGTTTAGGCCTGGGGTTTGGTTAGGGTTCAGTTTTCGGTTAATTCAACATAAATCTTATCGAATTAACCCGAAATAAAGTTCGTTTTGGTTCGGTATTCGCTTAGTTAGGTTTTTGAAAATCCCACCAAAAGTTTTGATTTTGGTTAGATTTTATTAAAATTTTGGATAATTCGGTTAAAATTTCGGATAAATTTGGTTAGTTTGATTTAAAATTTGGTTAGTTCGGTTTGTTTTTGGTATGGTTTGGGTATAATTCTTTTTTTAAGAAGAAAATTGAAGTAACCTATTTCCGAACTGGACCGAAAACCGATTTTTCAAAGAAACCTACCGAATCAAACCAAACTTCTAACCGAAATTTTGGTTTGGTTCAACATCCCAGGCCTACCTAATTTCATCATTCTCAAACATTTTTAAAAGACTTTCCAAACATCCCTTTCCCCTAGAATCTAGAAACCTACGAAGGATGAGTTTATATTTATCTGACTATTAGGAGCCATCATGTATAGAAAGGGAAGTGGCTAGTTTACAATTTAGAATATCAATCACAAACCTGTATGCCTTCAGACAGCTGTTGTTCTTCTCTGGCAGTGAGAAGCTTGGAACTGCTAGTTGTCATTCTTAGATAACGCAGAGGATCATTATGGTCAATCTCCTGTGAAGCAACACGTTTCTTTCTAGAGCTGGAACCAGTCTTAACAGACGACTGCATACCTGATGCAGTTTTCTCCAGCCCTTTAGCCCTCCTAGCTTTCCTTTCGGTCTGGCGCGTAGATCTCACAGCTGAACTCACTGCAACAAGCTCCTCCTCCTCCTCCTCCAGAGGCTCAACATCTTGTTTCTCTGGATTTAAATCATCAGGCGGCTCTTTGTTACATTCAGGAGGTGCATGTGCGGTGATTCTATCGCTCACAACTCCAGTGTCTGAAACCGCTAGGTGTCCCAATATGCCAGCACGTTCCTTCTCGGTAAACTGGTCCCATTTTGAGCGTTTGTCGGGTGCTGATGACGAAACTGATGGTTTCGCGTTGTGAGTGTTACTAAATAAAGTGGCATCTTTGGCAACTTTGAGAGCGGCTCTGGCAAGGGCGAGTGCTTCAGCTGCTGCTGCCGCGACAACTGCTTCATCGCTTGTGAGAAGTGTTTCAGAAGCTAAAGCTTCTAAGTACTTAGCCTACAAATTTACAATAATATTACTAGACGTGAGTGAGAGAGATGTTAATATAAGAATGTTTAGCTACCTCAGTGGAAGGACCAATGGTTTGTGTATAATTCCATTGTCGGTCTGAAGTTCTGGAATCTGAATTGGTATCGAAAGAGGGTAGTGTAAGCTTGGACACATCAAGCGTAGAAGTTAACAACGGCGGGGAAGTGGATACTGCACATTGGGGTTGGAAGAAGACTGAACCTTTACTGTGTTTTGCTGCATGTTCCAACATACAAACATTTGAGAAATCAGATAATTGTCTCACACTGATTTAAGATGAGAAAAAAAAATATATATTTTTGTAATCTTTGGTTGTGAACCACAGAAGTTGAGATTCTATCACCCTATCAACTAAAAAATAGAATTGGATACTATTCAAACATAAGGGAAGCTCTAGCCTAATATACACTCAGAACTAAAGAGACTAAACCCTGCAGTTTCCAACAACAGGAGGAAGATGCTGGAAATATTCAAAAATTCAACATTGGAATGTAAATGAGAGAGAGAGAGAAAGAAGAAGATAATACTTACAGACAGGGTAAGAGGTTCTGAAGTGAATAGAGAACGAATCAGGTTGGCACTTGAAGTTAGGAAGAAGACAAGAAGACATGCTCTCGGCTAAATTCGAAAGCTAAGTCTTCTGACCATTGACAGGATGAAGTGAAAGCCGTTAAGAGATTGTAGAGAGAGAGAGAGAGAAAGGTGTGAAAAAAACTGGTGATAGGCGGATGAAGACGATAAACGGATAAAGAAGCTCTGTCAATGGTTTCACACTGTTCATTTAAAAGTTAGATGGGCCTTATTTGGCCCATACGAACATTAAATTTTCAAAGTGGGCCCAATCTCATCTTATTATGATTCCTAGTACAATTATAAACCGGAATTTAGGTGGAGGTACTGAATTAACGAGTTTAATAGACTCATAAAGAAGAAATAATTACCCCCCCAAAAAAGACAGTAAGTGTTTCTACTTCGTCTTCGATCTCTTTGTTGTATTGTGTCTTACGATGTGTTATTTCTTTAAAATACTCATAACTTGCAACAAAGGAACTACAGTGATAGCTTAAAAACGTGTTAGGAAGAATCTTCGTCCTTGTCACCTCCGGTGATAATGTTCATAAGTGTCTTGGATGCTCTGCCTATTGCGTGAGAAGTCTTCTTAGCTGCACCAGCCACAACCGGTTGCAGTGATATTTCTGGTAAACTTGCTCTCTCGTCAATCATTGCTGAACAAACCAATATCAACGGTCGGCATTAGATCACAACTAACTTGCTGCTGTTGCCACTAATAACAGATAAAAAAAAAAAAAAAGATAAAGAGAGAGAAGGTTACAGAGAGTTTGCTGGTGTGCAAGTGTCCCAATCTGTCGGATTCCAGCTTCAGCTGCTTGGACCGCTTTAGCTGATTTGTTTACCCCATCAGTAACTTCATGGCTGAAACCATTTTCACACCACAATCATGATATCGACCAGATGAAAAGGGTAACCATTCTTAAGCAACTGTTGAAACATGTATAGCTTTGGGGTGATAAGAAAAGAAAAGAGCGTTTAGTGAGATTACCTTAACTCACTTAATTCAAGAGTAAGATCGCTTATTTCCATGCCGGAGAGCCTTATGGCTGCCAAAGTACTAGGGAGTTCTTGGCGGGCGGTGTCAGCTAGCTTAGCAAAGGAAGACGCAGCTCTGCCCATGGCCTGAGTAGGGATATGATAATAAAATAAATTGTTTTTGAAATAGATATCAATTCAAGAGCAAAAAAAAAATACAAACACTGAGCTGAGAAAAACAAAAAACAAAAAAAGACTGAAGCAAGGGTATGAGTTCAATGTACTATCTATTACTGCACTCTTGTGTGGTTGGTTTCAGTGTTAACGTTTACCTAGCAGCAAGTGTGGAAGTTGCACATCACAACTACTCTCAAATGAGTGATGAAGCAATATTGTACAAAAGAAACAAGAGTACTGGGATACAAATAAGCTTTTCTAACTTGTAATAAAAGAGACGGAGAGAGTTACCAGAAGTGTGGGAACTGCTGTAAGCACAAAACTTGTGAAAGCAACTGAAGTCTGCAGCACATCAAAACACAAACTTTAAAACAAAACAAAGAAAATAAGAGTTATGGTCTTTTTACCGTGCAAGCGATGAAGGCCAAGAGAAGAAACGCCTGATCGCTCCTACTCATCGTCTTGGCCAATGGATTGATTAAACGCGGAGGAGAAGAAACAGAGCTGCCAAGTTTCATCTTGAAGCTGCTGATGGATTGATCTTCCAAGACACTGATCGATGCCCTACCGTGAGAAGAACTCGAGCTCTTCTCTGGGTTTGCATTCAGAGACATAGTCGCAAAACCACCACCGCATCTCTTTGCTGCAACCTTGAAGATAACTCGAGTTCGAGAAAGAGAAGGAATCGAAGGAGCTGTCGAAATCAAGCGAAGAGATTTCATAGCTGATGAATCAATTTGGTTTGGTTTCCTCCTACTGCAAACCAACTATTCTTCTGAACCTCCTCGAACTCCCCGCTTCCTTTTACTCCGGTTTAGAATGGATTTGAGATGTCCGGTTTATAATTGGTTGTTTCAAGGAAGATCTCCGGTTTAGAATTGGATGCTGTATATCAAATATAACATTTCATTCTCTCTTTAATCTTTTCCATGTTTGATGAATTAGAATGTGTTGGTTGGTTGGTTGGGTCAAAAAGTAA
This sequence comes from Brassica napus, assembly GCF_020379485.1. Classification (NCBI taxonomy): domain Eukaryota; kingdom Viridiplantae; phylum Streptophyta; class Magnoliopsida; order Brassicales; family Brassicaceae; genus Brassica; species Brassica napus. Next base: position 3,361,989 of record NC_063448.1, on the reverse strand, counting down.
ATTAGAATGTACAATATGTAAACCGGAATCATAAACCAAAGTATTGCAGACAAAGTAGTGAGGTTTAAGAGTTCTTCAGAGCTGATAACGCATCTTTAGTGGTGGCCGAGATGACAGCATCCGAAGCATTTGGCAAGTAGTAATATTTTCCTGCCACAAAAAAAAAAAAAAACATTCCAACGGTGAGATTTTTTTTCTGTTCTAAGATAAAAAAAAACGTATACAATCTCTGTTGAACCAGTTGCAGATACAAACCTTGAGCAACTCTTGCGATCTCCTTGGCAAAACCAGTTGAAACAAACTTGTTCTCTGTATCTATCACTAGTAGAGACATCCCAGCCTTGTATATCTTCCCAGCAACTTCCAGAATCTCATCCTACAAAAACCATCAATAGTTTAATCACTAGCTTCTTTCATATATCATAAGAAGCTTCTTTTTTTCTTACCTTCAATTCTTGGGAGGAGGGTCTAGGAGCATCTGGGGCAATACCCTCTGGATCAGTTGATCTTTTCAGTGTTATGTTAGCTCGCCCATCGGTTATTGCAACGATCATTATACGCCCCACATCACCACTCTTCTCTGCGTTAAGTCCTACTCTTACCGCCTGATGAGAATCAACTTAGATATTATTATTTTGCTGACACACACATAATGATGATTAAATAGTTATTGGCATACCGTGGTTAGACCATGGGCAAGAGGAGAACCACCACCACAAGGAAGTCTCTCAAGACGATTTCTTGCCATTGCAATTGATCTAGATGGGGGCAATAGCACTTCCGCAGCATCTCCTCTGAATGGAATAATCGCAACCTATACCATTTTTAATGGAGTTTGAGTCTCATCCCAAAGGCCCAACAGATCAACAATCAACAATCATGTTTTCTGTTCAATAGAGTAACCTGTTTACCTGATCCCTGCTAGTATAGCTCTCTGCTAGCAGTTTGAGTGCAGCACCTTTGGCGTTTTGCATACGGTTCAACGCCATGCTGCCACTTGCGTCAACCACGAAAATAACCTGACATACAACAATGGTAAGCCAGATGCGTAATCATATATATATATATGAATAAACCACATCATAGAAGCGATATGACAATCCTGCATCTATATCAAGTTTCTTCACCCATTTTCCATACTTTTATTCATCATGCCAAAGTGAGAATCATTCTGACTCAAGGAAAGTGTTAAATTTATATAATCTTTCAAAAGAAATGAATGGAGAAGATTCAATACCAGGGCTCCAGCTTTCCTTGCCATTCTTTTGGCCCTCATATCTGTTTTCTCGACAAAGACTTTCCTAGTTCCTGAAATATCTTTCTCTCTGCGCAATTTCTGGTATGGTGCAGCCGCTCTAAGGGTTGCATCCACTGCTAATCTTTTTACTGGACCCTGTCATAGTAGAATCTGTCAAAAGGACTATGCATGTTTGGGAGCCTAATCACTCCTATTTATCGAGATTCAAGTGGCCATTTGGGAGCCTCACTACTCATGTGGGAATCAAGGTAACACTCTACAATAAATTCAACTAGCCAGATTAAGATGGACCAAGAGAGCAAACCTTTGGAAGCATTGGCTTGATATAGCGTCCTCTATCTTCTGAGAATATGACATTCTTTGCTCTTCCAGCTTTACCCTTACGTCTTTGAGCCTGTTGAGCAAAGAAGAGGAGTTTCTCGTCCACCAGACCGCCCTCAGCGTCAAATATAAACTCGTCAGGTATTTGATCCTGTTGCTGCTCATTTTCGTTTTCTTCATTGTTTTCATCCTACATCGGTGAAGGATGTATACTTTAGAGAACCTAGTTAGTGTGTCCAACAAGAGAAATAATGTAAGCCTAATCCACTGACCTCTTCTTCTTCTTCTTGATCTTCTTCATTTTGTTCTTCTCCAGCATCATTACTTTGTGGAGGAGGTGGAGGAGGCGGTGGTTGGTTCTCTTGATCAGGTGGTGGATTCTCAACTACGTCTGAACGAGGAAGAATGACCAGTTCAACCTATTGAATTAGACAGCAACTGACAATCAATATCCGGAGAATGATATAAATACTCAATCCAAATCATTAAAATGTGTCATTCTAAAATGCCAAATTAAATTTCTGTTAAAATGTTCAATAAGAGTACTTAACGGCCTTTCTGAGGTCGTCAATGGTGACTTTTTCTCTCCCTTCGAGTGCAGCTAAGCACTTCGCCACACGGGCAGCATATAGCTCGGCTCGGTGTCCCTGCATCATAATATATGTTATGGAGGACGGGTTATTAAATGGTTTTCATTCTTGCAGGAATACGTTACAATACAGTGATTATTCCATACACACAAAGTAAATAAGAATTTGCATAACACCTGACAACCACCTCGCATAGCTTCCAAAACCAGATACTTCAATTGATCTTTAGTTATCTTGACATCTTTCAAGTATTCTCTAGCCAATATAATCTGTAGACAGAGAAAATGCACTGAGTTATGGCTGAGAAAAGTTTGATAAGAAGCATAGCATCCCATCCACTTTTTGCTGAAGGGGCATTTTAGCAACCCTTTGAATCTTAATTGATTTAAAAGTACCTGCGTCTTTGCTGTTTCAGTCTCTTCATCCACCATTCTAAAAACCTCATCACTGCGTTCCTGAAACTGTGTGGCAATACCAACTGCTGCAACTCGATCTTCAAAACTCATGGGAAGGTCTGCACTGCAAATGTTAACATCATCATGTAAAAAGAGAAAGAAACAGGTCATATTTTTTCACTCTTAAGATTAAAAAAAAAACTCCAGAAATACCTTAAGTTGATGGCGACACGGTCTAGCAAGTGCTCTCGAACAGCACCTTCTTCAGGGTTATAAGTAGCAATCAATAGCGGCTTACACGGATGCCTAAAGCTGATTCCTTCTCTTTCAACTATATTAACACCATCCGTCAATACATTGAGAAGCAGATTACTAATCCCCTCGTCTAACAGATTGATCTCATCAACATACAGCACTCCCCTATGTGCTTCCGCCAAAAGACCAGGCTGGAAAACAGTTGTCCCTCTTTTCACAGACTCCTCAACATCAACAGACCCAATAAGCCTGTCCTCTGTAACTCCTAAAGGAATCTATAATGACAGAAAAAAAAAACCATTTAAGTAAAAAAAGAAAACTATTCCTGAATAGATGTAATGAATGACTCATAAAAACTAAATATACCTGAATGAAAGGAGATTTGACAATCTCAGTCTTAACGGTATTATCAGCATTGTACTCAACTTTCTCAGCTAGTTCGTCTTCCCACCTACATAGACAAGACATAAGGTCCTGAAGTGGGGAGGAAGAAGAGAAAAAAGGTTGGAGTTTTGAGGTTCTTACTCATCAGGGCAGGCAGGGTCAGCGTTTGAGATAGAGCCAACAACAACTTCAATAGGAGGGAGGATGGCATGAAGCCCACGAGCCATGATTGTTTTAGCAGTCCCTCTACGACCTGAAATAGCAATCCCTCCGATCTCACGATCAACCGCCCCAAGTAAAAGAGCAGTCTTTATTCCTTCCTATAACAACAGAAACAACAAAAGAGAGTAATCTGATTCTGTTTCGGGTGTTGCGAAACAATCTCATCACGGTTGTATCCTGGGATTCAAAAATCGCATAAAACCGTCACACATTACTGGCGATTTATTGAGTTAAGGAAATAGATCAAATCTCTACTCCGTGAATTTCGTCTATTTCCTTAAGATTTTTTAAACGTTTTTCAGTCTTTATATTATCTTTCATATGCTTTATGTTTCGTAATTCGTTCATATGCTTTATGTTTCGTAATTTTCAAACAGGATTTTCGCGGTCCTACGTAATCAACTCAAAGCCTGCACATTTTACATTATCCAAACCCTAATTTCATCGAATCTAAACGCATCTTCACTTGATAAGAGACCACTGTGATTCACAATTGCAGCAATTCGAGAATTCTCTGACCTGGCCAACGACGGCGGCCAAAGGGAAGAACTTTCGTCCGTAGTCGGAGCTATCGATGTCTGAGCTCGAAGCAGCTACTCCGTTTGGTGATTCGACGATAGCATTCGCGGAGGCGCGGACGGTGAAACGGTGCGACGCGGCTCTGCTCCGTTTGGTGGTGAAGGAGAGGAACGGAGGCTTGGGAATGAAGTCGGGGCGGAAGAGACGATATGTTGAGACTGGAGATGATGCAGCGACGGGGGTCATCGCCATTGTTGAAGATAGGAGGAAGGAGACGAGTGTGTTTTCTACTGTGTTGGACCTTATCGGCTTTACTTGGGTTCTATCCTTTATCTCCTCCTCGCTTCCTGATTGGAGCACTACTCAATTGTAAGATTTTTTATAAAATCTAAGTACTTTATTAACATTTTATTTATATTGAAAATTTGTTTTAAAATTGATATTTGGTTACATTCTACAAACAAAAATATGAATTAACTGGTGAATGATTAAAAAGAGTTTTGTAGTTAATAAAGTTTTCATTTTCGAATAACTTTGGCTGCAACAACTCAAATGATGATGCATGGAATAAATTTGTTTCTAATATATCATTTCATAGAATTCTAAAACTATTTACCAATTACAAAAAAAAAAACTCTTGAAATTAATTTTCCATATCTACTTTTTGGAATGAGACTTAAAATGTATTTTTTGTAAAATCTATTCCGTTGTTTTTTTCTTTCTATTCCATTTGCTTCTCGTTTAAAAAGTTTGTGAATGTATGAAATGATTAGAACTCTTATTTTACTAACAATTTTAGTTTTAATTTCATTTGTTCTTCATTATAAAGGTTCGTGAATGTATGGAATTCTTATTCCACCAAATCTATTCCATTTGTTTATCATTCTACATAGAATCATTCCTTTGATTTTTTTTTTTTTGGTTAAACATGTAGAATTTTATTAACCCATCCTTACCAACGACAAACGCACGGAGCGACACTGGAAGACAACGCTAGCGAGCTAAAATGAAGCTGTCTCTGAGCCACAGCAGCTCACAATAGGTGGTCCACATATCATTCCTTTAATTTTATGTATCCCTTTTATTAATAACCAAGTTAGTACTATGAAAATCACGAAATTTACATAACGAATGATAAAAACACGGAGTAACAAAATAAGCATAAAAAGAAAAGACTTTTTATTTGGTTCACCAACCAATAGAAAGTTATCATTTTAGATCTAGTATCTTTTAATTAAAGAAACAAAATAACTTGCCAAATTATATTATGCTTTTAAAATAAAAAATAAAAAATTAAATAAATAAAAATAACAATAGTTCTAAAAAAAGATTATTTAAAAAAAATATTTATTTTTAAGATTTAGAGTTTAGTGTTTAAGATTTATAATTTAGAATTTATCCAAATGTTTAGTGTTTTTTCAAGAGTTTAGGGTTTACCTAAGGGTTTAGGGTTTACCCAATGGTTTAGGGTTTACCCAAGGGTTTAAGGTTTTCCCAGAGGTTTAGGGTGTAGGATTAGAGTTTAGGGTTTAGTGTTTTGTTGACAACATGTTTAGTGTTTTTCCAAGGGTTTAGGGTTTAACCAAGGATTTAGGGTTTAGAATTTGAGTTTAGAGTTTAGTATTATAGTTTAGGGTTTAGTGTTTTGTTGACAACATTTTTTTTTTTGAATTCGTTTTTTATATATTATTTTTATTTATTTTTAAATTTTATTTTGAAAAAATAATATAATTTGTCAAATTATTTTGGTTTTTTTAATTAAAAGATACTAGATTTAAAATGACAATTTTCTATTAGTCGGATAAAAGATAGGCCACAGCGAATTAAAACTACAACTAGCCTATAGCTAAGATATTGATCGACAAGGTGATAGGACATAGTAGACTTATTAATCATACGTATCTACAAGGTATTCATCATAAATTTCCTACATGAATCGTGAATTGCTATAGCTGACGAATGGTCCGTCCATGGTCCAAATGGGCACGACCAATTGAACCATTTCAGTTTTTGGCACTAATGGGTGGTCCATATTGGACAATGGTCGAAACAAATGTCCAAGACCAGTAGAGACCATGTCCAAATGGGCAAGCCCATGGACACCCAATAAAATTTATAATTATTTTTTAATTATTAGTTTAGATCTTATTTCTAAAATTTTGAAATTAGGTTTACTTTCCAAAATTATAAAAGTATTTTTTTTCTTGTCAAAACTGTAAAACTATGTTTTCCTTTCAAAATCGAGAAATTTCATTTTTTCCGTCGAAACCGAGAAATTGCGTTTTCCCGCCAAAACCAGAAATTGCGTTTTCCCGCCAAAACCGAAAATTGCATTTTTTCGCCAAAACCGAGAAATTACGCTTTTCCACCGAAACCGAGAAATTGTGTTTTCCCGCTGAAACCGAGAAATTGTGTTTTCCAGCCAAAACCGAAAATTGCGTCTTTCTGCCAAAACCGCAAAAATTACGTTTTCCCACCAAAACCGAGAAATTATGTTTTCCCGCCAAAACCGAAAAATTACGTTTTTCCGCCAAAACCGAAAAATTGTTTTTCCCGCCAAAACCAAAAAAATTGCGTTTTCCCGCCAAAACCGAGAAATTGTGTTTTCCCGCCAAAACCGAGAAATTGTGTTTTCCTTCCAAAACCGAAAAATTGCGTTTTCCCGCCAAAACCGAGAAATTACGTTTTCCCGCCAAAACCGAGAAATTGCGTTTTCCCGCCAAAATCGAGAAATTGCATTTTCCCGCCAAAACCGAAAAGTTGCGGCTTCCCGCCAAAACCGAGAAATTGCGTTTTCCCGCCAAAACCGAGAAATTGCGTTTTGCCGCCAAAATCGAGAAATTGTGTTTTGCTGCAAAAACCGAGAAATTGTGTTTTGCCGCCAAAATCGAAAAATTGTGTTTTCCCGCCAAAACCGATAAATTGTGTTTTCCCGCCAAAACCGATAAATTGCATTTTCCCGCCAAATTAATGAAATACATTTTTCTCAAAATTGTGAAATTATGTTTTCCGTCAAAATCGTGAATTTTTTATTTTAACGATAAAACTATTGTTTTGGGTTAAATTGTAAAGTTATGTTTTCTTTTGTTAAACCCATAAAAACATGTTTTAGTAAGCCCATGGACATCCATTGTCCATTTGGTCTTCGTCCAATTGGACCATGTACCAATTGATCTTTTGTCAAGTTGGACCATTTATTAATTGGGCACGTCCATAACCCGCTCAAAATGAATTGGACTGGACTAGCCCATGTTCAGCCCGCCCAGTTGACACCTCTATGAATTGCTGACATTTTCATATACAATACAAAATCAAAAAGCAAAAACTATGCGCACACTGACAAAGTATGTCCACAAATGTATATTCAGCATCACATTCTCCAACACGCTACGCATTACTAGACTCTACACATGCCCTATCAAGGAGGCACATGTGCAGTTGCAACCGTGGTCAATACTTCAAGAGACTACAATCCCAAGGACAACCTATACAATTGTGGAGAGTGACAAAGAAGGGAGGGCATATGAATGGATAATACTAACGCTGCATACCTTAATTTGTATCGCTTTTTTCTCCTTTAGGTTAGTAGGTATGTTTTACAAAAATTATTTTCTATGAATATTAAATATAGTCTAGAATAATGTTTCAGGCGAAACAAATTTATAAGTCCAACGGTTGACTTCACGTTCTACAAAAAAACGTATAGTGAGCTGTTAGAAATACATAACGTTAGGTTTTGTACAAATGTTGCTTCAATTGAGCTTTGATAAAATACAAAAGAGTAAAAGCACATATGTACCTTGTTGTTGTGCACTCAACTCAGCCCACTCAGCTATTATTACAAAACGTCGGTGCCAAAGTTGACAATTCTCTGCTAAATACAATCTGATATACGTCTCTTTCTCCACAACAACATGTTGATTGGTTAGTGTGATTAGCAATCCTCACATATAGGGAGGAAATCAAATCCAAACGAAATTTCCACGGAAGCAAGTGATCAAGCCTTTGCGTGCTTACATAACGAGTGACCAATGTGGAAAACATATATATAAAAATTGAATAGATTAGCCTAGTTAGGTTAACAATCTTTTAACAAGAAAAGGGTATAATTGGAAATGTAAGTAATTTAAAAATATGGGTTTGAAACTACGAGAAGGATGGAGAAAGGAAGAAGAAGAAGAAGAAGGAAGAAGGGGGATGCAATTTATATAAGAAAAGGCCTCTCGGCCACATCTCTCTCTCTCACACCCCACCCTACACAGACTCTCTCTCCCCTTTTTTTAGCTCTCTCTCTCTCTCTCTCTCTCTCTCCACGCCCAAATTTTTAAATATTTTCTTTGTACAAAAAAAAGTATTGAGAATCGCAAACAAAAAGTAAAAAAAAAGTATTGAGAAAATAAAAGTTTAAACAAAAGGAGGAGAGGAGAGGAGATCGTGAGGGAGGCACAACCGAAGAAGGAAAGGAGATAATTAGCGTTACCATTTTTTTTTGGTGATTTTCATCCCTCCTTTCTACACCTGAAGGTGGTACCATCTCTCTCTTCTTCGTGTGTTCTTCCTTAATCTCTTCATCGCTTGCTTCGGATTCCTAATCTGATTCCTTTCAAATTCAATGCTTTATCGAAAATGATTATATTCGAATTATCTTTTTTGAAAAAAAAAAAAATCTGATTTTTATCGGTTTACCTTTGTGTAGTTTGAAATTTCAGATCTGGATTTTTTCTCTCTGCTTCAATTTGGTTTCCTCAATGCTCTGAATTGAAATAGCGATTTTGAGCTTCAGGTTACAATATTCTGAATGCTCTATGACTATTTTCCGCAGCAACGATTTGGATATAATAAGCTCAACTTGTTACACACAAAAAAAAAGTTTTGATTTTTATTTTTTTTGTAGCATTTTTTTTTGTTGATTAATTGATTAGCTAATTGTTAACTTTGACTCACTTTGTTGTGTTTTGTTTTTTGTTTTGTGGTGTTTTTTTTTTTTATAGTGTCTTTGAACGCTCAGCTCCTCCTCAGCCATGGTGGCCACCTCAGCTACATCCTCATTCTTCCCTCTCCCATCTTCCCCCCTCGACCCCACCGCAAAAACCAACAAAGTCACCACCTCCACCAACTTCTCCGGCCTCACCCCCACGCCGAACTCCGCCAGGATGAAGGTTAAACCAAACGCTCAGGCCCCACCCAAGATCAACGGCAAGAGAGTCGGCCTCCCTGGCTCGGTGGAGATCTTGAAGCCTGATAGCGAGACTTCGCAACCAGCACCGAGGACGTTCATCAACCAGCTGCCTGACTGGAGCATGCTCCTCGCCGCCATCACGACCGTCTTCTTGGCGGCTGAGAAGCAGTGGATGATGCTCGACTGGAAACCGAGGCGTTCTGACGTGATTATGGATCCGTTTGGGTTAGGGAGGATCGTTCAGGATGGGCTTGTGTTCCGTCAGAATTTTTCTATTCGGTCTTATGAGATAGGTGCTGATCGCTCTGCGTCTATAGAAACGGTTATGAATCATTTACAGGTACTGATTATGATTATGATTGTAGTCGCTTGTTGTTACTGGACAAACTTAAATATGTATTGCTCTTATGGTTGTGATAGGAAACGGCACTCAACCATGTTAAGACTGCTGGGCTGCTTGGAGATGGGTTTGGTTCTACTCCTGAGATGGTTAAGAAGAACTTGATATGGGTTGTTACTCGTATGCAGGTTGTCGTTGATAAATATCCTACTTGGTAAGCTATTCTCAAACAACTCTGAGAATCACTGCTTCCTTTGTGAGTCATTTGCTTATTCAAATATCTGCCTCATAGGGGAGATGTTGTGGAAGTAGATACATGGGTGAGCCAGTCTGGAAAGAACGGTATGCGTCGTGATTGGCTTGTTCGGGATGGCAATACTGGAGAGATTTTAACAAGAGCATCAAGGTTAGATTTTATTTTTTGGTTTACTTGGGTTAGATATCTGATAATTGAGTTATAATCATCTCCGTGTTGTGTAAACTATTCTTTTTGCAGTGTGTGGGTGATGATGAATAAACTGACAAGAAGATTATCAAAGATTCCTGAAGAGGTTCGAGGGGAGATAGAGCCTTACTTTGTTAACTCAGACCCAGTCCTTGCCGAGGACAGCAGAAAGTTAACAAAACTTGATGACAAAACTGCTGTCTATGTTCGTTCTGGTCTCACTGTAAGTACAAATACTTCACTCTATGTTTCAACAAAGCCTGTAAATTTTTGAGTCTCTTACAGGTTTGGTAATGAACTTTTTGCAGCCGCGTTGGAGTGACTTGGATGTTAACCAGCACGTTAACAATGTGAAGTACATCGGGTGGATACTGGAGAGTGCTCCAGTGGGGATGATGGAGAGTCAGAAGCTGAAAAGCATGACTCTGGAGTATCGCAGGGAGTGTGGGAGAGACAGTGTGCTCCAGTCCCTCACCGCGGTTTCGGGCTGCGATATCGGTAGCCTCGGGACAGCCGGTGAAGTGGAATGTCAGCATCTGCTCAGACTCCAGGATGGAGCCGAAGTGGTGAGAGGAAGAACAGAGTGGAGTTCCAAAACATCAACAACAACTTGGGACATCACACCGTGAAAAAAAAACTCGCAAACATGGGTTCTTTGGTTCGTTTGTAAAACTATACTACCACCTTGCTTGCAACACACTACTCAGAAACAGTTTGGGCCACCTTTGTATATTTTTTTTGGTTCTTATTTTTTTCTTTCGATGGAGGTCCCTTTTATTATATTTATTTTATTTTTTCTTTTCTTTTGGGTGCCAGACAAAAAGGCAATAACTTTCTTATCGTAATATTATTTAAATGTATTTTATTTTGGGGGTTTTGTAGCTGTTTCCACCTAAACAAAAGACGTGCATCATGTGCTTTTGTGGCCTGTAAGGAATGTCATGCCTTGTATCTGTCAAAATTATTATTGAGCGGCTATTAAATAGACACGAACAACTAAAACGGTTTATGGTTTGTAAAGCCATAAAGCAAATCATTATTACATGGGACCAAAAAAATAAAGCAATTAATCCAGAAAGTTAAGTCTAGGAGAGGAGTGTTTGAGAGGGAAAGAGACCCAGTAATATATGTAACTTTCATGTACTAAATATGAAAGTTAATCATATCATATGATATGAAACATAGACGTAAACGTTGCTCATCTTGTCTTCCAGCCCAATATAATATTACAGTTCCACTCTGTCCTTGACTTTATAGATTCAAGTCATTACCATTCTTTAAGGGATTGTCAGTGAGATGCTTGTCATTTATTCTCATGCTTACCGTCCACTAACATCACCAATAAGAGTAATATAATTCCAATTTCAGTTAGCTAACTTGTACTTTCTTCAACTACGTGTTGATTAAAAAAAAATGATTTACCAGGATAATTAGTGTTTTACCTTTAGAAACACATCCTATGTATAAAATTCAGTAAATGTTGGTATAATAATTATCAGCTAGGATATATGCAAAAGACGATGCTTATTACACATACAAATTATCAGTTACAAAAACAGAAGATCCGAAGAACCCCCACATAAACTAAATACATTTTGTTATGGAGAACTTTTACGGCCCTTAACCAAACAAGGCCGTAAAGGCCCAAGTCAGCCCAATTAGGCCCAATATCAGCAAAGCAGGCGTGTTCGCTTTTAAAACTGTGGAAAACGGTGGCCATCCCACTCATCCTCCGTCGTCTTGCTCCAACCACCATGGAAGGTGTGGCTATGAAACTCCCCTCTTTCAAATCCCTAGCCCCCACCGCCATCTCCGTCGCCTCTACCTTCTCCATACGACGGAGCTTCTCCGTCGCTCGCCGCTCCTCTTCGCTATCGGCCACCATCACCGCCGATTCAGAGCCCGTCTCTCTCGGCCATCGCGCTCGTAAAGACTTTCGAATTCTACACCAGGTATCATCAACTCCAGAACATCACTGTGTGGATTGGGATTATTGCTAGTTCCCACTGAAGCTAATTGAGTTTTTTCCAGGAAGTGAATGGCTCTAAGCTTGTGTACTTGGACAGTGCTGCGACTTCTCAGAAGCCTGCTTCTGTATTGGAAGCTTTGCAGAATTACTATGAGTTCTATAATTCAAACGTTCATAGAGGAATCCACTACTTAAGGTTGTTTTGTGTGTTAAGGAGAGGATCAGGATTGGATTAGCTGATTTGATAAAAAGTTTTGTTTGGATGATTGTAGTGCCAAGGCTACAGATGAATTTGAGTTGGCTAGGAAGAAGGTAGCTCGTTTCATCAATGCTTCCGATAGTAGAGAGATTGTTTTCACGAGGAACGCTACTGAAGCCATCAATCTTGTTGCTTATTCTTGGGGTCTTTCTAACCTCAAACCAGGAGACGAGGTGTGTGCCCCCTTGGTTTCTCAATAGTATCTAATGTTTTACTCGCATGCTGAGGTTAATCCCAATTTCTGGGAGCCAATATAGTTAACTAGTTACTACTCTACGCTTGTTAAAATTGGAATACTGTTTCCCGATGCCAAAAGCTAGAGTCTTAGCAAGAGGGATCAATGTTACTGCATAGCAAATGAGATTTGAATGGTGTTAGCTTTTCAGGTTATACTTACAGTGGCCGAACATCATAGCTGCATTGTCCCTTGGCAAATTGTATCTCAAAAGACTGGAGCTGTTCTGAAGTTTGTGACTTTGAATGAAGATGAAGTTCCGGACATAGACATGTTGAGAGAAATGATTTCTGAAAAGACGAAACTCGTGGCTGTTCATCACGTATCAAATGTTCTTGGTAGATACCTTTTTTCATCTTCTCATCCGTGAAAGGAAACAGGATTAGGTAAAAAAATTAACCTCTGTTTTTTCTTTCTGTTTAGCATCTTCTCTTCCTATTGAAGAGATTGTGGTCTGGGCGCATGATGTTGGAGCGAAGGTTCTTGTGGATGCTTGTCAAAGTGTTCCACACATGGTGGTTGATGTACAGAAGCTAAATGCTGATTTCTTAGTTGCGTCTTCTCACAAGGTTTGAGTTGTTTACTTTTTTTTCTCTTCCTGAGATACATAATAAGCCTTGTGGCAAGCTTATAGTTTAAAATGATAATCATGCTTCAGATGTGTGGACCTACAGGCATTGGTTTCTTATATGGTAAGAGTGATCTTCTACTTGCCATGCCTCCATTCTTAGGTAAGCATTCTATTGTACAAACAATCATTTTATATGTTTACTCAAGGAGTGGACTTAATTAAGAACCCAATGATATTTAAGGTGGCGGAGAAATGATCTCAGATGTATTTCTAGATCATTCGACTTATGCGGAACCTCCATCGAGGTTTGGTTTCTACTTACGTTACTTGCTTATTTGTATATTTGCTGCAGTTTGTGAATAAGTAGATTCGATATTGTACCAGATTTGAAGCTGGAACACCTGCAATTGGTGAAGCAATTGCCCTTGGAGCAGCCTGTGATTACTTGTCAGATATTGGCATGCCGAAAATCCATGAATATGAGGTTCGATACAACTTGACATCAATGACCGTAGTGGACTATTTACATACAGTAGATTTTTCCAGTCACTGAAGTATGGTCAGGCGCACTTATTTTCTAGGAGGACTAGATAAGATGTTTTTGATTTTCATATTTACTTTCTCTAATAATATTTATAATTTCTTATGTCGTCCAGGTCGAGCTTGCTAAGTACCTGTACGAGAAACTGGCTTCAGTGCCTGATGTCCGGATATACGGCCCAAGGCCTTCTGAAAGTGTTCAAAGGGCAGCTCTTTGTTCCTTCAATGTGGAGGGACTGCACCCAACTGATTTGGCAACCTTCCTTGATCAACAGGTATGTTATAAATGGGAGCTATCTGTGCCATCACATGCTGTTTTTTCTCTTATCTTCAATGAATATTTATTCTCTGGTGAAAAGTTAGTACCTCAGAGAAGGATAAGGGCACATTAACTTCTCGTTTCCTACTTTGTTCTCTCATTAGAATATCTATTTTAGGATGAAAACTAAAAGAAACTATTGTATGTTGCAGCATGGAGTTGCGATAAGGTCAGGACACCACTGCGCTCAGCCACTCCACCGGTATCTTGGAGTGAATGCAAGTGCACGCGCCAGCCTCTACTTTTACAACACGAAGGAAGACGTTGACTCCTTCATCGTTGCACTTGCAGATACTGCGAGCTTCTTCAATTCTTTCAAATAGAGTGGAGTACACCTTCCAGCTGGATCTCTCAGCTTGTTGTATGCTATATATAAGCTTCAAAAGTCTATTTATTTATTAATCTTCAAGTCCCAATATTTTGAGACCAATACATTACTGGGTTTCTTTCAAATTCAGTTCCGCAAATTTTCAAAACACTCTTGGGGCGTGTTGTATTATTGAGACAAAGGAAAACAAAACATGTTCCAAGATTGAGAACGTAATAAAAAAAAGGTTGAAAAGATAAAGTCTGGAAATGGATTTAACTATTATTGCATTTCAAGCTGTTTGCAAGATAGCAAGCGTCTTTGTTATTTTGGATTCAAAACCTTCATTGAGACTTGCGCTCCCACCATTCCATGAACGTAACTTGAGCCGCCATTGTGTCCAACTTATAGAGTTGCAAGGTGTGGTTGGCGACTTCTTGCCCAAAGGTCCAACCGAAAACACCTCCTCCTAAGAAGGACAATGCAGTACCTGTCGCACCACCAGCAGAAATTAGAGAGGTGTTGAAATTACCAATAGAAAATACAACTACAATTCGAAACAAAGCAGATCAGTAGTTTGCAATATGAAAAACTAAGTATATAGTTCACTTGCTGAATATTATCATTTAATCAAGGATTAAAATGACTTTACCATGTGGACTCCTCGAGTATTTCCAGGCAAAAGCGGCAGTAGAAACAGCTCCAAGAGCAGCTCCGGTAACACCAAAAGTAGCAGCTTCCCTAGCAGTTTTCAGCTGGAAAGAGATGTTTCACAATGTTAACCAAACTTTGACCAACGACACAGATCAAATTCTTTCTATAGTCTATCTATTAACTCCAGTGTTCTTCACGCTTTCACCAAGATTTCTACAGTCAAATTATCTCTTAACTCCATTGCCTGGAATGATGGTCTATTCCTAAAGATCAAAAAGCCAAAAACTCTACCCAGATGTATGACAATAGCTAATCCCATAGATAATGAATCAAACAAAAAAAATCATCCATAAGGAAATACGGTGGGTCCATGAAGGGGATCGGAAGCTATAAACTCTTCAACGTCGGAGGAAGACCAAGAAGGAAGAGGCGTATCGCGTTTGGTGAACCTCGTGTAATTCTCCAGGAACGACAACCTCTCCTCCCAGAACCCCTTGATTCCATCCACAAATGAACTCGAATCTCCCATCTTTGATTCTTCTCCCCACTTTTTTTCTCTCTTTCCTCAGATCGAAATCGATAAACAAAACAAACAATTGCTTTCGCTCGGAGACGAGCATATCACTCCTCTACGCCGCTCACATAATCTAATTCAGTACACCTACTAATAAGTTCCCGCCACGTGTCTCTTTCTATCATTTAATCTTATTAAATATGGTGCCTATTCCAACTACTCCCTCTCTAATCGTCGCTAAACAACTTCCCAACCAAATTCATCTTACTAAAAAGTCTTCAGTGTAACAAACATGGCGACCACGGTCTTCTCCAAGCTCTCGAAGATCTTCTTCCTCTTCGCCATCTACTGCGCTCTCGATCCCTTCAAACACAGCTCCATCTCCAAGTACCCTGTCTTCCAGACTTACAAGATCGACATGCCGCCGTTGTCGTCTCTCCCCAAGGAGAGAGACCACGAGAATCTTCTCCAGAACTCCGAGATCAAGTTCTTAAACGAGGTTCAGGGTCCCGAGAGCATTGCTTTCGATCCGCTTGGCCGTGGTCCCTACACCGGCGTTGCCGACGGTCGTATCCTCTTCTGGGATGGCACTCGCTGGACCGATTTTGCTTACACGTCCAACAATCGGTGAGTCTGTTAGTTCAATTGGAATCGATTTTTGTGATAAAAAGTGATACCTTTTACTACTAGGCCTGCGCATTTTCAGCAGGTTCGGTCTGGTGTCTGAGTAATTCGGGTAGGGTGTTACAGGATCCATATAGGAGGAACATGCAAATTTTTGGTTCTCATTGGTAAAATTAGGAACCAACTAATATCCCAAAAAAAACTTAGGTTCCCGTTCGGTTTGGGTAGTTCAGGTAATTCAAGTAAAATATCAGATATTCCAAATAAAATATTGAGTAATTGGAATGATTCAGATAAAAACCTCGGGTTATTTTGGATATTTTAGATAAAATATCCGATTTTGTTTTTGATAATTTTGAATAGTTGGGATATTTTTGAAAGTATAGGTTAGGCCTGGGCATTTTACCCGGACCCGAAGACCCGAACCGGAACCGACCCGAAAATACAGGTTCGGGTCCGGGTCCGGGTTCAAGCTAAGTACCTATTGGGTCTTTTTTTTTTGGACCCGCGGGTCTCGGTTCGGATCCGGGTCCTACCCGAGACCCGTTCGGGTACCCGCAAATAATTGTATATACTAGGTATATTTGGGTGATTGGGTATATTTTTGGTATTTCGGATTTTTTTTAAAGTTTCGGGTTTGGATTTTCGGGTATAATTGTAGGTTTTTGGTGAAATTTTAGATTTTTAGAAAATAAAATTTGGGTATTCGGGTAAAATTCAGGTATGTTTTGGGTTTTCGGGTCTGATTTTGGATAAATTTTTGGGTATTTTTGCGGTTCTTCGGGTATTTTTAGAGTTTTCGGGTCCAGTTCGGGTATTTCGGGTCCTAAATACCCGAACCGATCCGGATCCGAAATATACCCAAAAATTTTGGGTATTTTACGGGTATTGAAATTATAGACCCGGACCCGACAAGATCTGACCCGGAACCGACCCGAAAAGTTATAGGTACCTATACGGGTCTAAATTGCTAGGATCCGAAGGACCCGGATCCGACAATACCCGACCCGAACCCGATCCGAAGACCCGGATGCCCAGGCCTAGTATAGGTTTTTCAAACATTTTTGATTCTGATAATATTTTTATGTATTCAAGTACCCGTTCGGTTCTCGGTAGAGTATTGGTTCAGTTCAGTTATTATAGATAGAGAAATATAAGAACTGTTTGAGAGTATTTGAGGTTTTGATGTGGTTCTGATTTCGGTTAGGTTTCGTTTATTTTGCCCAGGCCTTAATTACTACTGAGGTGTGTTTGAAATGCTGTGATGTTATGTATGTTTAGGTCAGAACTGTGTGATACAAAGTCTTCACTGTTGGCTTACTTAAAGAATGAACATATATGTGGACGGCCTTTGGGTCTTCGGTTCCACAAGAGAACTGGAGATTTGTACGTTGCGGATGCGTATTTTGGGATAATGAAGGTCGGTCCTGAAGGAGGTTTGGCTACTTCACTTACAACCGAGGGAGATGGAGTGCCTTTGAGATTTACCAATGATCTTGACGTTGATGATGAAGGGAATGTCTACTTTACAGACAGCAGCTCTGTTTTCCAACGAAGGTATGTAAAGGTTCTATGACTCTGCACTTGTGTTTCCTGTGTCTTTTTGAATAAAACTTGACCTTCAGTCCTGATTAAAACCCTTTTTTTTTCAGGAACTTCATGCACTTGATTGTCTCCGGGGAAGACACCGGGAGAGTGTTGAAATACAATCCAGAAACAAAGGAGACTACTACTCTCTTGAGAAATCTCCAGTTCCCTAATGGCTTATCACTCGGCAAAGACGGTTCCTTTTTCATATTCTGTGAAGGATCAATTGGAAGGTGCGTCCTTCATCTTATTCCCTCTGTGTCTCCTCCATCTTAGCCAACAAGTATCATATCATTCTCATGCTTCCACAGTATTGCGTGTTAAATATATTTGGCATAACTCTAAGTCTCATGTTGTCTTCTTTCTTTGTCACTCAGATTAAGGAAATACTGGTTGAAAGGGGAGAAAGCAGGAACATCAGAAGTGGTAGCTCTGTTACATGGGTTCCCTGACAACATCCGCACAAACAAAGACGGAGATTTCTGGGTAGCGGTTCACTGCCACCGCAACATATTCACACACGTTATGGCGCATCACCCGAACGTGAGGAAGTTCTTTCTGAAGCTGCCAATAACAGTCAAGTTCCAGTACTTGCTTCAGGTAGGTGGTTGGCCTCATGCTGTTGCCGTGAAGTACAGTAAAGACGGGAAAGTGCTGAAAGTGTTGGAGGACAAGCAAGGGAAAGTGGTGAAGGCAGTTAGTGAAATAGAGGAGAAAGATGGGAAGCTTTGGATGGGAAGTGTATTGATGTCTTTCATTGCAGTATATGACTTGCCTTAGTTTTTAAAAATAACTTGAATTGATTTTGCAGATTTATTATACTTGCCACGAGGTTGCAACATCTCTTTATCGAACTCTGTTTTTGATGCAAACAATAAATAATTATATTATATAGTTTTTCATGTACAGTTCTTGTTTCAGGTCAAACACGATCACATAACTTCACAATTCATAAGTTTGCTTCCTAACTTATGTCTGATAGGTTAGCTATTAGTGTACTTTGCAATAAATGCATGTTTCACAATTATGCAAGTCTACTTTTTATAAACGAAGAAGTCTTGACTTCATGATTAACACACTTTTGGGAAGCTTAATATAACATATTATGGCCCCGATTGGGGATTAGGCTTTCGGTTTTAGTACAAGTTCTATTTCTGACCCAAAAAAATTAGTGAAGCGTAAATTAACTTTCACCATTAAAAAAATTATAGTTCCAATTAGATATTTAAAAATGTCAGAAATAACATTCGAAGTTTTAAAAACCAAAATTTCCAGAGCCAAAACTTTAAATCCAAAGTCTAAAGTTAAAATCTAAAGCAAAAGTCGTTACCAATTGAAGCCTATCTACGTTTAAACAAGTTTTTTTCTCGCAGAAATTGTTCTTGTTTGTATATGAAAACGTGGCCTTATTATTTAAGTGCACGCTCTGAGAAACGATGGAAAATGTAACAACACTTTGTACTAGATATACTATGTTTGACCAAATCAATTACGAAACTAACAACATTTATTTTGTTAAATTACCACTTTTTGGTAACCCATATATATATATATTTCTAAAATGGATATAGACAAATAAAAAACAGTATGTGACCTCTACATATACTTTCGACTCTCTTTATATAAATAAGGAAAATAGTGGAAGAAAACAAAAGGAACATTTGAAAAAATAAACTAAAATTTACCTAATAAAAAGAAGAAGAGTAAAGTGCATATGATCTTCTATGTAAGTTGCCTAGAACAAATCTTACTTTTCAATATCGTTGTCTACTTTCGAATATAGTCTCTCTTAAAAAAACTATTTGTGTGTGACTGTGTGTGTTTCTAAAAATTAGCCACTTTTTAATTATGTTCATATATGACACTATGATTATATACAAAAACCCTAATGAAAATGGAGGTTGAAATTTTCTTTTAAAAAAACATAATAATGAAGGAAGAAAAAGTGCAGTGAAAAAAGAAAGATTAAAGGTGTGTGGACAAGACCCGTCAGAGGCACAAAGAGCCAAAGACATCCAAAGACCCCAACTAACATGATTTGACGTTTCAGATTCTGTTTTTCTTTTGGACCCCTCTTCATTAAACGTTCTCTTCTTCTCTTTTTTCACTCCCTTGTTCATTTTATATGTACATCCTCTATTATACGCAAGTTTTAACTATTTTCTTTCTTTCTTTAAAGAGAAAAAGACAAAAATAACAATAAATCAAGTTTATGTTCCCAAACTAGCACTTAAGGTCAAAAATCACAAAAATAGCACTTAATGTTTTATCAAAAGTCACAAACTTAAGGTTTAGAAGTAAAGGGTGAGGTTTAGGATTTAGGGTTTAGAGTTTAGGGTTTAGGGTTTAGATTTTAGGGTTTAGGATTTAGGGTTTAGAGTTTAGGGTTTAGAGTTTAGGATTTAGGGTTTATGGTTTAGGGTTTAGGGTTTATGGTTTAGGGTTTAGGGTTTAGAGTTTAGGGTTTAGGGTTTAGAGTTGAGAAATGAGGTTTTGGGGATAAGATTTCAAATTTTGAAAAATGAAAAAAATTAAAATTTTCAAAGGATAAACTTAGAAAGATGCTATTTTGGCCATTTTAGTTTTTGATTGCTATTTTTGTGATATAAATTTAGAAATGTGCTATTTTGGAGATTTGTCTATTCTTTAAATGTGTGTGCATGGACCAGAGACGATGGATGAGGTACGTAAGTGTCTCCAATACTGTTGCAGAAACTTGAAAATGTGACCCCACATCTCTAATCTTAGTCGAGAAAATTATCAGTGGTGGTGAGAGAGAAAGATAGATGATTTATTAAACATGGCCACAAGCCACAGTTCGTCGTGTCCATTTTGGACAATAGAACACTGAAGTTATAATTAATACGTATACTTGAACAGCCAATTGATGTCGACTTGGAAACTATAGTGATTACAATTTGATCGATGCTTGATTCATTCGAAAGTGCCATTCTTTTAGTAAAAGTTGACTACTACTACTACTACATAATAAAATATTAAAATAATTGTCACAAAAATCAATCCTAAATAAATAATTTTCAAAAACACATTTAAATAAACCATAAAAAAATTAACAATGCAAAAAAAAAAAAAAACACTCGCTTTGACACCATTAAAAACTTACTTTAAAAACTCTTTAGAAATTATTTGAAATTTCAAATTTTTTTAAAAAAAATATGATTAAATAAAAATCTTATTACACCAAATAAGAAAAGAAAAGACCAACTATATTCTCTTTATATTTAATGTGTTAGTTGTGGTAAGATTCAAAATTTGTAACTTATTTTATAATAACACAAACTAAGATTATATTTTGTGTTATTTTGCAAGTTGTAACTTATTATAACTTATTTCATATTTAAATATGCAAAAAAATCGTTAGCTAGAGTAAATTATTCAGGCGCGCAACCATTCAAAATAAAAGTTTCAAAGCTGCCAGTGACCTTCTAAAACATAAAAGTGTGACTAATTTTAATCATGATATTCAACCGGATTGCGCATTTTGCGGCTGACAGGAGAAGACACGAGCACTGATTTCTCATCCAGTTGTTCTTTAAAAAGAAATAAAAACTGTTAAAATCAAGCAATTTATGTATTCATTGGGAGCCTTTGCTTTTTGTAAAGAATGTTTCTTTGGAATGAGTGATTTTCAGAATAATCCCAGCAGTCAGCACCATAAAAGTTACCATATCATATCCCAAGATGGAATTTATTTTCTTACCACTCTATGTTACATTCTACTGTACATAATACTGTACATATATCTTTATAATATACATAAATAACTATGTAAAGTCCAACTACACTTTTATTTACTAATTATGATTCTTGATAAAACTCCTTTTCTTCAAAATTCTATAACTAATTGTAATTGTATAAAATCACTCGTATTCCTGTAAGCTTGTGAGTTAGTAGTATCTACAACTGCTATAAAGTATAAACTTCGCATTATATAAGTTCGTGACCACACAAAAAGTTACACCTTTTCAGAACGAGGAAAGAGGAAATGATATTACAATCTTCTTAAAGGAGATTCTTCTTAAATAATTAGGTTCAAATATGAAAACCATATATGGGTTTCACTTATTAGGATAATATAAGCTAGAAACGAAGTTATAGATGGAACCCACACATGAAAAAGAAAGGGACATACATGTATATGTATGTATATATATAAGTAAGGTAATGTATGGATCTTCCTCTTCCTTGCCTTCTCTTCCATTACACCAGCGTACACATACATACATATATAATAGCCATTTATCAATATATATGTAAAGGCTTTAGTAATAGCCATTAGACTTTTGGCCTGCAACTGTCTGGTCTATTTGCTTGCCTTTTTTGTTGCCATCCAGCTTTAATCCAAAGTGAATGTGAGGAAAATGTGCCCACTACACACCAAAAATGACAAATTTAAATATTTTTAAGAGTATACTGTAATAAACATTCCACCACTCGTGCATAGTAGAATCCACTAGCTTATGGTATATACAGTAATATTTCAAAGGTTCAACCTAGCTCACAACAGTGAAAAAGATCAAACCCTAGAATTTTCTCACCACTAATTAGTTTATGGCATCTCTAATACTTGTCAGAAATAGATGATTTTATCTAATCATGTGTTTGCATATCAGTATTTTTTTTACAAAAATTGGTTATCTAAATTAAACAAAAAATATATAAAAATAGAGTTAAGAATTACATTTACCAAGTTTTTTATTAGAAAACATCTAGTAAAGAAGTGTAATATAAGTATATATATAAATATATATATTTCTAGTTACGTTTTTTTTTTCCTACTTCGAAATGTTATTTTATTTGTATCTTCTTCATAACTCTCTTTAATTCTGATGTCGGTGCCATAAATTATAAAGAAATTTGTTTTTAGCTACCTCTCGTAATTAGTTCATATATACGTGGAAGAATGATATAAGACGGAAGCTTACATTTTTCGCAGCTGTGCTAAACGCCTCGCGGTGGCTAATCTCTGGATTACCAGCCTTGATCCTTTGGATTTCCTCTCTAGTTAGGAATAAATAGTTTTTAAACTTCTTGTGAAGGAGTTGGGAAAATATCATTTAAAGAAAAACTTAAAATTACATAAAACACTTACTTGATAAATCTGTTGTAGGCCGAAGGAACGCGTTGTCTTTTCTCAGGCGCTGCCATGAAAATAAAAATTATGGACTCATTTCATATATATGTATGCAAACTTCAAAATACTTGCGTATCAAACGTTAGACGTATAAGAGCGACTTACGGCGAATAGGAGGCATTCTAGGAACCTCACGTTCTACATTTTCTGACAGTGTGGTCGAGAAATGATTGAAGCTCCTAGAAGATGATCCGTGTTCTTTTCTTGTTACCGAAGAGGTTATGTGTTGCTTATGTTGCTTCATGATTGCAAAGACTATATCACTCATAATTCTACCAAAATGTTGAAGTCATAATGATTATTATGGTACCTGAAGATCTTGATGAATGGGAGGAGGAGAGCTTTGATGAAGTGAAACTCCGATGTTGAGAGAGAGCAAATTGGTACAATGGCCACATCTCACCGTCACAAGTGTGAACAAGCTTGCGTATGGTACACTTACCTGATCACACATAACAATTTGCAAAATCTCTTTAATCATTTGCCTATACGGACAAGTTATTGTCTTGCTTACCACTATTCTACAATTAGAGTGGTTGGTTAGAACAACCTACACTGTAATATATAGGGTATAACTTAATTACACCTTGCATGAAATAATCAACAGAGATTTTTGGATAGTACGTATGTTAACTGTTCCTTTCTATACAACAGTACTTTTTGTTAATTATAGAACAGGGTCTCTTGATTTGACAAATACATATCCAACTAATATTTTCCAGTGTAAAATTTTTTTTTGTTGACTAGCCATCGAATAGATTAGTCAAAGAAAATTCTTAAGATCAACTGAAAGAGATCGATATTTAGGGTTTATTTCATAATATATTTAATCTGTAATTTCACTGATCGTAAATAACAAATTTATGCGTGGTACAATGTATTTAAATAAGAAAAAATGTATATTTATTAGTACCTTATAATCTGAAACATTTATATAGAAGGAAATCATAGTATATTTTATATTTTCATATGTGCAAGATAGTCCATAGTTTTCTTACATATATCTATGATCCAACAATTGAAACTCTTATCATGCATCTGCCTTCATTACGTTAATAAATTAAAAAAAATGTGTAAAAGGGTCACTTAAGAATATGCATATATCTTCTCTATTAAAAGAGAAGTACCATTTTTATCTACTATTTAGAAGTCTACTAGGACCATTTCATTAATCACATAATATGATATAATAATTAATAGGAATATTAATAATAAATTAATTTTAACTATAGATTTGAATTTTATTTTCAGTTATAACAAAATCTGTTGAAAAAAATCTAACAAAATCCTACTAAATTTTTAAATAATTTTTATTTAATATTTGTTTAATTAATTTCGTAATTAAATAATATAATGCTTTCATTTAAATAAATTATCATCTACCACTAAAACGGGTTCAAATTTTTTAATCATGTCAGATTTGTTTTATACAAATGATGTTATTAACATATGTTAAAAATTTATTTCTACAGCTATATATTTTCAAAAATCATATGTTGAAGAATATTTTTTATTTGATGATTTCAAATTATGAAAACTCGAAAACGTAATAAAAAAGGTAAAATGTATAAAACAAACTCCTATATTAATAAAGTAATAAGAAACTTAAACAATAAAATTAAAAAGTTATAAAATACTAAACACTAAAATATAAATTGTATATTTAAATTTATATAATAATATTAAAATTAAATATTTATAAAATGAAAATATACCCGCACTATGTGCGGGATAAACTCTAGTAAATATATATGAGGGATGTATTTTTGTGTATGGTGGGTTCTGATTACTCATATGTCTGACACAAAATCCTCAAGGCAATATGATAAAAGATAGTAAAGCGATGAAGAATGGTTGATGAAGGCTTGTAAGGAGAAGACAGTCATGTTAGAAAACGACCTGACCTTAACCACAGCCCATAAAGTCATTAACACGTTATGTGAGGGTACCATCTTATATTATAATCTTCTTTATTTTTGTATATGCATCCAATCCGAAGTGGTCAAGATCGGCCATGATTTAACAGTCGGTAGCTTTTGTATAGATTAAGAAATTGTTGCTCGAACTGGGTAGAACAAATCTTTTGTACTTCCCACTACAACACCACCCTTATTTTGTGCAAGAAGACCTTCAACATTTTTTAGTTAAATGTGCCCGTTTTGTCCCTAACCAGAGTGATGCTACATCTCCACTATTTATTTATCTGTAGTCATAACGTTTATAAACAATCAACTTAGAAGGGTTTCTCGTGATTGCTCCTTCTTAAAAATCTTCTACAACTCACACACTTTAGTACATGACTTATATACAAGTTATGGCACTTGGGATACCGCTACACTAGTTTAAACGACGTTCTGACTAAGTGTTCTAGTCAGGTTTTCGTGATAGCTTATGGATCATAAATCAATGATTTATATGTTACATATCATTCTATAGAAAGATATGTACACACATCAAAATCAAACATTCAAATGTATGGATACTATTAAAGAGTCACATAAAACCATTAAATAGTAAACAATGTCAAGCCAGCAGCCTGCGAAGCTGGAAAAAATAGTGACATTTAAATAAAAATTGAAACTATATATATATATATAATAAATTTAGCCTCACCTTACTGTAGGAAAAAGGAAAATTTAAGAACCAAAAAAATGGTTTTTTAACATTATCAGCTGTTGATGTGATGTAAAACATTTTTACATGGACCACGCTTTGTAGATCAAAGATCTATGATTGATATGATATATGTATACATGTGTCACATACTACAGTTATATATACAAAATAATACGAAGTCAGACTATAAAGCTGGAAAACTTAATGAAAGATTTTGAGCCTGTATCACATGAATACAGGCAGCAACTCTCTATCTACCAATTCCTTTTACAGGAAGTATTAATGGCGATTGGAACTTAGGGAATTATGAGTAGTATTTAAGAAAATGAAGAATTTACTAAAACACCAAAGAAAAATATATCTCTAAAGCGACAAAAAAAACTTCAGAAAATTGTGAGATCAGGGAAAGAAGATGCTTTTGTTGCAGACTATAAACCTACGCATAGAGCCCTAAATCTGTTCAGGAGCTCTTTCCCTTGAGTTTACTTTGTTAGAGCACTACAAACTATGGTTCATTTACTTGTTTGGGTATATATCTCATCACCCGTTAGAGAGAGCCATCTCGAGAAAAAAGTAAAACAAAAATTTAGGGTTTCTTTTCTTTTCTCGAATTAAGAAACTTCCCCTATATATCATCATCAACAATCAAAGGAAAAGGTACGTTGATTCATGAAACAGATGCAAAACTCATCATAAAATATTTATCACCAATTATGTGATTGATAGAAAGATAACTGTATTAATTAAGTTAGAAAAATGAGATCTATCTCTGTGTTAATCTGGAACACTCTTTCTTTTGAGAAAGATTTACAGTTTATAATACTAAGGAAGCAGGGTACTAGAGAGAGATTACCGCTAAAATCGTCGTGCAGAAGTTGCAGTGGACATAGCAAACACGCTCAGATGATGTATCAATAGACATTTGTAATGTGTGGCTTCTGTTCAATGATATATCTCTTCTTGTTTGGGATATATATGAAACTTTTAGTTATGCGAGTGAGATCAAAGAAGGAACTATTTGATCTTGAAAGAATAAACTAAAGAAAAGGCAAGCAAAGGAGAGATGAAGAAGGATAGAGAGAGGAGAAAGATTGGTGGAGGAAGTGTACAAAAAATCTGAAAAGACTAATGGGGTTTATTTGGATTGGAAGAGAGACAAGTGGGGACTACACTACAATGTTCTTCTTTTTTACTTACAGATATTTTTTCCAGATAACTAAGAGAGTTAAATACTTAATGGTAATGTGAATATTTACCCGTGTATTTTTTTTCATATTTACATCTTTGATACATCAAATAATTTTAAAGGGTACATTCGATATATTAACCCAATCAACCCATCATCTACTGTACTTACGTATTTCCAATTTTATGCTGAAACTGTGTTGCGTTTTTGCAACACTGATCGAATAATACATTAAAATCTAAAGCCCTCACTTTTATAGTATTCATTCATATAGTAGACGGATTTTATTCCATACATTTTAATATCCGGCGTATTTGATAGTTGTAGTTTATGAAAGATATGCAAGGGAAAGAAATGTACATTTCCATTGATAGACGATTGATGTATCTGGCCATTCACCAAATGAAAATGTTCGTAAGTTTATTACATCATGAGAGTCAGTTTATGAAATATATATATACATATATGCAAGTCAACGAGATGCATATATTTTAATTGATCAACTTTTTAACGATTTATGTGTCATTTCACCGTTGAACAAAAAAAATGTGTCATTTCACCAAATGAAGGTCCCCTTAAAGAATATGACATCATAAAACTGGTTATAGGATTCTTTTTTATTACTTATTTGCTACGCGATCCATTATGTCAAATCTCTTCCACTGTTAATTTAGGAAAATAATATAACCTTATCAATTATGGATATATGTATATCATCGCAGGTATATTAATAGAGAGACATTAAAAAAATTATAACATGTAGTTTGTATTAATTAAAAAAGTGTTATGTTGAGTTGTCACATAATTGAAATGTTAATTTTGCTTACGTGGCGGCTTGAGAATCAATTAAAAATTTTGTTAGTCCAAAATTAAATTGTTAGGGAATGTTATATTATATAGTATGTCCATTATGGACCATTCATTTATCAAATTGAAATTATTATATATTATTTCCTTAAATAAAACATACGAAATTACCTAATGTGACTAAGATATATAATAAAAATTTAGATTTTTTTGTATATGTTATATTTTGAATTTTTCAAAACGAGTATAAATTACTAAAACTGTTAAAAGTCTCACATAAACTTTTGTGATCAAAGTTTAAATTTTTTTATGTAATAAGATACAATGATTATAAAATCATCTGAATAAATAATTTTATTTTAATAGGTGTTTATGTTAATATATATATATATATATTTCATATCGTTTAAATTAAACTATACATCATATGAAAATACATACTTATATTTTGATATCTACGTTGAACATATATTGAAAAGTTAATATTTTAATTTTGAAATCTTCATTGTTTTTTTTTAAATGATTATAAATTATTTAAACAACTAAACATTCCACATTAAAAAAATCGTTGGTGCAAAATTTTGTTACGCAAATATGCAAATGATCATAAAATCATATGAGTAGAAACATCATTTAATATATATCCGAATTAAAAGTATACTATATATTTATGTTAATATCATTTAAATTTAATTATGTATCATATACGAGAGATAAGATTGATTGTTTTGATTTATTTACCTAAAATGATTGCGAATAAACAAGAACGGTCGTTTGATTTATATGTGCACGCCAATTTTTTACATAATAGTAACTGATTTCATAGCTATTTAATATATAATTATTATTTTATTATTTCATAATATACAGAAAAATATAAAATAAGTAATAAATATAAAATATTTATTCTGCTCAAGACGCTGGTCTTAACCTAACTATGTATCTCTTTAATAATTTTAAATCTTAAACATTTTCTAAATCTCAGGCCAAAACAAAATAACGAGATGAGAATACACTCAAAAATTAATATTTATATCGAGCAATAACAAAAATGAAAAAACGACACAAAAATGAGAAAAATATTGAAGATAAATATGATTGACACGTGAACATAAACTTCTCATAACCATAATTAATTTTTAAATTACTAAATCATGATATAAAACCGAGTTGCCATAGTTTTACTGTAACCAAATAGTAGACATGAGATTCTTCGGCCTAAATATTAGATTTTTATGCGATAAGCAATTTTTGTGACCTAAAATATTTTTGAAAATAGGATCAGCTCATCAGTAAACAAATTATGTAATTAACAAAAAAGTTTAAGGGCCAAAAATATTTATTCGATCAAAAATATAAATTTTATTTTTTCATACGATAATTTTTAAATAATTTTCATATAAATTCATCATGCGGTTTGCACAGGTCTTATCCTAGTATAGTATATAATATGGAAATTAGTTTACAAAATAAATTATCATTTTGTCTAAATTTTATTTAGAAACATGTTTGTCAAACAAAACTTCAATCTAAACTTTATCATGTAAACATAATATTGAAAAGGTTATATAATTCCGGTTCCCTATAAAATGGTAAAATAAAACCAATTTATTATTCTAACAAATTTGCGAGACGGGACACAAAATTTCGTGAGAAATTGTGAACTCATATTCCCACGAATTAGACATGCATTGGTTAAGATGCCGCCACTTTCTACAACTATCGGCACGACTATCTATTTGCTTGACTTGATAGAATTTTGGAGAAAAAATCATGTCATTGAAAAATACATGACTATAGTATACATGCATTGTTTACTTATGATATATTATAGCAAATTTCATGTTCAGTTATTTCTTGGATAGACAAATAATTCTAACGAATTTTATGGTTATTGAAACTAATTTCCTTTTTAATATAGGTAATAATAATAATATTTTGTGATGTAATTATAATTGTATCCATTTTTGGAAACAAGGGTTTGCATTTTTAGCCAGATTGAAATTCGGATAGTGACAGAAAGAAGTAAAAAACACAAAATATTAACTTACATGTCTTGCTCACTGATGAGAACAAATTGTCAAATACAAAAATGATACATTCTGCAGGCCTGGCTCACAGAAAGTCAGGGCCTTGAGCTTGCAAAGGTACTTTAAAAACTTTATTTGGTAGATCCATAAATTGAATAATTGGGCCTTGACGATTTTGTTAACAATATAACATGACATCAAATACATTCCATGATGGCAATAAATGTTATCAAAGGATTAGAACAGAGCAACTCCAAAACAAATTAATCCACAAAGAGAAATTCTCAGTAACATAGACTTCCCCATATGTAGCGCAAACATTGAACAAAGTACAAGTAAAATCATCAAAATGAGAATGTAAAAGAGAGAGAAGAAAATACTTACAGGCCCATCTTGTTTTGTGTTAAATGGCCTTGAAAAAGGCCTTCAGATCCGGTTAGAGGGGATTGTTTCTTATTTACGTAGACTATTGACACAATTCAACGAGAGAGATAGTGCGGTGCAGCTATTCTACCTAACCGATGAAAGGTAATTCATCTCGTTGTTGGGCACAATGGTAAACAGTAAAATATACATTAGTTTATTGGGTGAAAACGTATACGAAAGTCAAAAAGAAATCCGAACGCGTTTTTATATTTGTTGGGCACAAATGCTAAGTGTACCTTTTGCCACTTTAATTGTACGGTTAAGATCACATAGCAGAGACTTTTAGCAAGTAGTAGAAGAACTTCTATTGACTCGAAACGCATTAACGTCGTTATCACTAGACTTTTGTTTGTTTCTTCTTTAGTGGTTCGTTTAATCTGGAACGTCCTTAACATTTTTTAAAGGATTTAAATATTGGATTAGTATTCAATTGATAAAATATTAATTGCGGAAAGCCTGAAGGCGATGGTGCACGGTGCATCTCAAGAGCTTTTTGATACGTAAGTGGAGCACTCATGATAAGTGAAGCTGTCTATTAAAGTGTTAACCCTGTCTATTTTAATTTTAATTCTGTAAAATATTTAATTTAAAATTTTAGTTGAAATTCGGGTGTGGATTTATTAGTGCTTTGTGTGTACCTGAATGTTGATGGAAACTGATTGTAGTCTGTCTGGTGTTCAAAAAAAAAAAAGTCGGTCTTTTCAGACCGAAGTGGTGGATTTATTTCAAGCTTTTCTAACATAGGCCGTTGATCAGGTTTAGTTTTCTGAATGTTGGGCCAGAGTTGCATCTTTCTTGAGGAGAGCCTCTTAAAGATCTTAATATAATTCATTCCGCTAACAAATTTTATTATATGCCACTTAAAGTGGCACTACTGGTGGAAGTTTGGAGAAAATTATATTGGGCATGAGAAACATTCAAACATGGCATAACATAAACGGGAAATACATGTATTTTTTACTTCATCATACCCTATTTTTGTGGAAATTATACATGACAAAGTGGTTATATGATTTCGTAATCTGTATTATCTCTGGACCCATATATTAGTTGAGGCTGGCTCATGTGAGAGAGCCCATTCTCCCTTATTCATAGTTCATTTACCTCCTAAGAAACGTATACGTTGATTCTAGCTACACTCTCGCCGTAAGATAAGAAGGAAACAACCATTAGTTTCCGAGACTGGTCAACAGTGTTTGATATATCAGCATCACATAAGATGTGACAACATTGACCATCGCCATCGTGAGATTTGATTGGCATGATTCGAGCAATGCTTAGTTCCTGGTACAGAAAAACCATTAATTTCTTATTATTTTTATTGATCATATTTATTTTGTGATAAATATGTTTTAAACCAGTTTCGATAAAATAATTTTTTTAACATGATGTTGAGACCTTTTTCGAAAGTTTTTTTATTTTATTAGCAATATGAATATGCAATATGTACAATAACAACACTAACACAAAAAAATAGACTATGTTTTTTTTTTCTTTTTGAATTTATGTATAAACTATGAAATATAATAAGTACAGTACATTACATTTTTTCCAGTTGAAAGCATTTTTTTCAACGAATGGATAATGGATCTTCGTACAAAATATTTTTAAAAAAATTGAAGTTTATTAATGGAGACAAATACCTAATGCTGGTTAACTTACCCTCCACTTTAATTTGCCCGCCATTTTGTTCGAGATGTTTGAAAAAGCAGTTGAAAATAATAAAAAGGGCAATAGACAAAGGAGCACGAGCCCGTGAGTTTACGAGAACATGCCTCCTTTAAACATTTTCGTAGGGTTTAATAATGACACATAGCAATAACACCTTTTTTTTTTTTGATAACTGTAGCTTAATCTCAAAGACTTTTTAAGCCCAAAGACTAATCACTACGAAACCCGCATAATTCGTGTTTTTTTACCACTTAAGCTAAAAAGAATCGAATCTAAAACGGTACTCACAGCTGTGAGTCATTTACCACTAGATCAAGACCACTTAGTTAATATAGTAATAACACTCATCAATCAATTTCTCCTAGACAAAAATATCTCCTTGTTTTATTAGAACTTTCGAAGACATAACGCATATATCATTATTATTATTATTTTGTTTGTTTGCTTGTCAAAGCATATATATCATGCAACATTCATAATCTATATAAGAAGGATGCTACCTTTTTCTCTACGGATATTCGTATCTGTCATCTAAGTGCAACAACATCTGTATATCACTTTTCTAATTACTTGAGTGCACACTTTTTATTTTTCAACTTAAATAAATTATGAATTAATCTATGATCATTGTCCCTAATTTTATTATTTGTTAAATACCATAGTTTTTAATGAAGAACTTGATCCCTCCAGTGACATAACAATAACTCTGTGTTATTGAAAATAAAACATGAAACCTTAACTTCGTAGTTTCGGAAAATTGAATGACGGAAATACATATTGAACCAAAAAAGAATGACGGATATATATTTGTACTAGTTTATGATAAAAACAGAGATTTTTTTTTGTATTATTTTGGATTCAATATATATATAGAGTACACTTATTTAACATCGAGATGTATCAAGATATGACGTGACACATTTTAATTCTATTGAAAATAAAACCGATAAACAGAGAAAAATACATTGTAGAGTTAGGCTAAAATGAATCTTTGTTCAATAGAACTTTATTTAATATTCACCATTAGTCCCATCCCAGCCACCCCTAAATCCTATAATAAATAGTTAATTACTACTGCTAATTCTCTTATTACTACTATGTAAAACATCACTAGCATCACTTGGATCACATGATACACAACTCGTATGTGCATGTATTTCACCAACTTCATGTTTTTCATGGACTAAATCATCATCATCAATTTTTATGGCGACATGGTGGCAAGAGTCCACTGAAGTCTCTCCACGCGACTGGTCAACAGTGTTTGATACATCAGCATCACATAAGATTGTGACAACATGATCGTCACTATCGTGAGACTTGATTGGCACTGCAGCACGTCCAATGCTTACAGAATCCGACTTCTTCAATGATGCGGTCGGCTTCATCTTATTCTTAAACCTTGCAGCGGATGCGAGCTCATGTACTGATTCTGATATCTTTTCGGTTAAATTAACAATATCGATGAGAAGAGAGACCGTGGTGGTCAATGAGATCAATTGTAGTGGCTCAACATCGTTCAAGATGCCTGATTTGAGTAAAGTAGAAAGAGTTTTGCAGGCAGATTGTGAGTTTAGGACATGGATATCGGCAGAAGATGATTTTGTCATTTTCTTTAGTGAAATGGACATCTCTTTCAATGATTTGCCTGACTCCGAGCTCATTCTTCTTAATGATTCTTCTAGCTTCTTCTTTATGTCCTTTGGGATCTAACAAAAAACAAGTAAAGGGAAAAAAGAACATATTATTATGCATAACATTCATATTAAAAGCATCTAATGTATTAAAACACAGACTAATTACCATTATATATGTTTTATTTATATTAAATATTTGTATGAAGGTTTAAAAAATCGGTCTGGAACTCTGGACAATGTTTAAATTCCCGAATAGGTCGGTTATAAGCAGAACTATTTAAAAAACAAATTATTTAAAAATGCTAAATACCTGAAAATCAGATTTGAGATATGAGTTCAAGGCATCAATCCGGTAAGCACACTGCCTGAGTAATGCAGCCACGGCAAGATATTGTTGCCATGGATGTCTAAATCTAAACTGGCCGTGACGCGGCTCCCATCTTGCGAAATTAGCCTAAGCACAATTTAACAATCATCATCAGATACAGAATCCAATACAAGTTATTGCAAAAGGGTACAAGTATAAAAGAGAGTACACTACCCACCAAAGTTTCCTCATTGCTTTTTGAGTTGAGAACACTTTTATATCTTTCAAGATTCTTTCTTCTCTTCTCCACCTCTTTGATGTCACCATCATCTGTCGCTTCAAAATATTCCTCTACAAATTCTGCCAATTTAAAACTTTTTAATTCATCATGTATGTTGTTAAAAATACTACAATCTTTTATTTTTTTTCAAATGTAATACACACAGTTGAAAAATATCCTGAAGTTTAGGAACTTAATAAATCAGTTGTAGGAACATATTTTTGGAGGATATCTATGTATCTCTATAATAAATGAATTGTAATTAGGGAAGAAAGAAAATAACCTTGAAGAAAGTGGGAGAGTGTGTCAAGATTGGAGGCAATAAGAGAATGAAGGTCTTGTCCAGCCCATACAGGACAGACAAAGATAGAGATTAGGACGCAACTGACTCCTCCCATTATCACTGTCGATAGTCTCTTATGGGCCAAGTCCAATATCTCATCCTCTCTAAACCCCGACACTGATATCAGTGAGAACGTCAATATGAATATCAGTATGCCATAATCGTATCTGGC
This sequence comes from Brassica napus, assembly GCF_020379485.1. Lineage (NCBI taxonomy): Eukaryota > Viridiplantae > Streptophyta > Magnoliopsida > Brassicales > Brassicaceae > Brassica > Brassica napus. The sequence continues at coordinate 3,327,872 of NC_063448.1, read as the reverse complement.
CTTCACCCGCGGGAAGAACCTCACGAACGTCGACAACGCAGCTGCACATATATATTACCATGCATTAGTCCTCGCTCTTTGTTCTAGATCTTTAAATATGTATATGCAAATGAGTCTTATCATGTAGATTGACTAGTGTACGTATTAGGGACCGTCCAAAGCTAGAATAGCCCAAAGCAACAAGTTCTAGTTACATCGTTGTGGAGGACACTAAATTAATACTGTCTCTATTTATTTTAATATGTATTTTAATATATTTTAAAACATTATTAAGAAAATATATTAAATTTTGATAATAATGTATTATTTTCTATATTTACCGATTTTCAACAATTTAAGACCAATATTACTTTTATAAGTACAATTAATTTTTGAAGCTGGTAATTTAAAAAAGCTAAAAACATGACACATATTTTAGAAAATAATTTATTTAAAAAACATTTTCTTTGTGAAAAACATAGAGGATATATGTTATGGTGAGATTATGGACCACAAGGCCCAAAATTTCTTGGTACCAAACCAAAACGGTAAGAGTGTCATAGTGAGAGTTACCTTGCACAAAGACGAAGATGGCGAGAAGAATAGGTTCTATTGTTGGACCGGACAAACTTGCTAGGTGATGAGCTCCAATTCCTAGTCCTCCGGCTACTAATGTTGCCACTGCCCTGTTTATTCCTTTCCCAAGTGTGGCACCTATGTGCACACCAAACCAAAGTTAAAGATACAATAATAGCAACAATACCAATACAACTAGCCCATTTGCATTTATTTCTACTTGGTCCCTAAATATTAGACATATTCAAACGTTAGAAAGAGGTTGATTCTGATCATACGTGGGACTAACCTACTGAGAATTCAAAGACGACAACAACGGTCATGACAGCCCACATTGCATTGACACCAAAATTATCATAAAGAGGTTGGTAATAGTAGAAGGAAGAGACCAAAGCAAGAGCAAGTCCCACTTTGAAAGCATGAACTACTCTTCTTGGGTCTTCTTTTCCTACTCTCCTCCCTTCTCTCACTATTTCTCTCACTTTCTCCATCACCTCTCAAGTGTTTTGATTCTCTTTACTAGCTCAGAAGCAGAGGAAGAAGTTGAAGATGACATGTTGTTTTGTCTCGATGGGTCGATGTTATTTATAAAGAGCAACAGAGACACCTATCTAGGATTGGGACTCGTGAAATGTTTTATATATATTTAAAAATAAATATTTGGTGCGTTGTACTTCGAACTTAAAGGTTAAACAAATTGAAAATGAAAATCATATTTTAATTAGAGACGAGCGTATTATTATATTAATTAGAGGCAGAGATTACTTACGTAACCAAATTCTACTTTGTTGCTGAGTTGATCCGAAAATTAAAAGCAGAGCCATTAGTAGCTAGCAATGCTTTACTTCTCATTGTTAATTTGTTTCCAGAATTGCCAATAAAAGTTCATGCCCAAAGAAGTTCTTTATATAAAAAATTATTAGTGCTTTCCAACATATGATATATATTTAGAAGAATATATTTCTATATATATATATATATAATTCACAACCCTTGTGTTTTTAATCTTCATTTAACACAAATAAAAACTTCTTCAGAACTTGAAAAAGTAACTTCCCAAAAATCTTTCAATTCTCTAGTTGTGATTAGAATTTATTATAAAAAGTAAATGATATATAAGATTTTTTTTTCTTCTAAAATTAGTTAAAAATAGCTAGAACTTAGAAGTAAAACTTAGACTAAATTTAAGTTACTTACATAAACTAAAGTTGTAAATCATGCCCATTTATACAATTATCTTCTGTTTTATATATACAAATTTCTCGAAGGCAGTGTGAAACTGATAAATTCCAAATGTGTTATCAAATCAAACATAATCTTATTTCCAATTATTGACATTTGTGGAGAGACAAAATATAATGAAATAAACATTCTATTAGGTTATGCTATTGACATGACTAATCACAATTCATGAAAAGCTCCAATAAAAAGATAAACAATTTTTCATATATCCTATCGTTTTCTATCTTTGGAAGCCAGGGAAGTCCATTTGCTCAATCACATATGGTACTCGACTACACCAATTTTAGACCTAACTTAGCTTATTTGACTACTTGTCTAACTTTTTCATTTCCGTATAATGACCATATCCATCAGTATTTTCTTTTTCTTAACTAAAATTAGCGACATAAAGATTATGAGATTTATGTATCAACATCGATACAAATAATATTAAACTGAAAAGGGCAAGAGATTATGGTTAGAACGCGGAAGTAGATAGCGGATGGTGCAAGTTACACTCAGTCCTTGCCCGTGCCAAGTTGGCACCAACGTACGGAACTCATCACCCCAAGTACAAAAGCACCCTTTTGTATTAATTATTTCTATTTCAATTTCGCAACGTTTTCCATAAATATTTTTATTTCATTTAAATTAAGAGAAATTAAGTCATGGAAAATGATCCTCTATATTACATTTTGTATGTAAATTTTGGCAATTTGTATATAATTTTTACTGTTACTATTTTAGTGGATATTAAGGTAAGGATGAATAATCAAGAGATATAAAAAAAAATTTATTATCCATTCTGATTTGCTGCCTACAATGTCCAGGCTCTATAACCTTATGAAATCCCGTACCATGTCCATCATTTAGTAAAACGCTCATGAACATGATATTATCAACAAAAACGTTACAAAATTGTGAGTTAATAAAACAATAAAAATACACAAAAGCCCCAACGTCTATATGATACAGATAAATAAAAAGATACATTATAGAAAACAGATTGAGTAAAAATTGAAAAGAGACTAAAAAGCCCGAAAGAATAAACTCTACAGATCACTACTACCAAACCACCACCAAAACTGACTTCTCTACCCTTTCTGTCATCTCAATTTACACCCCTGCTGATTTCTCCAGACCTCATCTTTTCTGTACACAAACATGAGGTGGAACACCAGGAGGCAGATGTGCATGAGTGTGTAACACCCGTCTCTTTAACACTCGAGCCCGGCGTGCTACTAATCAACAACTTATATCTTAAATCCGTAAAAAGGTCTAAAAGTCGACTTTCATATAAATACCGAAATAAATCCATAAATCCCATAATCGAAATAACTGAAATAATCGTCGAAATAATAAATATAAGTCTGATAAATAAAATAAAGGAAAACGCCTAAAAGCACCAGCTGTCCGGTCAATCTCCTACTCGTCAGTCTCACCTGCAAGGGGGCACACGAGGGGTGAGTAACAGGGGAGTTACCCAGTGAGGTATGAGATACTAAACCCGAAGTCCATGGACCCGGACAGAGCACTCCGAATAAATATAATTTAATCCTAACACGTTATAAATACGGTACCTAAAGTACCCAAAGATCACACAACAGTCCTAGCGAGGTGCACACCCGCTGCCCACTAACAGGCCAAACACCACCGAAAATGTGCTCGGTTCATACACACACCGAACAAGTGCTCGGTAACACACGCCCGTAGACGATTTATCGACCTCCTGGGTCACGCGTCAACCGGTTGACTATAGCTGACCGTAACCTCCAAACAATCCGGCATACAGAAGTCCGTCTCTGTATCCATCTCAGACAATCATATAACTCCAAATAAAACAACTATTTTTATTTACCAATTTTAAATGAGACAATCATTGTTGAATCCTCTAACACCCTACTTCCGGTTTAAGCAAAGAACCTAAAAACTAAACAAGCAATAATAGACTCGATTTCACACAGACGGGAACACATTAGAAATAAATTATACTTATTCGAGGTCCTAAGCCGTGTAAGAGAAATTCGAGAAAAGACCCTCACCTTAGCCACGTGGAAAAGTAGTAGCTATGAAATCCAACTGCTCAAACAGACTCCAAATCTGAAATCGAGGCGAAAAATCGAGTCAGAACACCCTTCGAACGGTTAAAAACGGATAACCGGCGATTTGGTCAAACAGTCAACCCGCTGGTCAAAGATCAACCCGGTCAACTCTGACCCAAGTCGGTCAACCCTTGACCAATTGAAATCGAATTGAACCAATCGGTTTACCCAAACCAAAATCAATTTCAATTAGACCAAATCGGTTTTCCGTAACCGAAATTAAATCAATTTTAACCGCCGGTTTAACTTAACCAAATCAATTCTCTTAAACCTTTTCACATATCACAACTCGGGATGTTACAATTCACCCCCTCTCAAAGAACGCAACGTCCTCGTTGCGCTCCATGACAGGTCTCAAGACGCCTCTCAGGTCAGAACTGAGATGGCTAACCAGCTCTGATGCCACTTATAATGCCCCGACCGCCCACAGCTAATGGGCCACCCACGCCCGCTCTCTCGGCCCGTGGGCCCCATCCCGTCTGACGGTCGGTCCGTTAATTTTTCTAAATGCTCGAAATCAGTGTTTACTGACCCTGCAATCACTATCCGACCTTTTCCCATGCTTTGGCCTCACTCGCACGCTATCGCGAATCACTTCCCGATAGGTCATCCATCCTTGCACTACTCCAGCTCAAGCACGCTTAAATCTAGAGTTCTTTCAGGATGTGCTCCGGAAAAGGTAAGTCAACTTTGGTGACATAGGTAGCCAAATCAATTTTCTTAAACCTTTTCACATATCACAACTCGGGATGTTACAGAGTGCCTCTTCTTCAACCTTACATCGAAGCCAGAGAACCTCCTTTGTCATTTGTAGTGGGCGTCCTCTGGTTGGTGTCGCTGGCCTATTTGCGTTCAGCTCCTGCAAAAAAAAAAGCCAAAATGCCACGGCTGAGTAACAACATTTCAGGTCAAACTATGTTTACTTGATGAAGTGAAGTAATATCAACCAGCATCCATGCGTCTTGTATATGTCCTTTCAGTGGATGAAATTGCTGGAGGCAAAACGGATGAATGAGCTTAGGAACCACTACAAGATATCTCCCTAACACCAAGATAGCCCCAGCATAGTCTTTTGGTCAAGACTTTCAGACAAGGGATAAATTTGAAACAAAGGAAGCTTACTCACCCCAAAAGTAACCAATCCAGGGCCTCTAGCATTGGGTCTTAAACCTTCAACACTGTCGTTTCCAGATCAACAAACTAGTAAGACTTTGGACCAAAAACATAACAAACATACAAAAGACATGGACTGACCATAATAAATCCATGAGCACAATGGAGCCAGCGTCCATTGTAATTGGACGTTGTATATTCTCAATCTTCTCCACATGATATATAGAACGACCAATACCCCCATGCATACATATAATTTTCTTCTCTATCAAAATAGCCACCTAAGAAGAGGTATTGGTCGTTCTGACAATTACAAAACAGAATGAGCAATGTCTCAGCAAAAATAGCAAAACTAAAAAAGCGAACTTACGAAGTGTCTCCAGCTGTGGAAGGTGAACCGTATTCATCAAAAAGGCGCATAAGGCCCCCAAACTGTCCATGGAGATCACCAAATAATTTTGATAGGAGCTCTAAGCTGTAATACAGTTGGTTCGCTTGAGAAGATACGCTCTGCACTATCGCAAAGATCAGCTATTTCATTACATGTAATCAAGACTGCTAGCATGTAAAGCCTCTTCTATCTTCTGTTGCTCTCTTCAGCTGCTATAGTACTTGAGCTGCAACTCGTGTCTCTGTTAATAAGAGGTACCAAAAAAAAAAACATTAGATAAACCGGGTAGTGAGCACATATGTTCTCAACAAAGAGAGCTCAAAGAAGATTCAGTGCAAGCTGAGCTACAAATGTCTATTTCAATCAACTGACACAAAAGAAGAGAAGCTTACAGATTGGTGTTGCTATGATTAATGGTGAAAAGACGCTCTGCCTCCTCCGCCTGCTCGATGACTGATTCAAGAACCTTCTTCTGGAGATTCTTGCCTTCTGTCTTTCTATCATATGGTTGGCGTGCTTCACCAGTGATCGCCCATTTTTATTCCTCTTTTTGTATGAGAGGGTAAAATGGTAATTCCACTCGTTCGATTTTTAGAAGAGACAAAACTATTAAAGTTAAACCAAAACAGTTTAAAGTTCCGACAAGAAACCTCGCCGGCCAAACTGCTTCCCATGGAACATCCTCGTCCACTGTCGCTCGTCTTACCGCATCCGGACAAACTTTCCGGTGCATCGTTAGGCTTTCTCGATGGTAACTTCGATGACCTAAGAGATCTCCTCCTACGCGCTTCGAATCTAACCTCTCATCTAAAACACGACACTTCTCATCTACACGACCGCCTTCTCCATCTCCGTACGGATCTGACCAAACACGCCGTCTCCTGGATCTCCACCTCTCTCTCCGCTAAAAACTCTCTCGATGATCTCAGACTTAACCTCGAAAGCCTCAGTCTTGTTACATCTCTCCGTCAGTAACTCAAACCCTCTATGCTTATTTAATCATTAGTTTTTTTTTTCTTCTAATTGTCTCCATTTTTATTTATAGCTCGGAGTAAGGATGCTGTCAGAAAGCAAAGGGAACATGAGTTACAGCAACTAGTTGAGGAGCTGTGTCGGATTCAGAACAGGCGCAGATATCTCAGTGAGTCATGCTTTGCTTCTAGTTGTAACATCAAAGAGCTAAAAGCTAATAATTTTTTTTATTACGTTATTACAGTGACTGCCTTAAAGCTGGAAAGTCTGGTCGGAGATCTTGAAGATTCAGTGTTTCATCCTATGAGAGGAAGAAGTATGCTTCATGTAAAGCTTTTTGAATTCCACTAGTATAGGTTTTAGATACTAATATAAAGTCCTGCCTGGTTAGTATTATGAAGAAAAGATTTATACTTTTTTTTTAATCTTTAAATGCAGGTTCCTGTATTCAACCATGCTATTAAGACAATGAATGAGATTGAACAAGTGTTTGGTGATGTCACAAGGCATCACTCGCAGTGGCGGCGCCTTGTTGATACTGTCGATGGCAGAGTAGATAAAAGCTTGTCCATTCTACGGCCACAGATTATCTCAGAGCACAGAACCCTTCTCTCATCTCTTGGCTGGCCACCGAAACTAGCGTTATCCAAAGATGAGGGAGGAGATATCCCTAATCCTCTAGTGCTGATGCAAGGAGACCAAAAGGAATCTTACTCCCAAAGCTTTCTTCTCCTCTGTGGTTTACAGCAACTCAACACCCTCAAGGAAAAACGGAAGAAGAAGCTTTGTAAAGAAAGTAATGGCGCTGGACTCTGGGCGATCGATGAACTGGTGATACCCGTTGCCTCTCGGATGGAGTATCACTTCGCGAAATGGGATCAAGAGCCTGAGTTTATCTTTGCCCTTGTCTATAAAGTCACAAGCGACTTTGCTGATGGTGTTGACGATCTCTTGCAGCCTTTGATCGACAGAGCTATGTTGGTTAGCTGTAGTGCTAAAGAGGCTTGGGTTTCAGCTATGGTTCAGATGCTATCTTGTTTCCTAGAGAAGATAGTGTTTCCTCGGCTTGTAGAGATGGTCAAGGAGAAGAAGCACTTGAAATCTGAAGGAGTTTCGTCGTGGTTCCATCTTGTTGATCAGATGGTTACATTTGATAAACGGATGCAGACATTTGTGAGTTCAGACACTTGTCTTTCTTACGAAGGCTCCTCGCTAGGTATGTCAGTAATGGGACTGTTTTGTAAGAGACCTGAGTGGCTCAAGACGTGGGGCAAGATTGAGCTAAAGGATGCTTATAGAAAACTTAAAGAGGATATCAAGAAGGAGAAAGCTTGGGAGGGAACTAGGCTTGGTAATGAAACAAACTCACAGTCTGCGAAGTATGTTCTGTCTACAAGAGAAGATTATAAAGCGCCGTTTGTAGCAGAGACTTTTCTTAGTAGGACTTGGACGTTGATAGACCATTGTCTAACTCTACCAACCATTCTTCCGAGAATCCAATTTATAAGAGCTACTGCCACCAAGTTTCTCTGGTATGTATTCAAAACCCTGTTGCTGGAGTTCAAGAAGACTGATCTCTCTGACTATAGCTCGTTTGAAGATTCACTGATACAAGCCTGTGGACCTATTAATACTGCTCGGTATCTCGAATCGAAACTACGGGAATGGAGTGATGATTTGGTGTTTGTAGAGATGTGGGCTGCTGAAACCAATGCCAAAGTTGAAGTTTCCTGCCATGGTTGCTTCTTTGGGGAAGAACTGAATAGTCTTGTTGAGTTGGAAACAAACTGGCTTATGGAGATTATAACTGTTTGTCTCCACCAGTTCGACAATCTTTGCGGTGACCACTTCCACAACAATGTGGAGCCATGGGAGGAGGAGGATGTCATCACCGGCCTAACAGTGTCCCGAGGTGTTGCAGAAGCTTTGGACTGTTTAAGACGAGAACTCGCTGTTCTTCAGCTAAACATGAACCGAAAAGACTTCATGGACTTGTGGAGGAATCTAGCGGAAGGGCTTGACCATTATGTTTCTTGTAAGTTTTTCGTAGGAGGAGAAGCTGTTTTGATGATGAGAAGGTTTGAAGTGGACGCAGAGGCACTTATGATGGTGTTTCAGCCTTACTGTGTTCGTCCTGCTGCATTCTTCCCTCGCGTGAGAGAGATTCTGAGGCTGTTGAGTATGAATGAGGAAGAGAAGGCACGACTTAGAGGAGCTTTAAGTCGAAATGGAAGTAGTTGTTTGGGTTTGTTTGGTATTTCTAACTTGTCTCCTCAACTTGTGGAACAGTTTTGTAGGTGTTACTAGTCATGAGTGGCATTATGTATTATGAATCCCAACAAATATAGTCTGGTCTGTTAAAACTTAACCAAAAGAATGAGAAGAGACTATGTACTGATAGTTTTCTGAAGGAAAATCTAGAGAATAAAAAGTAGTAGCTGGAAGAATCAAGAGAACTCTTGAATCAAGGGCTCATAGAAGAGTCTGTATGCGTCCATGACTTCTAAATACCACATGGCTTCACGATCTGGTCTTCCCGACAGGTCGACCATCTTATGAACCTGGATATCAGTTAAAAGCAAACAACATTGACGGTCTGAGTTATACAGCACACAAAATCAAAGCATTGTATGAGAATGCATGACAAATGATGGCTGTTGATTCTGATGACACTCTCAATCTTTAGCATAACAAGAGAAGATGAATCTTAATCACTAGCGATTATACTGATTCTTCATGCCATGCCTAGCTTCAGCCTAGATGTATGGTTCAGATGCTATGATCACAAGGTCAGGCTGAAACAATCATTGAGGACTCTACTTAAGCAAGAGGGTTCACACACTGATGACTGTTGACTCTGATGATACTCTAGATCATGCCACGCCTAACTATAACCTAGATGTATGGTTTGGTTTATACAACTTGGCACAGAGTAGAGTTTACTGAGCATTTTAGATGCTGTGATTACAAGGTCAGGCTACTAAAGCAAGAGAGCTCACACTGATGACTGATCCAATGTGCATAATAATGCATACGTATTATTAAGAGATGATTCGAACTCGACGATGAAGAAGATAGAGCTAAGTTTAGAGAGGAAGCTCAACGATAAGAGTTTGTTATTCACATTAAACTTACTTTACAAAGCTAATCTAATGTCACTTATATAGTTAGCTGGTATATACAAGTAAACCGGAAATACAGTAAACCAACATTAAACCAAGTATCTAACCATCTATCCTAAGACGTATCAAAGACCTAAACTTTGAATATCACTATGATGAAAAATGAAAGAGCGAGAAAGAAGTAAACCTTAAGTAGAGGCATATCTCCCGTGCGGATATGGTATACACCAACAACCATCAGGTACATCCCTGTGCACATACACTATTCATAACGGTTTGATACGAACAGTCGCAGCCACTAATATATGAGCAACAATCAAAACCGAAACCTGATTTCCATTGACGGAGGGCAAAGTCGTTGGAGAGGCTGAGCTCGACGAGACCTGTGCCGTCGTCTAGGACCATACGGCCACCGGAGATGACCGGATCGGAGACCAAAACGCCCTACGACACAAGATTCGGTGATTTCATCGAAACAGTTTACGAATGAGAGGATGGATAGATCGCAAACCTGTAACCAAGCGCGTTGGAAAAGTACACCGCCTAGTGCGGTGGCGTTCTGAGAAGGCGTCGGTTTAGCGTCCCGGAGCTGGGAGATGAGCATCTTCACCGCCGCTAAGCTATAGTCCATTTTTCCCCGCGAGCCCTCCTCCTCTCGATCCGAAATAGAGTTTTAACTTTTACCACGTTTACAATAATTACTTTAATTTATTTAATTTTTGGTTATAAAGCATACAATTTAATTAATTTTTTGGTGTTTTTAGTCATACCATTTTATTTGTGTTTTCAATTAAAAATAAAAAATCATCAAATTATCTGAAGTAGAAATCTGGCTGTTGTATTTTAATGGATTTGAAAATCCGAACTAAATTCAGTGTTATTGGTTTTATAATTTTCAAATCTATATTAAAATCATGTGTTATTGGTTTAATGATTCATAAATTCTATATCAAATCAAGTGTTATTCAATCGTACAGATTTACTAATAAATTTTACTAGATGATAATCCGCGCCCTGCGCGGGATGAGAAGATTTAAAGAGATTTTTGAATCAATAGGTATTAGAAAGTTAATAGTCTTAACATGTTATATAATAAGGGGGGTTCATTGTGTATGTCTATGAATTAAGCTTGGATTTAAAAAAAAACTTGTGTATTTGTTTTGTTTAATTGAAGTATATTTCGTGGAAATGAATCCATAAGAGTAAGCAAAAAACTTATATAAAATAAATTATGAAGTAAAGATAAAAACGAAACAAAAGCAATAAAATTATTGTTTTCATAAATTAAATTATAAATATAAAATAAAACGAAACATAAGCAAAATAATACTAAAATATGAAAGAAACAAAATATAATATAGGAGACTACTTTACGGATGAGGAGATGTAATCATACGGCCTTGTATTTATATATGCAAGACACGGACCGAGGGCAATTATACCTATTTGCCATAATTATTTCCGTAAAATCAATTAAAATTATGTCCAAGGCAAAATATTCACATCCCCTTTATATTCAAAATACTGAATTTTGAAAACTTGCCTTGATCGTTGCTATGCGAATTTATTGGTATAGTATAGGAAACAAACTGAGATTCTAGTCAACTAAATTAAATTCAAAATTAGTCAATGAAGATCAAAAATATAATTATATGATTCGGTTTCGACGATGAATTTCCATTACCAAATTCGGCCAATATTAATGAGTACATATATAACCGGAATTAGTGTTATATTTAGTTTCATATTTCCTAATTTGAAATATTCATACGGCAATCATGCATTGTCACGCAAATATTGTGTGGTTGACAATGCCTTTATGATCTTTGAAAATTGTATTATGGCAATCAATACCATAATCTTTGAATAGATTTGTTTGGATTTTTTTGTTAAAAATACAAAGACTCGAGGGAAAACCTCCGGATTTGTAAATACTAATTAGATATTTTTTAATCGTAGCTTTATGATTTAATCACATATTAAAAAGACAAATTTAGAGAAGCTTTTTTTTTATTAAAGACACTTAATCTACCTTATCCAAGAACCCACAATATCTAAGAAAATAGTGAGGTGTCACAAAGCTATTGATTGTAACACATCCTTGTAATCTCTTCCTACGTCCACAAAATCAAAATCTTTTTTCTTGTTTTTGTGTCTGTATTTACAAAGAAGATAGGTTTGGAAGAAAGAAACGCAGAAGAAAAATGGCAGCAACATTTGCAACACCATCGACGGTGGTAGGTCTCGGAGGATCATCTGTTTCTCCTATCAACACCAAAGCCCTCTCTTCATGTACTCTTTTTCTTTCTTTTGATCATCTGTATGATTGAACTAAAACATTATAATATACATTGATTTGTAATTTTCTGGTTATGTTTTTAGCCTTTCTAAAGCCAACAACAAGAGCAAAGAACCCTCTGAGAGTCGCCGGAGCATCCGGAGGAAGATTCACTTGGTGGGTTACTCTTTGACTTGTTCTATAAGATATCATTAGGGTATATTCTCTTAACAAAAGTTATATATGTGTGCCAAATAAAAAAGCTTTGAGAGCAACTGGTTGAGGAGAGATTTGAACGTGGTGGGGTTTGGACTGATCGGATGGTTAGCTCCCTCTAGTATTCCGGCGATAAATGGGAAGAGCCTGACGGGTCTCTTCTTCGAGAGCATAGGAACTGAGCTCGCTCACTTCCCAACTCCTCCAGCTCTCACATCACAGTTCTGGTTGTGGTTGGTTACATGGCACTTAGGCCTCTTCATCTGCCTCACCTTCGGACAAATCGGATTTAAGGGCAGGACCGAGGATTACTTCCAGAAATAAATCATTCCTCTTGTTCCATTTGTACCATATCTTTCTTTGTGCTATATTTTGATGTTTCATTCAGTGTCGACAAGTGTTTCTTAATGATCTTGATTATAAGATTGTCGAAGCTTGGTGATATGATTGGATAAACTCATCAATATTTCAAACTCTAAATGCGTAAAGATTTGCGAAAACAATCAAAACGTACTTGTAACATCGTATGTACGAAAATATCTTTAAAGTTTAACAGAAAGACGTTCATTCAAGTTTGAAGAGAGGGGGAGAATAACACTTGGCTAGAAGAATGGTCGAAAGTAGAACAAAACTACGTTTTAACTACATATCTTACATCAAAACCCCCACCCGTAGACAACGACCCCGCTCAGCTTCACGGTTGATGTGCATTTTGTAAAGCTCGGGTCACCATGTCGATGAATTCATTCTCCTGTCAAAAGCAACACGTTAGGTTTGCGCAGCAGCTCAAGTCAACAGAATGCTGTAAAAGAACTAACCTGGACCAGGGACAAAAGGGCTTCTTTGACTTTGTCTCTATTGATAACCGGGCCACTGTGTGCAGGAGCGAGTGATGCTGGTGGAGTTGGTGGTGGGAAAGGCTGGAGCATCGGAGTACCATATGGGCGCTGCTGATGAGTCGCATTAGTAGTGGGCATAGATGAACCAGGAATGAGGTGTGGTTGTGCCATCATCCGTGGGGGGCCAAAGAACGAGGACGGCGTCACCAGATCCGTGTGAACATTGGACTTATTGCTGATAAGATCAGGATTGTTGTCAAAGAGAGGCATCATAGGAGAGGAGGATTGCAGAGGCGGTGGTGATAATATTTGTGGAGGTGCAGCTGTCGCTGCAGGAGGGGCAAGGGTGGGTTGGTGAGGTTGCAGTGGAATTGCTGATGGTTGTTGGTACGGTGGTCCACTTGTCTGTCCACTTGAAGTGTTCCCAAGAGCCATCGCTGACTGTAGTCAAGCCAACAACAATATTAAATACAGTCTTATACTAAGAAAAACAACGGCTTGTGCCCCAGAACCAAACTAGACCGATTACTAAGTTAAAGATAATTCAAGAATCTAAAACTGATAGAAAGCCTCCTACCGTTATATCATGATGATGAAGGTAAAAATGTGAGTGTGTATCAAAAGTTTTAAAGACTTACGCTGAAGAAGTTGACAAAAGCAGGATCGTTAGGGGCATCCCTAGCAGTTGAAGATGGTTCAAGAGGACCATCCATAACTGCCATTGTAGGCACAGCTTCCAATTCCTCAAACTCACTGCAGTACATGGAAAATTTTAACTCAATTTAACATATTATAAAGATACAATCTGAAAAAGTGATGTAGATTATCGAGGCTCTGCCTCAGATAAGACGTGTCCTAAAAAAACAACTAATGACCCAATGTCTAAATCTAAACATGAAGATCTTTCACCTTTTCGGAGAAGACGTATTTGGCTTCTGGTTTGCCTTGGAATAAGCGCTAAGTAATCTGTCGTGCCAAGGAACCATTAGGAGAAGATTACAACGAATTATGGAAATAAATATATAGAATACTGAGCATCTTCTTCATGAAAGCAATATGTTTGCCAACAAGAATACGTCAGACGATAACTGAATTAAAGTTTGATAGCGATATTATTCATGATCAAACACTTGATAACTACGTGTATTTATAGATCTACTTTTATTCTCTAGATTGTCCAATCACAAGGTTATGATATGCAGTGGTAAACTATACTCACCTGTCGAAAAGACGAGCAACCTCCTCACACTCGCGTTTATTGTAGAACCAAATGCCATTAACTTCTTGAGATGCATTACGGTAAAGCAAATATGGACCTTGCACTTCATACTCAAAATCACCCAGGAGATCCTCCACCAGATTATCTGCCCACACAATACACTCATGATTACTAATAGTGACTCCATAATCAAAAAAAAAATATCAACCAATTTTACTGAGGATCTAAACCTTCCCTAATCCTAATCCCTTGGTAAATGTCACGAGATCACTACTTGTGCTACCACATCATCAATCAAAAGCAAATACCTGTGTTGCGACGATTCATCACGATAAACTGAAATCGAGGTTGTTTATTTCTGGAAATGATCCATCAGAGTGTTAATAAGATTGAAGTTTAACATAGATAACATCACACATAGTTGAAGATTAATTACCTTTTGACAACAAACAAAGATCCTTCAACATCCTTCCGACTCTGATTGATAAAAAAAAAAAAACAGAAAACAGATCAGCTGGTAGCAACGGGAAACGTTTCATACGAAATGATTGATTGCAACTCACCCATTGACTGATCTCGATGTTGAATTCATAGAAGGTGACGTGAGCGGCTGTGATGAGGATTTCCTCGATGAAAGGATCGAGTCGCTGGAGCACTGTGAGATTGAGGAGCCGCGTACTGTTCTGATCCATATTTGGTGGGATCAGCTTCCCGTTCTGAGACATCTTTTCCAAATCGGGGAATAGATGTTCGATCTGGTTTAGCTCTAATCGGAAGAAACCCTAGGGAGGGATTCTTGATTTACGCAAGCGGGGGCGAGAGCTATTGGATGGAACTCACGAGATCACTTTCGCTTGGGAAAAGAAAGGATATGGGTGTTTGGTAATAGTTCAAGGCCTTTTTCATTGGGCTTGGGCTCTAGTTAGTATGGGCCCAGACGCGATCTCCATCAGGGTAAAATTTTTGATAAATTAATTGGGATGTCCTAAAAATTTTAAAATCTATATTTTTCTGAAAAAAAAAAAGATTTTTGTAAAGTTTAAAACATATAAAGAAGCATAGCTGGAGGGATATGTTATGCTTTGGCATATAGTTTTTTTAGTTTAGAAAATTCTTTGTTTGTTGAATATTCATGAACAAATAATATAAGCTACGTACAAAACAAAGTCACCCCAACACACTTCTTACTATGTCTGAAATTTAAAAACAGAAGTGCAGGTGTATCTAGCCACCATTGAAGCAGCAGCGAGAGCTCAGAATATTCTTTGAGGTGGTCCCATTGTGCTCTTGAGGTACAAACACCTCACCTACAAAGTTATCAGGACGCAGCAGATAGAACAAGTTAAGATAATGAAGAAAAGGAACAGTATAAAAGAAAATGAAAAAAGTGGAGATTCAATACATACATTTTGCCAGTTCTTCTTCAAGAGAGAGACGAGGAAGTTGACACTCATCTGAACATTCTGAAAAATCTGCTTCTCCTCCATGGAGAGGTTACCAACAGCAACACCCATGCACAAAACCTTCTTCAGCTGAAACTTGACTGTAGCCTTAGTTTCATTCACCTTCCCCTCCAGCGACTCCTGGTGGCTAACAAGCGTCGGGAACTTGCCTGCCTTGTTGAGACCAGGACCAAGAAGACGTGGAATCTGCTTAATGACGGATTCAGAGGCCAAGAAGGCGTGGTACTTCTTGGCAAGCTTTTTGACGAGCTTCTTGTTCTTGTTGAGCTTTTTGAGAGACTCCACATCCATGTAGTCCAGTCCAGCCCCATCTTCTCAGCCTCCTCGACGTGCTGGGCGTCTCCGAGCATGCAGATCTTCATCTTAGGACGGGGAATGTGAGGTAATTTGACAGAGCCGCTGAAACGCTTGTCCTTTTGAGGGTCATAGTTCTTGAGACCAATCTGGAGCTCGAGAGTCTCAACGAAGTTGCGTTTCTTATCTTCGGATTTGCCTCTGATTACAGTTATGGCTTCTTTGACGGCCTCACTCTGAAGCTTACTGTAACACAAATATTGAATCAACAAACAAACAGAGACACAAGTAACCAGTGTCTCAACTTATCTAAATACACCTAGGTAATTTCTAGGCCATTCACATGCTAATTAAACCTATTAATCAAACGCATCCTATCTGATTGTTCAACCATCCAAAATTGCATATAGGAAGAAGGAGAGTTAAATTCAAACAACTGTGAATGTAAGAGATGTAGTCAGGTACCTCATTTTGTGCTTGTCTCAAAGATCTGATCCTACAAACAAACAATAGACAAATGAAGTAATGAAAAATGTGAAACAGAATAGCTCGAGAAAACAAGTATCATAAACCTAAACGAAGAAGATTAAAGCTACAAGCGACGCAGATCGGTACCTGAATGATGATGAGACGGAAGAAACCCTGGCGCGCCGTCGTTTGAGATGCGAAGATTTTATACCAGGAAAATCGATACCTAAAAACAATTGGGTCTTTAATAAGATAAAAGAAAAGCCCAAATCGCAAGCAAACTAAACCGAATGTCTATTAATCTGATGACCAGAACTAAACCGAACTGTTCTGTAACCTTCTTCTCGACCGGGTTGAAGTTCATCGAAGATGTTTCACCGTCTTGGCCCTTGAGGGGGAGTTTCTGATCATGGTCTAGTCTAAGCCACTTCGGTCAGCTAAGGCCCGCATGAACGAGGGCCGAGGGGTAGACTATTATTGTTTCTAGCTTCTGCTTCAGGTTTGACTTTGTTCTCCAACGACGTCGTTTCCTAGTTATATCTGTTCTGTATGGTTTTGCTTCAGCTGATGTCAGATTAGAAGATGTCTGTTGTTAAATAGAAGATGAACTCATCTTGCACATATTCTCATTCGTTACTTTCGCGAAATCAGCTCAAGAGTGCCAATCATGGCGCAGTTTCTGCTACAAGCTCTGCTCGCATTGACCTTCTGGATCGGATCAGGCTCGTCTACCCGATACAATGCCGGCGACCATGTCCCTTTGTTCGTCAACAAAGTGGGCCCTCTCCACAATCCAAGGTGCCCTTTCTTAAATCTCTTTGTGTGTCAGGTTTTTAGATTCCAAATGAGTTAGTAGCCTGAGAGAGGAAGAGATCTTTTTGTTTAGATTGAATTGTGTATAGAAGCTATAGATCCAAGCTAGAGAATGTGTTTTGACTTAAAACTCCTTTCTCTGGTTTTTCTTTGTTTGCAGTGAGACCTATCAATACTATGATTTGCCCTTCTGTCGTCCAGGTCAGGTTTCTCAATCATCAGTTTAGTTCAACATTTGAATTTAAACATGATAAAGTTTATGCCTTTCTCTGCTCTTCTGTGGCTTCATTACATGTGTATGTGTGACTCCTGAGGTTTGATTCAAGATTGTTTTACATTTTTGGTAGAGCCTGTGATTGAGAAACAGGAAACTCTTGGGGAAGTTCTCAATGGTGACCGATTCATGAGCTCTTTATATGACCTGAAATTTAAGGAGGACAAAACTGATTCCGTATTGTGCCACAAGAGATTAACCTCCAGTGAGGTCGCCAGGTTCAGAGACACTATTGCTCAAGATTTCTACTTTCAAATGTATTACGACGATCTCCCCTTGTGGGGGTTTGTTGGGAAAGTAGAGAGAGATTATTCTGTTCATGGTGGGGAGGAGAATGCTAAGTATTATTTATTCAGTCACTTGAGCTTTAATGTTCTCTACAACGCAGACGAAGTTATTGGAATCCAAAGTCTTAGCGTTCCGAGTTACCTGATTGACATATCAGAGAACGCTGAGGTTGATGTTCAGTTCACATACTCGATTTCTTGGAATTTAAGTTCAGAACGGTCTGAGACGAGAATGGATAAGTACTCTCAGGCGTCGTTTCATCCTATCAGCAAGAAGATTCAGTATTTCTCGTTTCTTAACTCGATAAGCGTTGTTGTTTTGGTTGTTGGACTTCTTTCTCTGCTCTTCATGCGCCATCTCAAGAATGAACTGAGAAGGTGACAAGACTATTCTTGTTTTTGTGTAGTTTAGTTCAAATTTAATCATTTGGAGTTAATTTCAGTAGCTCAAACGGAGATGAAGAAGAAAAAAGGGAAGTGGGTTGGAAACTAATACAAAGTGATGTGTTTAGATGTCCTCGCAACATCTCCTTGCTCTGTGCCTTCTTAGGAACTGGTGCTCAAATGCTAATCTTGTGAGTTTCAGTTATCTATAATCCTGTTATCACACTTTGTTGCATACAACTGGTCTTCTTAATATTGTTCCATGTCTCTCTGACTTGTTTACAGGATCATTGCTCTATTTGCATTGGCCTTCACCGGTTTTCTATACCCATACAACCGCGGAACGTTGCTCACTTCTCTTGTCATCGTGTACACTCTAACATCAGTAGTGGCTGGTTACACATCTGCTTCTTTCCATAGCCATTTCGAGGGAACCAAACAGGTGAATTGACTTTTCAAGTGCCTTCTATTATTGTTGGCATAACCTTAAACATCTGAGCATTGTTGCCTTTTTTGCAGAGAAGGAGTGTTCGTCTCGCGGGGATCCTCTACACGGTTCCTTTCTTCATAACAGTTTCAGTCCTCAACACTGTGGCAATAACATACGGAGCAACTGCTGCACTCCCTTTTGGCACAATAGTCATCATCATACTCATCTACACTCTTTTGAATATCCCATTTCTCATGTTGGGAGGAGTTTTAGGTAACCGTTTCGGATTATCAGAGTTCCAACCTCCTTCCGCTATTAAAAGAAACCCCAGAGAGATTCCAACACAGAACTGGTATCGGAGAAAGCTGTACCAGATGTTTCTTGGCGGCCTTGTACCTTTCAGTGCAGTTGCCCTTGAGTGGCACCAACTCTACGCAACCTTGTGGGGATTCAAAATATACACCTCCCCTGGGATAATGCTTTTCTCGTTCATTGTGCTCATCTTGTTGAGTGCGAGTGTTGGTGTTATCTTGACTTACATTCAGCTATCCGGTGAGGATCATGAGTGGTGGTGGAGGTATGTGTTCTTTTACTGAACTGCATTCTTTTCCTTTCAGGATCATCATTTGATTTTGTGTGCAGATCGTTCTTGTGCGGAGGATTCGCGGCGATGTTCATGTATGGATATGGAGTATTGTTCTATCTGAGGTCTGACATGACTGGCTTTCTGCAGTTAAGCTTCTACTTGGGATACACTGCTTTGTTCTGTTATGCTCTCTTCTTGGTTCTTGGAACCATAAGTTTCTTGGCTTCTTGGATGTTTATTCGCCACATCTACCGTTCTGTCAAGCTCGAATAACAGCCAAGAACCAAGGGGCAAGAGGTCCTGTTCTCTTCGCCAAGTTACTCATCTTTGTATTTGTTTAGATTATCTGATAAACTAAGTTAGCAACTGTATCTTTTTTGATATGACCACATGTTTCTACTAAGGAATGAAAGTGATGTTTCTTGCTTTAGTTTATGCTTTTCATCCCATAGAGTTAGTCTCATATCATACCACCATTCAACAACAAACTAACATTACTTAGAAGTTACATAATGCAATAATAAGATAAAAGAAATCCAAACACAAATACTTAAAAGAAAACATCAACTTCACTTGCTTCCTATGTGGTCTGGGTTGCAAATGAGTGGCTGCACAACTCCATCAGCTCCCTTTGAATCAGATGTAATGGATCCATCACACGCACTCTTCATGCTCTCCGACTTGTGGTCATCAGCAACCACTCTTATTATCTGCAATGCTTCTTCCTCAATTATGTACACGCCATCTCCATCTTGCTCCTCTTCTTCTTCTTCATTTTCTACTTCCTTCTCGCCACCTTCGGCTTCACTGCCTACTTCCTCAATTATGTACACTCCATCTCCTTCTTCCTCCTCTTCATCTTCTTCTTCATTGTCTACTTCCTTCTCGCCATATTCGGCTTCATTGCTAGATCTTGTATGAACTTGGGGAGAAGTGACTTCCCTTTCTCTCAGGGCTTTCTCTGTGAGGCACTTCAGCAGCTTCATCACTTGAACCGCATACATCAATGCAGTTAACGGGTCTTTCATCTACACACAAGAGCCAACACATTTCACAATACAAAAACAACTACTTAAACTCCAAGTTATCTTAACAAAGGAACCTCAAAAGTAGCAGAATCATGCTAGGCTATATAACAACCAAATAGCTCTCTAGACAGTGTGCTTTGAGACTTATAACAGAGGCTTTTGTTGAAATATCATCTGTGCATTCTAGTGTTGATCATAAAATCACTACAATAAAGAAACTGACCTGAGACATGTTAGGGGCAAAGACTAAAGCAAGATTACGAGAGTTCATCTTGTTAACATTCTCAAACTGAACAACATCAGCCATGAGATTGATGGCCCAGTTGAGAAGAGACGCTTCTGTCTGAGGTAATAGCCTCACAACCTTGATGAAATCCTCGTCTGACTCACATTGCAGTACTTGCTCAGATGACAGAGGATCTAGCACTCCTCTAGGCAGCTCTCTGAACCAAGCCTGAACACACACACACAAATCATCATCAACAAGTTCAAAGTTCCATTTAGATTTTAAGGGAAAAGAAGAAGAAACCTTAATAAGTCCAGCTAGACAATGGACATCGATCCCATCAGGTATCATCCCTTTATTAAGCTGCTCCCTGACATACTCTTCCTCGCTGTTCTCTCCTGTTATTCTGAATATTCCTTCTACCTGCAATCCTCCTTGATCATATAGCCTGCTCTGCAGTAGCAAGAGTATTACAGGAACACAGTTCCCTCTTGAATCATATGATAACTGCATTGATTCTGTTGATACTCCAAACACTGTTGCACTGTCACAACAAAACAAACATGACATGAATTTTTTTTTTTAATGAATGGAAAATTTATTCATTCATTAAATAAAATCTTCTAAAATGTCAAATTTATTTATACATTCATCTTTTTTTCTAAATGAAAATTTTAAGTCCATATTTTCATTTTTTGAGTCCCTATTTTCATTAAAAGCCAATAAAACAAAAGAGAGAAGTTTCAAGAACCTTGCACTGGGAGCTTTCTTGGGGACATCAGGCTCAAACTCAGAAGGAAGGCCAAGGAAGCCGTTGAAACGATCAAAGGTCACGTGAGCCACGTGTTGTACATCTGTTGGACCACCAATGTCCATGGCTCTCCACTCGTTTACTTTCTCCTCCGCCGTCGTGGGGAAACAACGAGACAGCTCCAGGACGACACGACCCACCGATAATAACCACCAAAGTTGGGGGTTTGCGGTGCCTTCTCACTCTCTCTGTCTCTCCTCGCAAGAAGGTTTGGGACTAAGGAAGGGTCATGGCCGGCAGATGATTGAGAAAAGATTTTTAAGATGGGAGGGAGGTAACACGTTACAAAAGTTATGTTGCGGAGATTGAGTGGTGATGAAGGAACAGGTTAGGAGGAAAGGTGTAACGTGGGAATCACTACGTTGTGTTCTGTTTCCTAAGTCTTTATAGCATCTGTCTCAAAACAATAAATAAAAGGCGATAAAACAATTAGAGTGGGTCTTACGCTCCCCAAGTGTTTGGTGATCTATATCTATTTCTTTTAGTTAAACGCGTATTAATCAAAATGAATGAGAAATCTGACCATAATAATTTGTCTCTTTTGACACTACTTGGCTTAACATAGTTAAAAGTTAAAACTCTCAATGTATTTTGATTTGAAAACGTAAAGAAGAAAAATGAAAAACAAAACTCTTACATAGCCACTGGTTCAAACGCATCGGTTACGGTTCCAAGCGTTATTAAGTGTTTTGCGGTTCCAAGCGTTATTAAGTGTTTTGTACGACTGACATAACATTTGGAAATTATTGCGTTTGAGGAATATTTGTGACTCGTTGATTATGAGATATTGCAGCGGTTTAATAATAAATTACCAATATTAACATATTATAACATTATGAAAATATAAAAACATATTATTGTGTAAAATATAATGATTATTAATATAATATGATTTATAATAATATTATGTTTATTTATGATATTTTTTGTGAATTTAAATTAATATATAAAATGTGCATATATATATTTATAATATATATTTTAAAATTTTTAAAAAAAAATTTTTAAAAAAATTATATTTATTTATCCATCCGCAACCGGTCACAACTGCAAACACTTGTTGTAACCAGCTTTTGATTTAAAAAGGTTTAGAACAGTTTAAAACGATTTGTATGAATTTGTATGATTATTTCAAAATGCTGTCAACCGATACCAGCCGCAAAAGCTGAGTTTGCTAATCAGACTTATTTAAACAGTGCTGCCACCAACTTCGTCACAATATTTTTCTACCATTTTGTATCGATTTTGTAGCTCTTTTTGTACCTTTGCATAAATCTGAGCCCAACTCTCAATAGTGCTGGGCCTCAACCAAATTAAATAAAAGTGAGCCCAAACAGTTTTGGATCAAAATTTGAAGATTAACTACAAAAAGCACTTGGGCCGTTACTCTACATAATGTTGAGCCTCATCTAAACCCAACAAAAAGTAGCCCAAACAGTATTTGAAAAAGAAACTGAAGATCAACTACAAGAAATAGAATGCTAAGTTGCTAACACTGCCCACCAAAAAAGAAACCGGCCTCTAAACCTTTGTTAATACTGCACTGAGGCCTTAAACACTAGTTTACTGGGTCAGGTTTGATTACGCTGTTATTGAGTTAGAAATGTTTGCTACCTTCGTAAACACTTTTTTTCTATGGAGTTTATATTAAAGTCTCAAAATATAGTATTGGAAAAGTGAATATAAACTTTTTTCTATGACTCTTATGGAAACATGTCATATTTTATTATACTAATGATTTCCAAGTATGTATACACTATTGAATGAGAGAACTTCATATTCGAATTAGTAGACTAGATTATATACCGTCGGAAAAAAATATTGTCGTCAACCACCAAATGTATACGCAAAAAATTCAACAATATGCATTATCTAGGCGAGATTGTGATATTGGGCTGATGAGTTTGATAATCTAAACACTATCTCAATAGACAAACTAATGTTGACTTTAGGTAATCTAAATCTAAACTTCGTTGAGGGATTACATTATGACACAAATTAAAGAAGAAAGCAATGACAGATTTAGATTTGCGAAAGCTCATTGACTGCTGTTTACGAATCAAAGGAAACATGTAACCATTTCTAATAGAGGAAAGGAATCTGAAATGTGGCATTGAGATTTAGGTGATGACAGACAGGGGGAGTGGATGTTGACCCATCAACAAAATTAAGGATAATACTAAACAAATCCAATTAAAATAACACTTGATAATTGAGCTGTTTATAATTGTCGATATTTTCATATGTTTATTTACGATTAATGCAAGATGGCCGATTAGTGTTATCTTATTGGTCGTCTACATAATTGTCATTATAATATAATGTGTATAATTTGGTTGAACTGGTAGAAGCGAAATAGTTTACTCAACTTAAATAAGGTAGGTTAACCGATTAGAGGAAGCTGTTCGATATTGAAGTTTACAAAACTATAGTATGTTGTAAAGAAAGTAAGAACTACGCTTTGAGGAAATGATCACGTATATAATATCACTCTCTGCTATATATATATATCAAAACAAGAAGACTATACACGTAGTCATATAATTATATTCATGTTATGGTTATCCCCCTCCGCATCCCAAAGGTCATTTAACAAAAAGAGCTACGATTTGGATACAGGAACGCACTCGATTCTGTTATTTAGATAAACATGTCAACAAACATTCCTTATGACACAATATTACATTGTCTTCTCATATGCAAATACATGTTTAAAATGTTCTTGTTGTTACTAAATATATGCAAAGTTTAACATTATATGATCTCTCATGTTGTATTATAATCACGTAACAACATCATTAGATCATCCGAATAAAATAACCTAGATAATCTAGCTGGGGGCGTTGTATTCATCTAATCATTTAGAGAAGCAGAGTAGCTACTAGACTAAAATTATATATCCATATATATCATATTCAAAACATAAAGATGCTATTATTTTTTGACAAAGCATGTTGTACTTTTCATGCCCGTTCAAAGATTCTTGATAATATGCGAGAATTTTTTGTTTTTTTAGGGTGGAGGGTGGGGAGGGTTAGAACAACTCACAAACTACTTTGAAATGAGAACTTCATGAAACATGCTGCAAGGATATTAAAAGAAACGTTTTTTTTTTTACAAATGTATACTCCTTTCACTTATACAAAAACGTAGTTATGTATATAAATGCATCTACGTGAATATGAGCGATAGAAAAGATGATAGATTATATAAAAAACTATGTGCTTGAACAAGCCCAAAAAAGAGACTTGATGAAAAGGAGCCAATAAACACAAACAGGCGGTTGCAAAGAGGGAGAGATTGTGGACTAGGAGTCAGTGATTCTAGTGGGTTCCTCCTCTTTTTCTGCTCTTTTATTTTAATCTTATTTACTAAAATACAAATCATCATTTAATTTTCTTCTCGATCCCCTTTTCTAGTGTTTTTCATTACAAACCACCTCAATTAGATTTTATGTTCGGTCCAATTAATCTTGTATCCAATCTTCCTACTATCTTCTACACTGGTTAAAGCTCTTTTTCAACAAGGATAAATGTCATTTAACTCTTATAATTTATGTATTAACTTTTTTTTTCTTTATTTATGTATTCACTTATTTGACTTATTTATACAGTTTCTATATGTATGGGATGTATATAGATTGGCTTTCTGATCAAACACCGCAAATTACTAGGC
Source organism: Brassica napus (assembly GCF_020379485.1). Classification (NCBI taxonomy): domain Eukaryota; kingdom Viridiplantae; phylum Streptophyta; class Magnoliopsida; order Brassicales; family Brassicaceae; genus Brassica; species Brassica napus. The sequence continues at coordinate 3,303,105 of NC_063448.1, read as the reverse complement.
TTTGACCCTTGACAGCAATAAAGTTGGTCAAGTAAATAGTTTTCAAGTTTTGTTGTACAAATTTTTCAAACTCAAGTATTAGTCAGAAAAAGTAGCTATACACACACAATACAAAAATATAGCCGGGAGGAAAGTCTGTGAAGGACAAGATCTTCGTATTTACCTTTAAAATATAAATATAGTATTTTGTTTTTTTTTTTAAGTTAAGCAAGTGAACTTTGTGTTCAATTACTGTGGAAATAGATAGAGAAAGGTGGTGAAAAGGAGAGACGGATGAATCACAAAGGTTTCTTCACATACAAGTAGAGAGAGAAAGAGTAATAATGATAATTTAATTGATTACCAAAAATAAAATACTAATAATTAGTAATGTTTATTTATCATTTCCCTGTCTAGACTATATATAGACGCCCACATATTTATATATTTGTATATATGTATCTCTGAAAGAGAAAAGATTGGACCGGACCCTCTTTGTTTTTCTGTTCAGCCATAAAAGAAGCTTTTGACGAGAAAGTTTCCATTCTACTTTCTCTCTCTCCTCTTTTCTTCTCAAACACCTCAAAGCAAATAGAAAACCTCACAAAAAGGTAATAAATTAAACACATAATATCTATCTTACTTTCATGTTCATCATCAACTAGCGTTCCTTTTTCATATTCCAATCATTTGTAATCTTTGGATCAAGAATTAATTAACACTTGCAATCTCTCTCTCCTAAGCTCAAAGTTTCTATTATTGAACCATTCTCTCAACTTTTCAAGACTAACTAATGTTTTACAGAAACGAGAGACTTGAGAAGGAGACAGAAGTAGAAGAGAAGATCAAGAAAGAGGAAGATATCACCAACCAGGAAGATGGCTACAAATCATAACCATAGTCATCATCTTTCTTATTCACTTCTTCATGGCCTCAGCAACAATCCTCCACCTCCTGGATTCATGTAACAAAACCTCCCCTAATTCTTTTCTTTTTTTCTTCTTTTATTTACATATGTATGCATACATAAAGCTCATTTTTCTTATTTTCATAGTTAAACATAAAAGGTCATATTTTCTTAATAATATTCAATATTAATTATATAACTAGTTCTGAATTTACCTATGGCTGGGTTGTTTTATCCTCAAATTGTCATATTCTTAGTAGTAAGAGAATAAATGGTCAACGCATGAACTTAAAAATGGACTATATATATAACATGCGGAATAGGTTACATGTGTAGTAATTGTAATTCTGGTGTAAACATTTTATCATAGGCGATCGTTTAGGAATAAGGTTATAATAATTTAACTGTTCTTTAAAATATTATATAAATAATAATTTGTTGCTAATTTTAGTTCTGAATATTCTTTCTGTAGTGCTAATTGAATAATGAATTATTAAATGAAACAGTAACCAAGATGGATCCTCCAGCTTCGACTTCGGAGAGCTAGAAGAAGCAATCGTTCTGCAAGGTGTTAAGTATAGGAACGACGAAACTAAGCCACGTAAGCCCCTCCTCTCTCAAATCTTTGCATGACGTGAGCGTTCCTTAACAAACTCCAATAAAGTTTTCTAAATTTACATAAAAAACGAAACTGGAAAAAGAAAAATAATGATATAGCTGAGAGAGAGAGAGAGTCTGAACAAGTCTTTAGATAGGTTTGTGTTTTGGTGATGATACGGAGGCAAAAGAGAGCCTTGGATGGCGTGACTTCTTTATTTATTTCTCTTCTCGTTTTTTTTTTCTTTTTAAAATAAAAAATAAAATAAAATTCTTTTACCAACTCTCTAACCTCCTCTATATCATATACACGCAATATATTTATGCTGACAAGTATTCGTAATTAAATTTGGTAAGCGTGTCATGTTATATATAGATCCACGTGATAAATGATGTGTTTAATTCTTAGCAGTAGATTACAGCAAACGCACACATGCACATACTTAATACCATATACTTGATTAAGAGCATATGTTAAATGTAAATGCGTAAATGTAATGATGGTAAACTTGCAGCTTTATTTGCAGGAGGAGGAGGAGCTACGACTCTGGAGATGTTCCCTTCATGGCCAATCAGAACTCACCAAACTCTTCCTACTGTACCCTTTCTTCTTCTTTGACCCTTTCTTCTTGTTTTCTTCTCCTTTTTCGGTATTTCAAAACAAAAAATTATATTCATTCTCTTTTATATTTACATTTTACTCTCTTTTATATACATGTTTCAGCTTACTTGTTCCTCTTACTATCTATTATTTTTGCCTCAAAACTGAAAACGATTTTTAAATTGTTAATTACTCTTCTCTCCTGACTTTATAAAACTGGAAGCAATTTGAATCATACCCATTTGTCAATTTATATACGCTTAAGGTCAAATCCTCCTTAATATTAATCATGTCTTTTCTGACTTTTTATTAATTATGGAGTTTATCATAAGTACGTTTATGTTGAATATGTATTGCAGGAGGAGAGTTCCAAGTCAGAAGGAGAAAGCACCGATTCAGGATCAGCAAATTTCTCAGGCAAAGCAGAAAGTCAACAGCCGGAGTCTCCGATGAGTAACAAACAGAATCATCAACTCATGCTTCAGCATCAACGTAATAACAACATGGGAAACTCAACTTCAACATCTGGACTTCCCTCTACTTCTCGAACTCCAGCTCCTCCAAAAGCTTCTGAGGATAAGGTACTCATCATCATCATCACTTTTAATAATTTCAAATTTTGGAAAGAGATATATGCATGTCGACTCATGTAACATGCATGATGTGGTGTACATGATATATTGATATGTGTATATATGATTCTCTCTCTACATGTCATACTAGATATATGCATGCACATGCATTTCATATTTGTGTATGTCCTATCAAATCTTCCAATAAAACAAAAACCAAACACAGATCCCTAAAAGGAAACGGATCAGACGAGATTCAGTTTTTGACCTCTCTCACTTCTATGAAAAAAGACAAATTTTTATATACAAATAAATAAACAAACCCCAAAGTGAAATAAAGCAGAATCTTCCTTAGTGTTATTTTCTTTTTAGTTTTCCTTTATGTAAGGATTAAACAATATCCTCTTTTTTTCTTTCTTTTTTTTCATCCATTATTATATAACTAGTTATATATGTTGCACATATTTTCTAATTTATTTCATAAACTAATATATGCTGCTTTTGATTAGCTACATATAAATGTTTATCACATGAGTCAACTTAACTTAATTCATTTCTGTTTATATTTTTCCACTGAATTTATTTCTATTTCCATCTTTGTTCTCTGACATTGCAGAGGAAGGCTACGACTTCAGGCAAACTTCTTGATGCTAAGGTACTTTAACGTTTATCATCATTAATTCATACCCGTTTATTCGTCTCCCCCGAGGAGACATATGTGTATTGTATATACATATACTTTCAAGTGACCTTTTATATTTGGGTTCATATTTTCCCCGAATTAGCTAAGTTAACCTCTTGTTTTAAAATGTGCTTAAAATGGGATTATCTCAGACATTGAGGCGTTTGGCCCAAAATAGAGAAGCTGCTCGCAAAAGCCGTCTTAGGAAAAAGGTAACCATTACAAATCCCTATCTTTTCACATCCCACTAATATTATTATCATTTATTCAAAATATTTATATTTTTCCTATATATTCATTTGTTGTCAAATAATAGTGTTACACATATTTACAATGGATACTGTTAGTCCTCATCAGCTAGTACCTTAGTATATATATATAATACAACAGGAATATAGTATAGAACATTTCTTAATCGAGCTAGTAATGTTGAGTTATATTATGATATACGTAAATAACAAATGCATAAAATTTATGGTTTGTGCAGGCTTACGTGCAACAGCTAGAATCAAGTAGGATAAAACTTTCCCAGTTAGAGCAAGAACTTCAGCGAGCTCGATCTCAGGTTTCACATGAAAATTAAATTATTTATAAACTTATACTAGTATAACCTTGTTATGCTAATTAATTTATTTACCATATCTTATTATTTATGTCGATATAGGGGATGTTTATTGGTGGCTGTGGCCCACCTGGACCTAACATCACTTCCGGTACAGAAACCTAAAACACCATTTGCAGTATTTTATTTTATTAAAATATTGATTGGACCCAACAACATTATATATATGTGCAATTAATGACTATTAACATATTGTACGTACGTAGGAGCTGCAATCTTTGACATGGAATATGGGAGGTGGCTTGAGGAAGATAACCGTCACATGTCGGAGATTCGAACCGGTCTTCAGGCTCACTTATCTGACAATGATTTAAGGTTGATCGTTGACGGTTACATAGCTCACTTTGATGAGGTTTTGCGATTAAAAGCTGTGGCTGCTAAAGCTGACGTTTTCCACCTCATCATCGGTACATGGATGTCCCCTGCCGAACGCTGTTTTATCTGGATGGCCGGTTTCCGTCCATCTGACCTCATCAAGGTTCGTCTTCTTTTCATATCGCTCACATTAATGTAACACTAATACATAACAATAAACTAATATAAGATAGAAACATATCTTGAGAAACTATATAAGTCATAACTAAAGGAGAGATGGACTTAATGTGGTTTTTTTTAAAGATATTGGTGTCGCAAATGGATCTATTGACGGAGCAACAACTGATGGGAATATATAGCCTACAACACTCATCGCAACAAGCGGAGGAGGCTCTCTCGCAAGGCCTCGAGCAACTTCAGCAATCTCTTATCGATACTCTCGCCGCCTCTCCCGTCATGGACGGTATGCAACAAATGGCTGTCGCTCTCGGAAAAATCTCAAATCTCGAAGGCTTTATCCGCCAGGTTCTATTTTCTAACCTACATATATATTTATTTTTACTTCATTTGCGTTTATACTTACATTCTAAATTATTATGAACATGTAAGAAAATACCAACATATTGGTATTCTTTGAACATATTTGAGAAGTAAAAACTGCAAACGGAACTAACAGATTAAATATATATAAACATAATTTGAAGATATAAAAATATTTATGTTTATTAAATAGAAAGGTATACCCAAATATTTTGCATACATGTATGTACAAACATATGGGCTGGCTAAGTTTGTCTAATTAAAATTTGATCAGATGTTGCTTTCACGTATTGTCTTTTTGTAGATGATGTCCAATTGGCCATGTCTTTTAAATTCCATTTCCTTGCCGCTTTTTCCCTCTATCATATAATAATATATGTTTCTTTAGTCTTAATTTTTTTTTTTTTTTTTTTTTTGTAAACTAATCTTAAATTTAATTATTCCAAGAGCCAAATTTCTTTCACCTACTTTTTTATATACAGTACTAAATTAGCTGAAGAAAAAGCAAAGAGAATATGTCAAAAGTATTATACATCTCTTTCAAAGTTTTGTTTTGAACTCAACAGATTTTTTTTCATCATTTGGATCGAATTATTTATTTTCTCATTAATCTGTTTACAAGCTATTGACTTTCGTAATATACCCATTAGGCAGTAGGTGTGCCGTTGTTATCTTCTTTATAATTATACCAAAAAATTAAAGAGTCTTAGAATGTTAATTAAATAAACTGTGATAGCTAATTGACATTGTTAATTCAATTGAAGGCTGATAACTTGAGGCAGCAGACTGTTCATCAGCTGCGTCGGATTTTGACGGTTCGACAAGCTGCGCGTTGTTTTCTAGTCATCGGGGAATACTATGGACGGCTCAGAGCTCTTAGCTCTCTTTGGTTGTCTCGACCACGAGAGTAAGTCTCACTTTATAGTAGTTCATATATTCTTCATTTTTTACATCATATATTTATAAAATAATCATTAACTTTTGGCTATTATTAATGTGAAATAGGACGCTGATAAGTGATGAAACATCTTGCCAAACGACGACGGACTTGCAGATGGTTCAGTCATCGCGGAACCATTTCTCCAATTTCTAAATCGAAATGGAATCTTTATGACTAAATGGGGCCAAGTTCCTTTGTCTTAGCTTCACTCTTCGCCCACTCTGTTTCCTTTATGTTGTACTAGACATGTTAGGATCTTCCTTCACCTCCTTTTTATGAAACTTTAGTCTTATGATATGAAATTAACGTACCACGTAAATCAAACCAACTTATGTGCCAAAGGAAAATGAGTAAAAAGAAAAACATCTCGATGCTTTCGACACATTCATTTTCTGACGACGAGAGTGCACTTGGCTCGTTTATTTTACAATGGACACAGTGAATATCTTTCTTCCGTAAAAATCAGCGAGTACTTCTTACATTTACCACAAACGACGTACAGACAGAGTTGATGATACTTGATAGGGCGAAATCTAAAAACGACAAAAAAACACACTTGATAATGAGACCCATAAGATTAGCAGGCTGTGTATGGGCCAGACACTTCATCGGCTCAAAACAATAAACATCGTAACGAAAGCCCAATCTAGGCCTTAATAAACCCATATGATCTACAAACAAATGACAGAAACATAGATGTCGTGTAAGAGAAAAAGTACATCCCCCTGGATAAGTACAACATTCCATTTACACTTGTAAACAAACAACTTTCCACTAATGAGACGACTCTTTCGTTCTTTGTTAATACTATTCCAACTAACTTGTTAATTAATGCAAAGTGACTTTGTTCAACAAAAGTCAAACCAGGTTTTGTAAGGAGATACAGAGAGATTGATAGCATCGCCATGGAAACAGCAAAGCGCAGAACGATAGAAACCATCGTCTCCAAGCTCAGCTCCGTCTCCGAGCAGACCAGAGCCGCCGCTCTAGCCGAGCTCAGGCTCATCTCCAAACAAGACCCCGAAAGCCGTCCCATCATCGCCGACGCCGGAGCCATCCCCTACCTCGCCGAGACTCTATACTCCTCCTCCCCCTCCTCCCAGGAAAACGCCGCCGCGACCCTCCTCAACCTCTCCATCACCTCCCGCGAACCCCTCATGTCCTCTCGCGGCCTGCTCGACGCGCTCTCCCACGCGCTCCGCCACCACGACACCACCACCTCCCCCGCCGCGGTCCAGTCCTCCGCCGCCGCGATCTACAGCCTATTGATCGCGGAGGAGTCTTACCGCCCCGTCGTCGGATCGAAACGAGACATCATCTTCTCTCTCATCCACGTCATCAGGTACCAAGACTCGCACCCGAGATCGATCAAAGACGCGCTGAAGGCGCTCTTCGCCGTCGCTCTCTGCCCGGCGAACAGATCAACGATGATCTCCCTCGGCGCGATCCCGGCTCTCTTCTCCCTCATCGTGAAGGACTCGCGGTGCGGGATCGTGGAGGACGCGACGGCGGTTATGGCGCAGGTCGCCGGGTGCGAGGAGAGCGAGGAAGGGATGAGGAGAGTCTCCGGAGCCAGCGTGCTGGCGGATCTGCTGGATCCGTGCACCGGCTCGAGCCTTCGGATCAAGGAGAACGCGGTCAGCGCGCTTTTGAATTTAGCGAGGTGCGGCGGGGACGAAGCGCGTTCGGAAGTTGCGTCTGCGGTTGCGTCTGGTGCGGATGAAGGAGCTATGGAAGGGATCGTGTACGTTGCTGAGAGCGGGAGTAATAAAGGAAGGAAGAAGGCGGTTGATCTGTTGAGGCTCGTTTCAAACGATTCACGACGTTTCGATCGTCTGATCAGTGATAATGATAATAATCCGAGTAGTATCTGATCATCTGCTTATCATTTTGTACAACTTTTGCTAATCCATTTACTTCATTCAAAACACACAGTTTATATACATTAATGTTAATGTCATTGTCGCAGTTTTGAATCAAGAATCAAGAACTGGTTTGTACATTTTGTGTTCTTCACCGAGCAATAGAGAGCGTAGAATCGCGTCGCAAGTGCCGTCGTAGTGGACGATGAGATGTCCGCCTTGAGGGATCTCGTGGTAGTTGATCAAAGGCTGCTTCTGGAGAATGCATCTTTGAAGTTGAAACGGGACGACTTTGTCTTCCTTCCCATGCCAGATGTGGACAGAGCTTTCTTCAGTGATGTTTAGATCCGCTGGTTCGAAGTTCCATTGCCCGAAACAAGCCACAAAATCGTCTCTTAGCGTATCGAAAACATTTCTTTCGCGTAGCTTATCCTATAAGGTAGAGAGAGAGAGAGATATTAGAATCGTCACTATGAGATTGCAAGAAAACTAGGGATTGAGTGTGACCTTGGTAAGCATGGGAAAGCCGGTGGTACGCTTGAGAACCTCCACGTCATGGCTGTTGAAGTAGACTGGATAATAGAACATAGGACAAAGTTTTACTCAAAACATTTTAACTCCAAATGAACACACCATTATCAACACGACATGTAACATTATTATATACATTATATAGATTTTTTTTTTTTGATCAAATACATTATATAGATTAGAAAGAGTATTTCTCATGGCCTTCTTCTTCAAGAAAGTAAAGCATATTTAGAATAATGAGATGGTATACCGTAATGTGGAAGTTAATTTAATTATACAGAGTTTTGCCTAAAATAATTCATTTAAAGTGAGAAAACACAGCATATGAACTATTCTCCCTCACAAATCGATAAATGGTGCAATCTCTCCACCGAATTATCGATTTACAAAATATATGTTGCCAAAAGAAATTAGATCGTGTTATAAAATAACTTATGATTTTTTAGTATCAGAAATTTAAATAAGAGTAAAAATTTATACCCGTAGGAGAAGATAACACTGATAACAAGAGAAGATTTCTTATTAGAAGGAGAAAGAACTGTGTATTACAAAAGATCGAAACGATCGTTTATATAGAAATGAAAAAGTGAAGTTATTGTGCATGCATAGTGACAGTGGGCTCCACAACGTTTATAATGTCAAAAGTTTCGGCCATAAATATTGACGTTTGATTCTTTTTACGTTTATAACACTCCCCCTTGGAGACCAGTGTCACTATCGCTTCTTGCTTAACGTCTATGTTGCCTCGTTAAAAACCTTTCTAGGAAAACCCAATGGGAAAAACCATAGTAAGGTAAAAAGAGTACAACTACGTAAGCTTCCCCTCGAGTGAGCAGTCATAGATCCTTCTGATGACGCATTCCAATGTTACGAACATGTTTTCTGAATACCGAAGTCGGAAGTGATTTTGTGAAGAGGTCAGCTGCATTGTCGCATGATTGGACATATCTTACTTCAATCTCTTTCTTCTTCACAAGCTCTTGAGTGTATGAGAAGAACTTCAGATGAATATGCTTCGTTCTATCGCCTTTGATATATCCGTCCTTTGTTTGAGCAACACATGCTGCATTATCTTCATATAAAATAGTTGGTTCTATATTTTCGTCAATTCCACTGCTTGAACAGATGTGTCGGCTTATTGATCTTAGCCATACACATTCTCTACTTGCTTCATGGAGTGCAATGATCTCAGCATGATTTGAAGAAGTAGCCACAAGCGTTTGTTTCTGAGAACGCCAAGATATAGCAGTGCCTCCGATCGTAAAAACGTATCCTGTTTGCGATCGGGCTTTGTGTGGATCTGAAAGATATCCTGCATCTGCAAAACCAACCATTTGACCTTTTGAACTTTTAGGATAAAACAAGCCTAAATCAATGGTCCCTTGGAGATAACGAAAAACATGCTTAATCCCATTCCAATGTCTTCGAGTTGGGGATGAGCTGAATCTTGCCAAAAGATTCACAGCAAATGATATATCAGGCCGTGTACAATTTGCAAGGTACTTCAGTGCTCCAATTGCACTTAGATATGGTACTTCCGGACCAAGTATCTCTTCTTTCTCCTCAGGTGGTCGAAATAGATCACTTTCAATATTAAGTGATCTAACAACCATTGGGGTGCTAAGAGGAGTTGATTTATCCATGTTAAATCGTTTCAACACTCTTTTAGTGTATGTGGATTGATGCACAAATATACCATTTTGTGAATGTTCTATTTGTAGGCCAAGACAATACTGTGTCTGTCCAAGATCTTTCATCTCAAATTCTCCCTTGAGATAGTCTGATGCCTTTTGTATTTCATTTTGAGTTCCGATAATGTTAAGATCATCAACATATACCGCGATTATTACAAATCCGGATATTGTTTTCTTGATGAAAACACATGGGCATATAGGATCACTCACATATCCTTCTTTTATTAGATGATCACTGAGACGATTATACCACATACGTCCAGATTGCTTTAACCCATATAATGATCTTTGCAATTTTATTGCACATAACTCTTTAGGTTTGGAACTTAATGCTTCTGGCATTTTAAATCCATCAGGAACTTTCATGTAGATATCAGTATCTAATGATCCATATAGATAAGCTGTAACAACATCCATGAGACGCATCTCTAGATTTTTATCAGCTGCTAGACTCATCAGGAATCTAAATGTGATGACATCCATAACTGGAGAATACGTTTCTTCGTAATCGATTCCAGGTCTTTGAGAAAAACCTTGAGCCACTAGACGAGCTTTGTATCTCGTAATCTCATTTTTCTCATTTCGCTTTCGAACGAAAAACCATTTGTACCCAACTGGTCTCACATCTGCAGGTGTGAGCACAATAGATCCAAATACTTTTCGTTTATTAAGCGAATCAAGTTCAGATTGTATTGCATTTTTCCATTGTTCCCAATCTTGTCTCTTTTGACATTCATAGACAGATTTTGGTTCTGGATTATCGATTTCTTCATTTATTTCACTTGACACAATATATGAGAAAGCATCATCAAGGTCATTTTGTTCATTTCTATTCCATATCCTTTTATTATGGATGTAATTAATAGAAATCTCATGATTATCTTTCGATTCATGATGCTCTGATTCATGATGCTCTGATTCATCAGAATCCTTATCATTTATTTCTTCCAAAATATTTTCTCCTATTTTGGGTGCATCATATATTTCAGTTTTCTTCTGTTTCCTAGGATTCTTATCCTTAGAACCAACAGGTCTACCACGCTTCAGGCGTGTTTTTGGCTCTCGTGTGTCATCCTCCTTTTCTTGTTCATTTGACATTTTGATACGAGCAGGAGCATTTGCAGCTGGTATATGAGATTTAGTTACCGTCTTGGTATCTACAAATGCATCAGGTAGCTGGTTAGCTATACTCTGTAAATGCATAATTCGTCGAACTTCTAGTTCTGACTCTTTAGTGGGAGGATCAAGATATAACAATGATGGTACACTCCATTTTATATCACTTCCAACATTTTTGTTTTCTCCCCCTAGAACTGGGAATACATTTTCGTCAAAATGACAATCAGCAAAACGTGCTGTAAAGACGTCACCAGTCTGTGGTTCTAGGTATCTTGTAATTGATGGGGAATCAAAACCAACATATATTCCAATCTTCTTTGTGGTCCCATATTTGTACGTTGTGGTGGTGCTACAGGCACATATACCGCACAACCAAAGATTCTAAAGTGGGAAATGTTTGGTTCTCGACCAAACGCTAACTGTAGTGGGGAATACTTATGGTATGCACTCGGTCTGATCCGAATGAGTGCTTCTGCATGCAAAATGGCATGTCCCCATACAGAGGTTGGAAGTTTTGATCTCATGATCAATGGTCTTGCAATCAATTGCAGATGCTTAATTAAAGATTCAGCCAAACCATTTTGCGTATGAACATGAACAACTGAATGTTCAACTTCAATTCTCATTCCCATACAATAGTCATTGAATGCTTGGGATGTGAATTCACCAGCGTTGTCTAGTCTAACTCTTTTAATAGTATAATCAGGAAACTGTGCTCGCAGTTTGATTATCTGAGTTAGAAATCTCGCAAATGCCACATTTCGAGATGATAATAGACAAACGTGTGACCATCTACTGGATGCGTCAATTAATACCATAAAATAATGGAATGGTCCACAAGGTGGGTGTATAGGTCCACATATATCGCCTTGAATTCTTTCAAGGAACTTTGGTGATTCTTTATCGATTTTGGTTGGCGATGGCCTTACGATTAATTTTCCTAGAGAACATGCAACACATGTCATTTTATTCCCTTGAGAAATCTCCTGGATTTTCAGTGGATGACCATGTGAACTTTCTATGATTTTACGCATCATTGTAGTTCCTGGGTGGCCAAGGCGATTATGCCATAACGTGAACTATTCTGGGTTCCGTTCTACTACAAGATTTGATTCGATCTCATCGATATAAGTATGATGTAACCCCGAAGGAAGCTCTGGAAACTTTTCCAATATGTGTTTTCTGCCACATTTCTCAGAAGTTACATACATGTATTTCTTTCCATCCTCGGTTGCAGACTGAGTATCATATCCGCGAAGATATATGTCTTTGAAACTCAACAAATTCCTTTTAGAACTTGGAGAATATAGAGCATTATTTATGGAAAATTTTGTTCCATTTGGCAACGTAAAGTTTGCTTTACCAGTTCCTTCAATCATGTCTGCAGGACCTGATATTGTATTGATGACAATTCTTGTCGGTTTTATATCAGAGAAATATCTCTTTTGTCTCAAAATAGTGTGCGTCGTTCCACTATCTGGTATGCATATTTCACAAATCCGTTTCTTAGATTTTGCTCCATTAGCATACTGATCCATTTCTGAAATTGTCATAAATATAAAAGGAAACATAAAATTCATTCATATAAGGAAAAACACAATAATTATACATTAAGGAGATGTTAAAACATCATTATTTGTTTAAAACAGGAAATGTAATAATTATACATGACAATATTGAAAACTATTCAATAGTCTTATTATAAGCATTTCGGCTCTCTTCAGGAGTAATCTAGTCCAGCTCATTAGCGAAGTCGGAGGCATCGAGGTACGATGTCCCTTCAAAATTTTCAGTGAGGTTCACTTCTTTAGCTTTGTCTTTCGTGGACTCTTGATATAACTTACAGAGATGTGAAGGAGTACGACAGGTACGGGACCAATGTCCTTTACAACCACATCTGTAACACACTGTCTCACGCTTCTGGGTGGTATCCTCTTGAGTTTCTTTACCCTTGGAAACTTGCCCGGGTCTAACCCACTTGTTAGATCCCCTCCATTTGGGATTGTAAGTTTTTCCACGTTTGTTGTTGAAACGGCGGCCATGACCTCGATTGGCCTGGTTTCTCCTTTCCGAATTTTCTATCGCCGTAGCATTCACTTCAGGGAATGCTTTGGCTCCCGTAGGTCAGGAATTGTGGTTTTTGATCAAGAGCTCATTGTTCTTTTCAGCTAACATGAGCGCAACCATCAGTTCAGAAAATCTCGTGTACCCGCCTTTTCTGTAAATTTCGGGCAAGAAGTGAAGCTGTTTGTGGAAAGTGATATATGTTTTATTCATCATTTCTGCCTCAGAGACAGGATTACCACAATACTTCAGGAGTGCAACTATCCTCAGGACAGCGGAATTGTAATCCTCAACCTTTTGAAAATCTTGGAACCTCAGATTTTTCCACTCTTCTAGAGCGTGAGGGAGGTTGATTTGTCTCTGGTTATTGAACATTTCTTTTAAAGTTTGTCACAGTTCAGCTGGGTCCTCGACGTTTGCATAGTCGTGCGTTAGATTTTCATCTAAATGCTTCTTCAGGAAGATTATCGCTTCGGCTATATGTTCGGGTGGTGATTTGTTACCGATTACAATTGTTTCGGTTATCTTTTTCATCACCAGATATGGTTTCACGTTTGTGACCCATCCGACGTAATTTTCGCCAGTTATTTTTAGGGCCGGGAACTGGAGTTTCTCGATGTTTGCCATTTGTATTTCTGAAAACACAAAATAAAATATTTTATTAGAATTTCGTAATTTTAAAACGAACCATTTATATTGATAATACACGCAATTACAAGGAGAAGCGATGTAAAGAAAATTAAACCGATATTCATCTTAAATTCACTCTGAGTAAATTCTCCAACGAATAAACCATAAATAGAAACACAAATAAAAATGGCACATAAAAACAAAAGTGCGCGAATCATCTTTCTTGAAATGAAAAATCGGAGGAGAGCGATTTGAAATTTTTTTTTTTTTTCGAGAGAAGATGAAATGTTTTGGATGATGAAATGGAGTGAAAATGAGTTGTATTTATAGATGAAAATTACTGTTCATGATCGTTGGAGAAAGGGGAAATTTTTGAAAAAATTTCTTTGTGACCGTTGGGGTTAAATCGAGTGTACTAAAAATCAGTCTAAAAATATCGTATTAAACAGTCAATCAAATCTATAAAATTTCATAAAAGTAAAAATTATGGCAATGAAATATTTATGTTATGACAACAAATCATGCGACGGCTCAGCCGATCAATGCAGAATAATAAATAAATTATACGGCGGCTCGGCCGACCAATTAATAACAAACAAGATATAAGGCGGCTCGGCCGACCAATAAATAATAAACAGAATATAAGGCCGCTCGGCCGACCAATAAATAATAAACATAATATAAGACGGCTCGGCCAACCAATAAATAAATTAAATTACTAGTAAATAATATAGGCGGTATTCCGGCCATTATAACATGATATAAATAATAGTAGAGGCGGTATACCGACCATTATAACAGGGTATAAATGATACAAATAAATTTTACCGAATCGCAGAGTGATCGTGCTGATAACGAGTTATAAAATAACTTATGATTTTATAGTATTGAGAAATTTAAATAAGAGTAAAAATTTATACCTGTTGGAGAAGATAAACACTGATAACAAGAGAAGATTTGTTATTAGAAGGAGAAGGAATTGTGTATTACAAACGATCGAAACGATCGTTTATATAGAAATGAAAAAGTGAAGTTACTGTGTATGCATAGTGACAGTGGGCTCCACAACGTTTATAATGTCAAAAGTTTCGGCCATAAATATTGACGCTTGATTCTTTTTACGTTTATAACAGATTGTGTTTACTTGTATATATTTTGGAAAGCCTCGACAACAAGGCCGGGGCCTAAAAATTTATTAATAAGAAGTAAGCCCATTTTTATCTTCAAATTCGACGTGCTATAAACTCCGATTATAAGAAAATTGTTATAAATAATGCTAGAGAGAGACGACCGTGAGGAGAGGGAGAGAGAGAGAGAATCGGCATCTTGTCTTTTTCTTATTAGATTATGATTTGTACTCTTTCTATATTTATATTTCATTTCTTTAGTCTTTCCATTAATCTATGACGGTGTAATTTCCTATATATAAAGGGCTTCTTATGTTTATGAATAATACAGAAACATAGATTTCATTCTCAAGTTTCACAACACGTTATCAGCACGATAGAATCTAAATCCCTAAGCTAAAACAA
The DNA here is from genome assembly GCF_020379485.1 of Brassica napus. Taxonomy (NCBI): domain Eukaryota; kingdom Viridiplantae; phylum Streptophyta; class Magnoliopsida; order Brassicales; family Brassicaceae; genus Brassica; species Brassica napus. The sequence continues at coordinate 3,287,918 of NC_063448.1, read as the reverse complement.
ACCGCCTAAAACCCTAACCCTAACCGGCGAACATCTTTACCGGCGAACCATCCCAATCCCGATCGCGAAACCTTACATCTCGATCCTTGTTTGCAATTTGTTCCCGATCAGCTTCAGCTCAAGGCGTTCCTGATCCTAGCTCAGACGATCTCGGCTTGTTCAACCTCAGCTCGCAAACAAGACGATCTCAGACAGCTCGCGGACAGCTCGCGACCCGATCAGTGATAATAGGTTTTTCTACCTATTGCAAATGTTGTAGTATAGGGGGGTTGAGTGAATGTCGAACCAGTCCTAGTGATGTGAATCAGTGAGAATACAAGTCATTTCTTAAGCTAAGCGGATTCAATAGTTGTGAGTGTGTGACAAGTAACAATAGCAAACAGAGCAATACAACAAGGTTTTGATCAATTTAGACAAGTGAATCCATGGGCTAAGGGAATTGATTTCAAGTAACTAAAATCCAATCTAGGTGACAAGCTTTCAATCAAAGTAATCTCTTAAGTCTAAACACAATTCTAGACAAGTCCTATGTCTAGGTAAATGCCCATTTGCTTAGAAATCATTAAACATCAAATGTCTTTGGCTTAATTCAATCAAGCAATCTTTAAGTTCAAGTTCAATAACTATCTAGCAATTTTAACATCAAGTGTCCTTGGCTAATCTCACTAGAGCTTAGTTGAGTTGATTCAAACACTTCATCTAATCATGTCTGATGAGAAGTGTTTAGAAATCAGGTTTAGAGTGATCAAGACTAAACAAGCATTAAGAATACTCAACAAGCAAGTTCATACAAGGATCTAATACAATAACACCATAGATCTTCACTAAGTTACTCTAATCTCCCTAACCCATGAATTCTTAAGGAAACTACTCACTAATCTCCATGAAAACACTTAATCTCATAATAGATTGAAGCATATTCAAGTAGATACAACAGAGAATAAAGATAAACAAGGATTTAAACAAGCAAAACGAAATTAAAACTCAAGAACAGATGATGAACAATTGAAGAACAGCTCAAGAACACTAAGAACAATGATATTTCAAAGAGAGAGAGTTTTGACAAGTTAAATTATTACAAAGTTGGATAATCATGTTTCTTCCCCACTCTTTTGATAAAAAGAAAGCAGATATTATACAGAAAAGTAGGAAAAATCGTGCAAAGGAAAGGTGGGTGGAAGAAAGTGGGAAGTTGGTTAATCCCATCAACTTTCAAGTGGTCCCCGGCAAGGATTGATACACCTATAGTAAATCGATCATAACTTATCCAATACAGCTTCAAATGACTTGAAACCACTTCTATTGGAAAGCTAACTCAATTTCCGGTGTCTCCACAAATTTTGAGCTTCATAAGAGATTTTTAAGGCCTTCATCCGTGTTCATCTTTCACGCTCTGGCTTCAGAGCGGGTACGCCACCTCGCTGCCAAACCCCGCTCCAAATGTTTTGCTTCGTTTCTTCATAACACGCGCGAGCTACAGACCCCGCTCCACCAGGTCGCTCTACATATGGAGCGGGTACGCTACCTCGCTGCGTGAGGTCGCTCTGATAGGGAGATCGCTCAATGATCACTTTTAACACTTCTTTTGGACTCCAATTGCACTCAAAATCCCACCAATGGTCCTCTAACTCATCCATGGTGCTCTCCAACACCTGATATGTACAAATGCAATGATATGCAACCTAAATGTGCCTAAATGATGCTCCAAATGACCAAACCATGCAAGAATAAGAAGTTAAAAACATGTAAATTCACAAGATATCAATCAGCACGTTGGACAGCTCACGTTCCCGATCTCAGCAATCAGACAGCTTGCGACAACATCAGCTCGCGTTCCGATCAGTTCCAGCTCGCGGTTCATCTCTTTGGTGGTCCATTCAATTCTAATTGAGGTTAAGGTAATTCGAAACCTTAAAGAGAACCCATAATCGAATTTGATTGTTTGATAAGAATCGAAACCATAAAACTACAAACCCTAATAGTATGATCTAATGTTGAAATCAAAACCATAGGGTAATAGATCAAAACCTCAATGAGTAAATCGAAGCTCATAATCATAAGTTCGATACCCCAAACCCTAATCGAGATTGATTGTTTGATCAATTAGAATCGAAACCTTAATGGTTTTGAATCTCAAAACCCCAATGATCTAATGATCAAAATCGTTTTCCTAATACCTGTAGCCGCATACATGCATAATGCATGCTATGCATGAAATCGATTAAAACCCTAAAGCTAATGCATAATCGATTTTATCCAAACCCTAATTAATCTTTGAGATCGAAATTGATTGTTTGAATGATTGTATGTTTAGATATAGTATGCTAGCCTTGATTAATTAAAACCGTATTGAATTTGATTACATAGAAATCGAATGCTAGGATTGATAATCTCATTCTTGAATTTGGTTGTTTGAATTGATAAAACTGATTGAATAATTTTCAAATTGAAGTCGTGTTGATTGTTTGATCAAAACCCTAATGTCTTGAAATTAAATTCGAATACTATCTTGTTTGATTGATTAAAACCGAATGTCTGAATTGAAATAGAATCGCTAGCTAGGTTAATTGATTTACGCACTCTCGTCTTGATAATGATCCGGCTAGTATTGATAGTTTTCATACATTCTCGAATGAACCCTAATTGTTGCATTGCTCAACTGTTTGATTGCAATTACACATTGAACTCTTAGAAAACCGTTTGCTAAGATTGAAAACGAATAACCATTGTATTGATTGCATTGAAACCGTTTGCTAAGATTGTAGCCGTGCGGCTTGTTTACATCATGCATGCATAATAGTACGAACTGATTGCATATAGAATCTGAATGCTAAGATTGAACATGTATGCATCATATACAAATGACCTATTTGCATCAAACCTAGAATCCGGATTGCTTGAGCATATTGATCGCATTCGCTTGAACACTTTTAAATCTAAATTATGAAACATATGATTTCAGATGTCGAAAATCAACAACTTGGATTTTGCTACTCTAAGTCTCTCTGGAGATAATTACTTGCAATGGTCACTTGATGCTAAGATCATCTTAAAATCTAAGGGACTCGGTGAATGTATCACCGAGGGCAATAATGCAAGTGAGAAAGATAGATATGAAGCTATATTAATTATACGCCATCATCTTATTGAGAGTCTCAAAGATCAGTATTTGACTATTGAGAATCCTTTAGACCTTTGGACAGAGTTGAAAATGAGATATGATCACCAGAGAACGGTGTTATTACCAAAGGCTATGTATGAATGGAGGAATCTTAGAATCCAGGACTTCAAGTCCGTGGACGAGTATAACTCGGTCCTGTTTAAAATAGTTTCAAAATTGAAACTGTGTGGTGAGAATATAACGGATAAAGATATGCTTGAGAAAACATTTTCCACCTTCCACACAAGCAATGTGTTGTTACAACAACAGTACCGTGAGAAGGGCTTCACAACTTATGCTAATCTGATCTCTTGTCTTTGCTCGCTAAGCAGAACAATGAACTGTTGATGAGAAACAGTGAATTGAGACCACATGGAACAAATCCATTATCTGAGGCACATGCGACCGTAAATGCTAAGAAAGAGTCGAACCATGTCCAGAGTGATAGCCAACACAACTGTGGTTGTGGAAAATGGCATGGACGTGGTGGTCGAGACCGAAACTCGTTTGGTCGAGGCGAAGGCAACTCATATGGCCGTGGCTCCTATGGAGGCCGTGGTACATCTTTCAAGCCACAAAACTCGACCAAATCCGTGTGCCATAGATGTGGTATGGATAATCATTGGGCTAAGACATGTAGGACTCCCAAACATCTCGTTGACCTCTACCAAGAGTGTTTGAAAGGGAAGAATCCTGAAGTCCACATGACATATCAAGATGGTGAAGATGATTTCAATCATGACCAAGATGATCTTATGGATTATGAAACTTCAGATTGTTTAAAAGATTGAAGTTGATTTCGACATTTGTGTTCTAAATTTTTGTGTTCTTTGCTTTGGTGTTTTTCCATGTTTTGTTTTCTTTGAACCTGTTTTATTAAACATAATAAATGAATGATTTTATATGAAGTCTCTAAAGTATCATTCCGGGTATAGCCAGTCTCATAGAGGGCTACGACCAGGCTAACATCATGTTGCCTAAAGGTACGCATCTAGAGATATCTGATGCATTGTATTCACACAGCTCTAAGAAAAGCTTATTGAGCTTTAAAGACATTTGAATGAATCGCTTTCATATTGAGACTAAGGGCGAAGGAAACAAAGAGTTCCTTCAGATCATAGAGATTGTCCAAGGCTATAAGAAAGTCCTAGAGTCTATACATGCGCTCTCTACTGGCCTTTTACTATGCTAAGGTAGGAATGATAGAGACCAATGCTGGTGAGTTCACGTCCCAAGCGTTTAATGATTATTGTATGTCCATGGAGGTAAGTGTGGAACACTCCGTGGCACATGTACATACACAGAACGGCTTGGCCGAATCATTCATAAAACGAATTCAGCTAATAGCTAGACCATTGCTTATGAGGTCTAAGCTTCTGGCCACAGCTTGGGGACACATGGTCTTGCATGTGGCCGAACTGATTCGTATTAAACTGTCTAGTGAACATAAATATTCCCCATCACAATTGCTTACGGGTCATGAGCCAGACATATCCCAGCTTAAGACATTTGGTTGTGCCGTCTATGTACCAATTGCACAACCACAGAGAACTAAGATGGGACCTCAAAGAAGGATGAGGATATATGTTGGATATGATTTCCCCACGATTATAAAATACCTTGAGCCAACTACGGGTGATTTATTTAAGGCCAGGTATGCGGATTGTCACTTTGATGAATCCGAACATCCAACATTAGGGGGAGATAGCAATAAGCTGGTAAAAAAAAGATTACATGGAATCAAACATCCTTATCTTGGCAAGATCCTCAGACTCATGAATGTGATTTAGAAGTCCAAAAGATTATACATTTACAAAAGCTAGTTAATCAACTGCCAGATTCCTTTGCTGACCCGAAAACAGTGACTAAGTCATATATACCAGCTGCTAATGCACCAATCAGAATTGATGTTCAAGAGGGACACAATCAAGTTGCTACAGAGTCTAGACAACGTTTGAAACGTGGTAGACCAATAGGTTCCAAAGATAAGAGCCCTCGGAAAACTAAGAAAGGTGCAGAGAATGAAACCGCGGTTGTCGAAGCCCTAGACACGACCGCGGCCGTTCCTAAATCCCGGGCTTAATCGCGGCCGATCCCAAAACTCTAATAGCGATCGCGGCCGATCATAAGATCTTAGATGCGGCCGGCCCTGATGTATCTAATACTGATTCTAGGGACGCCAAGATTCAAGGTACTGAAGGTCCTGATAATAATGAGATCTCAATAAACTATGTCTTGTCTAGGATACAATGGAACAGAAAGAATGTCGACATTGATGATATATTTGCATACAAGGTAGCACTTGAACTTATGAATTTGATGAGGATCATGAACCCACGTCTATTTATGAGTGCACTCAACGATCAGATTGGATCAAATGGAAAGAAGCTATAAACGTGGAGTTAAACTCTTTAAAGAAGAGAGATGTCTTTGGACCAATAGTCCGGACACCATATGATGTTAAACCAGTCGGCTATAAGTGGGTCTTTGTGAGGAAAAGAAATGAACACGGCAAGGTCGTGAGATATAAAGCACGGCTTATTGCACAAAGATTCTCACAGAGACCAGAAATCGATTATGAGGAAACATATTCCCCTGTGGTGGATGCTACTACTTTTAGATTCCTGATAAGTCTGGCTATAAGAGAAAAATTAGACTTGCGGTTAATGGATGTTGTAACTGCATACTTATATGGTCCACTGGATAATGAGATTTATATGAAAGTACCAGAGGGTATAGAGTTGAAAAACAAATCGAATACTCAAGAACAACACTGTATAAAGTTAAATAAATCACTTTATGGATTGAAATAATCAGGCTGAATGTGGTACAATCGACTAAGTGAGTACTTAGTGAAAGAGGGATATAAGAATGATCTGATCAACCCTTGTATCTTTATAAAGAAATTCGGCCAGGGCTTTGAGATCATAGCAGTGTATGTTGATGATTTAAATATCCTAGGAGCCTCTGGAGAAATCTCTCAAACAGTTGAATATCTTAAGTACAGCTTGAGTACATAAGAGATGGAATCCTTGTGCATCAAATGACATGTACAGAAAAAATACTCAAGAGATTCAACATGGCCGAGTCTCACCCATTATCTAGCCCCATGGTCGTGAGGTCCCTCGGCCTGGACACTGATCCGTTCCGTCCTAAGATGGACGATAAAGATGTCCTTGGTCCTGAAGTGCCATATCTCAGTGCCATAGAAGCTTTGATGTATCTGGCTAGTCACAACGATCAGATATATGTTTTGCGGTGAATCTATTGTCTAGATTAACCTCTTGTCCAGCCCAAAGGCACATGAACGGGATTAAACATGTTCTTCGTTACCTGCAAAGAACGAAAGACTTGAGTTTATTTTATGCTAACCAAAACAAATAAGGTTTAGTTGATTTTGCTGATGCATGTTATCTTTCGGATCCACACAATGCTCGATCACAGACAGACTATGTTTTCACACATGGTGGAACAGCCATATCATGGCGTTCCATGAAGCAGACGATCGCGGTCACATCTTCAAACCATTCGGAGATCTTGGATGTTCATGAAGCCAGCCGCGAGTTGTTCAGAACAGGGAGAGTAATACGTGTTGTACTCTTTTTCCTTTACCATGGTTTTGTCCCACTGGATTTTCCTGATAAGGTTTTAATGAGGCAACATCTAAAGCGTATTACAATCTCTGTACGGTTATGGCATCCAAGGGAGAGTGTTATAAATCATATTGTGGATGTCCATAACCGGTCCGGTTCATAACCGGCCCAATGCTAGAGATAGAGAGTCGACCGTGAGGAGAGAGACAGAGAATCGACATCTTACCTTTTCCTTATTAGATTATGATTTGTACTCTTTCCATTATTCTATGACGGGTAATTCCCTATATATATAATGGACTTCTCAGGTACAAACATACATTTTATTCTTTAGTTTCACGTCAAAAATAGGTTTCTCTGCATGTCGACCAACGAACCCGAGCAGGAGAACAGAGCCCTGGAAGAGACCGGAGGTAACGAGGATAGGGATACTCCAATGATTACGCTTGACGAGATTGCCGTCACTACCGATGATGAATACGACGTCCCCGGTCGGTAAGTTTATTCTTCGACTCAGTTGTGCTCTAGTTCTGAGCGAGTTTTTATAAGGGTTAAGCTTGATTGAAAAGTTTGTTTGTTTGTGAATCTAAGGGAGATGATGAGTACCGATTTGCGAGGAGACTCTTCAAGGAGGGATCATCCCTGCCAATTTGACGTAAGTCTTAACCTGAATCCATTAGTTTTTTTCTCTTGATTTAGAAGCTAACCTAAATGATAATTTTCTCCTTAATTAATTAGGGTTTTGATTTACCCACTGTTGGTCCAATCTCATCTTATCGGTTGAGACACTTTGAGCACGCGCGGTACTGGCACCCTTCAAATAAAGCGTTTGTTAAGGTTTATGCCCAGCTGGGACTTCATCGTTACAATTTTTTGGAGGTAATAATCCTGTTTTCAATTGTTTTACATCATTCTTTATCAATTCCTTTCTAATTCATTGAAATTATTTTGTTTCAGGGGACTAACTACCGGTTCTCTCTCTTACAAAGTTACAACAGGGGTATGACTTCCGGGGCTGCCCGGTACTACCTCTCCCTGTTTGCAGACTGTCCAGATTCTGGTCGTACGCTCCCTTTCCATGCGCTTGTTAGTGAAAACCGCATCGGTCGTCTGGATATCTCGGTCCACATAGCTAGACCCCGATGTTCAGAGGAGCAGCCTCGACTTTGCCGACCAACCTACACATGTAGTCCTCTGCCTCGCTGGCCCTCCTCAGAGATGTTTGCCCAGCGGCGTTTTTACACGGTAAATACAATTCAATTAACACCTATCAAACACAATTTTTATTTCCCCTATTCATGTGTGTTTTCATTGACTTTTGTAGTTGAATGAACACGAGCTGCGAAACACTGATTGGGTTCGTTTGTATTTGGATCTTGCACACAGTACCTGCGATAGGGGTATGACTGACGTAAGTTGTATTTTATTTTTTTTGCATTGTTGTTTGTTCTATTGATTATTGCCGATCATGAAATTTTCTATTGTCTTTTTTTTTTTGCAGAGCCAACTCTCTGATTTCTACATTGAGCAAGTGGCCATTCGAAGTCTCAGTGATGCGGATCCGCCGAGACTCGACTCCAAGAGCGTTGTCGTCTACATGGTATACAAAGACTTGGCCAAGGATCGGCTTGGTGAGCCGTGTTACCGCAAAGCCATCATTAGACGGGTCTACGATGAGTCTTCACGATCATTGACTTTCCAAGGTAAGCATTGGAGCTTTTCTGAGGAGAAGGAGAAGAAGAAGAAAAAAAAAGACAAGAAGAGATTTGCACTGCTCAAGAAACGTTTAGGTGTTTGCGGAGCCTGGCGTTTGGGGATCGATGTCTACAGGAAACGTGGCATCCGCTCTTCTTCGACCACTCGTTAATCAGTGATTTATCCGAGTACTATTACTATGTTTTTTTGTGCTTTTTGTGTGTTAAGTGGATCAGTCTCCGCACGTTGTTTAGTTCAGCACTTATGTCTTGACTTTTTTTTTCTTATAAAAAAAAATTGACTTTGTTATGCATTCATCTATTTTGTCATATTATGTCTGCAATTTGATAAAAAAGACTGAATGATTGGTGACCGGACATTCTTTTTCTTTTAGAGGAACATTGGGTCTCAGATGTGTTTATCAATGAATGTATCAAAAGTGGTAGGATGAGAGTTAAGCCATCTCTTTACATGATATCAATCATTCTTCAGATCATGTGGTTACTCTTCGGATCATAATCTATATTATTAAAAGAGAAGTACCCATTTGAAAATGTTCTTACTTCATTAATTTTTTTTACTTGTCTTTTTCAGTTGCATTTATGAAATATACTAAAACGAATAAAACTGCCTAATTTATTACTTGTCTTTTCAGTTACATTAATGAAATATGCTTAAATGAATTTAAACTTCATATTTTATTGTTTGTCTTTTTCAGTTACCTTAATGAAATATCCTTAAATAAATTTGGACATAATGTCATTTAATCAACAAAAAAACTCATGAGTTATCTTTACGTGCATAATTTTTAAAATCTATAATTTTAATAATGGAGATTTTTAAAAACGTGCATCATTAAAATGTTACCTAAAACATGCAGCACTAATATATAACATGCATCAATAAAACTAGAATTTGACTCACACAATTGTACGGATATTATTTTTAGTTGATTAAATTTAAAAATAATTATTTATTCAAAAAATATTTAAGAATGGCTATGTTTTTAAAAATTATATGGTATTATTTGCTCATAACTAATTTGTCATTTGATAAATTGTTAGAAAGAAAATTTTAGCATAATATAACTCAGTTGTCATTTGCTAAATTTATAGTTTTTATTTATATTTTTTATTATTTAATTATAATATTTTCATTTTATATTTGAAAGATAAATGAATTTTCTTTCAAACAATATTTTTGTAAATGTATTTTTTTAAAAAATAATCAGTTAAAATTGTTATTATCATTGAATATAATTATTTTGACATAATTTGAGTTTTCGTTTACATCAAAACTTATCATATTTTAGGATAATTTTAATTTAAAATGTAATTTTCATATTTTTCAAACAAATTCTAATAATATTTTTTAACTATTTTGTTATAATTGTTTAAAAAATATTGAGTTGCATTTCAAATAAAAAGGTAAAGATATTGAAAATATTCTTATTAAAATATGTAAAATTTAATATAATTTTAAAGAAATTTTCAAAATAAAAAAAATTACGCATAAAATAATCATGATTTTTGTTAACTGGACGGATCATTATTTATATGATATCGCACACAAAAAAAAATTCTATTTTTAAAATTATCTAATTAACACTATAGTCATTTTTCTTATATTTTTTATACGAGATGTCTTGTAAGAAAAAGTACATCACCTGGATAAGTACAACATTCGATTTCCAAGGACGACGACTCTCTTTTGTTACTCTTTCGTTCTTTGTTAATAATACTATTCCAACTTCTTAGCTAATTCGAAGTGACTTCGTTCAACAAAGGTCAAACTAGCTTTTGTAAGTAATACAGAGAGAGAGATTGATCGCATCGCCATGGAAACAGCAAAGCGCAGAACGATAGAAACCATCGTCTCCAAGCTCAGCTCCGTCTCCGAGCAGACCAGAGCCGCCGCTCTAGCCGAGCTCAGGCTCATCTCCAAACAAGACCCCGAAAGCCGTCCCATCATCGCCGACGCCGGAGCCATCCCCTACCTCGCCGAGACTCTATACTCCTCCTCCCCCTCCTCCCAGGAAAACGCCGCCGCGACCCTCCTCAACCTCTCCATCACCTCCCGCGAACCCCTCATGTCCTCGCGCGGATTACTCGACGCGCTCTCCCACGCGCTCCGCCACCACGACACCACCACCTCCCCCGCCGCGGTCCAATCCTCCGCCGCCGCGATCTACAGCCTCCTGATCGCGGAGGAGTCTTACCGCCCCGTCGTCGGATCGAAGCGAGACATCATCTTCTCTCTCATCCACGTCATCAGGTACCAAGACTCGCACCCGAGATCGATCAAAGACGCGCTCAAGGCGCTCTTCGCCGTCGCTCTCTGCCCGGCGAACAGATCAACGATGATCTCCCTCGGCGCGATCCCGGCGCTCTTCTCCCTCATCGTGAAGGACTCGCGGTGCGGGATCGTGGAGGACGCGACGGCGGTTATGGCGCAGGTCGCCGGGTGCGAGGAGAGCGAGGAAGGGATGAGGAGAGTCTCCGGAGCCAGCGTGCTGGCGGATCTGCTGGATCCGTGCACCGGCTCGAGCCTTCGGATCAAGGAGAACGCGGTCAGCGCGCTTTTGAATTTAGCGAGGTGCGGCGGAGACGAAGCGCGTTCGGAAGTTGCGTCTGCGGTTGCGTCTGGTGCGGATGAAGGAGCTATGGAAGGGATCGTGTACGTTGCTGAGAGCGGGAGTAATAAAGGAAGGAAGAAGGCGGTTGATCTGTTGAGGCTCGTTTCAAACGATTCACGACGTTTCGATCGTCTGATCAGTGATAACGATAATAATCCGAGTAGTATCTGATCATCTGCTTATCATTTTGTACAACTTTTGCTAATCCATTTACTTCATTCAAAACACAGAGTTTATATACATTAATGTAAATGTCATTGTCACACTTTTGAATCAAGAATCAAGAACTGGTTTGTACATTTTGTGTTCTTCACCGAGCAATAGAGAGCGTAGAATCGCGTCGCAAGTGCCGTCGTAGTGGACGATGAGATGTACGCCTTGAGGGATCTCGTGGTAGTTGATCAAAGGCTGCTTCTGGAGAATGCATCTTTGAAGTTGAAACGGGACGACTTTGTCTTCCTTCCCATGCCAGATGTGGACAGAGCTTTCTTCAGTGATGTTTAGATCCGCTGGTTCGAAGTTCCATTGCCCGAAACAAGCCACAAAATCGTCTCTTAGCGTATCGAAAACATTTCTTTCGCGTAGCTTATCCTATAAGGTAGAGAGAGAGAGAGAGAGAGATATTAGAATCGTCACTATGAGATTGCAAGAAAACTAGGGATTGAGTGTGACCTTGGTAAGCATGGGAAAGCCGGTGGTACGCTTGAGAACCTCCACGTCATGGCTGTTGAAGTAGACTGGATAATAGAAATATATATAAGGAAAAGAAAGATAGACGCCAGAAATTGATGGCAGCTGTGTGTGAGTGTGTGTGATCAACAAAACCACTACCCAAACCATAAACCTCCCAACTTCCCCCACATAAAAAACAACAAAACCACTTTCTTCTTCTTCTTCTCCTCTTGTTCTTTGTTTCATTCTTCTTCCTTCAACAATCATACACACATAACAAGTCAACCCTAATAATAGTATTCAATGGATGGTTTTATTCCAATGGCGTTTAAAGCTATGATGAAAAAACGAACTCGGCGGCGTTACGAATGTCTCTCTACCTCCGGTGGCACTACAAAAGAGTCTTACGTTGACGAATACTTCTTCCCCTTAGACGATATATTAATCGGGAATTGTTTCCATACGATTGTTTAATATTAAATATATAAAAAATACTTAACATAAGTATATAATTTATATTTTACTACATATTTTCAATGATGCTTTACCTTTAATCTAAACTTTAATATTGTAATTATATGTATTTGGATCAATATTTACCTTTAATCTAAACGTATATGATATTATCGGTAGATATTGTTAATATCAGTTGTTAATATATATTTATTAATTAAATGTCCTAAATATCATGATAAATATATATATATATATATATATATATTAAATATATTTTCAAAATAATAGTATATATATCGGTAGAATGGTTTAATGTTTATTGAATATCTTAAATATCATGATAAATACATATAGATATATATATACACACATATATATAATTTTAAATAAAAATATTAATTAAACTAATGACTTATCCTAAAATTATGGAAAGATGACAACTAAGCACTTTTACTTCTCAAATACATATATATAATTTTAAATAAAAATATTAATTAAACTAATGACTTATCCTAAAATTATGGAAAGATGACAACTAAGCACTTTCACTTCTCAAATAATAGTATAGATTATAAAAAATATTTTGATCCAAAATTTATTTCCCATAAATAAAAAAATAAACATAAAAAAATAATACATTGATTATCAACATGATATTAATGTTTTATAATTTATAATCCTAATTTAAATTTGTATTTAAGTCAATAATTTAATTTTTTATAAAACTAAATATTAAACTGATGTTATAAATCATGGAATGGATTGCCATTAATTAGGTCCGGTCCAAGACCGGTCCAATACCTAGAAGATAGAGAGATGGTCGAATCCTAGAGAGAGGAGAGATACGGGGCCACAAAGGTTGGAAAATTCCTTTTCCTATCATTTATTATGTATTAGTAGTTTTCCTAATCCTAGTAAATTTAGGTTTTGGATACTTTCCATTTATCTTTCATCTTGTAATCTTTATATAAATGAACCTCATTGATCATTAATAATAACACATAAATATTTAGTCTCTAAACTCTCTAATTACAACACATTATCACACGATAGACTCCAAAACTCTGACGATAGATTCCAAAACTCTGAGACAAAACCTAACCCAAAATATGTTCACATAAACCCTAAATCAGGGGCAACTTCAAATAGATCTATCTATCAAACCCCGAAATCAGGCGCAACTTCAAATAGATCTATCTATCAAACCCCTAGGAACGAGCCGCATATCAAATTGATCAAGTATCGATCAAAACGTAACTTAAGAAAAACAATCTCATGGCTTGCCAAAGAGGAGAGGGAGAAGACGGTCGTCCGCAAGTAATAAAGTTCGATGTAAGTTTTTCTTTCCTTTTTTGTTGGAATCTCGTCTATGATTTGATTTGTTTGGTAAGAAATTGCAAACCTAAATTGATAATTTTATTCCTTAATTAGGGTTTTGATTTACCCACTGTTGGTCCAATCTCATCTTATCGGTTGAGACACTTTGAGCACGCGCGGTACTGGCACCCTGAAGATGAAGCGTTTGTTAAGGTTTATGCCCAGTTGGGACTTCATCGTTACAATTTTTTGGAGGTAATAATCCTGTTTTCAATTGTTTTACATCATTCTTTATCAATTCCTTTCTGATTCATTGAAATTATTTTGTTTCAGGGGACTAACTACGGGTTCTCTCTCTTACAAAGTTACAACAGGGGTATGACTTTCGGGGCTGCCCCGTACTACCTCACCCTGTTTGCAGACTGTCCAGATTCTGGTCGTACGCTTCCTTTCCATGCGCTTGTTAGTGAAAACCGCATTGGTTGTCTGGATATCTCGGTCCCCATAGCTAGACCCCGATGTTCAGAGGAGCAGCCTCGACTTTGCCGACCAACCTACACATGTAGTCCTCTGCCTCGCTGGCCCTCCTCAGAGATGTTTGCCCAGCGGCGTTTTTACAAGGTAAACACAATTGAATTAACACCTACTAAACACAATTTTGATTTCCCCTATTCATGTGTGTTTTCATTGACTTCTGTAGTTGAATGAACACGAGCTGCGAAACACTGATTGGGTTCGTTTGTATTTGGATCTTGCACACAGTACCTGCGATAGGGGTATGACTGAGGTAAGTTTTATTTTATTTTTTTTGCATTGTTGTTTGTTCTATTGATTATTGCCGATCATGAAATTTTCTATTGTCTTTTTTTTTTTTTTTGCAGAGCCAACTCTCTGATTTCTACATTGAGAAAGTGGCCATTCGAAGTCTCAGTGATGCGGATCCGCCGAGACTCGACTCCAAGAGCGTTGTCGTCTACATGGTATACAAAGACTTGGCCAAGGATCGGCTTGGTGAGCCGTGTTACCGCAAAGCCATCATTAGACGGGTCTACGATGAGTCTTCACGATCATTGACTTTCCAAGGTAAGCATTGGAGCTTTTCTGAGGAGAAGGAGAAGAAGAAGAAAAAAAAAGACAAGAAGAGATTTGCACTGCTCAAGAAACGTTTAGGTGTTTGCGGAGCCTGGCGTTTGGGGATCGATGTCTACAGGAAACGTGGCATCCGCTCTTCTTCGACCACTCGTTGATCAGTGATTTATCCGAGTACTATTACTATGTTATTTTGTGCTTTTTGTGTGTTAAGACATCTCTTTACATGATATCAATCGTTCTTCAGATCATGTGGTTACTCTTCAGACTAATTCAAGGGAATGTAAAAAAAAGTCTCTAAATTGGTAGGTAAACTTGTATTTATTTGGGGTTTAAGGTTTGTTTTTTGCATGGTAAACGATATATTATATTGAGGCAACACTTATAGTTAGGTTTTCACGGGTTTGGGGATTGTTTTGCAAGGTATATATATATATATCAATTGTTATTCAAATAATTGCGATGATAACATAAAATGTTTTCAACGACATCTTAAGCAATGGTTATATATACCCATTTTAAATAAATATATATTCATTATTTAAGGAAATGGATGAAAATCGTTTTATAAATAATTTCCTTAAAATTTTATTTTAAGCTAAAAGCAGTGGTAGTGGCAGTGCTGTAAATGTTTTTTTTTAAATAATGGGACCTCCAAAAATGTCTTCTAGACCGTACGATTATATAATATGACCGAAAGCTAGATCCTCCAGTCAATTATCATTATCAGAGACAATTCAGAATTACATATATTGCAAGTTGACCACAAACTCTTCACCATCGTTTCTTTAATTGACTAACAAACCCAACATTTTTACATGCCAAATATATTATTATTTGTCTGCAACAATATATTTCATTTTCAACCCGTTAGAACTCATAAAAACAGGTGTAAGTTTCCAAATTTCACACCAGTATAATTTTCAAAAAATAATTTATTTGAGAACAAAAATTAAACGAAATAAAAAAATATAAAATTTGGAAGAATGACCATTGTTGCAAAAAAAAAAAATATCAAATAAACACCACCAAATATACCATTCTGGTTTAATAACGAAAATGGTTCACAAAACCAAAACAACAACCTCAAACACATACAAATCTTGAGAAATCAAAGACCAAACAAAAGCACATCAGCATTTTAACACATTTATATAAACGAAAAAACGTCAACGACTCCGCGCTTGCGCGGAGACAATCCATCTAGTACCCATTAACTAGGCAGTAGGTGTGCCGTTGTTATCTTCTTTATAATTATACCAAAAGAATTAGTGAGTCTTTAAAAATGTTAATCAAATAAACTGTGATAGCTCATTTAGTTTTTTTTTTCTCAATGACATTGTTAATTTAATTGAAGGCTGAAAACTTGAGGCAGCAGACTGTTCATCAGCTGCGTCGGATTTTGACCGTTCGCCAAGCTGCACGTTGTTTTCTAGTCATCGGGGAGTATTATGGACGGCTCAGAGCTCTTAGCTCTCTTTGGTTGTCTCGACCACAAGAGTAAGTCACATTTATAGTAATTCATTTTATACATCTTATATTTTTTTTTTTTTTTTTTTTTTTTGTCATCAATTTTACAGACTCATATTGACTCTGTGAACCAAACTGGGAGATCTTGATCCATGTGAACTACAAAAGACGTTTCCTTCCTAGCACTGCGGGCTAAGCTATCCGCCTTCTTGTTCTGCGTTCTTGGTACATAGATAATCTCTACTCGGAAAAAACTCTCTTTCAGGCTGTTTATATCTTCCAAATAACTTGCAAATGCTGGCCATTCTTCTGGTTCTGAAACCATCTTCACCAATTGAGAACAATCCGTTGCAAACGTAACATGAAATTGTCGTAAGTTTTTCATACATTCCATTGCCCATAATAAAGCTTCCATCTCCGCATGAAGAGGAGTAAGAGAAGCCCGAACATTCCTTGCACCCATCAAACCCGCAAATCCTTCTAGAGTACTGTACCATCCTTGACCTGAAAAAATCTCATTCTCTTTCCAGGAACCATCCGTAAAACACCATCTTCCTGGAATTGCCGGAAGAATCATAGCCTCTACCTGTGGAATCCTCTTGTGGTCAGTCAGTATTTGTGCCTCAGCCCAGAGTTTTGATTCTGTTTCTGCCAGTTTAAGGGTATCCAACGGATCCACATCCAGATTACTAAAGACTTTATTATTTCTTCCTTTCCATATATACCATAGTATCCATGCAAACTGATGATCTTCCATCTGTGGAACAATTCTCCAAAAGAGATGATCCATGTTCACAAAGAGAGAACTTGTTGGAAACATAGCTGGACTTGTTGGAATCTTTGAAAGAGCCCATGTCTGAAGTGCAGGAGGACATTCGAAGAATACATGGTTGATCGATTCCTCCTCAGCTCCACATCTTGCACAAACGATATCTCCGGGTATCCCTCGCTTATGCAGATTCTTCTTGACTGCTATACACCCTGTCACCAATTGCCATAGAAAATGCTTAATCTTTGGTTGGCACCGTATTTTCCAACAATATGCCTTCAAAATATCCACTGTGGGTCCAAACACTAATGGTGATCTTTCCTTATCTGGGTATATCCTTTCAATTTGATATCCAGATTTAACCGTGTATTTTCCATTATTTGTGAAATACCATCCATCTTTGTCTGCCATTCGAGTTCTACTCAATGGTATACTTTCTATTAATTTCACATCCTGTGGGTCCACCAAAGCCCGAAGCGCCGGCGAATTCCATCTTCGCAAATGAGGATCAATAAGAGAATCCACTGTAAGGTCTGGGTAAAGATTGTGTTGATTTTTATTTGCTGGTCTCGGGCGAGTGGTTGGGATCCAAGGATCGCTCCATACGGATATAGAAGATCCTGTTCCCACCCTTTTGATTAGTCCTTTGCTTACCAGAGATCTAGCTGAAATAATACTCCGCCAACCATATGACGGAGAATATGAACGAATCGGCTCCAGGGGTGATGCATTCCTGTAATACCGACCTTTAAAAACGCGAGAAAATAAGGTATTTGGCTTCTCTATCAGCCTCCATAATT
This sequence comes from Brassica napus, assembly GCF_020379485.1. Lineage (NCBI taxonomy): Eukaryota > Viridiplantae > Streptophyta > Magnoliopsida > Brassicales > Brassicaceae > Brassica > Brassica napus. Next base: position 3,270,262 of record NC_063448.1, on the reverse strand, counting down.
GTTTACCAAGCATCGCTGTGTTGAAATCAGTGATATCTTTAAATCCTAAACCACCATCCTCCTTACTGACACATACTTTGTCCCATGATTTCCAATGCATTCCTCTTGTATTACCGCCATGGCTCCACCAAAATTGAGCTACTGCACTCGTCAGCTTTTTTGCAGTAGCCTTGGGTAAACGATAGCAAGACATCACATGATTTGGCAAAGCCGTAATCACTGATTTGATGATCACCTCTTTTCCTCCTTTCGTAAAGAACTTAAAAGTCCAGCCATTGACCCTATTATTTAGCCTATCCTGTACGAAGACAAAAACTTGTATCTTAGAACCTCCAAGACTTTCCGGCAATCCTAGATAAGTTCCCATTCCTCCCAGATTCTGTATGCCCAAAATATCTCTTAGCTCTTGTCGGACAGATTCTTCGATTTTGTGTCCAAATTGAATTGAAGACTTATCAAAGTTTATTAGTTGACCTGAAGCTTTCTCATATTCCTTTAAGATCCTTAGAATAGTGTGACACTCTTCCTTTTGAGCTTTACAAAAGAAGAGACTGTCGTCCGCAAAAAGCAAATGCGATATTGAAGGGCATGCTCTGGCCACCTTTATTCCTGTTAATTGTTTCTCCCTCTCCGCCTTCTTAATATTCGCTATCAAAGCCTCGGTACACAGAATAAATAAGTAGGGAGATAAAGGATCTCCTTGACGTAAGCCCCTCTGTGGTATAATGAGTCCTCGAGGTTGGCCATTTAAAAGAACCCTATATTGAACCGATGATATACATTCCACCATTAGTTTAATCCAATGACCATGGAACCCCATTTTCTGTAATAACGCCTTAATAAATTCCCATTCTACCCGGTCGTATGCCTTACTCATATCCGTTTTGACAGCCATATATTTTCCTTTACACGCCGCATTAGTCCTTAATCCATGAAACATTTCCTGTGCTATAAGAATATTATCAGAAATCAAGCGTCCTGCCACAAATGCCGATTGCGTTTCTGAGACCAGGGAAGGTAGCAATAACTTCAAACGTTGACACAAAACCTTCGAAATAATTTTATACCCTACATTACATAAGCTGATAGGTCGCAGCTCCGTCATCCTTGTAGGTCTCTCTGTCTTTGGAATCATACAAATATTAGTAATATTTAACCTTGCATCCATTTCTCCAGACACCAAAAAATCATTCACCATCTCCACCAAATCTCCCTTAATAATATGCCATGAATGTTGAAAAAAGAGAGCTGTCATGCCATCCGGCCCTGGTGCCTTCTCTGGATGCATCATGAATAAAGCATCTCTGACTTCATCCTCTGTCGCTATCCGCAGTAATTGTTGATTCATCAGTGGAGTTATGCCCGGTGTTACCTCTGAGAGGAACTCGTCAAACTCCGATGGAGAAGTTGTAGTAAATAATTCCTCAAAATATGCAACCGCCACTCTCTCTATTCCATTGTCCTCTGTAATCCATTTTCCTTCAACATCATGTAGCCCTACTATCCTATTACGGACCCTTCGTTGCTTAGTTAAAGCGTGATAGAATTTTGTATTGAGATCTCCAGATGAATACCACATATTTCTGCTTTTCTGATGCCAATACTCCTCCTCGTCCTTGTATGCCTCTTGCAACTTCCTAGATACCTCCATAATATCCTCCTGAGATCTAGTATCATCTGATTGTACCTCTTCAAGTGCTTTCTGCAAGTCTGATATTTTTTCCTTCCCATAAGGTGGATTATTTTTCCTCCATTTAGCTATCTCACGGCGGCAATTACTAATTTGTTCCACTATACCAGTCCTTGTTCCTTCATTATTATCGGACCATCCCATTGTAATTGATTCCATAAGACCTTCTTGTCCAATCCATCTCTTATCAAATCTAAACTGTCCTTTTCTCCTAGAAACTTTATCTTCTAAATAAGCCACCACTGGGCGATGATCCGATGCCACCATCCCTAAATATTCTGTATAAGAACGGGGAAATAGTGTGTGCCACTCCTCATTCGCTAATGCACGATCTAAACGACATCTAACCATTACTGCCCCTTTGCCCTTGCCCCTCCTTCCTTGCCATGACAACTTATTTCCTTTAGCAGGGAACTATAAAATAATCATTAACTTTTGGCTATAATTAATTTTGAATAGGAACCTGATGAGTGACGAAACATCTTGTCAAACAACGACGGATTTGCAGATGGTTCAGTCATCACGGAACCACTTCTCCAATTTCTGAATCGAAATGGAATCTTTATGACTAAATGGGCCAAGTTCCTTTGTCTTAATTTCACTCTTCTGCCACTCTGTTTCCTTTATGTTGTACTATATATGTTAGGATCTTCCTTCACCTCTTTTTCTTTTTTTTATAAAAGAGCTGATTACACGGTAGAACACTTTTTGTCTTTCATTTACAATGAGAGACACTTCTCACATTTGACACACTTTCTGGTGGGACCTAGGCGTTTTTTTGACAAATTTACCCTTAACGAGAAGGAAGAGATGTTTGTGGATATGGATGGATAAATGAATGTTTGTGGATATGGATGGATACATGTTTGTGGACAGAGCAAGTTGTGGATGAACAATTTTAACGTACATAATCTGGGATTTCTTAAATTTGTGGATAGGTAATTCAAGAGAAACAAGACGAGTTGAGCAAATTTATCATCATCAAAAAATTCAATTTGAGGCTATTATTGTGTCAAACAAAACAAGTTTGAGAAAAACTATAATCAAACTTATATGTGGTCACAAGAAATCGAAGAAAGAAACAATTGTTTTTGAACACAATTAGAAATACGACTCTCTTCTTCAAGCAATATATGAAACAATCAAACCTGAGCTTACTCAATCTCCACCATATTAAAATAAAATACATTAATCAACTAAGCATCTCTGCAAAAGATGTACTAGTAGTAAGCCATAAAGATCATCTCTTTCATCTTCATTAAGTTGTTAATCAAGTGAACATATCTTCAAGGTATTGTGGACAGGATGTATAAGATGTGTTGTGGACAAAGTTATGTAAAAAAGGTGTGAACATGGTTTAGGAAAAAAAGAAAACTCGAAACTATCTTATTAATGACCGTACGTGGTCAACTAGACGCCATGTTCGTCTAGACTCCAAGACAACTACGAGCGGGAGTAATAAAGGAAGGAAGAAGGCGGTTGATCTGTTGAGGCTCGTTTCAAACGATTCACGACGTTTCGATCGTCTGATCAGTGATAATGATAATAATCCGAGTAGTATCTGATCATCTGCTTATCATTTTGTACAACTTTTGCTAATCCATTTACTTCATTCAAAACACACAGTTTATATACATTAATGTTAATGTCATTGTCACAGTTTTGAATCAAGAATCAAGAACTGGTTTGTACATTTTGTGTTCTTCACCGAGCAATAGAGAGCGTAGAATCGCGTCGCAAGTGCCGTCGTAGTGGACGATGAGATGTCCGCCTTGAGGGATCTCGTGGTAGTTGATCAAAGGCTGCTTCTGGAGAATGCATCTTTGAAGCTGAAACGGGACTACTTTGTCTTCCTTCCCATGCCAGATGTGGACAGAGCTTTCTTCAGTGATGTTTAGATCTGCTGGTTCGAAGTCCCATTGCCCGAAACAAGCCACGAAATCGTCTCTTAGCGTATCGAAAACATTTCTTTCGCGTAGCTTATCCTATAAGGTAGAGAGAGAGAGAGATATTAGAATCGTCACTATGAGATTGCAAGAAAACTAGGGATTGAGTGTGACCTTGGTAAGCATGGGAAAGCCGGTGGTACGCTTGAGAACCTCCACGTCATGGCTGTTGAAGTAGACCGGATTGCTCTCAAGAACCGAACTGTTTGATGGTATGACCTTTTGTACAACCCACCAATGTAACAGGCCAGGTGCGAATCTCGATATCCTTAAACACCATCTGATAATACCTCTCCGGTAGTCTTTCTTTATAAGCTTCTTAGGAAGCGATGGCCAGCGATAGTTCACAACTGGAGCAACAAAAGCCACACCGGATAGCCTGCAAAAGAAGATAGGATACTCTCACTAGTTTACTTAAAGTATTGAGAACTTATTTGGTTTAAGGAGTGATTGATTATTGCCTTTGAGGTATGTGTTTTAGACAACCCCAAGTTGGGTAAGATCCCATGGAGATTCCAATGAGGTAAAACTTAGGTCCTATCTCCAAATGATCTGCAAGTTCTGCTATGTCATCAACTTCACTTTTAAGGGAACGTTTAGTGTTTGCATCCGAGTCTCCATATCCAGAACGGTCATAGAATAGAAGATACACTCCAAGCTCTTGTATAAGCTCCTGAAAAACCAAGTCCAGGTCAGATTTTTTCTCCCCAAAGAAATGAACATAACAGAGAGTATGTTCTACTTTTGAGGCAGAGAAGTTCATGTCTTTAGAGCTTCCAAAGCCATGAACAAGAATAATCTTGTACTTAGCTTCCTCCTTTGGAACTCCACTTTCTCTATAAGCTAAGAGTCTCCCATCACTAAGCTTAACTCTATTTGAATTTTCGCAAGTATCCCCCATCAAACACTTATTAGTCACTATACATGAAGATAAATGATTTTTAGTTGTAGCAAGTTCATTAATTTGGGTGTGAAAAATTGCAAAACCAATAACATCATCGCAAGTTTTAGAACAGAAGAAGACATACCAGAAGAGAAGATAATTTGCCTTGAATCTGGGAGGAACACAGAACTGATTGAATGGTCAAAGAAATGATCTATTTTATCTTTATGTGCACAAGATAATGATGATGATTGATAAAGAAGACGGCTACTTGTAGAAAAAGCAAGTAGAGCCCCTCCTTGGTGTATAGAATTTGAATAGGAATAAAGAATTTTAGAAGACCAAACCAAATATTCCTCTTCTGATTCCTTTGCCTAACCAAAAAAAAAAAAATTCTCCAGAGTTTATCCTTTTCGCTGCCTTTGTTAAACTTCAGACGCCACTGTCAATTCACCAATCTCAGTTTTGCTTCTCCCACAAGTTAACGTTTTTGCATATGAAAATTTAGAAACTTCCCACAATAATTCCTTGAAAATATAAATTTCTCCAACATCTAAGTCTTTTCTGGAATTATGGAATATTCCTTATCTCAAAGGGTTTTATACTTCTATCTACACATAAAAATCTAGCCTCCAAGTATTGGATGCCATGTCACATAACCGGTATTTGGTATAAGAACATAATGGGCTTTTAAATTGTCAAAATGGGCTTTTTATTGTCAAAATATGGGCTTTTATGGGCAAGTATCCAGCCTCCCTGAATCTGAGTTACTTGAAGAAAAAACAAGTGTTGCTCAACAAAAAAAATAAAAATAAAAAAAAAGAAAAAACAAGTATCCAGCCTCCCTGAATTTGAGTGGATAAACCAAGTGAGAAGAACAAACAAAACAATCCTCTTCTGAATCCTTTGGCTAAACCATCCTTCATGTTTTTAATATGCTGGCTGTCTTTACATCTTAATTAAGTTCATGCCACTGCTAACTTACCAATCTTGGGATTTAGAATTCAATTTTGGCGCCGTTTCGTTGATTGGGCATGATAATCATTAACCTGAGATGACCCTCTTGGCATAGCTTGACAAGATTCCTATGCTGTGTGAGGATGGCATTACTGTTGCCTAATAAAACATGAGCAATCACGTAACTCTCTCCTTTCTCATTTGCAAATTGCCACTCCTTCACCGTCAAGTTGAAAGAATCTTTAGCTGCTGATACCGTTGCTTTCACCTCTATGTACTCTTTCTTCCCACCTCTGTTTTTGATTACTAGGTCGTAAGGTAACCCGGTCTCGCTTTGCTCGTTTATCCAACTAACCACAGCGTCCTTGCCGTATTTTGCAGCATAGTACCTGAAAGCGATCTCTTCACCTTTTTTACCAGTGTATTGCAAAAGTGTAGCCCGATCTGTGCCGGTGTGAAACTGATCTCTCGTGCTCAAGTCAGTTGAGATGGAGTTGTTCCATTCATGAGCAAGACTCCCTGAGGTTGAGCTACTACTCATCATGGTATGCAATGGGATTGGTAGCTTCGTAGCTCGTGAACGTGTGCCTGCACTATTATCGTATCCAGCTACCAAGTTTCTATTTGTGATCTCCATTGGTTTCTGTTCCTCAAGAGCCTCTGTTACAAGCTCCCTCTGATTAAAAGAAGAAAAAACAAAGTTACTATTCAATTACGATAACTTTTCCTTCAGCAAAAGGAAACGAAGAAAGACAGTGCAGCAGCAGACTTATGGAACACTGAACTGGATGCTTTTGCCACAGGACATGGAACCAGATGAGTTTTTTTTTTCAGATGCTACAAACTTCATGTCAAATTCAGGTGTAAACAGAAACAGCAAGGCATAATTTCATAAATGCAACCAGGTTTCAGTCTCAGACATTCCCCTACGGATTTATCACAAGGGCCGAATCGGCGACCTGAGAACTTGGAAGGTTTTCATTAATTATTACTTCAAGAAGATATTGAGAGGAAGTAGGGGCTGGGCGAGAAAAGGGGCGCAACATTTATCCTTTTTTTCAGCCTGCCACAGTGACATCGTCATGTGCACATGCATAATCAAAGAGCAAAGCTGAACTAGGCAAGCTTTTAAATTTGTGTTACTCAACACTAAGACTTTCCAACTGGGTGCTAAGTCTCAGCGTAAGAGTAGGGACATTTGAACTACACAGAAAGGAAAAAAAGAAGGTGCACAAGAAGAAGCAGAAAAGAAAAAAAACTAAGAGTAACAGCCTAAAACTAAGTAGTTGTAGACATATGAGTGGAAATGGTCTAGCTTTGAAAAGGAGGCATCACAGAAAATACTCAAACTAGTGAGGCTGCGTTCCACAGTAAAAGTTAAATATCTCTTCAACTTGGCATAAAATAACAAAGGGACAGAAATATATACTCAAAGGTGAAACTACCCCGCTTCCTTCACTTTTGAGAAAATATACTCACTTCCGACGGACATAAGACTCATAAACGACATCATTTGGGACCTTAAAGCTATTTCACAGAAAAAAAAACAAGTCTTTCCAAAACAAGGAGTAGATAGGCTTCCCTGAGAACGGCAACTTCAGACATAGAAATATGAGGCATTAACAGACACTGCTAACAAAACTCTTCAGTTGACTTAATAAAAACACGGTAACAAAGAAAAATGCATCTCAGGAAATCACACAAAAGGAAAAATGCAGAAACGTTAAAACTAAATTTATATGACCACTGACTCACAGCGACATGTAGTAATCCAACAAATGGAAATGATGACATAGCTTTGGCTCTTTTACTCTTAGTCTTAGGTTGTGCTTCGGAGCCTCTCAAGTTGTAAAAAGACAATATCTTCTCGACAAACTACAAAAATAGAAGAGAGCATTAGAGAATAAACAAATATACAGCTTCACTACTGCTCCACGCTTAAGATAATTCACTATCAGATTCAAGCAAAAAAATTTATCTTATACATGATTCAAATAATAGTCAAATAATAGTCCAGTCTCAATATACTCAACATGGACTTACCATTGACATGCTTAGCTCTTTACATGCGTCCTTCCAAGTCGAAATGAACAATCTCAAAGCTCCTTCAGAGAGTGTGAAATCAGCCTCATTGAAACTGAAAACCTGCTTAGTATCAGAATCAACCGCCAGTTTAGCTATCTCATGCTCACGTTTCACATGTCCCCTACGTAATTTAGAGGGGCTTCTTCTAAGCGGTTTGGACAAATCAGATTTTTCATGACTACGAGTTTCTGCCTTCCTTTTCTTAGTTTCTGCTTTCCTTTTCTTTTTAGACCTCCCAAGTTTCTTCACCTCTTCTGCAACAGATGGATATGGACAACTACTTACATGGTCAGAGCTATTAACAACATATTTAACCTCATAATCATCACTATCATCGTCATCTGAGCTTGATGAATTAAACGTTGTATGCTTGCCACAAGAATCCTTCTGATGCAAAACAGCCAAGTCATCTTGCTCAGAGACTGTAACGGATTTAACTTGTCGTTGTTTCTTTGATGAGGGGATGTGATGCTTCTGATGCAGCCCAGTCAGCAAGGTCTCCAATGTTTCGCCCTCTTGTCTCTTTGCATCTTGAATGAAAGCTACATACATCCTATAAAACAGTCAGCTACAATCAGGTAAAGCAGCTTAAACTATAAATTATACAATCAATTTATACAACAGAATCTTGAGAACACAATATCATACCGCAAGCTCTGAATACGCACACCAAGCTTCTCCTTGCCTATAACAGACTTCTTCTCAGCAACATAATCAAGGAAGTCATCGAGCTTAACATCGTCCATACCGTAAGTGCTCAGATAGCTATCAAGAAACGATATTATCTCCTCGCTAGTGATCTGAACTGAACCAGTAGAACCGGAGATAGACGGGAAATAGAGCAACACAAGTGGATGCCTTAGCAAAGGTCCCAACTTTAAATCATCAAAACAATCAACAAACTCGTTTCGGCATATTGCAACTTCCAAATCATGCAAAGTCACGATCCCTCTAGCGCCAACGAAGCAGTGGATAAACGCATATATCTACAAGCAACATCACAATACTAAAGATTCTCAAACGGTTAAAAAAGTAAAAAAAAAAAACAAAAGGAATTAACTTTTTACCTTGCCTTCAAGGGTCATGAGCTGGCGAAGCGAAGGAACGTCTTGCATCTGCATCCCCAAGGATAGCTGAGAATCAGGCTGCTGTTGTAGTTGTGCTAGAACGGTTTGCGACACTCTGATCGAAGAAACGTTCTCTCCGGCAGCGACGAGCGATCTACGCGTCTCCTTGACGGCGTTATCGATTCGTATGGCTTCTACATTGCCACTTGATCCGTGGACTCGAGACCAACCACTATCACCGCTCTGCGGAAACTGGTGAGGACGGAAGGTTGGGATTTGTTGTGGATGAGCGAAGTTGAGATTCTGCTGGGTTTGGAGATTGTATCTGATCGGCTGTTGGATATTGAAATTGGAGTAGACACGAGTGGGTTGAGGATGGTACCCGCCGCTTCCACCGTTCGCGGTGGCGCGTAGGGGCCACGAGCCGTCGCGATTCCCTTGCATTGATCGTCGGCGCGCGAAAGCGAGTCTTCAAAAAAGTATGTTTATTGGAGTGAAAGAGAAGGAGGATTAGGGTTTAAGGTCAAACGTCCGGAGTCTCTAGCTGATTCGGAGGGTTTGAGGTCAAAACGTTCGGATTAAATTCTGGTTCCGGTTTATAACCATCATGGATCAATAAACTTTTCAAGTAATTCCCATTTAATATTTTAGAACTATAGTTTTCCTTAATAAAACAACCTTTATCACAAAATTAGCCCTCAAAAAAAAAAAATGACCAAAATAGCTTCTTTTTATTTTGAATATTTGTTTTTTTATTTTTTTAAATTTGAAATTTTATCCCAAAAACTTCACTCATTAACTCTAAACCCTATATCTAAATTAGTTAGTCATAGGGTGATAAAACTTATTTTGGTCATTTTCATCATTGAAATCTATTTTTATGACAAAAACTTAAAAACACTGTCCTAGAGAATTTCTCTTTTTACTATCTCCTAGACTATATTTGCGAAGTGTTTTTGCCACATGTCTTTTCTACGGTCAATTTCACAAAACAAATATGACATGACTAATGAAATTGATAACATGTCGTATAGCTTAATATGACCTGGACAATTGCATTTAATGTTAATTTATATTTTTAGTAAACTTTTTAAAATATGGTAATAACTCATATATTACATTTAATGTCAATTTATATTTTTGGAAATTTTTTTTAGAATATGAGAATAACTCATAAATCATCATTAAAATAAATATATTCAAATATGGCATTATAAATTTTGAAATATAATTTAATTATATATTTTTAAATTCTAAAATTTTATAACTAAAATTTTCAAAAATGTATACATTTTTTTTAGAAAATTATAAAAATTTAATCGTAAAATCATTATTTTCTTGTATATCTATAAATTTTATAAATATTGTTTAATTTTAATTTTTGGTAATTATGCAACTTTTAAAAATTTATTTAATATATTTAATTAAAATAAATAGATATAAAAATCTATCTAAGATTATAATTTCAAATATATACATGCATATTCTTAAATTTAATTTTTATTTTTAATTAAATCAAATTTATATTAAAATATTGATACGAAAAAGAAAATTTACAATATTAATAAAAATTTATTTTAAAATATAATTTATATTTATTTGTTAAAAAATATTTTAAATTTTTTTACAGACACCTAGTTTAGAAAAATATAAGAATACAAAATACTACAGCAAGTTTGCACCGTCCTGTGTTGGATGATTGACTAGCGGTTCAAGTACGCTTCAGAAAATGATAAAACCATAGACTAGTATGTCGCATATAATTAAACCATAGATTTTCCGTGAATGATTACAAATTTATAACACACATACATTGAATAAGCTTGTAGTTTCGCTTCATATTGTACTTCTGTTTATTTAATTACATGTATAGATTAGATCTTTAAGTATTTTATTCCTTCAGGTATTGACTAAACTGCCGTTACCTTCAACATTTTCTGCGGTGAAGATCTTCTTTTTCAATGTATTTTATACTAAAATTTTGTGCTTATAGGTCAAACTCCACTACCTCATTCTCTTCCAAAGTAATCTTTCCAACTACTAATCCTTTCATCATTATTTAAACCTTGAATCTATAAATATATCATTTAAATTATATTTTGGAAGCAAGTATGTATCACTGCATTGATTAATTAGTGGTGGTGCAAACCAAAGCCTTTCAGTAATCACTCAAAATTTCCAAGTTAATTTCTACTTAACACCAACGACACTGAACAATTAGATGTTTTAATTAGTGTAAGTCTATGTAAATACAAAATACTATGTGTACATCATTTAATTATTTTGTTTTAGTCTTTGTCAGTATATATAATGAATTGGACGTCACAGCATTAATTAAAACTTTAAGGTTCTCATAATTTTTAGACAAGTACTCTGAATGAACCAAGTTCCAACCGTATGTTTCCCGCTATGTTAATTCATCTACTATTACATGGAGCTGAGTCCTAGGAAACTCTTGGAATAGTATTAATACATCATCATCAAAGTTCGTGTAATATCTGCTACTTGAATCATCAAACGTCAATAAAAAAGAACGCGTGAGTTTATAGTAATTCGCTTTTATCATTGATCCCTTAAAACACGGCTAAAATGATGTTGAAATTGTTGTTTTGATGTAATGATGAATTTCGTTTTGCCGGTATATATGCACTTAAAAGATAATCATGACTATAAAATGATGAAATGATATCGTATTTGTTGGGTATAAAATGTTACCTAGTAATACTAATGTGAAATGAAAAGAGTGTAAAGAAGAAAATAAATTGTCTCAATGAAAGAGTCCTTAGGATTCTCTTTCATTGAAAAGCCTTGTGCTGGTGCATCTCCTTTTCACTATATGAAGTATAAGACCCACCACACTATTATTAAGAGAATTACACTCTTTTTTCTCCTTTGTGTAAACGCGTACGTTGACACGTGCGAACATTATCATATCTAACTATACGTATTGGGGGTAGGAAGAAAAACACAAAACTAAGGGACCTATTTTGACGAACCTACACACACATCAGGAAGTTTGATGATTATATAACCTTTTCCTACTAATCCTACACATCTTCTTGAGAGGGAGAGGGAGAGAGAGAGAAAGAAAAAAGAGGGGGGAGAGAGAGATGAGTTTGAGGAATCTTCATGAGATGGGTTTAAGTTTTGAATCTCCAAGCTTCATTGAATGGCTTAAAGCTCCATCGTCGTCTTCTTCTTCTTTGTTATTCCGTATCAAGACCAAAGATGTTGTTATATCAAGATCAAACCACCAGAGTATGTTGGAAAGATCTCTATTCTCATACCAAACACAAGAACCACTCAACACGTCTATCCAATGCTTGCCTCTTTTAAACAAGCTCATGGAAAATGAAAGTCAAGCTTTGGACGATATCAAAGAAGAGAAGGATGATGATGATGTGGTGACTCTCCAGATCGGATTGCCTAACTATCACCGTGGTAGCTCGGTGGAGGATGATTCTGATACAACATCCGATCATCACCAGAAGAGCCCCATCAAGAGAGAGATGATAGATGATGGAGTGGTGATGATGAAGAAGAGAAGGAAGATGATCATTGATGAGGAGATGAATGATTTGGATATGGAAGTCTGTGGGAAGAGGTTTTGGATACCAAGTCCCGCTCAGATTCATGTCGGTCCAATGCAATTCGCTTGCACTATTTGCAGCAAAACCTTCAATAGGTACAATAACATGCAGGTACGTCTTTTCTCTTATCATCTTTATCCTAGTTGCTTTGGTACACATCCACTAATTCACCAAATCTTGCATTTTATGTCAAAACATTATCACTTTGTGTCATATTAACAAAGTAAGAAACATTGTCCCTATGTCAACTTTACCTTTGCATTTGTCCATTGAAATATTTCATAAGGTATTACATTTACGGCTATATCTTCTGAAAAGAAATATTTCTTAATATACCTTTAATTTTAAACAACTTTTCCCCCTTCACAAATACAACAAATTTCATGATTTTTGTTTTGAACAAAAGAAAACAGATATAGGAGTATTGAAACTAACATCATTACATACAGAGTATGAAAGGACTTTAATTTAGTTGTAAATTAAAGAATATGAACTTTAATGACTTAATTTTACGGTAATTAATCTCGGTTGGTAAATCATCGTAGTAGTAGATATATAACCCCCAATCACCTAAAAGAAGATAGTTTGGGTGTATAACTTCTGGATTAGTTGAGAAATCTTCATAAATCTTTTGACTTTTTTTTCATTTTGCGTTGCCGTTTTGGTTGAAAAGCCAAAAAGCAAAAATAATCAGAGTGGGATTTGGTAAAGTATAATTCAGAAAGAAACAAAAAAGGAAAAAAAAAACAATGATCACACTACTTTTACTGAATCTATGCAATCGATTACTTCACCTAATGATAATATGAGTAAAAGGCTTCTAATTAAGTATCATTCATTTCATATGTATTTTACTTAGGATTCTTTACTTTACCATTCAATATATACTTATTTTCCTCTCAACTTTAATTTTACAAACATTACACCAATCCCTACTTTTAAGCAGGAAACACGTACTTTTTCTACATCAATGGTTTCTTTAACTGAACTTGTGAGTGACAGGTATTATACTCCCTCCGTTTTATATTGTAAGTAGTTTTAGGAAAATGTTTTTGTTTCAAAATGTAAGTAATTTTCGTATTTCTAGGTAACTTTTACATTTATTGAATACATTGTGACCAATCAAATTAAATAGACCTATTTTGTATTGGTTAAATTATATCTAACATATTTATTATAAAATATTTTTTAAAAACATAATAATTTTCTTAATTTTCGTGCTGTTAGCCAAAACTACTTATATTATGAAACGGAGGGAGTATATATTAGGAGGTGTACTTCTAACTTGGACAAACATTGGAGTCCCATTTATAACATAATGGACATGAATATTCATAAACTCAATCATCTCACATATATATAAAACATAACTGTAAAAATAAGTTATCCACATCAATGCAATGATATATATATTACGTTCTAATGTATTAATGTACCCAACACAGATGCATATGTGGGGACATGGATCAGAGTTCAGAAAAGGAGCAGACTCACTGAAAGGCACAACCCAACCCGCAGCTATCCTGCGTCTACCATGTTACTGCTGCGCGGAAGGATGCAAGAACAACATCAACCATCCACGTGCCAAGCCCTTGAAGGACTTCCGTACGCTTCAGACACATTACAAACGTAAGCATGGCTCCAAGCCTTTCTCTTGCGGAAAATGCGGCAAAGCGTTGGCCGTTAAAGGTGACTGGAGGACTCATGAGAAAAACTGTGGGAAGCTTTGGTATTGTACGTGTGGATCAGATTTTAAGCACAAGAGGTCTCTTAAAGACCACATCAAGTCTTTTGGTAATGGACACTCTCCTCACCCTTCTCTTTCGTTTGGTGGGTTTGAGGAGGATACGGAGTGTGTCACCACAGAGTGATCAGAGCGACGTTAGGTAGACTCGTGGGGGGGCTGTGGGATCCATCGGTCCATATAGGTAAGATCTGAATTTTCAAATGTTGCTTCTAACCACAAAAAGTATCGAGTCTAACAACGAATTTCTATCTTGCAAAGGGAGAAATTCTTTGTTAGACTTAGACTCAATTACATCAAAATATAACAACTTAGCAAAGAAACCGAAGCAACATTTTAAAATTTAGATCTTCTTATTGGGATATATTTACGGTGAGTCTACATAGAACCCCACACTGTCTACCTAACACTTGTAAAATCTGAGGTCTTGAGCGTTTTAAGTATTTGGTGTGTTTTAGTTCTATTACCATGCATGTTAGGGTGTTTTGCGACTAAAATTTAAACCTTAAGAAGAGGTTAATTTAAATAATGCTCACTAACAAAAACTTCTCTTTCTCCGAGGGATGTATTTGTCGGGGAGCATTTGGTTGCTTGCGTAAAACCCCTGCTTATCTAAGTGATTAGTAATAAGCTTGTACTTTGTTTCAGTCTTAATTAGGATTTCCTCTTTTTTTTTTTTATCAAGGGTGGTTATCTTGTGAAGCACGTGAATTTTCTGTTTCTCTCATTCATGCATTTGTATTTAGAAGAGAAAATTGTTGTGCTTCACTTCATTATTGTACGATAATCCTCCTTTGAGACTTTCTAAATATTGTAATCTCTCTTTTCATTACATAGACGTGCTTTCAAATCTTATTCTAATCGAACGTTATAAAATGTAAGAGAACACATCATCAGCCTTCGGCTTTAGATTGACATCATGTAAGAATATCGTCTAAATTTACCATACATTTTCATCAAATATGTGTGACATGACACATGACAAATCGAAATTGTATAAAACACTCTCACCCTTTGCTCGCAACTGCCTGATCTAAAGCAAAATCTTTGGTACTTACACAAAATGACAGAGCAGAGCAGAAGCTTCTTCGCTTGAAGAAACAAACTTTTCTGACAAAACTTCTTTTCTGACAATATACTCAATGGTAAACTTTTACCGAAGGGATCTTGAACGCTTTCGGCAAGAACGGAACCGCCCTGGGATTGTTCTCCAGGTCGTGATACAATCTGTACTCCGCTTCATAGTCATGAAGCTTCAGCTCTGCTTTCTGATTCGTATGGTAATGATGCTTGGTCAAATTCAACTTCCCAAACCCGAAAAGGCTAACTCTCTCACAAACCCCCACCGCAAGCATCACCGCCTGCATACCAGACGAGTAATGAAACAACGACCCTTCGTGACCTTTACTCCAATCTCCAAACCCTTCGGCTCTCTTCTCTTCCAAGAACTTCTTGACGGAGTAATACTTCACGATCCTAGCGCACAGGACGTCGAATCTCGGGTCCGTGATGACCAGAGGAGCTTTGTGAGAGGGCTTGCAAACGGTGTAGTCCAACACATGAATCGGCTGGCAAATGTACATTACTATAGGTACCGAATCTCCATAAGGATGGCAATGGCAACGCTCTCTCCTCGCGCATTGGTGGAGAATGTTACTGTTTATGAACGATACGCTCGTTTTCGATCCCACCTTTTTCTCGAAACTCTGCGTTTTAGCGTTGTTGAGACGAATCACTATCTCGTGTTTATCGATGACGTCACCGTATTGGCTAGTCAGCAACGTGCCGCTGTTACCAACAACCGCACAAGACGAGTATCTAGAAACGGAAACGGCGCCGTTTTGGCGAGAATCGATCGGATTCTTGATAAGTCTAATCAAATCTAGTATGATGCGAGGCTCGTAAGCCTTTCTGGTGCGAGTCCAGAGCCTTAGGTTCCTCTTGAACTCTGACCAGTAACGAGAGACCTGAAGGGAGGAGCGAAGATTCGTTACCGGAAACTTGGACGGAACGTATCTTCTGCTCCTCCTTTTTCCTCCGATCGGCGTCGCCATGGAGCTGAAGTAGCGGCGGTGGCTTCTCCGCGTGTTGTCGTAATCGGAGATCAGATCCACCTCCTGGTTGAACTTCGGCTCGCCGGGATCGACGGCGGCGAACTCGAGCAGCGTCTCGTTGAACGCGACCTCCTCCGCCGTCATGAATCCGGAGGTGCTGCCGAGCTCGGCTATCGCCGAGCTGAAGGAGAAGCTTCTCCGCCGAATCGCGACTCTGCAGATGAGCGTCGCGGCGAGGAAGCAGAAGAGGACGGCGCTGAAGAGAGGTCGGACGGATCGTTTCATCTGGATCTCTAGATGTTAAATCGAATCTGTAATCGTGACTAGTGAGCTTGACGAGGAGTCCATTGTGAAGAGTCTGGAGGTGAAGTCAACGAGAGGGAGACGACATTGTTGCTTTTTTAATGAAGTAAGGGGAAGGTGTGAGTGTGACAGAGATTTGGCAACCCCTAAAATGGAGATCTGGAGAAGGAGGCTATTAGATCCGTCGACGATTCTAGTAAACATTAAATAAATCTTTTCTTTTTCTGGTAGATGACGTAGCACCCCCCCCCCATGTTGTGTTCCCCCTTTACGCTTTGTAGCTAGAGTGGAGAGATAAAGAGTGTGTGTGTGGGTGGGTTGGTTGTTAATTCTTTTCATTAATAAACTTCTTTTATTGTGTACTTCCAGATTACTTGTCGCTGGAATTGTAGGATAAAATTTTGGCTTCAAACTAAACTAAGTATCATTTTATAATTTTAATTCAAAGATTTTATATTTTAATATATTTTTTAATTGGTTAGAACGTGGTTAGGTGTATTGGTAATGATGTTTTTATCTAGTAAATATACAAAATTAAATGTTTTCTTAATCTACGTGCCGAAATCTAAAATAACAAGTAATCTGAAACAGAGTAGTTTTTTTTTATAGAAATAAACTGAAAACAAAAGTTCAAATCATAGAAGCAACTTTAGGTAGATATTTTGATTAATGTCTCATTACTATTTTCAAACACAAATTTAGGATTTAATTTTTGATAAAAAAAATTAGGGCAATTTTCTCAAATAACTATTTTTAAATTTTTGTCACAAAAATAGTCATTAATAAATAAAATGACCAAAATAGCCCCTTTTTATTTTGAATTTTTTAATATTTATGTTTTGTTTTTTTTTTTAATTTGAAATCATGTCCTCAAATCTCATTCCTTAACTCTAAAGTCTAAACCTAAAGTCTAGATTAGTTAATTTTAGGATAAAAATACATTTTTACCTTTAATAAAACTTATTTTGGTTATTTTCTTCATTGAGATATATTTTATGACAAAAACTTAAAAAAGCTATCCTAAGGAATCTCTCAAAAAATTATTAACAATGATATTTATAATTTTTTCCAACTAATCTTAATTAAGAAGCATCTGTTATAACATAAAGATATAGGAACTGATATACTCCATCCACTTCAAAATGTTACATATTCTAGAAAAAAATTGTGTTTCAAAAAAATCTATTTTTTTTCTTTTTCAATGCATATTTTATTAACTAATTGCAAGCTTAAAAAAAACTTAATTGTACTTATTAGATTTTTATTGGCTTAAAATTATGAGAAAAAGATAATCACAAATAATTATGCAAATTTAATGTGTTTTATTAAAATTTGTGAAAAATCTAAAATATGTAACATTTTGAAACGGATGGAGTATATATATTTATATTCGTAGAAAATTATATCGAAAATCTTGATTTGGTAAAAATAAAATCATCAGATAATTTTTTTTATAAAATAACTCAAAATAATTTTAAAATAGTCATAAAACTATCGGCTAGATATAATAATTTTCTCAACTTGTTATAAAATACTATTTTATAAAACAAATCTGGTTTAGAAAAAAAAAACAAATAAGGAAAGGACCGGGTTTGATTTGATCTTCATGTAGTCTCCAACAGGGCTTTTTTGTTTGTGGGCTTTTGGCCAATGCGTGCTTATAAAAACGGCGGGTATTGCTCTTGTCATTCATCAAAACAGCTGGTAAACATCCTACACCTTGACGTTTTCGCTTTATACACACAAACACTCAGCTGTTTTCTCCGACGTCAAAGTCGCCTTGTTCCTTCCTCATCTTTCCTCTAATCATTCTCCTTTCCTTTAATACTTTTCCGATCATGAATCATCCACGCTTCTAGGGCTTCCTCAAATCATCTCAATTTTAATTCAACAAACGAATTTCAATTATCGATTATTTTCTCCGCAAAACCCTTAAAAAAAAAATAAAAATAAAAGACATGTATAGCAATTTCAAGGAGCAAGCGATCGAGTACGTGAAGCAAGCGGTTCAAGAAGACAACGCCGGGAACTACAACAAGGCCTTCCCTTTGTACATGAACGCGCTCGAGTACTTCAAGACCCATCTCAAGTACGAGAAGAACCCCAAGATCAGAGAAGCGATCACACAAAAGTTCACCGAGTATCTCCGCCGAGCAGAGGAGATCCGAGCTGTTTTGGACGAAGGCGGGTCGGGTCCTGGGTCTAACGGGGACGCAGCTGTTGCTACGAAGGCGAAGAGCAAAGGGAAAGACAACGGAGATGGGGAGGATAAGGAGCAGTCGAAGCTACGAGCTGGGTTGGACTCTGCGATCGTGAGGGAGAAGCCTAATGTGAAGTGGTCTGATGTTGCGGGGCTTGAGAGTGCTAAGCAAGCGTTGCAGGAAGCTGTGATCTTGCCTGTTAAGTTTCCGCAGTTCTTCACAGGTAATGTAAAGTTTCTTACTTTATTGGATTCGTTGATGTGTTGATGAGTTCTGTTTATTGATCTGAAACTTTGATTGTTGTGTGGTTAGGGAAGAGGAGGCCGTGGAGAGCTTTTCTGTTGTATGGGCCTCCTGGGACTGGGAAGTCGTACTTGGCTAAGGCTGTTGCTACTGAAGCAGACTCTACGTTTTTTAGGTAACATATGTCTCTCCAAGTTTGTTTGCTCTAAAGATTTCGACTTTTAACTGTTTTTCATTGGGCTTTGATGATATCCACTTTTAGTAAGACATGGCAAGGTTTGAATATTATGACACTTGGTGCGATCATATATTAGTGTTTCCAGAACCATAGGTAGCCTGATCGAATAGCTATCATATAGCTGTTATGTAGTTTAAATGGATTTTATCAGAGGAACTGTGTATTGGGCAGTTATGTAGATCTTTGGGGTTTGAGGTGCCTCAGTTTTTTTTTTTAATACCTTGTCTTACCGTGGGAAAAGTTTTGACTTTGATGAGTATTTTGTTTACTATGTTTTGTAATTGAGAACATGTTGCGGCGTTTGCATAATTGTATTTTTTTTTTCTGCCTCCTAACTATCAGTGTGTCTTCATCGGACTTGGTCTCGAAGTGGATGGGTGAAAGTGAAAAGCTGGTATCAAACCTTTTCGAGATGGCCCGGGAGAGTGCTCCGTCAATTATATTCGTTGATGAGATAGATTCTTTGTGTGGTCAACGTGGGGAAGGCAATGAGAGCGAAGCTTCAAGGCGTATCAAAACAGAGCTTCTTGTGCAGATGCAGGTGAAATGGTTTATAGAAATATACTTTGCTGAAAACGAGTTATTAGCAGAAACTTGACTTTCCTCTCTCCGATCTCTCTTTTATTTTAGGGTGTTGGACACAATGATGAGAAAGTCCTTGTATTGGCAGCAACAAATACACCTTATGCTCTTGATCAGGTGAAACAGACTGTTTCTTCGAATTTATTGCCAGCTTTAGAATAACACTGAAAACTAAATACCATGTTGATTGTAGGCTATCCGGCGACGTTTTGATAAGCGTATCTATATCCCTCTACCGGATGTGAAGGCTCGGCAGCACATGTTCAAAGTAAACAATTATCAAAGTGAAATTATTTAGGGTGTCAAAATCCTTTTTTACCTAATGATGTCCGTGTATGATACAGGTGCACCTTGGAGATACTCCTCATAATTTGAATGAAGCTGATTTTGAGTATTTAGCTCGCAAGACAGAGGGGTTTTCTGGTTCAGATGTGGCTGTTTGTGTATGTGGTTTGTCCTGAGTTATTATTACTATCCATGTAAACAAACATGTCTTTTATTCTGAATGGTTTCTAATCTATGGCAGGTGAAGGATGTTCTGTTTGAACCTGTGAGGAAAACCCAAGATGCCATGTTCTTTTTCAAGTCAGCTGATGGGACGTGGATGCCATGTGGCCCTAAACAATCTGGTGCCATTCAGATTACGATGCAGGATTTAGCAGAAAAAGGGCTAGCAGAAAAGGTATGCATTTTATCCCTTGAAGCTGTTTTTAGTGATGATAGACGACAGAAAATTCTAATGGAGAGAGTATGCAAAAGAGCTTATGTTTATTTCTTTTGTTTTTTGTTTGGACATGAAACAGATTATCCCACCGCCCATCTCAAGAACAGATTTTGAGAAGGTATTAGCAAGACAGCGACCAACAGTGAGCAAGTCTGATCTTGAGGTCCATGAGAGATTCACAAAGGAATTTGGAGAGGAAGGTTGATCATTGATCATATAATGGTTCAGCATCTCTCTCTAGTGTCAGGGGAACCTCGAGCCCCTGATTATTATGTGTGTACTAATAAGAACAAATCGACTTTTGTTTCATCCACATCATTGAATTTTCTTTATTTTAACTGTAGAAATCATTTCAGATATGAATTTCGCTCTTGGTATATATATATTATATTCATTATATCTACCAATCTAAATACTCGTCAAATTAAATTGTTGAAAGTGTTGGTTTGTATGTTTCACCCCCTTCCAATGGTAGATAAAATATCAATTTGGGAAAAAATAGTACTCATCAAATTTTTTTTTTGTCACATAAATTTCATTAAAACTAAAAATTAGAGAATGAGCCTAAAGATGGTCAACTCCAAGAGTTCAAATACAAAGATAAGAAGGCTTTAAGAGCCTCTTTTGCTAAAACATTGGCTAAAGTAGAAAAGCAAGAGAAGATTGATGCAAAACCAGAGGAGATCGATCGTATGTCTTTCACAATTCCGATGATTTCTTTAGATTGGAGGTTGCCGGAGATAGCTCTGAAGAGCGTTGAAATGTCGGTGAAAACCTTGAGTTTTGGAAACTCGAGGATTTGCACCATGCAAAAGGCCAATCGCATCGCGATAGCCTCTGCGATTAAGGGAGATCCAATGTAACTTTGACCCAAGGATCCATGGATCGGAGCTTCCCAAGCTGCATCTGCCTTACAGATGATCAAGTTGCTGTCTTGTTGAAATCTTGGTGCATGTCTGATGCGAATCTGAGCTGATGAAGGTGCGCTTCTTGTGACCTTGACTGTAGAGAAAGGCCTTACCTGCCTAAATTTGGATCTAATATTCATGAGCAATGGAGAAGCGGCTGTGTAGACTCTCCTGGCCTGTGATGGTTGAAAAAACAGTGAAGCAAATTCAAGCACATCATCACGGCTTTGGGCTAGGTGAACCCTATATACTGAAGCAAAACAGCGGCCTATGAACTGGCTGGATGCCTCGGTGAAAGAGCTGTCGCTTGAAGAACATGGAAAGGAGGTTGAGTTGCCAGTGGAGCAGTAGGGTTTGAGGATTATGCGGCTGTATACGGATATTCTAGATGTGTTTCTCATTATGGAGACAAACCAGAATGCATCCAAGCTGCAACGATTGAGCAAGACTGTAGCCACAAAACATTCCACTACCAATCTATCAACATCCAAAATCCAGTTCCCAAGACTTCGAAATGTTGTGTACTAGAGAGAAAGAGGTTTGAGAACAGCTAGCCACATTAATACACTCACATCCACAAAATTATCTTGCAGAGAAACAAGAAAGGCCCTTATGGCTAAGCTTGACAAGTAACACTCTAGTTGATGTTCCAATTCTTGAGACCGTACAGCCGGCTGAGGGGTTAGTCTTTGCCGGTGAGGGAAGGAGACCATCAGAGATAACCAACATTTGTAGGGTTGAGACATGGGTAGATCTAGTTGGTGAAGCCCTACAAACGGCAGAGGTTGACGATTCTGATTAACATGACCCTGTGGAGTAGGAGACTCCAACATTGACGCATCCGCTACCTCCCACGAATCAGCGAGACTCCTCCAGACAGGAACGAGCTTCGAAACCTTGTTGTGCAGAGAGAGGTGGAACCGGAAAGGGCTTGGAAGTGACCTTGGTGATTGGACGGAGATAGATGACGGCCGAGCACAGAACAGAGAAGGAGACTGTGGAGGAGAGGTGTTGACTGAAGACGATGGTGGTGGTTGAGGTGTAATGGTCGGGTCCAGTGGATCTGGTGGTTCCGGTGGGTGGAGAGGGTTCGACAGCACCGGCTGAGACTTCCGCCGGTAGAGAACGAGAGAGAGACGTGGAGTTACCTGGTTTCTCGGCGCGGAGGACGGAAGCGGGACAAGAAACGTTGGCATCTCAAATCGGAGATTCGACTTTGGCGGAGAGAGCACGAGAGAGGAGCTTCGATCAGATGGAAAGCGTATCAACCGTGCCGGAGCTCCGGTGGGACAAGCTCATCGTTGGTGTTGCAGCTCCTCGGGTCTCGTGTCCGGGAGAGAAACTCCTAGGGCGAACGTACTCATCAAATTAAATTGTCATATACTTGTTTTTAAGAAGACTAATGAGCGAAGATCGCTGGTTACGACTGTAATAAGTCTTAAGTCTGTTTCTGACAAATGAAATTAAAACAATACTTTTAGCCCACATCATCATTTTGAATGTTAAATAAATCTATGCACAAATCTATAACCTATGAATGATGTCTTCCGGTATTGGTTTGCCAGCTTCCGGTGGGATCTAAGATCCAAGATGTGCATTCTTCTAACAGTTTAAACTTCTGGCGCTTTGCTATATCCAAGAAAATCTCCATCCTCTTGAGGAACTCAGACCCGCTCTCCTTGCATCTAAAGGATCCAGAACACTCACACTGCTCTGTCAAATGAGCCGCTTTCACCTGATTGCACCTAATGCAAACTAGATCCTGCATGTGGTACATTCTTTCTCTCTGTCTCACCATCTGGAGAAGACTATTTTCCATCTGCTCTCTGTCATATATCTTCCCACATTGTGAATCTACGCAGCACCATTCTTTCTCTGTTAATAGAGCTGGGTCTCTGCCAATATCTAGGTCTCTGTAGGCATCACAGTTGCTGCAACAAGAAAAAAACAGTTCAACACAACTCAGTAAATACATATCAGCTCCTTTACTTCTTACTTACTCTTGCAAGAAAGTCAAGTATGTCAAAAGTGAGCTAAAGGTACTACTAATCTTTTTTTCTGGGATTTGGGGAGAGTCTAAGGCAAGTTTCGCTTCTTTTAATGTGACTAAACGCATCCTGCGTGTTGCAAACAGACTACATTTTTGCTATAATGACTCACAAGGGTGTGCCAGGAAATTGTCAGGGATTTTTCGTTTTATACTTAAACTAGTGATAAGAAGAAAACTCGATTTCGTTAAGCTATTTATCTATTAACTAGATGTAGAAGCACCACAATGCATATCTGAATCACGAAAACTGAGCATATCTGTTTATTCAAGTAATACCTGCAAGCCACATTTGGTAAGATAAAGGAAGGCCCAGGATCAAGAAATTCGGCTTCAGCGGCAAATTCTTTTACGTTAATGTACTTCAACAGATTCCTTTTCATTACCTATAAAGAAAAAACCATGTCAGAAAAGTTGTATGCCTAGAGAACAAACATGTGAAGACGATAGTCAGCACCTATATGAAAAAATACTTAGTTTCACTGCAAAACATAGTTTCAAGAACAAGATTTCAGAAGGGTAGGTCTGAATTACACAATATGGTTATCAAACAGAATCAGTATCAGGTAAAGAGGAAAAGGAAGGAGTGGAGTATTTACCCGAACATCTTGCTCGACATTTTGGTCAAGACCCATAACAGCACAGATAGTTTGTACGAGCTCTAACGCGTAATCTCTTTTGGGAGCTTGAGAATCCCGAGATGCATCTGAAACGTCCATCTCCTTCATGTGTGACACGATATCATTGATTTTTGCAACAAGCATACTAAAGAAGCTGGATGGTATCTGCATTAAAGAAAAAAAAAATGAGACAATTTTTTGAGTGGATGAAAAATATATCAACCGAATTGGCTTTAAGACTACCTGTTCCTTTAGATATTCTACCATCTGTGCCTCTAAACTCTCTGAACTGCCTCTTTTCTTCTCTAATGAGAATTTCCAGGGGTCAAATATAAACTTGGCAACAATTATGACGAAATCCCTCTGCCAAGACAGATGAAATGCATGAGTGTCCAAGAAAACATGGTCCATAAGCGGACACAAATTTTTAGTTCAGCTAAATGACCATTGGTTTGAGTAAGGGATCTGTATGTAAACCTGAATATACTCAGGGAAAAGTCGAGCAACACTCCACTTTGGTTCAATAGTCACTTCGTCAGGTGAAATTTCATCGTCGGTAGCTTGGATACCAGCGTAGTTATACTACAAAGTGTTGAAGAGAAGATGGAAATATATCAAACAAAGACGAGATCAAGAACTAATGAAGGAAGATGGAATTTTAGTAGAGTTCCTTCCAACTTTGATTCAACCATCCAGGTGAAAGTATTTTTATTTATCAGTTTTAGACCCATTTTGGTCTACTGGAACCCTGCATGCATTGCAGGTTCCATGGATTTTCAGTTTTTCATTTCCTATGTTTGAGGCTCAATTTTTTGTTCACGGCTTCGCAATTTACAGTTTTAAACAAAATTTTCCCTGTTTGGCAGTCAGATATTGTAGATACAAGAAGGAAGTATAAGAGATCCAACCTGGTCCATGAAGAGTAATGAGTGCCAGTAGTGAGCCGGCTCGAGCGAGATCCACTCAAAGATATCGCTGTCAGTGGCAAAGCATTTAGCATCAGTGACAGGAAAATGTGTAGAGTCCACAAGAGTTTTAAATTATAGACGTATATATTGGGCAACGAAGAAACCAACCTATTCCCCACAGCTGTGAGCAAGCTGTCACAATACGCCTTAGCAGCAGATAGATCAAATTTCCCTGTGTCGATAACGATCTTTGAGAAGTCTGCAAATATTATTGTTGCACCTAATCTCCGCAAATCAGTCAAAAGCAGCGCAAACACCTTTTGCATGACCTACAATATTGATGAAAACCGCAAGATGTCAAATGGATTTAGAAATTTATATGCAACCAAAATGTGAATGTAAATGTCAAATATCAAGATCATAAGCAACAGAGTCGACATACAGAGATGCAAGGAGGAATTAATATAGTTTTCTGCATTTAATCGCACCAACAAATTTATACCTTATAAAAAGCACAAATCATTAACTGTCACTTACCTTGTGAAGCATGAGATGAAGAGCTGGATCATGAAGCTTCGAGCAAGGGCTACAATATGAAATTACTGATTGATATTTAATGAGTTGAGAATAAAGTGAATATGTACAGGATATGACATAATCATACCTGCAGAGCCACCAAGACAAACGTTGCAAAATGGAATCAGCATATATATTGCGTGATTTACACACATCAGTCAAGCAACTATGAATCAATTGTTTCAGGACTCGAAATGCTTGGGCACATCCAGTGGTCTCATCAAAACTGGAGTTAGCGTTCGAACTACTTCCTCTAGGATTCCCATCCTGTTCAAATCCCAAAAAGTCACCTCCTTCCATCTCACTCACCAGGTTGCTTTTCAGAAGGGCATCAACAGCCAAGTGATGGATCTGCACGATGCATGTTAATTAGAAAAAAAAATCCAAAATTCACAACGATTAAAGCAAAAAGGAAAAAAAATTGTGACCTTTAACTCCACAGAAATTTTTCTATACGCTCCAGGATATACCAAACTTGTCTGTTGCACCTGTGACAAAAGAAGCATCCCAGTTATCACTTTCATAGTCTTAAAAAAAACATGGAAGCGGGCGAAGTTCATGACAAAGCCCACGCATACTAAAAGGCAAAAAGGAAAAATCATTTGACATACCTCATCAGCAAATAATGTTTCTTCATTGTTCAGACCACCAAGGTCTGGAACACCATTATCTGACACCCAGAGGACCTGTTATACAAGTACAAAATCAATGATATGGAAAATCTGCTTCTCTCTTAAATACATAATAGGCATTTCAGAGTCATAATCAGTGATTTGGAGAAAATAGAATTTTGCCAAGGTTTCAGGTATATAGTTTCGAAGCTGTACGCACAGATCTAGAGCAAAAAAGGAAAATAAAAGGGAGGCAAATAATGCAGTAGTTGAACTATTATAACACTTGGAAGCTAGACGGAAAGTCAAAGAAAGAACCTGCTGCTGGTCACGGAGTGCCCTGGACAGGAAGATATCTACTGTGAATGTTAACCAATCTAGTCCAAAATTCCCCAAAGGCACCTAATCAGTTGCATGGAAAATGTCAATAACTGCAATAAAGCAATATTATGAAGAACTACAGATCCACTTTACAAACATAACCTACATGGGCATATCTTGACTGGGAAATCCTCCGATCCAACCACTGAAATGCTGCAGCACAACGGAACATTGCTAATTTTGCTGCCGGACGTTGCCAGGAGACAGGCTGTGCATCACAACCACATCCACGCAAACATATTTATCATTAGTTGATCAAATGAACGTCTATCGTGACGGAAAAAAAAAAGAAAGGTCGATCAGTCAAGGAACCTGATAACTATTGTCATCGCCGTTGAAGGGAATCCTCACACATGGGAAATCATCCAGGGCTTTTATACCATCCTTGATGGAGTTAAAGTCAGGGCATTCAATGACTACAACAGTTGGTCCAGAATTTTCTTCTCTGCAAGAAAAGGAAAAAATGGGAAAAGTCAAACCAGAGTGGAACGACCTGACGTTGGTTGCCTTGCAAGAGAAGTCCAAAATCCGTCATTTTTCACACAATACAATCAAATTAAGAAGTAAGCTAAAGAACTAATCACGCGGGAACAAAATAATTAGGAAAAGCATGCCCAACTGATCAGCATTAGAAAATCTATGGGTTCATCAAGTCATATAAACATTAACAGGTTGCACTGTTGTAATCAGGAAAATGAGTTACCTGTATTCACTTATCGCTTTTTGTATAATCTTTTCGGCAGCTTCAGCATGGTCAACATAGTCCACCTGATGATAAGCATTCAGAAAAGCTTGAAAAGTGCAGGATTGTTATTGCAGGGGCTGTACGTAACGGCTTTAAAGCTAACCTGGAAAACGATACCATCCCAAGACAATGACTCGAGTGACAATTCTTGGCAACCATCTCTAAACTGCCTCTCCAGGGCAGATGGTAATAATTCCTTGTCGCCATAAGGATTAACTACCACGGCAGACATAAGCTTCGATGCATGACAATATAGAACATATATAGCACGTAGTGTTGAGGTGCTGCAAACAAGCAAAACATAAGAAACCTTCTTTCAACTTAAATTGCATGTAGTAGAAACCTTCTTCCATCAGAAAAGGGGTCGTCATGTTACTTAGATTTCTACCTGTGATACAAGTAAAGAAGTGGAATTGATCGCTCCAGGTAGCGGCATTCAGTTGTAGTTTTCATATGAAGTTCACCAACTTTCCATCCATCTTGGGTGTTACGGCGCTTGGCTGTGTTATCAATTTTGCATACACATCCAATCTGACATATAGCACTAAACTCCAGCGGCACCTTTGTTTCATATATGCCCTGCCAAAGTCAAATGAGGTTAGCAAGCACAAACATGGTACTCTACTTGTGCAAAATCAAAGTGACATGCATGATCACCAAAAAGTTGGTCTGGTGATTATCTGGCTCAGTGATAGTAAGCACCAGAACAAAAGTTCAATTCCCACCGTGCTGATAAGTCACTGGGCCCCATTCACAGTTCATTCAAATAACAAATTAAACAGCATGGCCAGCACACACGTTAATATAGCCACCCATCGCTTGTGAACTCCATATCCAGAATTTTCCTTACACAGGATACTTTATGCAGCCAAATTTTACAGTAGAAAATTTCATCTTCCCAGAAACCATGTACAAGTTATCTATTCACCAGTATTAATGGTTAACCAAACAAAGAAAAGTTTTCCTAACATTTAAGCCATGTAGATGGGGTATTCGATACAAGGTTGGGCTTCTGATGCACTGTATTACTTTATAAAATATCTCACCTCAATTTCAGGGTCTGCAAGAAGAGCTGCAAGCTTCTTGCTTTCTTTTCTAAATTGTTCTTCCTGAATCTCTACCTGTAAAAAAACAAACAAAATTATAACTAACTAGAAGGAATTCGAGGGGAAAGATGCTTAGTGGTTGAAAGACATGCCTCAATCATATTATAACAAGGCTTTCCATGAGGAAGAATCTTGTTGACACACTTTCCGGGAAATTTTCCATCTATAGGACCTTTGGAATTAATGTAAAACACTCTTGGGATTGTCAATGGGATTTTAAGCATCAATCCTTCCACAACCACCCAAGCGAAAAATTGTCCGCTCTGTGGACTTGGGACCAGCTGTATTATCTGAAAAATTCGGAAAGAGAGCGTTAAGGCAAATGATTAGCAAATATATAAAATACATTGAGGTCGACATGCGTACCTGCCAATGTGAGCTAGTCAAAGCTTCTTCAGGCCTCCTAAAGAATGAACCTACACCTCTTCTAACCTTGGAGACTTTTTTCTTTATCTCATGAGATTCAATCTGCTTTAAAGATCGTTGATCACCCAACCTACAAAAAGAAGGGACACACCGTCAACGAGTTAATCCACGTTCCTTGTTGTAAAAGCAGTGGATGTTCTATTGAACTACATTTTGATCCAAATCAAAACCTGCTCGTTGTAAGATGAACTCCAGGAGAATATATACAATCATGAGAACTAACCTTCGTTTCTTCTTCTTCTCCACAATTCCTTTCCATTTTCTTTTTCTCACTTCAAGCCAACCTTGGTAATCCACGTTCTTGTCAATGTTCTCAAATGAGATATCGTCATCGCACTTTGGATCATTGCTCTCTTGCTGCTCACGTCCAAACTGTTCTTTATTAACTTCATAAGAACGTGCAACTGGCTTTGGTCCCTTTACGCCAGGCTTGTTTTCTTTGCAAAAATCCTCAATATCGTTCACATCATCTTGAGCCACCGAATGATTTTTGTCCAACACACCATCTTTGTTTGCTGAGCTGAACATATCAGCTAGTTTTCTCTGGCGAAATTTATCATCTTTTTCACGGACCTTTTTATGAAGCCAATCAGGATGAAGCACCCTAGGCACGGGATTTGCCACCTGTATAGGTCATATAGGCCGTTAGATATTATATCAAAAGAACACCCAAAAAAAAAGTGAGAATAATGAACCTTCTGCATTGCAGCGGGAATGGTGATAACTTTTTGGATAGCTGAACTAAGACGCTGCTTGTAATACGACCAGTCAATAATTAAACGAATATCAACTTTATGGTCTGAACTAAGGCGCTGCTTGCACCACTTTCCCAGATAAAACTTCATTCTTTCTGTAAAATTTGAAAATTTACATCACATTTGAAGGTTAAGAACACAACAATACATAATCTCACTAAATAACAGAATATTTACCAGGTTCGGTTTTAGATAAGGTAAATATGGCAACAGGGACAGCACGTTCACTTACAGGTGACCCCTGATCATCAAAAGTTGTTAAGTTATAAGGGTTGAAAATACTATGAACAGAGTGGATGAAGCACTATGCTCAATGAATAATGATCAGTAAATACTTTTGAGATGTAATAACATTCCTAATATAGAGATTTGCATTTGAAAACATTCCAAGTTTGACAGAAATGTACCTTTGGTTCACAAGCAACAATGTATTGGCAACGCAGTCCTTTATCTTTGACCATTGTATCACCAAGAAAATCAGCCAGGCGTTTTGCTGTGGTCACTGCACATGACTTTTGCTCACCATAATCTGCTAAGGATTTGCTCATGGTGCTTGATTCTGATATATAATCTAGTAGTTCACTATCGGCAATATCTTTTCCTTGATTCTGAAGAAAATATGTAGGGAAATCTATGAGCAAAAAATTACCCAGTAGCAAATAAGAGAATTTAACAGCACCTATATGAAATTATTCCTGCTCAGAAAAGAGATAATCGAGATATATAACATACATCGAGTAGGTCAAGCCACCGATTTGCAACGGCTGCAACAGCAGAATAACACTCTTCAAGTGTTGATCCATGGAGAAATTTGTCAAAAAGCTCGGCCTGTAGAGATATAAAAAATAATAATAATAATATTCACGTCAGTGTCTGACAGCTCCATGAAGTGTAAATTTTTTAAAAAGTTCAAGAACTATGCTGACCTAAAATTTTCGAGACATTACACATACACTATTCAAGTACAAAACCTGTTTATTTTATTGAGATACTTTTTGTCTACCAAATAATAAACGTCTTACTACATTGGGCAAATATATGTATGTAACAAGCTCAAGTAAAAATAAGAATCCAATAAATAGGATGGAAATTTTCAGACAAAATATACGGAACAAAAATTTATGAAAAAGCAGAAATTTTACTAATCACTTCTTTCTTTTATGAAAAAAAAAAGAAGGAAGAAAATGAACTCTCGCATAATTACTAAATGTTCACCTGACCAAACAATTTAGAACCATTGGAATTTTCCCAAACAGAGAATTACTTAACCACAGATATCAGTATTACACCTTCAAACTGCTGTTAGAAATAGTTTATCATACAAGTGGATCAGGCCAAAAGCGCATTGAGCCTAAATATAGATAAAGCAACAATTTGATGAATCATTACAGCACAAGAAAGTGAAATGATACCTGGAAAACTTTAATGAGTTTCAGCTCCCCTCTACGCTTGATCTCAAATCCCTTGAGTTCTGCTAAGGTTCCGTCATGATTGAAAACAGCATACCGCTTCTTAAGTAAGACTCCTTCTTCTTTCGATGCAGGAATAATCATTGCCTGAATGGAGAGAATCACATATTACTTGTTTGTGAAGAAACCAAATAGCAGCACTCGACTAAAAGTCATAACGTATACGCATACCTTGTACGGTCCATCCACTTCGAATTCAATGGAGCATTCACTATGCGACTCGTACGTCTTGCGTACAGGATCTACAAGAGTCTGTTTCCAACCAATAACAAAAGGAAAAATAGAAACTGAACACAAGGCAAAATGCTTTCAGAACCAAAAAGGGTTTGTTATTTCATCTACTTAATTAAGACTGAACACAAAAGCTACTTTTCAGTAAGGGCAGCTCCGGTATACCTGATATTGATCATTTGTATTATTTTTAGCCACATCAACATTAAGCATTACACACGGATAAGAGATCGTGAATTTCTTCATGTCTCTGCAGTAAACAAAAATCACTGATATATATATATATATATATGGAAACAAAAACTCTTTGGAATATCGTAAATCACCAAAATACTGCTATAAAGTAAAAAAATAGAACAAGTTCCTGATATGAAGATTGTAAAATCTTACATCGTCTTAAAAGTAAAGTTCTCAGGAAAAGATCCAGGGAGAGCACACCATATACCATCTGTATCCAACTCAAGTGGTCTCCCAATACGCTCAATAAGCAAACGGGCATTCTGGATGATTTTGGCTCCGGTATAGGTAACTACACCAGCCATTTCCATAGAGTACCATCTTGCACCCCTGGAATTGGTTTCAAGTAGAGATTTGGGTCAACCAAAATGGAACAGACAATAAGGGTATAGCCAAAGTGCAGGGTCTTTGCAAGAGATCAGAGAACTCACTTTCGCATGACATATCCATAGAAGGAATTAAGAATACACTTATGAGCTAGCTGCAAGGAATCGTAAACCACTACCATGTCCTGTAGCAAAATTTTAAAGCCAATAACTATCCAAAGGAACTTCCGGAGATGATATATATGATCAATTATGTAAGATAATATACCTGTGCTTCCTGGATCTTGATTGAATTGCCACTTGCCTTGGCCTCTGATAACTTTCCCTTCCAGACCTTGTTAAGTGTTTTGTATTCATACCTCCTATCTCGAAAGCTTTAATTACATACAAACACCATAAACAAAAAGCAAAACAAGGAAAAGTATTTAGGACTTGGCAGAATTTACATCATTGTCTATTCAACCAAAAAGATTGCTGCTCAAAAAGACAAGCTAGTCCTAACAGAGTTTCAATCAAGAACAGGATTGGGGAAAACAAAAGTTCCGCACCTTCGAACAGTGTCTACATAAAACGGATTTTCTCTCATGCATATCCCAGCCTCACGAACTTCAGTGTCTGGCTTGTCAAGTACTCGTCGATATGCCTATCATAGCACAAAACGACTTGCCTTTATATATTGACATTGTGGAGAAAATATTATCAAGAGAAAGAGAGAGAATACCTTTTGACAATATTTTTTCAGTCTATCTTTTAGTTTAGATTGTTGTTCCACCTTTGGTAGATCAAGGAAAGATTTTGAAGACTGAATATTTGCACCAGTATCAACAAATTCGGACTCAATCTGCTTCTTCAGATGGTAATAATCACTGTCAAGCCATTCGTAAAAAGTTGAGAATTTAAGACTAGACCCTTCATATTTAAAAAGAATGATATATAAGTTAAAACCTTTTCTTTGCCATGAATGTCACCCCACGCCAAACCCATTCAAGTTTTCGAAGACACGTTTTTCCCGGGCGGTTGAAATCACATGCGGTGCAAATTTCATTCGTCACTATTGATGGTGGCTGGCAATGAAGAGGAAATTTCCACTTAGCATAATATTCCCACGGGATTCATAATCTTGACAGTGACGGTTGTGTTAATTTGGCAGATATTGATTTACAATTGCATGTTACATCATAAAATTAAGAAAT
The DNA here is from genome assembly GCF_020379485.1 of Brassica napus. NCBI lineage: Eukaryota > Viridiplantae > Streptophyta > Magnoliopsida > Brassicales > Brassicaceae > Brassica > Brassica napus. The sequence continues at coordinate 3,237,416 of NC_063448.1, read as the reverse complement.
CAGTTAGAAACATGCAAAAGGTTATTTGATGTACCTGAAGCCTATTTGTTAAGATGATATTCGGATACATAGCTGCAACATCAAGGTGATAAATAAGAGGTCCCTCTTCACGTATAGGGTAATCTCGTAACTTTTCCAGCTGCAGGGCAATAAAACCGCCAAATCATAACAGAACTAAGAGGACCTCCCAAATCAGGTAGTACAGGGAAATAATGTATAAAACTATCAGGTTTTATGTTCTGTAAATGGAGGGTATTTGATGGACTATCTCCTCAGGTTAACTGTGTTCTTTCCAGAAGAACTATTGGGGTTACTTTACACGAGAGAAGGATCGTCGATATGAGCTTAGCATGTATGAGAATGCAAAGGAAAACTCTCCCAGAATGAAATGTGTATGCAGTGTCAGCCATTCAAAGAGACAAGAGAAAACACACGCTGACAAGAAACAAGGGAATATGGAATAGGCGTCAAATCACTATCTATAATTCAGAAGAGGAATCTATTACCTTTTCCTTGATTTTTTCCTTCACTTCATCATAATTGGAAACTGAATCCATTCTCATTTTCCCTTCTACAGTGATAGCATACTCCAGATCCCGGTCAAGGTTATCGATCAGTTGCTGGCAATTAAATGGTCCAATATCAGATAGGTGCATAAATAAGTGACATTTGAATAGAACCATATCAGAAGAAGTAATGTTCAGAAAACAACAAGAAAAATCATATTGAGTCAAGTAAAGCAGATTACTAGCCTGGTATGCCGATGTGTCTAGCTTAAAACCGGTTGGAATGTCAGATCGGAAAACACCACTTTCGAGGCACTCTACATGGCCACCAATATATGTCTCACTTTCAAGAAGGTGACTTTTGTGGAACTTCTCAGGGTCAGCTTGGTTTTTATTGGGACATATAACATTTGCGTTATACGCCTGTACAAAGAATGGAAGACGTCCAATTACTAGAATGTGTCATACATCAAAAATTGCTAAAGACCTTGTAGTAAATGTAAGTCACCTCAACCATCAGAAGCATTTCACAAAGGGTTCCACTTCCTTTACGTAAGACCTCATCAGGGACCATTGGGATGATAGTTGCGAGAGAGAAAATGAACGGGTGAACATATGTCATGTATAGGTAATAAGTTGCAACAGCATCAGAGACAGAATAGGAGGCCATTGTCTGCAACATGTAACAGAAATAAGATATAAGCACCCAATTCCACGCAAGCACTGCATAGACTAAAAGTCCACAATTGCTGGAAGTTATCAGTCACAACATCCATGTTCGCTCCTAAATTTTGCGTACTGATAAGAGATAGTGTTTAACAGGAGCAGGAGAACATTTCTTCAGCCCTTAAAGAGACACTAATTACTAGATCAAATACCGTCGTACTCTACCCCATTCCAAAGCAATCAAACTACTACTCCAGTTCTTGAGAACCCTGATTAACTTATCAGCAGTACCTGTGGTTTTTCCATGGCAAACTGAACCATGTCTTCTGGGTTCACTTCCAGTGGATCATAGCCCAGTTTCGCCTTCGTAACGGCCTGGCATTTAATTAAGAGACGAACATTACTAAAAACATAATATGAATTCCTCTAAAAAGGGACATATAAGAAAAGGATAAACAATAGCGAAGAGAGAGAAGTCAAATGAACCTTCAGACCATGGCTTCCCTGAGGAAGATAGCTATCCCGTTTCACCCAAGCAAAACAATCTAAATGGCAAACGAATTTAGCTCGACATTCACCTTGATTATGATCACAACGGAATCCCAACTCCTGCAACCATGGGGAAAGAAAACAAAATATACCAGTCAATTGTGGAATCATACTTGAGGCCACATTATGCTCTAAAGTTAAGATAGGAACTAAATAGTGAGATAGGAACTAAATAGTAAGATGCAGAGAATAAAAAGAGAGAAAAAAGAGTGACGCGTGTTTTTGAAATAGAGTTCAGAACAAAACCAAGGTTCAGGATGAGTGGCACCTGCCAACTCCCAGAAGACTTCAGTGTTTAAACGCAAAAACATGTCACTCAAGATGAATATTATATTCACGGAAGGTGACAAACAATATGTAGAAAGTAGGCATGCAAGCGAGGATGTAGGAAGATCTTAAGCAGTGATACTGTTCTATCATTAAGCAAAAGAACACTCGCAAGGTCACAATAGCATGTCAGCAAAACTGCCACAAACTTTTTCAAACAGAATTTCTAAGTATATCATATACTTCCTTTAAGTCACGCAGGCATGAAATTTTAACAATACCACATTGAAGGAAACGTGTTGCTTACCTCATTCATTTTGATCTCATGATGGGATGCTCTCCGTTCTATAAATGGCCAGTCGAAAAAATCACCGTTATATGTAACATAAATACCGGGTTTAACCTCTTGCATATGGGAAAACCATTTTCGAAGGAGATCAACCTACAATACAAAACCAAGAAAGAAACTTGATTCTAAGTATATCAATGTTTCTGATATAATACTCAAATCAGACCTAATTTACCTCGTTGCTAACGTTAGTGACTTTGAAATATCCTTCAAACTCTGGTTTGGGTGTATACTCCAGATCTTCTATGTCTTCGCCAACACACTGGTTTAAAATGAAAAATACTACGTGTGTAATCAAAGAAGATTGGAGTAGTCCAAATTTTTATAGTAAAATAGAGCTGAGATATCAACCAGAGTTGACAATGACATGCAACGAAATTTTTATAACAAATCAGAAATCATGTTTCATAAACATACGAAAAGGCTACAGTAGACCACAAACAATCTTTATGCCACATCATCCAAAATCAGTCAGGCAAAGCAGTATAAGTTTATATGGATCATTTATGATATCCCCAGGATTGACTCAATCTCTAAAGAAACACTGCGTTTATGAACTTTTCCTCTACTGATTGCTTGACATAATATAAAAGATGATAAAGAGGGCTATCATCTCTTTTAATGATTTGGAGATCATGCTCATACATCATATATGATATTATCATCTATTAAATTATATTCAATACAGAAAAATGTACATAGCATTTACCTCTCGGTTAACAATTAGAAAACCTTGCCCATCGACCATGTAAGATATCATCATAATTTGATCATATTCAGCATCCGGAAATTTCAACTCAAGCTTCGTTGTCTCTATATCGAATGCACAAACACGGACTTCTGCACGCTGGAGAATATCTGTCCTCTTCTCTAGTGTGACATCAGTGCTGGAAATACTGACATTGTACCATTGCCCACTCCGCACATCTAGACACCAAGAACACGTCATGTTTTGGCAATCTTTAGGACTAACAGAAATTTAATTTTGACTAAATATGTTACCTTTATCAACTGCAAATCGAACATGATAAGGAACATCGTACTCGCGGAGGTCCACTAAAGAGTCTAAGCAATCTTGAAGACGTTGTTCTCTGCATTCCAAGAATAAAAAGAAAAGTGACCACCGGTATCTGAAACTTGAGAATAACTAAGAAACAAGAGAGATCAAGAGGAACAATTTGAAACCTCGGAAAGATACGCAGTTTAAAACAACAAAAATACATCGTCTTACCGTTTTCCAGCCAAAACGGATTCGTATGCTTCAAGTGCGTCGAATTTTGCCTGGTTTCGTTCGACAATATGCGACAGATCCCTCTTGACTTCCATCAATTGTTGCACAGTATCAAATGATACTTTTAGGTATTTCTTTCGCAGGCCAGATAGATGATTTTTCTGCTCATGAGCATAAGAAAAAATAAACTCGAATTGGTAGGTAATAAACAAAAGTTAGAAAGACAAACTAAGCGGAAGGAAGACTATATAGAAGTCATGAAAACCTTCATATCTTGCATACTGTTGTAACTGATCATTAAACATTTAAAATAACTAACATTAACAGTTCCAGCCCACGTTACATACTCGCAAACACCTAGAGATTTCCGAATATGAATGCAGGATCACATTTAAACTTATCACGATACTTACTCAGTTTTCACTTTTCAAGTTACAAGAAGAGGATAAAAACTAAAGATTGCAGCAACTTTTGTTTAAATATGCGTCTCTAAAGAGAAATACGAATCATTAGGTAGACTAACTAAATCACATTAACAAGTAAGGATTTACGGACTTACAAGATCAAGATCCTCTTTTTCAACAATCTCAATATCAGCAACTTGTCTTTCATATCGCCGTCTCAAGTACGCTTCAACTTCCAATTCCATTTTCTCCTGTAATTTCGCAAATGCAGTTTTATTAACATCCAGAACAAAACTACGTGACTGGTTCAAGGAGCATTCAGATGATATACAAAGAGAAATCTTCATACTTTCGTAGCCGCATAGAAGTAAGGGCGGAACTTGTACTTTGTCTTGAAATAAAACCCGTCCTGAAAAAAAAAAAAAACAAATCCTCACAACTCAATCGAAATAGATAAAAAAAAATGCGACAAAAGAAGATTCATCAGCTTATACGAAGCTAATAGAGTAATGACTAAAAACAGCTCTCACCTGAGTAACAAAGTAAAGATCCACACAGCTATAGGTTTTCCCAGTATCGGGATCTTCCCAAGATGACTGCAAAACGTAGTGGAACAACCAATCGGTGAATGACTAGTACTAATACGATCAAAGGCCATACGCTCGATAACCAAATTGAGTTCGTAAAAGAGTGCGACGGAGACTTACTGATGCGAAGGTGAGTAGCCACCCGAGGCGCGTTTCCCCTTCGGAGAAAAGCCCAAATCCGAGTTTAGATTCGAGCTCATCTTCCGCCGTTTTCACGACTTTCTGCGTATTCGATCTCCGCGAGTCCTTTCGATCCCATCTTCGATTATCTCCGCTCATTTTTTTGCCTGAGGAGCGGCGATTAGTAAATTACGAGACACGGAGACTCCTAATTTGGAGCTTTCTTGCCACGGGAGAAGCTTCGAAGGCGATCTCGTTCTGAGAATAAATTAGGGTTTCTCGCAGGTGGAGCTTCGTGGATGCAGGAAAGAGAGTGGGGGACTAAAGAGAGAGAGAAAAGCTTTTATCATTTTCCCGCGCTTTTAAATTTACTTTGCCATCTAAATGGGCCAATATAGAAGCCCATCTTGGCAACTTTGGATCTGCTCCGCCATTTGCCGTCAACCCAATAAGCATTAACTAGAATTAGATGTTTAGATTAGACCAGATCTCGGTTCAGTTTGGTTTGTAAGAAATTAATCGACTAGTAAAAAACGAGATATTTTACATCGCTTCATCTATAAGAAATTGAATATCATCTATAATTTCTGCTATTTTTCTAGAAAAAATTATGTGATTGATAGAAAGTTATTATTAATTGACACAGGTTTGGTATAGGACATTACAAGTGAAGAATGATGATAGAGTGATTGGTTAGCCAAAACACTGGTCACTTGGAAATGGACCAGCAAAAAGACATTACAAGTGAAGAATGATGATAGAGTGATTGGTTAGCCAAAACACTGGTCACTTGGAAGTGGACCAGGAACCAACCCGTTATCCAAAAACTGTAAACCGAATACCACAAGAATGGCTAGAAGCGACAGGTAAGACAAGCCCTCGACCGCGCCCAACAAACCAAACGGCCCATTTGGCAGACCCGAGCCGGTTTTGGTCTTGGTGTACAGAGACCAGCCCACGATGCCCAACACCACCAAGTAGCTCACACCTTCCAACGCTCCGATTGAACCGGCCGGTCCTGGAGGTAAACCGCAACCAGTGGTCTTCAGAGTGTAGAGTGACCATCCAATCACCGGCGTCGACACTAAACCACCGGCTATAGCCGCATTCTCAAGAACCCCGCCAGACTCGGTATTGTCCTTGGCCTTTGCTGTGATCCTACATGAAGTCTTAATGGGTTGCCGGATCAGTGTTTCCCGGTGAAACGACGGTGGTAGAGAGGCGTTTATTGGAGACAGCAAAAGCATTTTAGAGGGAGAGGGAAGTGAGAGAAAGATTGGCACTCGTGACCACAAAATTTTGGTATGGTGTGGAAATAACAAAACTTCTGGATAAGCTTTTTAACAAGCGTTGGCGACCGTTTGATCTAAATGCATCATCGCACGTTACACAATCCTAAGCAAACCATTAACCATTTATGATACGACATGTGTAAGTGTAATGGATGTGAAACAAATAACGAGATATAACTTAAAAGATTAATCCACATAAGCATCTTACAAATTTTGAAGTAACCTGAATCTGAAAAAGGACTCTCGATTGCAGTCTCTCCGGATTACAATCCAATTTACATGATACATGTTATTACATCTTACCATAATGAAGATTCATACACCACTCAACCTATGGGACTTTGATATCACATCAGGGTAAAGTTCTTCTCTTGTGCATGCATGTAAAAATAGCTATTATCTCTAATAATGTCTAACTGTTAACAATATTTTGAACACATTTTGCTGGTGGTGCATCAACGGTCTTAACACCCCACCCCCACCCCCTTCAGATGTTTTCAAGTGTAGGCGTATTCATACACTTGTGGCAATGACAAGCTTTGAAAAAAGTATAGCTGCTCAACTCTTACCTACAGGTCTGTTGTATCTAGCAAACTAGAGCTGCTATGACACTACAAGAAAACAGCGATATTCTGACGGACATTCCGACGGAAAATGAAATCCTCAGAATATACCGAGGACCTCAGAATATACCGAGGAAATTCCGAGGAAATTCCGAGGAAACCCGAGGAAACTTCAGTCCGTCGGAATATTCCGAGGAAATTCCGACGGACAACTGTGTTCCTCGGAAAAAACCGATGAATTCCGAGGAAATATTATAGCCGTTGGAGAGCCGTTGGGGGATTTTACAAAATTCCGAGGAAATTCCGACGAACTAGTTTTGTCCATCGGAATTCCGTCGGAATTTCCTCGGTATGTCCGCAGGATTTAAACTATAAATACAAGCACTCCTCTTCCTCTTCATTCACTTCATATCTTCATCATCCCTCTTACTCTATTTACACACGAATTTGATTCATAAAAAATATGTCTTCTTCAAATTATTTTCGTTCTTGGATCGATCGACCTCATTTGGATCCGAACACGAGATTGCTTACGGAAGAATACCAACGAGGTATAACTGAATTCATGGGGTTAGTTCACCGACAACCGGAAGCAAAAACAGGTATGTTAAGATGTCCTTGCTCCAATTGTAAAAATAGAAAGGTTATTAAAGAGTGGGATGTTTGGACTCATCTATATTTGAGTGGGTTTACACGAAGTTACAAAATTTGGTATCATCATGGGGAAACTGATTATGAACATGGTAGTACTAGTGAACCTCAGCCAGCGGTTAGATTAGAAGAACCAATTAGAACGGATGTAGATTATGGTGTAGGTACTGAGCAGATGGTAAATGATCATTTTAGAGGGGAAGATTTACCCAATGCAGAAGCTAGGAGATTTTATGATATGTTGGATGCTGGAAAGCAACCATTGTACGAAGGTTGCAGAGATGGTCATTCAGCTTTATCATCTGCTACAAGATTGATGGGCTGAAGACTGTGTGGATGCGATTGCTGATTTTGTAAAAGGTATTCTACCCGAGGATAATGTAGCTCCTGGTTCATACTACGAGGTTCAGAAACTCGTAGCTGGTCTTGGTTTATCGTATCAGGTAATAGATGTATGCAGCGACAACTGCATGATTTATTGGAGGGCAGATGAATAGCGGGTTACATGTAAATTTTGTGGAAAGCCTCGTTATAAAGATACGAGTGGAAGAGTTCCAGTGCCATATAAAAGGATGTGGTATTTACCTTTGACGGAAAGGTTGCAGAGGTTGTATCTGTCTGAACGCACAGCGCAACCAATGAGATGGCATGCGGAGCACTCAACAGATGGTGAGATCAGACATCCTTCAGATGCAAAAGCGTGGAAGCATTTCCAATCAAAGTATCCCGACTTTGCGTATGAGAGAAGAAATGTCTACCTTGGATTATGTACTGATGGTTTCAGTCCGTTTGGCAAGAGTGGAAGACAGTATTCTCTATGGCCCGTCATTCTTACACCATACAACCTCCCCCCAAACTTGTGCTTGCGACGAGAGTTTTTGTTTCTCTCGATTCTCGTTCCCGGACCAGAGCATCCTAAGAGATCACTTGATGTGTTTCTTCAGCCACTAATATATGAGTTGCAACAACTATGGGCTCAAGGTGCTGAAACATACGATGTTTCGTGTAAAGAAAACTTTCAAATGCGGGCAGTACTAATGTGGACAATAAGTGATTTTCCAGCATATGGTATGTTGTCTGGATGGACAACGCATGGAAGGCTATCATGTCCATATTGTCAAGATAACACTGATGCTTTCCAACTAAAGCACGGAAGGAAAACGTGTTGGTTTGACTGTCACAGGAGATTCCTACCACCTGATCATCCATATCGTAGGAGTAGGAATTTGTTTACGAAGAACAAGAGGGTGTTTGACAGTCCACCTCCGGAAATTTGTGGGAAAGATTTGAAGATACAACTAAGAGATTTTGGTGCAGAAAGGACGCCAGAAGTCGGTGGACATGAGCGTTTTCCGGTAGATGCTGTTGGAGAACTACATAACTGGCACAAAAAAGTATTTTCTGGGATCTGCCATACTGGGAGGATCATCTGCTAAGGCATAATTTAGATGTCATGCATATTGAGAAGAACTTTTTTGACAATCTCATGAACACGATCCTTAATGTTCAAGGTAAAACAAAGGATAATTTGAAGTCAAGACTGGATTTAGTCGATATATGTGCTCGTTCAGAACTTCATGTTGATGAGAATGGTAGGGCTCCTTTTCCCATATACCGACTTGATGCAGCGGGAAAAGATGCGTTCTTTGATTGGATTTCAAACGATGTGGAATTTCCAGACGGTTACGCATCAAATTTGCGTAACTGTATCGACAGAAAGGAAGGAAAGTTTACTGGCTTGAAAAGCCACGATTGCCATGTAATGATGCAGCGCCTCCTTCCGTTCGCCTTCAAGGAACTATTACCACGAAATGTTCATGAAGCAATTGCAGGGATAAGTGGTTTCTTCCGCGATTTATGCACGAGATCAGTGACTCTTGAAGGTATTGAAAATTTGAAGACTAACATAGCCGTGATTCAGTGCAACCTTGAGAAGATATTTCCTCCCTCATTTTTTGATGTTATGGAGCATCTTGTTATTCACCTGGCAAGAGAATTGGAACTTGGTGGTCCTGTGCAGTATAGATGGATGTATCTGTATGAGCGGTATATGTTCCATTTGAAGAAGATGGTGAAAAATTTAAGTAGGGTGGAAGGTTCTATAGTCGCACAGATGATCAATGAAGAAACTTCAAACTTTGCCGAGTACTACTTTCCAGCAGAAGTTCAGACCAAAAACAGAAGACCTGCTCGGCATGATGATAGAGGCGAACGGGCAACATATCATGTTACGGTTCCAGACATTTTCACAGACGTTGGACGACTTAGCGGAAAACCAAAGGACCGTCGACTTACTGAGCAGGAGCGCAGTCATTTGCAAACATATTTGCTCACCAACTGCGAAGACGTTCTTCAATATGAGAGGTAAATAAATGAGCTTACAAATTTTTATTTTAACAAGTTGAAATTTAAATCTTAATTAATTACATTATTGTCATCATATACAGGATTTTCATGGCAGAAAAGCGGTTCGAGTATAGATACGCCACAGAGGACGAACTAGAAGAAATGAAGCAGAGAGAATTTACTGGATGGATGTTTACTTATGTGAGTGCTTTAAACAAATTAAAATATATTTTATCACATATTTATACTAATTCACATTTATTGATATAATATATATATATGTGCTATTAATAGGTGTCTGCTGGTTTGGCCAGAGGTGAAACATTTGACGATTGGATACGTGAGATGGTCGTTGGACCAAACTTTGTTGTGAAGTCATATCCGAGATTTTGTACTCGAGGATATGCATTCACAACTCAGAAGAGGAGACGTTCGAGTACGACTTATGATGCTGGCGTTTGTTCTGCATCAGGAGATGATGTATACTACGGACACATACATGAGATTTTGGAAATCAAGTATTTGGGCATGGTTGGATTGCGCTGTACTGTTTTCTATTGTGATTGGCACGACAACACCCCAGATCGAGGTGTGAGAACAGATGCATTTGGTGTTACATCAGTAAATTCGAGGCGAAAGCTGCAATATTATGATCCTTTCATTCTTGCTTCCCAGGCCGATCAGGTAATTAAATGTTAATTATTCAGAATGATTCATCATCATGTGTATTAATTTATAATTTTTCTAAATGTTACAGGTTTGTTATATCAAGTACCCCCGGGTAAGGAACAGAGATGATCCATGGGTTACTGTTACAAGACTCAACCCGAGAGGCCGAGTTCAGGGAAGTTCTGAGCTGGAAGACCCACTACAACCAAGCACATCCGGCAACTGTAGTGCAGCAGAAGATTTAGCTGGAGTTGGCCTTGTAGTCGATTTAACCGACTTTGGAGAGGAAGCCGTCGTTCACGTAGAGGATGAACCAGTGATTGGAGAGTTTCACCAAGATCCAGATTCAGATTCATCTGGTGATGATAACTCGGAAACAGACTACCATTGAACTTTTTTTTTTTTTTTAAGAAATACCGAGGAAATTCCGAGGAACACTATATATAACCTCTTTCCTCGGATAATAGTTATTTGGTTTATCTAGCAAGGCAAAGCTGAATACGAATTAAAAGCTACACAAAACACAACCAAATAAAACAAAGAAACCATGTAAAAGAAATACGAACTCATAATTAAGAAACCTAAAAAAAAACTCAGTTCAAAATTAACAGAAAATAAGACCATAAAACGTTAGAATAGAAAAGAAAATAAAATAGCCGGTGATAGCTCCTACTCCTCGTCTCCTGCTCCAGATGTTCCTGCATCGTTGGGTCTCTTGGACCTCTTTCTTACCCTGTGTGTACCACTCGAACCCGAACCAGAGCTGGATGGAGAGTTGTCCCGATGAACTACATCATCCTTTTGGCAACGACACGGCCTGATACGTGAAATGGCAGCCCAGATCTTGTGTAGCATGTCGTTGTTTGTCTTTATGCTCTGATCTCTCCAATGTTGTTGCTGGCGCGAAGTGGCGTTCGGTGGAAGCTCTTGCAGCTTGTACTGGCTGGAGTCTGATGGGAGTAGCTGATGGGGTTGTGAATCATCTGGAATGGCTTGTGCAGCCTCATCTTGTCCTTCTTCATCAACCACGCCCTTGCCTTTGGTCTGATATTTTGGCGTGAAGAAGGATGGCTTGTCTACTAGTGCGGTAGCAGGGGGTAGGAACTCAACTGCAGCCTCTGAAAGTAGAGCAGTCAGGCCGATCTGAGGCAGGTGGCAGTAGAGTGTTTTCTTCGCTCGGTCCTGGAATACGTAGACGTAAGGACCATCCCGATGGATCCTCGAGTGGGGACCAGCTATGAACTCCTTACTTACTAGAGAAATGACATCCAGGTAGTTCCAAGCAATGTTGTTCGATCTGTCCAGTGCTACCTGCTGGTTCTCGCAGTCTACACCCACATGTCTAAGGATCCGAGTAATCACTGCACCAAATCCACATGCATTGCTCTTGGATTTGGTTACTTTCCCCTTGTATCCTGCTAAGTTTGCGGCCAGCACCGCTCCCATGTTGAAGGCAGTAGCAGGTGGGAATGTAGAGTTTCCAAATGCCGGTAGCAAATGCCTCACACCTTGGTACAGGAGGCACAACTCCCATTGCGTGACTGATGCGGCTGTGGTTGTCCCGTATAGCAATGAGCCAATGAGGCGTGTCGCATATCTCAGTACTGGGCTCCGGATAAGTGACTCCTTTGCCTGAGAAGATCTATAAACCCCTGTGCCAATCGTTTCCCAGAAGTTCAACAGCTCTGAAGTCCAATAAAGACCATATGTCCTCTCCCCCGCACTCAATCCAAATAGTCCGCAGAGGTCTGTGAAAGATACCTCATAGTATACTTTCTGCACTACGAATGCCAGAAAACCTTCCTGATGGCTATCATCGGGACGGGTGACGTATGCGGATGCTATGAACTGGCGTACCAACTCCGGATAAGTGGGTTCCTTGAGGTTGCATAGTTGGCCTAGACCCATGTTCTGGAACAGTCCTTCAATGTCTGCTTTGATTCCCAATATTGTCATCGTCTCAGGACATGCTAGTTGTGTAGCCGGAACGGCTACCTTCTTCATGTTGTTGTAGTGGGTGGTATCAGACTTATCCCACTTCTTTGGCCTTTGCTTCTCCAGCTGTGACGAACCCTCTTCTTGTGTGTTTTTCTTTGCTGATGTTTTCGTGCGCTTCATTCTCTACAAAATAGAATCATTGCTCTCAACATGGTTATAATCAATTAAGAACTCAAAGCAACATGAAAATGAAAAGCGAAATCGAGTTGTGATAAAAAAAAAACGAAATTGAAAAAAATTCTCTATCCCTAAATCATCTCAAATCATGTTCCAAACTCGTTGATCACAGACAATTGTGTTCTATTCCATGTTTAAACATCTGTTTCATGCATATTTGATCAAGGAATCAACACGGAAATAAGAAATTCACAAAACCCAAAAAATTGCTCAAGAACACGATTTCAGAATGTGGAGATTCGCGGAGTATACCTGTCTTAGGGTGAAGACGAGTGTAGGAATCAGGTAGAGCTCGAAAAATCAAGTGGAATAGAGCCCAAAATTGTTCAAATCGGATGATTATAGAGAGAGAAAGGGGGGGGGCGAATTATAGGGGAAATCGGAGGGGATGAGAGTTCTAAGGTTTAGATCCAAAAAAGGTCGGGTTTTGCCTTATAATTCTGTTTTCCGAACACGCATCGATCGATGCGTTTTTGTTCTATAACGCATCGATCGATCACATTCTTACGGCCCGGGCCATCTTGGTAATCGATCGATGCGTTTTTGTTCTATAACGCATCGATCGATGCGTTTTTAAAAAAACATACAAGATTTTCCGAGGAAATTCCGAGGAACAATTCAGATTGTCGATCGATCGATGGGATATTCTCATCGATCGATCACAATCTTACGGCCCGGTCCATCCTAGTAATCGATCGATGCGTTTTTGTTCTATAACGCATCGATCGATGCATTTTAAAAAAAAACATACAAGATTTTCCGAGGAAATTCCGAGGAACAATTCAGATTGTCGATAGATCGATGGGATACTCTCATCGATCGATCACAATCTTACGGCCCGGTCCATCCTACTAATCGATCGATGCGTTTTTGTTTTATAACGCATCGATCGATGCATTTTAAAAAAAACATACAAGATTTTCCGAGGAAATTCCGAGGAACAATTTAGATTGTCGATAGATCGATGGGATACTCTCATCGATCGATCACAATCTTACGGCCCAGGCCATCTTAGTAATCGATCGATTTGTTTTTGTTCAAAAACGAATCGATCGATGCATTTTTTTTAAAAAAAATTACGTTTTGAAACCCCAAACACTAGTTCGTCGGAATTTCCTCGGAATATTCCGAGGAAATTTCGAGGGAGAAGAGGGTTTCCTCGGAGTTCCCTCGGAATAATCCGAGGAAATTCCGAGGAAATAGGGTTTTTAAACCGAAAACAACGTTTTGCCGTTTGAATAACACCTATATAACCCTTATTAAGTGTCTTACGTTCATTATGAAGTCAAAAATTTGTTCCTTACCGTATAATTAACACTTTTCCGATTGTATGAACGAAATCTCGCAACATAAGAGAAACACTTATACCTTTTAATGAACGGTAAAGGGAATACTTTCAATTAGTTTTGAAATTTGTTATTTCATGGTTTATGCTCATGTATACAAAGAATCCTCAATGGTATGCATTACAATTGTATAAGAAATGAAATACGGCAAAAAAAATTGATGTTTTGAAACCCCAAACACTAGTTCCTCGGTATTTCCTCGGAATATTCCGAGGAAATTCCGACGGATATTTTACTATCCGTCGGAATTTCCTCGGAATATTTTCATTTTACCGGGCAAATATTTCGCGAAAATTGAAATTAGAATTCCGACGGAATTCCAACGGATAATGTCCGTCGGACCCTAGGTTTTATAACCACGAGCCCTTTCTTCTTCCCCATTTCTCTCTTCTTCCTCTGCGCGACTCCTCTCTTTCTCTCCGGCGATTTCCCCCTGAAATCCGACGATATCTCCGGCGATCTCCCTCTTCTCTTACACAAATCATGTAAGGACCCTATCCCACTCTCTTAGGTTCTATTTGTTAGGTTTTTGTGTAGTTTTGATAGATTTTTGTTAGGGTGATTGGTTAGGATTGTGATTTGGTTGTATAATAGGTTTAGAATTGTGATTTGGTTGAATAATTTGTTTTGTTGAATTGATTTAGAATTTTTTTATAATTTTTTTATTTTTTGTATTTATAAAATCGATTTTTGTATATAAAATCGATTTTTGTATTTTACAAAACGATTTTTCTATATAAATTCGATTTTTTGGATTTTACAAAAAAAAATTTCTATATAAATTCGATTTTTTGGATTTTACAAAACATTTTAAATATCTATAAAACTTTTTTTGTGATTAAATACTATTATTTGGGATTTAAAAATATTTTTCATATATATATATATATTATTAAAACTATTTTTTTGTAATTATTAAACAATTTTTATTTATTAAAACTATTTTTTGTTTATTAGAACTATTTTTATATATTTATTAAAAAAATTTAATATAAATAATTTTTTTTCTGTGATTAAATTATTTGGGATTTTTTTTTAATAAAAAAAAATAATTTATATATTTCTGTATTTATTAAATATTTTTTTTTAATTTACAGGTCTCATGATGATCAGACCCGGCCTCGACAGCGTCGTGGTCGTGGTGGTACGGGGAGCCAGTCTCGGGATTCCAGCCATTTTCAGGATTCCCCTTCGCCCCACAGCTCCAACCATACATCTCCCTCTGCTGCACCCGCTCATGCTCCTCTCGCTCCCGCTGCTGCATCCGCTCCTGTTCCTCCGGGTCCTCCGGGAGTGATGAGGGTTGCGGAGTTGGTTCAACAGCCCGGTCGTGACCATCTTCCGTATCTCACTCCGTATCCACATGGACGGGGTCAAACATGGTAATTAAACATTTTTTTTTCTTTAAATTTGGATTCATTATTAACCGTTTGTTCTTTTAATAAGGTTCAACCGATCCGGGAACGGGATCAGCGCATGGATCAACCGTATGATGTACTCGGCCCTCGACAGTGGACATCCGACTTTCACTCACTTCCCAACCGACAAGCAGGTTCTGTGGTTTCGTCAGTTTGCGGTAAGTATTCTAATTTTTTACTTATATTTTTAATCTTTAATATAAATTTTCTACTAATTGTGTTTTTTTTTCAGCAAGAGTTCAACTGGAATTCCGATGAGACGCTCTTTATCTATCACCACTTCGTCCATAAAGTAATGGACAACTATGGGAAGCAGATCCACGAGTGGAAGAAGAAGTGGGAAATCAATAAGGTTCGATTTAATTTATTAAACAATTTTTTAATTTATTAAACTATTTTTTAATTTATTAAACTTTTTCTTTTTTTTTAATTAAAAGGTCCCAAAGTCGATGAACGACACGGTCTGGAAGGAGTTGTGTGCGCATTGGGATAAGGAGGAGACGAAAGAAACTTCTTCCACCAACTCCACCAACCGCAGGAGCGACCGTAAAGGGAAGGGCATCTACAAGCATAACTTGGGTGCTCAATCTATTGCCACTCTCGGAGATCGCATGGTAAGTTCAACCGCTTTTTCTTCAATTATTTGAGTTTCAGAATTTAAATTTATTGTGCATTTCTTCTAATTTCTAATGTTTCTTTAATTTTATGTTTTTTTTCAAGGCGGAAGAAAATGATGGCGAGCCGGTCGATGATCTCGCCCTAATGAGGAGGGCGTATACCAACAAGAAGACCGGCCAGATTGATGACGGTCTTGTGAGGGACGTGGTCGACCTGGTCCAAACTCAGGTGGTAGACGAAGTGTCTCAGCTTCAAACCGAGGATGACGCTTCGACGGCTTCGACCAACTTGTCCCGGTTTCGAATCAACGAAATCGTTGAATCCGTAAGTTCTTTTTTTTAAAGTTCAATTCATTTATTTCTTGGTTTAAATTTCTAAATTTGGCTTTTTTCTATTCAGTCGGTTCCAAAGAAGAAGGGACGTTTGTTCGGTTTGGGTCGTCGCACCCGGTCGGTTCCTCCTTCTTCTGCACCACCGCCCTTTGTTGATCCAGAAGTACTTACGGCTCAGTTGAAGGACAAAGATGATCGAATATCTTTGTTGGAGACCCAGATGGCGGCTCAACAGGCGGGCTATGAGGCACAGAGGAGGCTGAACCAGCAAATGATGGAGATGATGCAGAGGATGTACCCGAACGAGGTGTTCCCGGACGTGCCAGACCCGTAGTTTTTTTTTCCCCAATCTCGGAATGTTTTATTTTTATTTGTGAAACTTTGAATATTAATTAATATGATTTCAATTTTACTTTTAATTTCATATTTTCGAATTTAAATTTCAGAAATTTTATTTTTTCAAAAAAATTAATATTTTTTACATTCCGAGGAAATTAATTATATTTTTCACTAGATCGATCGATGCGTTTTTGAACAAAAACGCATCGATCGATCCGTTTTTTTTTAAAATATAGCGAGGGACATTTCCCTCGGAATTTTCCGAGGGACAACTCCCTCGGAAAATTCCGAGGAACGGATCCCTCGGAATATACCGAGGGAACAGTTCCTCGGAATAAACCGAGGAAAAAGTCCGTCGGTATACTCCTATCGATCGATGTATATATGTCCAAACACGCATCGATCGATGAACTTCCGAGGAATTATCCCGACGAAGTTCTACCTCGGTATATTCCGAGGACTTTTCCGACAAACAAGGGATCCTCGGAATTTCCTCGGAAATTGATTTCCTCGGAATTCCGTCGGAAAATTCCGAGGGATTTCAGAGGAAAAAAGAAATTCCGAGGAATTATTTCCGACGACGTGTTTCGTCGGAATTTCGTCGGAATAACGATATTCCGACGAAATTCCGACGATTTTTTCCCTCAGAATCCTTGATGTTTTCTTGTAGTGTGAGAGAGCCACTAGCGAGGCAGAATACTACTATGAGTTATTTGGTTTGGTTTCTATTGATAAAATTTATGAACACATTCTGTCAGGTTTATCGGTTTAAATTGGACTGCGGTTGTTTTACATATATACCCCACCCTACATAAGGAGAGTATGATTGAGAGATTGCAGAGTTTTGTACGTGACAGGTCCTCTGGAGGTGAACGTTTCAGCGACAAGAGGAGGAAGAAGCAAAATAACACACAGGGCAGTGAAAACTGAAAATAATGGATCAACAAGTGGTTACAAGTAGTTTTCTTCATCCATCTTTGAACCTTTTTCTCGAAAAAGCTTTGTTGTCGTAATCTTTGTCACATGTAGCATGAATCACTAATCCACTAACTTGACTCATGTCTCGCTCCCTAAAGCGACAACTTTAAATCCAACACTATGGAACGACAGATAAAGCACAACAAAGCAAGACGACGACTATAAACTACTCACCCGGATCATTAAAAAAATCTTACGTCCTTTGTAAACAAAATTTATTTGTTTATACACTAAGCTTCAAGCAGATGAATACAAAAGCTTCCACCGTCACTGCTTACAAGAATCTCGAACAAAAATATTGTTTACTAGATCTTAGTATACACCAAAACAATAAAACTCTGGATCCAAACATGATGTCACGTGAACAATCCATCATTGAATGTTATAATAACTGAGTAAAAAAAACGAGAGAGAATACAACACATTACCGAAAAAAGACTGGACAAAATATCCATAAATTTTGATTTGATTTGATTCATATTCATTTTGATTCGAACTAAATATATATATCAATAACTTTACGAAGCAAATCAAATACTAATATGAAATATCCATAAAAACCAAAGCAAAACATAAATATTAATATTGTTATGAACAAATATATGATTCGATTCGTTATATGCCTATATATACATACATTTGAATAAATTTATATATAACTCATATAAATATTATATTTTATATAAATTTTACAGTGTTTTATTTATTAATTTGATTGTATTAGTTATTAAAAAGTTTTTAAATACATAATTTTTATTTTGTAATAAAAATTATTATTTATATCTTTTTTTATTTGTACGAATCAAATTAAATATCTGGTTAAAAATCCAAAAAAAAATTGGATATCTAGGACAACAAATATCAAATATCTACAGATCAAAGGATAATTAATTACTCCAAAAACTTCATCCTCTAGCATTAATTCCACGTGTGAGTGTGAGTAATAGGCGTTGAGACTTGAGACTGGTAGTTTTTTTTTTTTTTTTTTTTTTTTTTTTTTTTTGCTATACCGACGGACCCAAAAGCATCCATCATCAATCCCTCCACATGTCTTTATAAACATCTCTCCCTTCCACACCCATTTTGATTCCATTGTTAAGAGATCATCACGCGGCTTCCCCCTCTCTCTCTCTCTCTTTCTTTCTCCACCGACTAAAGCAATGGCGAACGGAGCCGTTAGATTGGATCTGGGCGGAAAGCCGATCAAGCCGCTCACGATCTGCATGATCGGCGCCGGAGGTTTCATCGGCTCTCACCTCTGCGAGAAGCTCCTTACCGAGACTCCGCACAAGGTCCTCGCGCTCGACGTCTACAACGACAAGATCAAGCACTTGCTCGAGCCCGATACTTCCGAGTGGGCCGAGAGGATCCAGTTTCACCGCATCAACATCAAGCACGATTCGAGGCTCGAGGGACTCGTGAAGATGGCGGATCTGGTAATCTTGTTTTATTGTGTGCATTTGCTTCTTCGAGATTGTGATGATTACACGCTCAGATCTGAATTGGATTTTTTCAACTTTTGATCTGTTGTTTGTTTTTGCGTTGCAGACGATCAATCTCGCTGCGATTTGTACTCCGGCTGATTACAACACGCGTCCGCTTGATACTATCTACAGCAACTTCATCGATGCTCTCCCTGTGGTATATGTTTAAGATATGTTTACTTCTGTGAAATGTGATAGGGGATGCTTAAGATGAGTTGTGTGGTGAATGTAGGTTAAGTACTGCTCAGAGAACAACAAGCGTCTTATTCACTTTTCCACCTGTGAGGTGTATGGGAAAACTATAGGAAGCTTTCTTCCTAAGGATCATCCTCTGCGTCAGGTCTGCCTTTTTCACTCTGATGATCATGTCATTTTTACGCATCATTATCTGCTGAAAGTTGCTGTCAAGTGGATCAAGAAAAAGATTTTTGTTGGTTAGACTTCTTATTCCGATTCAGAGAGTAAAGTCAACTAGTACTAAGCCTAACATCGAGAAAATGTAGTTTTTTTTTTCCATGCAGTTATCTGAGTCTGAGTCCCAACTACTAACTACATGAAGATTTGTGTTTTTTCTTTGTTTGCTTAGTTTTCTTATGGCAAGTAATAATTAGTTCATGTCATGTGGTTCTTATAACTCTACCTTTGTCTCTCTGTATTTGTTGTTTCTTCACCAGTCACAAATGATGCTAATGATGATCGTCTTGTTTTCTACAGGATCCTGATTTTTATGTACTCAAAGAAGATACTTCCCCTTGCATTTTTGGCTCCATCGAGAAGCAGAGGTGGTCATATGCTTGTGCGAAGCAACTGATTGAGAGACTCGTCTACGGTATGGAGTTTTTTTCTTTTACAACGTAGCTAGAGGCAGAGAGGTTCTCATTTCTTTTGTTTGTGGTTGCAGCTGAGGGTGCTGAGAACGGACTTGAGTTCACCATTGTAAGACCGTTTAACTGGATTGGACCTAGGATGGATTTCATCCCTGGCATTGATGGTCCTAGCGAGGGTGTTCCTCGTGTCCTGGCCTGCTTTAGCAACGTAAGTGTATACAGTCTCAGTCCAATAACCCGACTTCTTCTCGTGGCTGCATCTTAATTGTTTTTACTTTTGTTGGGATACTTTCAGAACCTTCTGCGACGTGAACCTCTGAAGCTTGTGGATGGTGGAGAATCACAGAGAACCTTCATCTACATCAAGGATGCTATTGAGGCTGTCCTCCTGATGATTGTGAGTTTCATTCATTGCTTATCCCTGCTGATATTTCGTTTGTTGCACTATTATCAAAGAAGTTGCATCTGAATTGCTTGCGTGATCTGTAACAGGAAAACCCAGAGAGAGCCAATGGGCATATATTCAATGTAGGTAACCCAAACAATGAAGTGACAGTAAGACAACTTGCTGAAATGATGACTAAGGTGAGAACACTTGTTCACAAATAAGACTCTGGTTGATTTTGGTTTATACTATGGCACGCTGAAATGCTACAAAACAAAAAAAAACATTGGACAGGTCTACTCAAAAGTGAGTGGAGAGACAGCAATTGAGAGTCCAACGATAGACGTGAGCTCCAAAGAATTTTATGGAGAGGGTTATGATGACAGCGACAAGAGAATCCCAGACATGACCATCATCAACCGTCAACTTGGTAATCTCATCGTGCTCTGTCTCTTAAATCATAACCAAACCAAATTGTTGATCTGATACTTTTTTGGTGTGGACAATGATTAGGATGGAACCCGAAGACGTCTCTTTGGGACTTGCTTGAGTCGACCTTAACTTACCAGCACAGGACCTACGCTGAAGCCGTTAAGAAGGCCACCTCAAAACCAGTCGCATCTTAGAGGTGGTCCATCATCACCTCGAATCATTTGGTGGCTACTTCCTTTTCTTTCTTTTTTTTAATACACCCAGTATTCCCTTAAAACAGGCCATTCTAAGCGAGTGATATATATCATGGTCGTTGGTTCTAGTTTGCGCGTTATTGCTTATATAGTACTCCCTTCGTTCCTAAAAGATGTATGTTCTGGAAAAAAAAATTGTTTCAAAAAGATACATTTTTTACCTTTTCAATGTCTGATTTAATGAAAAATTGTAAGTTTCAAAAAAATTAATGGTGTTTATTGAATTTTTATTGGCTAAAAATTATAAAAAATTATTATTCACAAAAAACAATGCATATTTAATGAGTTTTCTTAATATATGTGAAAAGTCTAGAATATGCATCTTTTAAAAACAGAGGGAGTATATGCTAATGTCTTTAATTTCGTTGTTGAAGCTTAATATCTTTGTACTTTGTCCAAAACTAAAAAAAAAAAGAATGGTTTGTTCAGAACTATAACGTTCATTTGTTACATACATCTCTCTGGTGAATTCCACACTTTAATTGCAAGGTTGGTGAATATATATGATCTTATTTGGAAACACATTCGTGTCTAACCAAGATTTTAGTAACTTGGTTTCCTGAGGGGTATCACAAAAAGTACATGAGAAATACCTATCATGTACTGAAAAAAAAAAAAACCAGAAAAATATACAATACAGCTGATCATGAGAAGACACGAAGACCGACATTTTAAAGCATTTTTAGGGTACTGATATTATTTTTAGAGAAATTAGGGTGTATATGCACCATTTAGACCATAATACACCCTAATTTGGAAACTACCCAATCACTATTACATGGACTGTACATTTTTTCAATACTAAAATAACCCTACGGCTCTACAAGCCTGCGTAATCCTAGGTTGGATTTTATATCAGAGCTTAGATACACTAACACGTTTTTTCAAATTTTCTGAAAATTAAATTCTCCATTTTCAGACCTAGAAATAAGAGAGAGACAGAGGAGTAATCAAAAGAAGCCATTATTAGATCTAATTCAGAAAAATGAAGAGACACTTGTTTTTGCATCAAAGATTTCCAACTGCTCCAAATTTGTAAGTAAAATCACTATCACTATGTCATTATTTGTTTGTGATTTCTTCTCATTTTGTTTTAATAGTTTTGTCCTCTCCAAACCTAGCCGTAAAACTACTGGTTTTATTCTTTTGGAGATAGATAAGATACATTATCTTTAGAGCTTAATGCATGTCTGAATGAAGAAGAAAGAAGAAGACAGAGATCTGGTTTCTTTTGTTGGGAGATTAAAGTCTAATATTTTTCATCGACGTTAACCTTTTGTTTACCACTTAACATAATATTTACTCATCTATATATTGTAGAATACTTTGTAACCTATAGTGATAGTGATTTAGTTAGATGGTAACTCAAAGTGTATATAATATATTATAGATAACTTAGTCGATAATTTTTTATTACTCTCCAACATCTGATTATATGTTTGTGATTTATTTATCTACTTTTGTTATTTGACAAGGAAAACCTATTCTATAACGATATCTTTTCAATTAGCTAACAACTTATATTGTAACATTTATTACTCTTCATTGGATTTTAATTAAGAAAAGTATAGTAGGTCATCTACCGAGGATGACAAAGTGTTGTGGAATATAGATAGCTAGATGGCATTTCATATTGTATTCAATAATAATAGTTGTAGACTATAACAATTATGTTAGACATTACGGCATTTTGTATTTGTTATTATACAGTATACATAGAAACCAAACTATTTAAGTTGCTGCAATACTACTTTTATATCCTGGGATTTTGTTTATATTGTTTGTTGTATCAAATATTAATAGTTATAGCCGATATCTATTTAGTTTAACGTTAACATTAATTGTAGCAGTTACTGGTAGATATATGCTTTAAACTACAAACTTATTATGTGTTGTGTTTAATGTCGTAGATGGAGATAATGTCTCTTGTAAAAAAAGCTGGAGACCCATCCTAGCTAAAACCGATTTTTTGGTCGTATGATTAGGTAGCAAACGTGTATGTGGACAACATGGTTTGGCTTATCAGCAAAGGGCATGTTTTCAAGAAGACTATGTCTCCCTAGGTGGTAAAATTCTAACTTCTCAACACCTACGCTTCATCGGATCCGCTACCGATCAACCTTTCCCACATCGCCGCCTCCGAATATCCTTAGACTAAACTAGTAAAATAGCTACTAATATTGTATGAGACCACTAATACTTTTGTTAACACTTGCAAATAGAACACCGGTTCAACTACTCTTATACAATAAATGATTTTTTTGACATGTAAGTTAAATGTTAACATGATTTCATTATAGTTAAAATTTTACTACCATGATTTCATATCTGTTAAAATGTTACTACCATGATTTCGTAACCGAATGTTAACAAATTAGATGCTAACTTGCACATAGATCATCAATTCAACTAATCTTAAACACTAACTTATTTTTTGACCCGTAAGTTGTAAGTTAACATACTATGTTAGTGATGCATTTATGTTTGACTTGAAAATTGTTCTATATTTATTTTCTCCATAGAGAACACGTGTTGTAGGAACCTCATCATATACTGCAGACCTATGAATTGAAAATGTAGCTATGTTATCCTAGTTAACTAATCTACAACAAACTTAAAAAGATTGTAGCTATGTACTGTATTGTACTTGTAGATATATTAAAATATTTTTCTCTATTTTTATCACCAACATCTCTCCTAACATGGCAGCTAAGAAGGGTAATTTAGGAAAACCATCCAAATGTGCTACAGGGTTTCAATGGTTTATCATGAAAATGGGTAAATAGCTAATTTTGTTCCAAAAGTGGTACATCCACCAAATTGTCTCTATTTTTTACCTGAAATGCATAAAATAGCATGAAATTCCATATGAACGGGAATTTTTTTCACAAACTCTGGCATACATTATATATTATTGGTTCTTCAATGTATATCTCGCCTCTCTTTTCTTTTGTTGTTATAATTTAGACTACAATCAAGGAAATTTTCCTTCTTTTTAAAAAAGAAAAAAAAAATCGAAGCACACCAAAAAAATATTTCACAAACACATTCAGTCGCTACCGAGCGGACGCAGCAGCGGCAGTAGTACATAATATGCACCGTAACCGCGACCTCCCGGACCTGTCTCCATCATTACTATCATCTTCTTCCTCATCCTCAGTATCTTCCTCCTCCACACCATTATCGTAGCCGTATCCATATCCCGAAGAACCTTTGGCTGTCTTATTGTTGCTGTCGGTGAAGGCAGCATCCATGAGACACGTCATGTGGTAAGCATGACAGCAAAAGAAGACCACCACGGTGTCCCCTCTTATCGACACCGGGTCGAAGCACATGCAACAACGTGTGTCCCCTCGTGTCTTCGACTTCACCTCTGTCATCTTTATGCTCAATGATTTATCTACTACTATTCTCTGTGAGATTGATCGATTGTTGTCTTCTCTCTTTCCACGGGAATCGTCTTCTTCGTTGCTAAGGCAGACCCCACGTCTCGCCTCGTTGAAGCACTTGACCAGAAGATTCACAATGTCCGTCTGTAAAGTTCCACATGTATCAACCCCACAACGTCAAATTCACTGGAGACTGTTCTAGACTAACGAAAAGAGGTACATTGGTGACACACACTAGATTTGTACCTTGAGAATGTCATTACAACCGTGTCTTAGAGATGTCTCGGTTCTGTAATCTGTCACGATTTTGACCAATCGATCCCTTAATCTGATAGCAGAAACAATGAGGGAATATTATTTTGGTAACCAAATGATAAAAAGAAAATCACGTGATTCAGTCAATGCTCTGTGTGCACACATAGATTTGTGTACACCAAAAGGTTTCGCATCACATAGAAGAGCGGCCAATGTATACTTAAGGAAGAATATGTGACTGAACTAACTCGAGAATAAATATCAGCAAGGCAGGGTAATAGTTAAAACTAACCGAGGTATTTCCAAGCCATTTGGGACCATATTAACTATGTAAAGAGGGTCAAGGTTGCCAACCGTGTGCTCCAACAGCAAGCCCACCTGAAATTGGTGGAAAGGAACAGATGTTTAATCCAAAGTAATATAAGGACACGAGTTTCCTAGAATGGAGGTTGATTTGTGATGATTTGATTAACAGACACTGTTTTTACCATCTCGGGCTTGTTCAGACATTGTTTTATCAGTTCTTCCCAGAGATCATCGTCGTGCTGCATGGACACAAATTCCACAGCCTGCAGAAGATCGATCAATTTTAAATACCATAGCTCGTATTATTTAGAACCACTCAGTAAAACATTAATTAGTGATTACAGAGAATGCGGAAAGAAGACAAGTTACTTAAGTATTAAGACAATTACCTCTTCTATATCCCCCAGTTTATTAATGATGACAGCAAGAGCTTGTTTTGCATTTCCCATCCTTCCCAGGACAAAAACTTGCTCTCTTAGCAGATCTTTCTTGACACAAAGTTCATATGCCTGAGATTTTGCAGCAAATCAAGTTCATATAGACATAACCTTGAAATAGTTCATTTCAGTCAGTTGTCTAGCTTGTAATGTTGACTACCTTTTCTAACTTGTAATGTTGACTGCTACGTAGGAATGGAAGCAGCATCTTTGTATCGTATTCCGCATATAGTTCTACCTGCAGCATGTATATATTTAAGAAAACATTCAAGCAAAAAGGAGAAAGAGACAGAAAATATTCAATCTATACATTATTGAGTTAAAGTACAAATACCTGCATATCATGATAATCCTTCCCACCATCTGGACTGACTTGAAATAACGCATGCAGATATAAGTACAAGTAATATCTTGAATCACATTTCTTGCCAGCTTTCAAAAGTTGTGGGACCACTTCCGATGGAGCAATCAAATCCCTGTTTTGGATAAACAAGGCAGTGGCACGCTTGCAATCAAGCAGCATTAACTGGACAACCTACATAAGATAAGGGAACGAATCACCGGTCAGTATGACAACATTATGGGAGTTCTATATGACATCCGAGCAGTGAATCTAAGAAATCCGATTATGAATTGTGAATTCAGGAACCACTACGTCAAGCTAACACTAACGATGGTTAAGAAATTTAGATCGTCAAAGGAAAGCCCTATGTAGTGCTTTCAGTAGGTCTCAAACTGTCCAAAAAAATAAATCCTTGTATACCTTTCCACGAATCGCCTCATGCAAGTTGTATTTCTCAATGAAGTCGAACACTTCTGGTTTGAGAAGCTGGATTAAAATAAGGAAAGGAACATTTTAGAGGACTGTCCACGGAAGAATCAGGGTAAAATAGTTTAAAGAAATTTATCACTGTATTAGCACACACGTACATCAGCATATAGGGCGAAGGCTTTCTCGTGCTGTCCATCAATCACATACAGCTCTGCCAGCGCCTGATAAATGAAAGAATAAAACAACTCTGACTCTGCACATGTCAATAAATCTCAAGCTTAACCTGAGAGACAATGCTGACCTCTTTGAGGGCATCAGTCATTGAAGATGTGTTCAACTGAGGCTCTATTGCTGAGATAACAGGCAAAGCAGAATATACTGAACGTGGCCAAGATTTAACGGTGGACAAAAGCTCTTTATGGTATGAGGGGTTTGTTGCCAGTGCCACTAGAGCAACCTGCATCATAAACACAAAATAATTCTTACGCCAAACCGTCTCAAAAAATATTTGGTACGAGTGAAAAAAAATTAGATTAAAAATGTTCCAAATTTCTATCATATTGTCTTCCATTAGTTCTTTGCATGGAGGGATAGTGACACGAAAGAAGTGGGATGAGTTCGTACAGAGTAGTTGATATATACAAACCTCATACACAGTATCCTTGAGCCTTGGGTTATCGGTAGGCATATAGGGAACAAGGACAGGCAGCTGGCGTAGTTGAGCAAAATGGAAAACCCACCTGACAAGAGAACACACAATATCAGATATGTAAACAATAACCAAAAAACAAACGCTTAGCAAATATGAGATACTAATTTGTTCAAACCTCTCCCAGGCTGAAGCAGATCCTCGTAACAATTTTGGGCACAAAGATGCTGCTTCAGCATATTTTCTTTCCACAATCAAATGATCAAGATACCCAGCACCCACCTAATAAGTAAAAACGTTAGGTTAAATCAGATATCATTACACCCAAAATGACACCGACAAAAGAAAATAGGTTGGTCAAGGAATACAAGATGACCCGTAAAATAAATATCGTTAATGTTAAGAGTTTTTTTTTTTTTTTTTTGATCGAAAGAAAGTCGAGAACTTGACAGTAGTTTTCTCGACCAAGAACTGCTAGGCTTATTAAACCATTGGAACAGAGAAATGTTTGATTAAATTCATGAAGGGCTCTAGGCTATGCATTTCATCCAATTTTAGTAGAGAAAAGTGTAGAACAAAATAAAGAATCATAGTGCAAAGACAAATAAAAGACTTAGTCACTAATTATTTATGAACAAGTACCTTATCAATTAGTTCGTTTCGTCCTTCACCAGCCTCGACAGCTGCTAGTGCTTTCTCGTGGAATCCATGTTGCAAAAGCCAGTTAATGTGATCTTCAGCGTCCCTAACAAGTAACAAACCACGTAAGAGACCCTTAGCGTTGATTTACAAAGAACTAGAATAACATGGACAAAAGAAACAGCGACTACAAAGATCTACCTGGGTTTTGCAATCACAACATCCTTTGGAGACACGATATAGTACAGTGGTTCATCACCAGCCGCCCACTGTCCCCCAGCATAGCTACTACCTACATTCGTTTCAAATTTTCAAGTAAGTACTGAAAGGCAGGCTTTCATTCCCCCAAGAAAACAAATTACTTTCCAAACAAAAATCTAACCTGGGAAAGGAGCATGAGCAAGGGAATAGTCTTTCGCCTTGTAATGCTCAAAGCCATGTACCGGAAGAGCATCCATTGTAAGTTCATCACTGTTCCATGATACAATGCGTACTTCAGGCCTCTGGGCATTTCCCTGGATCATTTAGAATCAGACTCAGCAACAGTCCAAAAGGAGAAGCAAAAAATGTTCCTATTCTTCACATGCAACACCTAGTCAACCACGAGGAGAGAATACCTGACGAGATAGAGTAGTGGTGCTGCTAATTTCTTTCATGCCATCCTCTTCAGTGGGTATATATGCAAGAATAACTAGAGAATCACCAAAGGGAGCAATCCCTGAAATGAAATAGCTAGTTTGGAACGACGCCACAATGTCCACTTGGTTTAGACTAGACATCTGAACCTGCCTATATGTTCCATATGCTGGTTTTTGCTGGTCTGATTTAATTGAAGCAATTTTGACAGATGTTCCCCAACCAATCACAAGAAGAGTGTCATCCTAGAAATAATTAAAAGCATATATCCCTTTAAATCAAAAGCTGTTACATATGAACACGTTAAGATGAATGTAAAGAAGTAAACTATGTATCAAGTTACCCGAGACCAACCTGCCAAACCAAGTGGGGAAGCAAAGCCTCAGGCCGGGGGCTTCCTCGGGGTCTTTCAATAAAAGTAACACGCTGATCTTTGGCTGTATCATAAACTTTAACACCAGTATCATTAGCCCACGCAATGAGACTTCCTCTCCATTTCACAGAATGGATTGGACCTTCCCCAGAATGCAGCACCTACAAGGTCACCCTCTATCAAATTCACGATATTGCAAAAAAAATTAACTCTACACAGATTCTCACAAACCTGATCTTTATAACCAAACCACTTCTTCGAGTTCATATACAAGTGACCAGCCAAGCCACCAGCTACAAATCTCTTCGACTGCTTCTTGGTGTAATCCGGATCCAAGGAAATAGCCTTCATGGGGCGATGATAATCAAACCTCATCTTCTCATCATCAGTGAAAAGGCTGTTTATAACAACAGAGCCATCGTCTGAACAGCTTCCGATATACTCTCCCTCACTGTCAAAGCTTAGGTCATTAACCGGGGCCGTGTGGGCACGAAACTCTTTAACCTGAACCAACGAATCATAAACCAAAAACAAAATTAAACTTAAACCGAACTAAGATTTGACAATTAGATAGATTAAGCGAACCTAATGAAATGCAATTCGTTTCATCGTATGAACAATCAAACCACCAGCGCATTAAAAATCAAATTGAGAGGAAAACTCGCCTGATTCCCGAGGAAATCGAGGATGTGGACCGTTCCGTCGTGAGTACCGAGAGCGATCATCCTCGCGGCAACGGCGATGCAGGAAGCAGCGTCGTTGGAGAGCAAAGAAGGTACGTTGCCTCCCATCCGCTGGTATTTGAGGCGAGGCTCCTCCTCGCCCTCTTCTTCTCCGTTCTCTTCCTCCTCTTCTTCTTCTTCATCTTCCTCCTCCTCCTCCCTTTCGTCATCTCCGTCAACGCCGTTTTCAGACGGAAGCGAAGCCATTACTACCACCGTGCTAACTTATTCCTCCTCCTCCACCGATCAGAATCTGGAAACAATCTGCAGATCTGCTTCCTTCTTCTTCAAAATTATCGTGCAGGTTTTGGTATCGGTTAACAGATTAATTTAATTGTTGGGCCGATGACAGAGTGTGAGAAATTATTTTTAAAAAAAATGAAATTTAAAAAGTTGAAAATTTTGATTTAATGATTTGGAAGGCGACAAAGGAAAAGGTGCCATGTGTGGGATCGGAGTGTTGCCTCTTTTTTTTTTTTTTTCCATTCCTTTTCAATTTAGATAGAGACGTCAGACGTGGTGTAATGTAACCCATTCGCACCAGAAATTTTTTAACAGAATGTGAAGCTCAAGATTTGCGGTGAGCGCCTCCGACCCAAGATCAGTCCTCTTATATAAGCCCAACATTGGCCCAATTTACCAATAAATTCCAATATGCATTAGCCTTTTGTATCTTATAACTAAATTTGTTCATCTTTACAAGCCTAAAATATTTTGCTCAGAGAGAAGATTAAATGAAGGGCGAGGAGCCCGTTGCGCGTAGCGGGCGGATGTAGCCAAGTGGATCAAGGCAGTGGATTGTGAATCCACCATGCGTTTCAATTCACGTCGTTCGCCCGTAAGGGATAGGAAACATTCTAGCCAATTTTGATTTAGAGAGGAACGATTCCCTTGTCTGAGAACCGCCATTCCCGAGGAGTTGTCCGTGACGAATTCCGATTCAGTAGCTATCAGTTCTGGCGATGTGAAAAGATCGAATTCTTGAAAACGAGCGAACTTCAATCAGGGTCCAAGCCCGCAGCCCGAGTCCGTCCAGCTCTAAAAATTAGCGGACTTGGACTTAGTTTTATAAGCCCAAAAAAAATTGGGTCTTTTCGAATTAAGCCCATTTGGGCTTTGGATATTTTGGACCTAAGCCCGATTGGGCTAAGGCCGGCCCGAAAACCCGAAATTTTATATTTTAACTTAAATATTATCGTTATTGCAATCCAAACGATTATTTGTATTGGCATGTTATTTTGATATTTTTATTCACTCTAATAAAGCATATATAAAAGTTGTTAATGATTTTATTGTTTGATCATTATTAGTACTAGATCTCGATCCGCGCAACCGCGCGGATTTTTGTTTTCATTTATTTTTATATAAATATTTTGTTTTCAATTCAAATTTGGTATATATTATAATATATATGTGTCTATCAATTTTTAAAACATAATAAATTTACTGTATATTTTTTTCATTGAATAGATTGTTTCATACTTTCATATGTATTTGTATCTTCTTCTATATATATATATATATTCGGATTATTATTTCATCATTAAAATCGTAACTGTATATATAAAGATTAGTAAAATATTGTTTTATTGTCATATTCAAAGATATTGTAACATTTCACAAATTTATAAAGTTTTTAAAAAATTAAACTTTTCGCTTCATAGATTTATATTATCGAGTAAATAATTAAACATTTAGTTTTTGTTTAATTTTTAAAATAAACTATATGGTTTAAAATTTGTTTTCATTGGTTTTTTTTTTTTTGACAACAAACATTTACAGACTCATATAGACTCTGTAAACCAGATAGGTAACTCTGCATCCATGTAAACGACGAAAGACGGTTACTATCCGCCTTTAAATTCTTCGTCTGAGGTACATGAACGATTTCTGAGTTGAAGAAACTTCTTTTCAAAAGCTTGATGTCTTCCAGGTAACTATCGAATGTTTCGAAATACGGTTGTTTTCATTGGTTTAAGGTAGTAAAGATTAATCATTGTTAGATAGTATGATTTTTGTTATTTAAAAAAAATTTTTATAATTTTAAAAGTTAACATCGACAAATATTTAAATATTTAGCATATAAAGTTATAGTATTACAACATTAAATTATATCTATTTAATTTATACTATCTATAAATCCAATTGATCATCTATTGTTTAAATCCAATTATTGATAGTCCAATAAAAATTTCTGGTAGGCCCAAAATTTAAATAATAAGATTAGATATTAAATATAACGTGACTTTCTATAAATATGTCCATTAGGTCCATTTTTTAAAAAATCACACATTAATCAAAGTTGTGACTTCTATTTTAATATATAAGATATAACGACTTTAGTATTTTATAACATAAAAATGAAATAGAAGTATATAAATGTTTTATATAATAGTGTCCATATGTTAAACATATATATAAGATAAATTATTTCCTTATATTTTGGTTTTCTTCGTATTTGTGGTTATATGTTTTGTTTTAATATAATTTTGATGATAGTAGAATAAGTAGTTTTTATTTTTTAGGTGTTGGACTGAAGTACGACTTGGATCAAATAATAAGTCTTCAAAATTAAAGTACATATGAAGGTAAATAAAGTTTAGCAAAAGAAAAACGCACAGCACTTACGTTTTCGTCTAAAATACTAAAATCATTGTTCTTTCTCTCGCATGTGACCTTCTAGGCTTCTACTTTTTTCCTTTGTGATTTTCGATGAGTTTCAAAAAAAAAAAATAGTGGTATTTATTTACAAATTGTGAGTTGAATGTTTTCTTGGTAATGTTATTTTATATAGTAGATAATAACTCGCGCTACGCCGCGGGAATCTTCATATATTTTGTTTTTAGCTGTTATTTTAGTATCATATTTCGACTGATATGAATTAATAATTTAAACAAAAAAATAATATATTTAATTTAGTATAAAAAATTTGAACATAAATATTTATGGATAAAACTAAAACTTAAACAAAGGGTAAATATGTGCTTTCATAATATCAAGAACATGTTTATTATTTTGTATTTGGTATCAACTCTCATATTTAGTCTAATTTGGATATAAACCTAAACCTTTCAAAATAAAAGAATATCACTATTAACTTGTATGTATACTTCTTTTTTAAGTTTTGTAGTTCGAATATATCACTTTGATTTATAAATTTAATCTCATATATTGTGTAACATTTTTATATTTACTATAAAAAAGCTTGTGTATCTCTCACAAAAGTTATTTTGTTATCATTGTCAATGCCACACTCCCTCTTGCTCTATTTCCGCAACCTTTTATCTTCTATATTTTTGTCGTGGAAACTTTGATTATTTATATTATATCAGTTTGCACATTTCATTATATCTTCCGTATTTCATTGTAACTTGTAATATGGAAAATATGCAAACTGATATAATGTAAATAATTAAAGTTTTTATCTAAGGAAATCAATATCTAATATTTATTTTTGTAACTTGATATATATACAACTATTTTAGATAGAATAGACAAATTAACTTGAAATAATTTAGAACTGCTGTAAAATTGTTCCTTAATTCATAGCTTCGATGCATCCACCTTCTCAATGCTTCATCCGCATTTTCAACGGGGCCACACATATACTCTACTACTATATCTGCAGTTTATGAGTCAAATCACTTACACCTAACCACAAACAAAGTCTGGACATTCCAAAGACAAAATAAATGCTCTACTCTCCAATCTTTCAATTCAGGATCAATAAACCGGTTCACCAAAAATTCAAAATCACCTTGTAATCTACATTTTCTGAAACAGAGATCGCTCGAAGATCCCATACACATCAAAAACCATACACATTGTATCCTCCCTTGTGAAATAAAGTTAGATGTAATCACATACACATCGCAAAAACCATCTTTCACTCTCTGGTTCAAGTCTGTGTCGGTGACCGGAGCCTTAACCTTAAGGCTAATCCGCTTAGCAGCATCAAGCTGAGCTGCATATGCATTCTCTGTCGGATAAGGATCAGACAAGCTGATTGCCATAGATAAATGGGCTTGATACTTTCTCCTCAGTCAAATTGAAATAAACACCATCCATAGCCGCCGCAAGATCACATTCTAGACGTTGCCGAAACCTAACGAATAGACATATAAAGTAAGAAATGGGCTCGAGCTAGAGCTACTGAATAGGGGCGGGATCGATCATCGGTCTAGGCGACTCGTCTAACCTGTGATGGTCTCCGAATCCGCAGCCAACACCACTACTTCCTCCGATGTGGAATTTCCAAAGGATGCTTCATCTTCGGCATCATTCTTCAACGACGAACTGATCTCTCTCTCTCTCTCTCTCTCTCTAAGTCTCTAGTTTATTCTCCAATTCATCATGGGCAAATCAAAGAATAAGAAAATGTAAAACACCACACGATGACATGGAAAAACGAAATGTTCTTATTGGTGCTACAACTTTTTTCATTTATTGACATGCCACCTCCTCAGACTTCTAAAAAGCTGAGGTGTCAAATGCTGGAAAAAACCTTGTGCTATTACTGTGTTGATTGTCACATTTTAAATTTTGCAAATGTAAATTCTTTTTTTATGTACAACGTGTTTTTTTTTCAATATACAAAGTATGAAATGTTTGACCATGTTTATCATAAATTTTGTTTTCTTATATGTTTAGTTTTAATTTATATTTGATTATTTAAATCTTATTAAATTTGTTTTTTTTTACAATATGTTTTTAAAGCATACGAAAAATAAAATATTTTTGATAAAAAAGAAACGTTTAAACTCATTTTATATTTTGAAACAAAAAAATGAAACTGTTTTTTTTAATGAAAATTTACATGTATTAAAACGATTAAAGTGACAATGACAAATTATTTTCCGAAAAGCCAAAAAAAGCCCGAAAAGCCAAAAAAACCCGAAAAGCCATATAGCCCTATAAAAGCCGGGTCAGGCTTTGAATTCTAGTCCCAAAATATTTTAGGGCCGGACCAGACCGGGCTAAAATATTTACGGGCTTAGCGGGTTTGGGTCGGACTAGCCCAAATTGACACCCCTAATTATTATGATACTAGATATGGGTTCGTGTGATGCAGGGTTTTGTTTGATATTTGAATTTTATAAAGAGCATAAAACGTGAGAAATTTTATTATTGCAGTTTTAGTATTAAGATTAAAAAAACTCGTTTGGCCACGTAAGTTGTGGATAGTATTTCTATTTAAATAGTCGTGGTGTCTATACGAGTTAATAACAACTTTTGTACTTAAGGCTAGAAAAAATATTTCAAACCCGGAGATTCAAATCAAACCAAAGCCGAATAAGTAAGAATTAGAGTGAAATACCAAAAACTTGAAAGTTGAATAAAGCCAATGAGTCAATGCAATGTCATACTCTTACTTCAGTTCTTTATTTAATGTTTCCATTAACTTGCTATGTTATTCTTCTTGTTTAACATATTTTGATGTTTTCATGGTCATTTACTGATGTCTGTGTTATCATTATAAGGTCAAAGAATTTTGTGTGTGCATGTGCTATTATTTATATGCCTTGATTTGCATGGTCGATGCAAATTTAGTTGTTCAACCAATAGAAAACAGTTTAAATCAGCATTTTTACCATGTAACTTAGAAGTAATGAAACTATGAATACTTTCAAAATTTGGATATTGATTTGATTCTTGTAGCTACAAATATATTGTATGATGAAGGACATCTTTCTTCTTAATCTTGATTGTAAGAATAATTGTTTATAAGCAAAAATATACTGACACACATGATAAATTAATGACAACTAAGTTTTGTGGTAAATAATTTTATTAGTATATGTTATAATAGAGCTGAAGAAAACATAATCGTAGATATCTTCTAATTTTATTTTAAATATATGAAATTTAATTTTAGATATATCTTTTGAATTTTTATTTTCAGTTTTTAATATGATTATTCGATGTTTTTTTCATGTTGGATTTACAGTTATAATTTTAAAAAATAAAGATTAGAATGATGAAGATAATGATAGTAAAATTTATATTCATATTCATATTCTTTAGATATATATAATTATATATAATTATTTTGTTACAGTTGTAATTGAATATATAAAAACATAGAAAAACTGATGTAAGACTACGATAATATGGTAATAAGAACGTTTTTATTTAACTGATCTAATGTCAAATAATTTCTAAATTAATTTTCGCTTCTGATATTTTCATGAAAAATAAAATTCGTAAAATAGTACTAGTATATAATTATAAATATGGGAATTATGTTTCCTTTTATAATTTTGTGTTTAAAGTTTTCTAAAAAGGAAAACATCTATTAAAATAATATCTTTTACTTCGTAATTATCTTGAACTCATTTCTTTTTTAAAAATACTACTATTAAATATTTTATAAATACATAATCTTATTATATAAAAAGGAAAACTACTATTAAACACAATCAAATATAGTCATTTATATTTATGCTACATAGAATAATAGTGATATTTACTTATGTACGACAACATCAAATAATTATGACAGCATCTAGCAAAGATAATAGTAAAAATAATTGGAGTTTTACCAAGGAAAACCTCACCTGATATTTTTTCGTGTATCTATTATTAAGTTTGGTGATAAAATATGAGAGATTTCAATCCTATATACTGTATAGATGTGAGCATTTGTTTGGGTAATTCTTTTTGGTTTATGATTTTTAAACAGAAAGTTAACTATTTAAATAGGAAATTTGATTAGTCACTAAAATTTGAAATAATTATCTTACAAATCTTTTTTCTTAGGATTTGAGTAAAGGAAAACTATCATTAAACACTATTTTACAAAAAAAAAAATTGGTTTATTATATTTCAAAAGGATAATTACTATCAAATATTATTTTACAATTATTTTTTCTTTATGATTTTAGAAAATGAAAATTAGCATTGTAAAAGTATTTTTGGTATATGATTTGTAAAAAAGAAAATACTTTAGAAAAGAAAACTAATTTTTAAAATATTGTTTTTGTTATTAACTTATCTTGTAAAATTTATTAATCATGATATATTTTAACACATGTCACAATTTAAATAGAAAATTACTATCAAATAATTTTTTACAATAATTGTTTTTGTTTAGGATTTTAGAAAGAAAAATTACTATCAAATATTTTTTATACAATTTGTTTTGTTTAGGATTTTAGAAAGGGAAAATTACTATCAAATACTTTCTAAAATTAGCTTTTCACAATTCGGTTTTGTTATTATCATGTTACATTTATATATTATTAACTAGGGTAAGCCCGCGCTACGCGCCGGATATGTTGTACGTGTAATATATCAATATATATATTTTATAAATTATAATTGTTTGAGATTATAGGTCTGTGTTTTAAATGGATATTTGTGTTTCTTTCGTTCTTTATATTTAGATCATTTTGCCATATTTTTATGGTTTTTATAAGGATGAAATCACAATTCATATGATTAATATATAATTCAATGTTAGGGGTTATGGGTTGTTTCTTATGAATGGTCTAAACTATTTTTTATTTCCTAATAACGAAACGATTTTCGTAACACACGGATTATATATCTAAATTTGTTAAACTTATAAAATTTATCCATAATTGATGTTTTTTGTCTTTTTCATTGGTTTCAAGAAAAAGTTTAACTATCATTTGTAATTTTAAAATAATTATACTTTTAGCTTCATATTTTCGTTAGAATACAGTAGTTTAGTATGTTTTAAGTTTTATTTTGTATTTTTGATTTTGGTATCTTATAAAATATTGTAACACATTTTTTTTTAAACTAACACATTTAAGTTTCGCCAATTATTTATTTAAAGATAAAGTTTAATTCGATGGCTAGATAATTCAAAATAAGTCTCATGTGCAAATAAACAAAACATGGAACAATGTACAAAGAAACTTAGAGAATGATGTGAGAATATTTATGAGGAGACTTCTAGTAAATCTTCTTGTGTTTTGGACCTGATATTTCCGCCTAAAATTTTAAGAAAATTTTATTTTTCCAATGAAATATTATTTGTTTCAAATAAAATAAAAGAATAAATTTAAAATTTTACATAATAATAATTTTCTAAAACTAAAACTGAAAATCTAAAAATCTAAAAATAAATCATGAATCCTAGTTCTTTTGAAAAAAAAAGAAAAAAAAAACTCTGGTTCTCTCAACTTATTTTTTCTCACCGTCACACAAACTCATTTCAGATCTTTAGCCGCCACGCCAGATCTCTCTCCCGTGCCTCTCTCTCTGACACCGGAGCTCTCTATCTCTAGCCGGACCTCTCTCACGCTCCCTCCTCTCTCTTGCTCGCCTTCAGGACTCCTCTCTAGCCGGATTCTCTCTCTCTCTCGTGTCGGACCTCCCTCACGGTTAACTCTCTCTCTCTCTATGTCTGTGTCTGTGTGTGTGTGTCAGTTTTGATTCAGATTTGGTTTTGTTGGTGGTGGAGGAGGTTGGACATGAAGCCTGACGGAGGAGGCTCCTCGCCGTGATTTTTCCGACGTTTCTTTCCATCCCAGCAACCTCAGTAAGTTGGATAGTTATTAGATGTTTATTGTTGCCTACTAAAACAGTTTCATTACAGTCTCACAAAGTTTTTAACTTTTGATGTTGTTTGTTTGTTATCTATTGCAGATTGAATCATCTGGTGGCTATTGTTCAGAAGATAAACTATAGATTTTCAAAGGTTGAAACTTTGACGAAGGAGGATGGAGAAGAAGCCGCCGGCGGTGGAGGCTTCAGCGGGAAGGACGACGGCGAGCAGACAGCGGTAATCTTTCCTCAGCCTCTTCCATTGTTCATATCCAAAGTAGTTTTTTTCTTTCTGGGTTTGTTTCTTTTGTTTCAATGAGTTTTCATTTGTTTATGCTGAGATCTGTATTAATGTTTCCAAAGTTTTGTGGTTTTTTTTTTTGTTTTTGTTTTGATGAATCGGCATTTGGAGTTTTGAATGTTTATGCAAAGAGAAACTTTTATGGTGTTTAGAAAAAAACTTTTATGATTTGAGAGATTCCGGGCTTGTGTGTGTTTTGATCTCTTTATGTTGTGATTGTGACATATCTCAGGCAGTGTGGTTGATCTATGGGCTGGTTGAATCGAACAAACAAAAGGCCCAAATAAAACAATACGGCTGATCGAAAAGCGAAGATAGGTGCGACAACTTGCGTTAAATGAAGTGCTGCGTTTTGGCAAGCGGGACACGTGTCGACACTCCAGGACTCGACTTTGTGATCTGGATGGTGAGGTGGCGCAACAGGAGGGAGACAAACATTTTTTTTATATATATAGATTATGAGATAGTTTAACATGTGAGAATCTTAAATATATAATTGTCATGTGTCGCAATCATGTTAATTAATAACTTTGAAGAACCAAGTTTTATATAATATAATATGTGATGGAAAATAAACTATCTATATTATTTATTTACATGCACAAAAGATTATTTTTTTGACATAAAATAAAACCATTCCGTTAACCGGATGGTAAAAGACATTGTTTAATGGGCAGTTTTAGCCAAAGTATAGGCCACTCTATGGCCCTGTTCGTTTACCTATCGCGCGATCTGCGACTGATCGCATGTCGAAGGTTGTTGTTCATTTTGTTGTTGCGTAACATACGACCTGCGATTGGTCGCATATCGCATGTCGCAAGTCGCAGGTTGTTGTTTGTTTTGATGCCGCGCGACTGATCGCACGACCAGTCGCGGGTTCTCATTGTAGTCGTCCGAAAAAACAGCGACTAAAACTTAAGAAAATTTTGATCGCGCGACTGGTCGCAGGTCGCAGATCGCAGGTCGCGCGACACGTAAACGAACATAGTTTTAATTGCAGGTCACAGGTTTAGTCGCAGGTCGCAAGTCGCAGGTTGCGCGATACGTAAACGAACGTAATCTTAGTCGCATGTCGCAGGACACGTAAACGAACGGGCCTATTGAAGAAGGTAAAGACAAGTAGAATATAAGACTTTGTTTAATGGGCTATTTTAGCTAAAGTATGAGCGACATATATGAAAAAGCCCTTGGATATTCTGAGCCCATTAATAAATATCTCTTCGGATATTG
The DNA here is from genome assembly GCF_020379485.1 of Brassica napus. Taxonomy (NCBI): domain Eukaryota; kingdom Viridiplantae; phylum Streptophyta; class Magnoliopsida; order Brassicales; family Brassicaceae; genus Brassica; species Brassica napus. The sequence goes on along the minus strand of NC_063448.1, from coordinate 3,198,402 downwards.
GTTAACTTGGGCAAATTTCAAACACAAGTGGAGGATGACATGGCAGTAGTTGATTGGCTTAGACAATAGGTTGCGAAACGCGAATAAAAGTCCAAGGAGAGTCGGAAAGTAGACACATCAATTATATGAAAATATCATATTTTTAAGCGATGAAATGGGTATCCTATGCCAAGCATTTGTACGTATTTAGCCATACACATGAGACTTATTTTGGATAAGCTTTCTCCGTTAGCTTTCAGTATTTTGATCAAAAATTTGAAAATGACAATTAAGTTGCACAAAAAGCATTGAATATATCCGAATATTCAATCAATATATTAATACATGGACATTTAGCAAAATACAAACTCTTCATCCTTTTGATCAAAAAAAAAAAAAAAAAAAACTCTTTATCCTTTTCTCTCTGTGACCATGTCCAAGGTTCTCGAGCCCCTAGAAGAAGAGAAAGTAGAACATAAACCAAGAAAACAAGAAGAAGAAGAAGAAGAAGAAGAATCGAAGAACGAAGAGGTGTTAGGATCTCTGTGTACACCAACATCAAGTGATCATAAGATTCCGGAGGTGGATACTTGTCCTCCGGCGCCAAGAAAGCGACCGCGTGAGATTTCTCCGACAAAGAAGAAAAGATTGTCTAAAGATCTTCGGTTCTTTGAAGCCACCGACGTTGGGAGCCACGAGGTGGAGACGTTATTTGTTCATGACCCAATCCCTGTCCGTAAGAAACGGAGGAGTAATAGCGCCTGAATCCTTGCTGTGTTTCTTCTTCTTCTCCACAAACTTGATTGTGTAGATTCATTGATCCTTTCTATACCTATACTATTTAACTCGTTTCGTGTTTTATTTATTTCTTTTGATGGGATTGTAACTCTGTTTATGTACAGAGTTTTTGTTAATATATATCGATCTTGTGTTTGTCTCTTACAATTTGATTATCATGTCTCAAAACATGATATGGATTTTTGTTTGTAAGATTTAGCAATAAAATAACTTAAGAGAGAGTAATAGTGGGTGAAGTTTTATTTTTCTTAAACAGGGATCAAAATTAAAAATAAATAAAATAAATGTAAAAGTACAAAAGAAAAAGAGTTCTCAAATTTTAGTGTATTTGCATTATATATACGCAATTTTTCCTCTAATTAAGTCAATACCATAAATCCACACATGAGATCTTTATTGATAGACACAAAACTTGTCGAACTCACCTAATTTTCAAGTCAAAATTTTATACTCTCGAGATACTGCTAAAATACATGTTATCTTCTAGTTAATTTGATTTTATTACATTAGAATTTTATCATAACGTTAAAGTTATATAGTAATAGTTAGAACTCCATTTCGAGATAGTATCTCAGTAATACTACTAATGATGTTTTCTACACATTTTGTATGTTTGTATATATCTCGACATACTTTTTTTTTTTTGTCAATATCTCGACATACAAAATGGACATGTTTGCATTTTGCATTATTTTTTATTAATTGATTTAATCAGATAAAATGATATTTTTACTTCTTGTGGGGAAAAATAGCTAGAGTACATATTTGTGTCTATATCATATACAAGTAGGTGACTGATGACTAAATTCAGCGGCAGCGCTGTTTCTCTAACTCTAATTTCTTTTTGTAAGGGTAATTCACCTTAATAAAGTTAACTTTTTTTGTACAACCACCACGTAGTTGGCAGTTGAGCACCAACATTACAATCTTGAACGACACGTTTCACCACATGTCAATCCAAGAATTACCGTTACACAAAACCCGACAAGCCTTCTTTTATTTAACCGCAGAACATTATTACGGTTTTACTAACGAAGACGATATGGCGCCGAAAAAATCAAAGAAAGTGGTTTCTGTGACGAAGAAGAAGAAAGTAGTAGAGGAAACAATCAAAGTAACCGTCACGGACGGAGTTCCAAATGTTACCACCGAGACCGACACACAAGAGACACAAGAGCTAGAGACACAGGATCTGCCGTTGTCCATTCCTGTGGAAGAAGAAAACATTACTAGGGTTGAGATTCCGGTCGATGTTGGAGATGACCGGTCCCCACCGCCATCTGAAACCGTCGCTCCCGCAAGTGAAGGCACCGTGAAGGAGACCCATAAGGTTGAGATTCCGGTGGACGTTCGGGATGATCGGTCCCCTCAGCCGCCTGAAACACCCGCTCCAGCAAGTGAAGTCCCTTCGAAGGAGACCCATAAGGTTGAGGAGAAGGAGGGGAATAAGAAGAAGAAGATGTTAAAGAAGAGGAAGAAGAATAGGTCGGAGGTAGCCGGAGATGAGTACAAGAGATATGTGTATAAGGTGATGAAACAGGTGCATCCGGATTTAGGGATATCGTCAAAGGCTATGACGGTGATTAACATGTTCATGGGAGATATGTTCGAGAGACTAGCGGTGGAAGCGGCGAAGTTAAACGACTATTCAAAGCGGAGGACGTTGTCTTCTAGGGAGATCGAGGCAGCGGTGAGGCTGGTTTTGCCTGGAGAACTTAGCCGACATGCCGTGGCTGAAGGCTCCAAAGCTATTAGTAACTTTGTTGCTTATGGTGCCAAGAAGCGTTAGTTTAATTAGTATGTCTCTTGTTATTTCCTTTTCTCCAACTTAACCGTTAGGTTAGGGTAAGGTTTAACTTAGTAGGGTTTCTAGAGTTGTCTGTTCTCTATGTGTGTTTGTAATAATGTCGCTTCGTTCTAGTTTTGTGTCTTCTCTTTTGTAAAATACGGGTTTGCTTTCATATTTGAAGAAATAGTTTAAAAAACAAACTAAGTGACTTGTGAGTTTTAAGACTTTTTGTATGTACTCTAAAAAATATGATGCTTATTAGACCATGATTAACCTGGAGGATTAACCCGGAGTTCTCAGATTAAGAGCAACTCCAATGGTGTTACTCATCATTGAAATCCTTGTTTGAATAGTTAAGGACTCTAATCATATTTGTTAGTCCAATGGTGTTATCCACTATAAAATTCTTAAGAATAAAATATAATTAAATTTGTAAAACATTTAATAAATTTGTAAACCATTAAAAATAATTAAATTTGTAAAACATTTAAAAAATTTTAAAAGTAAAAAAATTGTAAAAAATAGTTTCTGTTACGTTGTTGGTTTTACTTAAAAGCAAACATAAAGTTTTAGCGAATGAACTAGCAAGGTTACGTTACGTCTCTCGAAACTATATCTCCAAGATTCTAAGTTATTACAACCACCATATAAGATAAAAGGGAGGGTTGGTATATTTGATCAAAACAACAGAGAATGGTTAGATTCAGTTCATATATTTGATCCATGTGAGAGAGTACTAGTACTACTAGTCTAGTAGAGAAGCTTGTAAACGAACCTCTTGATATGATCAAGTATCAAAAGCCTTGCCCCTGGTGCTGGTGGAATGTTTACTTCTTGCTCTGATTGTTTCCTTCACCTGAAAGAAGAACAAAAACCCGTGGTAAGTAAAAAGATATGTATACTCTTTTTGTATTGGTTCATGAACAATCAATCAATCACCTTATACATTGTTCCTGACGCAACAGCGTAGCAAACAGCCCAGGAGAGTGCGTGTGCAGGCTTTACTTTCAAGCCTTTGCTCACAAAAGTGTACGCCAACCCACCACCTGAGGCTGAGACCATGCTGCAAAGTTTGTCAAAACCCAATTAGAAACAACGTCTGTAACAGGTTTTCATCAAATCAATATCACCCAAAGAACAAATCTTGAAGATTCTCAGACAAGGAAATATAAAAAGGGATCAAAAAGTTGAGTGAAGAAAGAATGAAACTTTACGCAGCCGTAAGATCATCTTTGCCTCTGATTCCTTTCATTATGTGTTCAATTCCTAGACGACGAAAACAACAAAGAATCGAATCGGAAATAAGAAAATAGCAAACCCAGACGAAAACCCTAATTCGATTAAAATCCCTAATTCGATTTGAAACCCTCATTCAAGTAAAATCCCACAATCGAACCGTAAAAATTGATGAAATCAACATGCATCAACTCCAAATGCAAAGATAATGAACTAAAACGCTCTGATTTACCTTCAACACCGAAGATCGCCGAATCACCTTTCGTTTCGCCGGAGGAATTTTTTTTCTGTAATTGTCGCGACTTCTTTTTTTTTTTCTCTCCTTACAAAACACGACCCTGACCCTCACCAATCGGGCTTTGCCAACTCATCAAGGACCAAATCCTTAATCTCCTTAGTTAAGGACTCTTTCTTAACTTATGATTTTTTTATATTAATATTTTAATCAATCCCGAGTAAGAATTAATGCTAAGGATCTACTTAAACCCCGCGTTGCCGGTGGTCTAAGAACCTCATCCTAAGAACCCCGGGTTAATCATGTTCTTAAGTGTATATCTTTTGGTTTCTATGTACGTTATGTACGTTGTAGTCTCCATTTTATTCGTTCCGGTAGTGATTGGGTTTAAGAGCACCTCCAATAGAGGGGCAATGTTTTTATCCGATCCGGTAAAACTACTGGTTAAGTGGTCGGCGGTTGAACCGGATTTTCTATTTATAAATAAATAAATCTAAATAATCATGTATTTACACTATATAAGACCTAAAATGTAATTATACATATAATATGTTCTATATTCTCTTTTATTAATTAGATAATAAACAATAATTATAATTTTAGTTATATAAACAAGTGAATACTATATCAACTAAAATTGATAAAAAAAAACAAATGAATGACTGTTTAAATTACATATTTATTTATTTTTACAACTAAAAGTCTTAAATTTTATGAATATAGCAAAATGAAAATAAAATATGAGACTCAAAAAGAGATTTTTTAAACGTTTTTAAAAAAATATATATATAATCAAGAGAAAACTAATTAAATAGTAAAAAATCAAACATTAATTATGGAATATTATATTTTAATAACAACTGGAAATACAATAATTATATTTTTACTTCTGTAGAACCGGGGTTTGAAGTTGAATCGGATCACCGGTTTTACCGGTTTTTAGCTGGTTTCACTGATTTTTCTTAAATTCGGGTTTTAAACTGAACCGGACTCGGCTTCTTTCACAAGTCACGGGCGGACCGGTTCGACCGACCGGTCTGGTCCGGTTCAACCGGCCGGTCCGGTCCGATTTTCAATACCTTGGTTATTGGAGGGTTCTAACACAAATTTTCAAAATTAAAAATAATTCAAAAATACAAAAAAGTAGTAAATGTGTCAGAAAAAGTCATAAACTGTCAGAGCATGATTAATGGAGGTTTTTAGAGTAGGGTTCATTAGCGGAATATAAGAAACCGTCTCTTGATTTTTAACTAAAAAAGCTAAAAACCTTTAAAAAAACTCAATGGCGATGTGTCACTTTTATACTAATTCAAATTAAAAAGGTAAATAAAAATTAATTACTTAAATTAATTGCAATAAAAACATTAATAATTTGATTTTTTAGATACTTAATAAGGTTCTGATGGTTGTGGATGCTCTGAGGCCTGAGATTACAAGAAGCAAAGAATTAGAACAAATAAGCAAAAAGTATGAATCTTCCAACTTACAAGATTTCTTAATTAATTCACAAGCAATACCGAATATTTAAAGAATTACATGAATAGTTTTGGGACTAATCCTTACACAAAAGCAAAGAATCTAACTATCTGTGTTCGTCACCTTATATAACGTAGCAAAACAATCAGACTAATCATTGCTCTCTATCTTTTCATAACAATTAACCAGAAATATACCTTTCCAAACGAGTACACAACCCTCTCTGGCAATGGTTCCTCCAAAACCACCGCCTCCACGACCGCAACATCAACCTCTTCCTGGTAGGCGTTTGAACCCTATCATCTGCATCATTGTCGCCCTTGTCCTCTTAGGACTCCTCGTAGGTCTCGCAATATTAATCACATACCTCACCCTCAGGCCAAAGCGTCTCGCCTATACCGTCGAAGCCGCATCGGTCCAAGATTTTGCCATAGCCAAGGACGATCACATTAGCGCCAAATTCAACTATGTGATCAAATCATACAACCCTGAGAAACACGTCTCCGTGAGATATCACTCCATGCGAATCTCCACGGCTCACCATAACCAGTCCGTGGCTCACAAGGAGATATCTGCTTTCAAGCAGCGTCCCAAGAACGAGACGAGGATTGAGACGCAGCTTGTGTCACACAACGTGGCATTGTCTAAGTTCAATGCCAAGGACTTGAGGGTTGAAAAGATGAAAGGGGTGATCGAAATGGAAGTGTATATAACGGCTCGAGTGAGCTACAAGACGTGGATTTTTCGGTCGAGGAGACGTACGTTGAAGGCTGTTTGTACGCCGGTAATGATCAACGTTACGGCGAACTCGTTGGATGGATTCCAGAGAGTTTTATGCCGAACTCGTCTTTAGTTTAAATTACTTAACAACTTGATTGGTTCTATTTGTGTGCTTATACGTGTGTCAATTTTTCTGTGTGCCCTTTATTGATTATCTGTATGTGTGTCTTTCTCTTTTTAATTTTCTGATGTGGTTTTTATTCTTGTATGCATTCATTACCAATACTGTTCATTACACTGTCTTTACATCTAATCTATTAAAACAGGAGTACAAATAGAAAATGACCCTGATTTTTTCTCAGTAATTACAATTATATGCCATTGATCAAAACACAGTAGTTTTACATTTTCTCTAACTCATTAATTCCTAATATTATGTTTTACACTAACCATGTCACATTATATTCGTTGGACTTGGTTCTTATTTATCGAAACTATGACACTACAAGAAAACACACCGAATTCCGACGGACACCAAGGTCGTCGGAAATTTGTGACGGAATACTGACAAATTTCCGACCAAATCCAAAAAAATTAAGTCGTCAGAATTCCGTCGGCCATTTCCGACGGAATTCCGACGAAATATGGTTCGTCGGAATTTTCCGACGACTTTTCGACGACATTCCGATAAAAAATGTAACCGTTGTAGTCGTCGGAAGTTCGTCGGTATATTCCGACGAATTTCCGACGACATTCCGATTAACAGCAAAGTCGTCTGAATTCCGTCGGTATTTTCCGACGGAATTCCGACGAACCATGTGACCGTTGCCGACAAATATATATGACCGTTGTATAGCCGTTTGAGATTGGACAATTCCGACGGAATACCGACGGACTGCTTTACATCCGTCGGAATTTCGTCGGTAAGTCGTCGGAGGTCCGTAAGCAATTTCCTATAAATACAACCCCTCCTCATTCAACTCATTCACACTTCATTCTCTCTTCATTCTCTTTAGTCATAACAATTCCGTGAAAATCATGTCTTCAGAAGTTTATTATCGTTCGTGGATGGATAAACCTCATTTGGATCCGAACACCAATTTGCTTACGGAAGAATACGTTCAAGGGATTGGAGAATTCATGAGGCTTGTTCAACAGCAACCGGATGCAAAAAGTGGTATGTTAAGATGTCCCTGCTCTTCTTGCAATAATAATAAGGTTATAAAAGAATTTGATGTTTGGACTCATTTGTATATGAAAGGGTTTTCACGTAATTATAAAGTTTGGTACCTTCATGGGGAAACTGGTTATGAATATGGTAGTACTAGCGAACCTCAGCCTGTTAGTGAACCTCAGCCTGATATTAGGTTAGAAGAATCTAGAACGGATATAGATTATGGTGTAGGTACTGAGCAGATGGTACATGATCATTATAGAGGGGAAGAACCAAACCCCGAGTCTAGGAGATTTTTTGACATGTTGGATGCAGGAAAACAACCTTTGTATCAAAATTGTAGAGATGGTCATTCAGTCTTATCATCTGCAACTAGATTAATGGGTATTAAGACAGACTATAATTTGGCTGAAGAATGTATGGATGCGATTACTGATTTTGTCAAAGGTATTCTACCTGAGGATAACCTTGCACCGGGTTCATACTACGAGGTTCAGAAACTTGTTGCAGGTCTTCAACTACCGTATGAAGTGATAGATGTATGTATTGACAACTGCATGATCTACTGGAGAGCGGATGAGACACGGAATGTATGCAAATTTTGTGGGAAACCTCGTTATCAGGAGACGAGGGGAAGAGTTCCGATCCCATTCAAAAGAATGTGGTATTTGCCTTTGACGGAAAGATTGAAGAGGTTGTATCAGTGTGAGCGCACAGCAAAAGCAATGAGATGGCATGCAGAGCATTCCACAAATGGTGAGATTAGACATCCTTCAGATGCAAAGGCTTGGAAACATTTCCAGTCAACATATCCAGAATTTGCGGAAGAGAGAAGAAATGTTTATCTTGGATTATCTACTGATGGTTTCAGCCCATTTGGAAAGCATGGAAGGCAGTATTCTCTATGGCCAGTTATTGTGACACCGTACAACTTACGGCCGAGCTTGTGCATGCGACGAGAGTTTTTGTTTCTCTCAATTCTAGTCCCCGGGCCAGATCATCCTAAAAGATCACTAGATGTGTTTCTTCAACCACTAATATATGAGTTGCAACAACTATGGGCGCATGGTTTTGAGACATACGATGTTTCGCGCAAAGAAAACTTTCAGATGCGGGCAGTACTTATGTGGACAATAAGTGACTTTCCAGCATATGGTATGTTATCTGGATGGACAACACATGGGAAGCTATCATGTCCATATTGTCAAGATGACACAGATGCTTTCCAACTAAAGAACGGAAGGAAAACGTGTTGGTTTGACTGTCACAGACGATTTCTACCACCTGATCATCCATACCGCAGGAGTAAGACTTCGTTTACGAAGAACAAGCAGGTGTTTGATGGTCCACCTGAGGAAGTTAGTGGGAAAGATTTGTTGAAGCAGTTTAGGTATTTTGATGCAGAAAGGACGCCAGATGTAGGTGGACATGAAAACATTCGAGTCAATGCGGTTGGAGAGCTACATAACTGGCACAAAAAGAGTATTTTCTGGGATCTGCCATATTGGGAGAGTCATCTATTGCGGCATAATTTAGATGTCATGCATATTGAGAAGAACTTCTTCGATAATCTGATGAACACAGTCCTTAACATCCAAGGTAAAACGAAGGATAATTTGAAGTCAAGGTTGGATTTAGTCGATATTTGTGATCGTTCTGAACTTCACGTTGATGAGAACGGTACGGCCCCTTTTCCCATTTATCGGCTAGATGGTGCTAGAAAAGAAGAGTTCTTTGATTGGATTACAGAGAAAGTGAAATTTCCTGACGGATATGCATCAAATTTGGGGAACTGCGTTGATAGAAGCGAAGGAAAGTTTACTGGCTTGAAGAGTCATGATTGTCATGTAATTATGCAGCGCCTCCTTCCGTTTGCCTTTTCAGCATTATTGCCACGTAATGTTCATGAAGCAATTGCAGGGATTAGTGTTTTTTTTCCGTGACTTATGCAGCAGAGTATTGACTGAAGAGGGTATTAATAATTTGAAGACAAACGCACCAGTCAGCATGTGCAACCTTGAGAAGATATTTCCTCCATCATTCTTTGATGTAATGGAACATCTTGCTATTCATCTCGCAAGAGAATTGGAACTTGGTGGTCCTGTGCAGTACAGATGGATGTATATTTTTGAGCGTTATATGCATCATCTGAAGAAGATGGTCAAAAATCAAAGCAGGGTGGAAGGATCTATAGTGGCACAGGTGATCAATGAAGAAACTGCAATCTTTGCTGAAAATTATTTTCCACCAGAAGTGCAAACAAAACACCGAAGACCTGCTCGGCATGATGATAGAGGGGAGAGAGCAACATATCATGTTACTGTCCCAAGCATGTTCAAGGAAATAGGACGACTTAGTGGAAAATTCACGAAGCGGAGACTTACGGACACTGAGAACGCTCATTTGCAAACATATTTGCTCACCAACTGTGAAGATGTTCTACAATATGAGAGGTAAAAATATTTATTCATTTATTGTTAGATTAATATTCAATAAATTTATTTCATATTGATAATATTTTTGTATATAGTGTATATATGGCGGAGTTGCGTATGACTCACAGGCATGCAACAGAAGATGAGCTTCGACAACTTAGAGATAACGGATTTGCTGCGTGGCTTCGTAGTTATGTGAGTCATATATCCTATTACCCTATGCAAATGATTAGTTTAAATTTAATATATATAAACTAATTAATTTTGCAATCATATATGTTTTTTTTTATAGGTGAATGATGGTTTGGCCAGAGGTCTTGTGTTCGATGATTGGGTACGCGAATTTGTGCAGGGACCAAACTATGTGGTCAAATCATATCCTAAATTTTGTACGCGAGGATATGCATTCACAAGGAAAGGTCATTCTAAGACAACATATGATGCTGGTGTTTCATCTTCTTCTGGTGACGATGTCTACTACGGCAACATAAAAGAAATATTGGAAATCCAATTTCCTGGAATGGTTGGATTGCGTTGTGTAGTATTCTATTGTGATTGGTATGACACCACCCCAGATAGAGGAGTGAAGATTGATGCGTTTGGTGTTACATCAGTTCATTCGCGGCGGAAACTTCAATATTATGATCCCTTCATTCTTGGTTCGCAAGCTGATCAGGTATGTCAATATATTCATAATTTTTTACCAATATAATTAATTAATGTTATATATTGAACTAATACTTTGTATAATTGATATGTATAGGTGTGCTACATCAGTTACCCTCGGGTGACGTACAGAGACGATCCATGGGTTACTGTAACGCAAATCAACCCAAGAGGACGAGTGGATGGAACTTCTGATGATGATGAACCATTGCAACCAGAGTCTACCAGCAACGCCCAGGCAGTTGAAGATTTGGAAAATGTTCAACTCGTTGAGAATTTGACTGTGTTTGGACATGATGCTGTCGTACATTCAGAGCCGGAAGCCGAGGTTGGGGAGTTTGATGAAGATTCAGAAGATTCTGATTAGTTTTTTTTTTTTTTTTTTTTTTAATGGTCCGTCGGAAATCCCTCGCAATATACCGACGACATAGCGACGACAACGGGTTTCATTGAAAATTGGAAAGGTCGTCGGTATTTCGTCGGAAAATACCGACGACATGTTTTTCTATAAAGTTTCAATCATAAAAATCTATAAATTTAGATGCCAAAACTATGAAAATAACACATAATAAGTGTTTAGTATAGTATTAGATCGCAACCGTTCAAATATAACAACTCATTAAAATATTTATGTATGCATATCATTGTTTTCATAACATCTCATCTTAACATTATGTACTTATACAATCATATTTATATAAGCTTACACTACAAAAAATATTGTTGTGTAAAATCGTGTTATAAAACATTTTTATTGTTAAATCTTTATGCAAATACTATATATATTATCAAAGGTTTGGATTTTGCATTTAGAAACTTGAAAAGAACACCCTAAACACTAAGTCGTCGGAAAATACCGACGGAATGTGTCCGTCGGAAAATACTGACGGACACGTTCCGTCGGAATTTCAATTAGCCCGGGAGAACCAAACCGCTTGAAAATTTTCGCGAATCGGCATTTGGTATATTTTAAATATACCGACGGAATACCGACGAACCCGTGTCCGTCGGAATCCACGGAAATAAAAATCCTTCTCCTTTCTTCTTCGTTATCTCCGCGGCCTCTCTCTCTCTCAAAACTCTCCGGCGATTTCGGCGATTTCGGCGACTCTCCGGCGATTCCGGCCTCTCTTCACCGGCGAATCCTCTCCTCACCCTCCTATCTCTTCCCCAAACCCCAAATCATGTAAGAATCATCCCAAACCTTTTTTTTTTCAATTGTTTAGGGTTTTGGAAGTTGATCTCGGATTTTAGGTTGTTTGATTGAACATTTTAGGATTGAATGGATAGTTTAGGATATATAAGTTAGGATTGTTGTTTTAGTTTTTTTTGGAACATTTTTTGATTTTTAAAAACGTTTTTTGATTTTTTAAAACGTTTTTTTTTATTTTTAAAAGCGTTTTTTGATTTTTAAAAACGTTTTTTGATTTTTAAAAACGTTTTTTGATTTTTAAAAACGTTTTTTGATTTTTAAAAATGTTTTTTGATTTTTAAAAACGTTTTTTGATTTTTAAAAACGTTTTTTTGAAAAAAATATAAATATTTAACACCATTTTTCTTCATTTATAAATTTTAACAACATTTTTCTATATTTATAAATTTTTTATAATTTTGTATACATATATATATATGTAAATCATGTATAGTAAAAATTTTAAAATTTTAAAATTTTTTATATTTTTTTTTAAGTTTCCACTAATAAATATTTAACAACATTTTTTTTTTAAAATATAAATATTTAACAACATTTTTCTTCATTTATAAATTTTTAACAACATTTTTCTATATTTATAAATTTTTTATAATTTTGTATACATATATATATATATATATATAAAAGGTTTAATAGTTTTTTTTAAAACGTTTATAAAACCTTTTGTAAATATATAAATGAAAATATGTTTGATGGGTTAATTTTTTTTTTTAGGGCCGAGGATGAAGCCCGCCCCGCAGCCCGTCTTCGACGTAGTTCGGTGAGCGGTTCCCGTGCATCGGTATCGTCTCATGACTCGGTTCCCGCATATATTCCCGCTCCAGCTCCCTCTGCCCCTCACGCTGCCCCTCACGCTGCTGCTCAACAGGATCCGGGGGTCATGCCGGTTCATCTATTGGTTCAACAACCAGGTCGAGAGCATCTCCCGTTTCTCCAACTCAACCCACGACGAGGCCATAGCACTTGGTTAGTATTTTTTTTTATTTGTACCGTTATATTTTTTGCTTTAATTAACTTGCTAACTTGTATTTTTTTTAAAGGTTCACCAAGTCGAAAAATGGCATTAGCCGGAGCATCAACCAGATGATGTACTCCATGCTCCGTTTTGGATATCCAAAGTGGAGTGTGATCCCTTCCGACGAACGAGAGTTGTGGTTTCGTCAGTTTGCGGTATAGTAACCCTTCATTTTTTTTAAGTTTTTACATTTTTTTACATATATTTACTTATTAAATTGTGTTTGTTTTGTAGCAAGAGTTCAACTGGCACTCCGATCTTACGGAAACAGTCCGTAAGAAATTCAACGAAAAGGCCATGGACTCTTACACAAAGCAGATAAACGCGTGGAAGACAGTTTGGCAGAAGAACAAGAAGCCACGGTTCATCAACGGGGGGGTGTGGGAGCAGTTGATAGCTCATTGGGAGAGGGAAGACACTGCAGAGACGTCTTCTAGGAACTCCAGGAACCGGAAGAGCGATCGTGGCGGGAAAGGTATGTATGTGCACAACCTCGGCGCTTGCTCCATGTCTACTAAGGAGGATGAACTTGTAAGTTTTTTATTATTATTTATCTTTATATTTTTTAAATAAATATTTTATATATTTTTTGGCTAATAATGGCGGTTTTTTTAGATCGAAGCAAATGACGGTAATCCCGTTGATCGTCTCCAACTCATTAAGGTGGCTCACACTAACAAGACGACGGGTCAAATTCAGGACCCCGTGATCAGAGGTGTAGTTGATTTGGTGGAAGCTGAGATAGTTTCTCAATCTCAGCCTCTCTCTGATGACGGCGACTCCACGGGAGCTTCAACCAACCTGTCTCTATTGCAAATAAATGAGATGGTTGAAAAGGTAATTTTTTTTATTAATATATTTTTTTAATAATGTCGATTACTTACTTGTCCATATTTACTTACTTTAAATATTTTTGTAGGCGGTTCCTAAAAGGAAAGGAGGCCGTTTAGTTGGGTTGGCCCGTCGTGCTTCTTCGTATCCGGCATCTTCTTCGCAAGCTCCGTATGCCGATCCCATGATTCTCGAGGAGCTACATGACAAAGATGAACGGATTGGGGCATTGGAGGAGCAGAACACCACTATCCTTTCGGAGAATGCCACTATCCGTTCGGAGAATGCCACTATCCTTGCTGAGTTGGCATCCCAGAAGAAGTTCAACACCGAGATTATGCAGAAGCTAGATCGTTTGATGTCTTCGAGTTCTTCTTAGTTTATTTCGGCTTTATAAAACTTTCGGAATGTTTTTTTTTCTATTTCGGTTTGTATGAATTTTAAACTTTATGAATGTTTTTTTCCTATTTCGGTTTTTATGAATTTAAATTTTATAATATTATTAGTTTTAAATTTCCAATTTTTTAAATTTATTAATATCAAAAAATATATAAAAATGCAAAATTAATTTGTAAAAAAAAAAGGGTATATACCGACGGACAACGGTCGTCGGAATATACCGACGGACATATATCCGTCGGAATTTACCGACAAACTCATTTCCGTCGGAATATACCGACGAACGTTGTTCGTCGGTATATTCCGACGACCGATGTCCGTCGGTAAATTCCGACGCCTACAGTTCGTCGGAATAAACCGAGGAACCACGTTCGTCGGAATTGTAGTTTTCCGATGAACTCTGGTCTCGTGTAGCCGCATCGTAATATCGTCGGAAGTTCGTCAGAATGACGTTTCTTGGTATTCGTCAGAAAGTCGTCGGAATTTCTGACGAAATTCCGACGAATTTTTTTTTTCCGACGAAACGATACCGACGGACGGGTTCGTCGGAAATTCGTCGGAATAGACCGATTCCGACGAATTACCGACGATTTCGGCCATCAGAATCCCCCTGTTTTCTTGTAGCGTGACTCCTTATTTAACTCTGAACATTTGATTATTGATAGTGCTCATATCATATATATATATCGCACTATGAAGTTTCTTAAAATAAATCTAAGGCCTGGGATTATAATATCCATTTTGTGGCGTGCAGATTAATTGGTTTAATCTTTCTATGAAATACATTTCATAATTGCAACAATCTTTAGTAATTGCAATTTAATTGTTAAAATGTTGCCTATGGAGTATAGTATCAATTTGGTGGCTTACGGAGTAATTGGTTTAGTAATTGCAAACAAATTATTATTGTACTTTACACCTTTTATATGATCAAACCGGTTTATAAATTTCAAAAAAAATTGTTTTCAAAACAAACTTGGTGTACAATTAAAAATAATGGTATGTACTAACCATTAAAAAACAATTTGTATACCGAGATTTCTATCTAAATTCGTTATGAAAATCTAAATTTAACTATGTTGATAATCGAATAAAAACAGATATCCCCAAACGAGTATATAAAAACTCAATATTTGTACCTAGCAGCCACATATTTTTTGGGCTTTTCATAACAATAAAAATATTTTAAAATATTATAGATTGTTTACAGAAATCTCTGCCATATTAACTACTTTACATATTTACAGCTAAAATCTAGCATATATATTTTACGTGATACACTCAGTTACTAACTTAATAAAAAGATTCCAAGGTATAGAATCCCTACAATCAATGAAAAATCTAATTATTAAATATGAAATTAATTAGCTCACTAAACACACCATCGTCCTTATATATATACATCTCTTACCTTCTATTTTATTTGCAACACGCAATAAAAAAAAACACTTTTGTTTGTTAGGCAAACAGATTTTACCATCTTCTTCTTAGTTTTAGCACTCCTTTCACCATTACAAAAAAAAAAAATCGTTAGGTTACATGAGACCCCTTTTTCTATCTCATTCAATATGTTCTTTAACAATCTTTGTGTCTATAAAACCAAACACACACAAAAGAAAACTTTATAATCTCTTCATTTATGTAATAAAAAAATGTCTAACCTCACACAAAAGTGTATTTTCTTCAGGGAACCAACCTCTCTCTTGAAATCAGAGTTTAAGTATATATATATATACCATTTCGAAAATTAGAACCCATTATTGGATAAACTAAAACCCAGAAACGATGATCTTAAATAGAGTTTAACCACAGTTTCTTATATGTTGCCTTCTGCTCTTATCAGTGAACTTGGATGCAATGATCACCCAACTAATCAAACAAAACAACATCAAAATTAATCGACCCAAGATCAGACACAAATGATAGTAAACTGAAGTCATTTTAATCCTAAAAACAGTTTTAACAGTGTGAAACACACAAATTATGTTATGGAACTCTTTAGTTAGCAGAATCACATAGGGACATGCCTAAAAATAGCTAATTACTTGCACCAAAATCAAAGTCTTTTTTAGTAAGAAGAAGAAATTTTAAACGGATCTCACGAGATAATTGTGAATGTTCTTTTACAATCTAAATAAAGCTAAGAGCAACGTTCTTCAACAAAGCTAAAACAGAATCATATATATATATATATATAAGTTAAACTAACACCCGCACGGGTGTGCGAGTCAAAATCTAGTTTTCATTATCATTCTTTTAAAATATTTTACATTGTAATCAATTTGTTGAAATGTTGAATTTTATTTTATCGACGATTTTGATTAACAATGCATTTTAATATGTAGTTTTTTAAGTTTATCTATGTAAGAAACATATTGTTTACTGATAAATGAAAAAGTGAAATTAATTAGAATAAAATGAGGATAAAGTTAATCTGTACATGATGTGTTTAGAATTCAAGGTTTTAAAATGACAAAAAGAAACAGTTAATCAATTGATGGAAATTCTTAAAATTCTTACAATTCAACAATAATATATACTAGACTTTGATCCGCGCACCTGCGCGGGTTTATATTTTGAAAAATATGTTGATATTTGTTTTTCATGTAATTATTAATGTTTGGCAAAATGAATCCGAGGAACAGAACCGATACCGATCCAAAAATATAGTACCAAACCCGAACATAAATTGATTAAATATTCGAGTTATTCAAAATTTTGTTATTTAGAGAACCGAACCTGATCCGAACCGAAGTATTCGGGTACCCGAATTATCTAAAAATAGATTTATATACTTATATATATATTAATTAGATTTAACGTATATAAAACATCAAGAATGATACTTTTAAATTAGTTTAAATACTTGAAAATATGTGTTTTATTTTTCTTATATATATTGACAACATTTTTGTATAATGGTTATTGAAAAATAGTTTAGTAAAAATCCATTTTTGAATATATATATATATATATATATATATATATATATATATTTTTTAATCAATTTTTTGATATAAATCAACTTTGAATTATTATTTTGATTTGAAATAAGTATATAAAGTTTAAATTTTGTTTTATGGTTAGTTTGGAAAATAAAAGTTTTAGGCAATTAGATTGAACTATTTTCGTATATTTTAAAACTGGCCGAGATAGATAGTTTCTTATAATATGATGTACTTTTAATTTTTCTTAATAACATAAGTACATTACTTTTTTTCTTAATACTACTATTCTTGTTTCCAAACAAAATTAGTTTTTTTTTAAAAGACTACAATCCATGTTTCCAAACACTCCAAATTTTTTTAATAGTCCTATTCAAGTCTCCAAACACTCCAATTTTGTACTTGAGTTTTAATAATATAGATATGAACAAAACTTAGGTTCACCCCCTAAGGTGAAACTTTAAATTCACCCCACCCTTTATGACCAATCAAAGTTACACATAGATTATTAATTAAAAACATTAAATTAAATAAAAAATATCTACAAAAAATAAAAACGCTAATTTTAATGACGCTAACGCTTCTAGCGAAACCCTAAACCCTAAATCTTAAATTCTAAACCCTGTACCCTAAATTTTAAACCCAAATCCAAACCCCTAAACCCAAACCATATATCCTAAACCCTAATCTTATACCCTAAACCCAAATTATATACCTTAAACCCAAAAATGGACTATAAACCTAAACCATATACCCTAAACCCAAGTCTTACACCCTAAATCCAAACCGTAAACCTTAACCGAAACCCTATAGCATCTAAGTTTGGGGTTTGGGTTTAGGGTTTACCGTTTGGGTTTTAGGTCTAGGATTTGGGTTTAGGGTATAGGTTTTAGGTTTAGGATTTACGGTTTGGGTTTAGGATTTACCGTTTGGACTTATGGTTAAGGTTTTTGGTTTAGGGTATACGGTTTGGGTTTACGGTTTACGGTTTGAGTTTAGGGTCTAGGACTTGGGTTTAGGATATAGAGTTTAGGTTTATAGTCTAGTTTTTGGGTTTAGGGTATATAATTTGGGTTTAGGGTCTAGGATTAGGGTTTAGGGTATAGGGTTTGGGTTTAGGGGTTTGGATTTAGGTTTAGAATTTAGGATGTATGGTTTAAAATTTAAGAGTTAGGGTTTAGGGTTTAACCGGAAGCGTTAGCGTTGTTAAAATTAACGTTTTTATTTTTTGTAGCTATTTTTTATTTGGCGAGACGGGGCGAGGAGCTCGAGCTCGCCGGCGTCGGGACTCCTCATCCCGTCCTTGCTCATCTGCTGTTTTGCTGGTCCGTTTTCCCTCTGCTCTGCTCGTCGACTCTGGTCCAACTCCGACGGAGCCCCCTCGCCCCGTCTCCGTTCTTACACCACCTGTTTCTCCGCTCCGCCCCTCACCGTGTTCTTCTCGTGAAGCTCTGCGTTACTCAGTCGCCGGCTCCGACGAACAAACTGATTCTGTCATCCTCCTGCTCGATCCTTGCTCTGTTGTAGTACTGAGTTTTCTCTCTCGAGTGAACTTGTTCTCGGTGAGGTCTTTGAAGAGTAATCCCGGATCTATGGTCACAGAAGACTTTGTGAGATCTTTGAAGAGTAGTCTCAGATCTATGGTCAAGGAAGGCTTTCCCTTCCACACCAGTCCGGCGAAAAACATCCTAATTGAAAGGTACGTGTCAAACCCAGCCTTAAGGGCTCTGATTTCTCTGCAAGATTTGTTTGGGACTGCGAAGAGCTTGGTTGAGGAAAGAATCGTCGCCATACTAGTCTCTCTCCAGTACAGCACAAACCAAAGCTTTGAGGACAGGCTGTTGTTAGTGAATGTATTGGTGGTGACTGGTTTATACAAGGTTCAGCTCTCACTCCGTCAAGATAAATCTGTATTCACTGCCAAACCGTGTGTTCGGTATCTGCTACTCCTCCATACTTTCACCTCAATGCCCCAGCTTCTACGGTTCATCAACTTCTATGTGTCCTGGCCTACAACAACGTTGAGCCACAC
Source organism: Brassica napus (assembly GCF_020379485.1). NCBI lineage: Eukaryota > Viridiplantae > Streptophyta > Magnoliopsida > Brassicales > Brassicaceae > Brassica > Brassica napus. Next base: position 3,179,459 of record NC_063448.1, on the reverse strand, counting down.
CGGACGTGGAGAGATGGCTTTGACATCCATACCGTGCTCGTTAGTGTCAACTCCATATATGGAGTCAGAGAAGATATTTGTCCCAATCGCCTCAGCGCCCTTCTCACTGAACAACATGCTCTTCCAAACTTATGAGATTCACCTAGTCTTTTTGGAGAGTATTATCGGACGATCACCGGATGCTCCATTCTTGCGCCTACAATGTATGGTCATTGATTGTTTAAGGAAAGCAATGCCAGTCATCATTTCCACTGAGCCCGAAACTGTTACGATGAGTCTCCTAAAAGAGTACTCTAGAACCAGAGTTTATGGCTCAACTCTCCTTGACCAAGCCACCTTAATGGAATATTATTATCTTCTCTCCGATCAAGCCTGCAAGCGAGCCTCAACATCTCATAACTGTCTCAAGTATGCATCTTGGTCTCGAGGTCTCCTACCTTATGCTCCTTTGATCTTGAACTTGCTTTCAAGCAAGAGCTGGTTATTTTCAGTGGCGGTATGCAACTGCTCCCAAACCCTTCGTGGGTATTTCAACGTCGATCATTCCGACTATAATTTGTTCTCTCCAAGAACAGTTTCATGGATTCAAGTGAAGTATCTCTACGGGTCATTTTACTCCTTGAACACATCTATCGTTTTCTTTATTGTAGTTTCCTTCTGTTTTCGTCTTCCCGTTGAGTTTTCCTCCGGATGTAATCGTCTTAGCTCGTTTAACATTTAGATTAATATAATCAGTTTCGTGACAAAAAAAAAGCTATTTTTTATTTAATTTAATATTTTTTAATTAATAATTTATGTGTCACTTTGATTGGTTCTAAAGGGTGGTGTGAATTTAAAGGTTCACCCTAGAGGGTTAACCTAAGTTATGTCCTATATATATGTACCTACAGTAAAACTAGTTCTTACGACTGAATAACCCCTTCTAACCAATTTTATTATTCTTTTTAGAAGCGAAAATTAAACTGTATTCAATAAAGATGCAAAAAAAAATTTAACAGCATGTTAAAATACTTTAATCGTACGTGATTTATCTGCAGCTTTCGACAACGTAGATTCTTATATTGACAAGTAACATGAGTTGGAGAATACGTAGATAAGAAAACAGACAAGAAAAACAAAGTAAAAAACGGCTAATTACTAGCTGTGTACGTGAGATGCGCATCTGTTGCTTGCTGGTTATTCAAGTTTCAGTTATTTTCGAAGTCAAAAATTTATAACAACCCCTTCTTGTAGTCTTCATCTCCCACAATCCATTGAGCAACAAACCCTAAGCCATTCCATTAGATCTTGATCCCGAAGCTCCTCTTCGATACCCAACTCTCTTTTTTTTACTTCTCTAAAAATGAATCAACAAAATCCACACATGGATTACTGGGACGCCCAATGGCGAGGCTACAAGAGAAACGCGTCTAGCTTCTGCGAGACACATCCTTTCCTGATAAACTCGCAAGGGGTATGGGAGATATTGGTTAACAAGGCACAAGGGATGAGCTTCTGGGAATATCCACTTCCAAATCTCGAGATCATAATATTTTCGACTTTTGTTATTTGGCGGCTCTTTGATTTCACATGCAGCAAGATCGGTCTTCGAGTACCTAGATTCACTTATATGATGATCGTGAGTTTTTTTTTTTAATCTTAATATCCCTCCCTCACGTTTTTCATTTCAACAACTCACGATGCATTTCTTCTTGTTGAAGGCAGGGGTAATCTTAGGTCAAACTTGTTACGTAAACAACAAGTCATGGCTTCACAACATATTTTTTCCTGATGATGGCCGACCAAAGGTCGCCGAGACACTGGGGGCCTTCGGGTTCCTTTTATATTGGTTCCTAAAGGGTGTGACAATGGAAGCTGGAACAGGATTGAGGATGGGTAAAAAAGCTGGTGTGATTGGTTTCACCACAATGTTTGCACCCTTGATCTGTGGCAACTTCTTGTTCAGATGGAGAAAAAGAGGCAATATAAGCGTGTTAATCACAGAATACAGGTTGATCATATTCATGCAAAGCATATCCGCCTTCACAAGCATCGACACACTCTTAAGAGACCTCAAGATCAAACACTCGGAGTTTGGAAGGATAGCACTCGCCGGGTCCATGGTGACCGACATGTTGGCTTTTATCGTAACGTTTTTGAATGCCATGCATTATGAAAAATATGACGGATTGCTGCAAACCATATTTAGCTGCTTATTTTTCGCCTTTATGATATTTGTCATGAGGCCAGCTATGTACTGGGTGATCAAGCAGACTCCAGAAGGGAGGCCGGTCAAGGATTTCTACATCTACTTGATTTTGGCGCTTGCTTGCTTATCCTTCAAATATTTTGTCGCGATTCATTCGTATGGACCCGCGGGATCGTTTGTTTTTGGCTTGGCTGTCCCCAACGGATATCCTCTAGGTTCTGCTTTTGTTCAAAAGTTTGAGAGCTTTAATCTTGGTGCTTTATTTCCACTGTTTGGATCATTGACTATGATGCAAGTGGATGTCCCGTGGTTGTTGAAAGAGTGTGGAAATCTCATACGCATGGAGGGTCAGCTTTACGAGGTTGTTTCCTTTATTCTTTTTGTGAATGCCACAAAGTTCATCGCTTCCACCATTGCCGCATATTCTTTTAAAATGCCTTTAAGAGACTCCTTTGCTCTAGCCCTTGTTTTAAATAACAAGGGGGTCTTCGAGCTCGCCTACTTCGCGTATGCAGTTGAAACAAAGGTACAATCTATGTCTATATATATATCACTAATAAGATTATATGATTACTTATTTTTGTTGACAACAAAATCATTGAACTTGTTTAACAGAAAGTAAGGCCAGGGGTTTTCACAATCGTCGCTGCAATCATCCTCTTAAACTCCATCTTCATACCAATGGCCTTGGAGCTAGTCCATGACCCAACCAAAAGATTCAAAAGCTATCGAAAAAGGAATTTGGCAATCTTGAAAGACGGCGCAGAACTCCAATCTCTTGTGTGCATCTATAAACCTGATAACATAACTTCAATGATCAACCTTTTGGAAGCTTTTAACCCATCGAAAGATTCTCCAATGGCGTGCAGCGTACTCCACCTCATCGCACTTGTGGGTCAAGCCACTCCTACGTTCATTTCCCACCAGTTGCAAAAACCGGAGCTCGGAAGTATCTCTTGTTCAGACAATGTCATAACCTCCTTCCGTCGCTTCCAACAAAAAATCTATCAATATACATCACTGGATATATTCACTTCCGTCTCCATGACCAAACACATGCATGAGGACATTTGTTGGCTAGCCCTATCCAAAAGCATGACTCTGATTCTGCTTCCTTTCCACCGAACCTGGTCTGTTGATCGATCCACGGTTATCTCTAACGATGATAAGCTGAGAATAATCAACATTAATGTCCTGAGACGATCCCCTTGCTCTGTTGGAATCTTCATCTATCGCAAACCCATCGTGGAATTACATGGGCTCCTCTCGCCCTCCAGACCACTTCGCGTAACCAGGGGCCCTTAAGTGGACGCTTAAAAATCCTGTAATGGCATGGGCTTAGGCCCGGTGGGCTAGTCGATCACGCAAAGTGGTCGGATACTGGATTATCAAAAAAAAAAAAACCCATCGTGGAATATCACATGACTGCCTACCACTCCAAGGTACTGATAATAACCCAAATAACACGTTTCAATTTATTAATTTAACTTTATAGAGTCTATTTAAAAAACAAGAAAATTCTCTTTTTTTTCAGTTGTGTTTAACGTTAAATAAAAAGGCTAAATAATAGTGTAATAACGTTACCAAACTCTCAACTATATGCAGATATGTCTGATATTTAACGGTGGAAAGGACGATAAAGAGGCTCTGGCGATAACGAACCGACTGAGACTTACGGAGACACGTATAAGCTTGACTATCATAAGATTCACTCCAACATTTTCTGAAATGAAGAACGAGGAGATGGAGGGAACCTTCCAAATGGTTAGCCTAGAGGAGACCGTGAGTAACGTCGTCAAGGAAAAGGATGAATCTGTGACATATATCGACAAAGCGATTTCAGATGGATCTGAGACCTCCAAGATCTTGAGAGCAATGGGAAATGATTATGATTTGTTCATAGTCGGGAGAAGCAGCGGACTAGGTACTGAAGCTACTAGCGGACTCAGCGAGTGGACCGAGTTCGAAGAACTGGGACCCATTGGAGATTTGTTAGCATCACATGAGTTTCCTTCTAGAGCATCAGTGTTAGTTGTAAAAAAACAAGAATACATTCATCATACCAAAAGCCAGAAAAGGAGATCCAAGCGATGCATGTGAGAAATATGTATTAAAGAAGCTGTTGTATAACAGAAAAAATTCACCAAACTCTTGTGTATACATTGTTATCACATATTCATATATATACATGGTTTAGGCAAAGAAAACCAAACCAATGGAAATGCAAGATGAAGCCAGTTCTGTTTTGCTTGATTTCTGATTCTTTACTCTTCAAACAATTTTAGCATAGAAGCACTTGATGTACTTGATTGAATAAATTTGAAATTCATTATAAAAAAAACAATCAGAAAGCAGAAGAACACTTACCAAAAGTTATATAATAAATCAACTACTCTAATTGATCAAACCAATGGTTAAAAGATATTTAACGAAATATTATGCTATATATCAGCTGGAAATAGGAGAGGGGCCATGAAGAAGAACTTTAATCAAAATGTCGGCATTAGAAGAAGAAACAAGGAAAAAGTTTCATAAAACCAATTTTGACTTGATCATGGGCTGTGTGACAATCTGTTTGTATGTAACTTAAAGGAGAATTAGCCAAAGATTATACAATAAACTAATTGATAAAACCAATAGTTAAGCTTAAGAAAACTTAACCATAAATTATACAATAAGTCAAGTACTCTACTACCATGTTCAGTGCCCAGCTCTTTGATTTTGTGCGTTGTCATCAAATTAAGTTTAGTTTATAATGTATGAAATGTGTGAAATTATGGAGCTCCGTGATTCTATTTTTTCCAAAAATTCTGATCCTTCGCTTCTTGGTTTATCAAAATTAGACTACTTTTATTGCTTATTTAGGAAATGTGTTCGCCGGTTCAATTCAAACCAAGAACCGCCAAGGCGCCAAGTATATGTATCGTCATATTTACCTGTCTAGGACTTAAGTAACGCATGAGCTGTCGGCAGAGAGCCAGCATTAAGTAACGCATGAGCTGTTGGCTTTTCGTTTTGCTGGTTTTTAGATGATGAATCCCGATAGTTGTGGTACTTGTTCAACAACCACTCCTGTAGATGGTGACATTCTTCTGTATTATGGGTCTTAGATTTATGGTAGCTGCAATATGCATGGGCATCTTCTGATCCTTGACTGTTGCGATCCTGCTTTCCTGTGGAGCGACTGGATGGTTGGTCGCTGATTTGATAATTGGATGCTTTTCTGCTCTTTCCATCTATGTATGCTTTGTCATAATGCTGTCTAGGCTCGTTGTATTCGTCAGGCTCTTTATCCTTTGAAGATGATTTTTTGGCGGCTGCGTGTTTTTTGCTGAATGCAGCTTTATCCTCTTCGATTTCGATGAAAGTGATAGCCCGATGGAGTGCATCATCCAGAGTCTGTGGTTTATACTTCATGAGCTCTTCTCGGAATGGTGATTCGTGCCAAAGACCGTTTCGGAGTGCGAGGACTGCTGCTTCGTCGAGTACGGTGATGCAACTATGGCTCTGAATTTTTCGATGTACGAGCATAGTGTCTCCGTAGGTTCTTGAGCTAGAGTCCATAAGTCGGCGTTAGTTGCACTCTGTTGGATAAACAGCGAGTAGTGTTTGAGGAAAGCCGTCGAGAGTTGATTTTAGTCGTCGATAGAATGAGCTTCAAGGCGTGAGAACCAACCGAGGGCGAGTCCGCTTAAATTTTTCACAAACATTTGACAGAGACCGGCGTCGCGTTCTTCTGGTGAAAAATTGACTCTCCCCGTTGTGATACTGAAAGCGGTGAGATACTCTCTTGGATCAGATGTTCTGTTGTAAGTCGGGAGTTTGATTTTGTTCTTCTGGTGTCAGACAGGAATACTAAGGAGACGAGTTGTAAAAGGTGTATTCTGGGTCTCGCGGAGTACACGATCGATCTCTGGTGCTGCGCTGGTTGCCTAATGGACTTTGGAGTTCATGTTTTGCAGCTGAGCCCTCATTTCTTCAATGTCGTCGTCTCTGTGTTGGGTTTCCCTGTTGGTGATCTGCAGGAAATTAGTGTTGTTGCCTGGGCGCTGATGTCTGGAGTCGATGATTGGTGCTGAAGATTCGTTCACATGAGTCTGATGTTGTTGTCCAGAACTTGCGATTGGTGCATGTAGATCGTTGGCTTGGATTGATCGATGCTGTCCTGGACCGGTCGCTGGTGTTGGTACATCGTTGAAAAGAACACGCTGGAGTCGTGGAGTGATATCAACTTGTTGTGATCTTGGTGCGCCAATTTCGACAGACTGGAGTTCGTTGATGCGGTTGTTGCAAATAATCTGAGAATGCGCGAGGTCCTCCAAACGAGAAGTCGTTCCTCGAGCGAGCTCGTCGATCCTACCGAGAAGTGTTTGAAAGATCAGGGAGATGTCCGGCTGAGTGGAGTACATCGTTTTTGTGTTAGACATGGTGCCGGCTGGATGAAGTGAGATCGTAACTGCTGCTGGTAGGGCCGAGGTCGCAACCATAAATGGTTGGGTTGAGGTGTTGGCTTGATGGTCCGAGGTTGCCAACATTGATGGTTTCTTTGAGGTCGTCGCCACTAGTGTCGAGGTGTTGGCTTGATGGTCCGAGGTTGCCAACATTGATGGTTTGTCTGAGGTCGTCGCCACTGGTGTCGAGGTGTTGGCTGGATGGTCCGAGATTGTCATCGCAGCTAGTTGTGCGCTAGTCGCTCCAGGATGGTCAGTGGTTGCCGAGGTCGGAACGTCTGATTGCGATGTGGGTTCTGTAACTGCCGAGCTGTCTTGAGGTGAAGAAGAATTCCCGCCCCCACGGTGGGCGCCAATTGTTGTTTCCATATCCGGTCGGTGATGTAATATTTATAAATGATGTAAAGGGGTGGAGATTTTCGTATTAATAGTCAAGAATAAACAAGCTCGGTCAATTACAAGAACTAAAGATGCTCGTCTAAACAGTTCGTCTAAACAAGTATCTTTCTATTTTATGGTCTGAGGTCGTCTGGGCCGAGCTCGTCTAGTGGTCGAGGTCGTCCGAGACTTTGTCTGTGATGAAGAGACGATGCTCTCCTTTTCTGTACTTTCTGTACTTTTCTGAACCTTCTTTCAATGAGTCTGATATCTTCTATTTATAGTGATGTACGTTTTGTCTTCTAGCGAAATCATCAATTGTTGCTTAATGGGCCGAGGTATAGCTACCTTGCTATCACAATTCAAAAATAGATTATCTTACAATAAGATGGTCTGTTTAACACGCACAGTTAAAAATAATTTGGAGGTCAAAGATGGATAAACATCTCATTTTGTTACTTACTGATTAAAAATAGCTAAGACTGTTTATTGAGGCTGTCCTAGTTAATTTGATCATGTTATTTTAAAGCAACACAGCTTACAAGCGCGAAAATAAACAAGAGAACACCTGGACACTATATTTAGCCCTAATCTCTGCTTATTATAGAGATATTTATGGGATTTGGATAAACCATTTGACCGGTCTTCTTAGTTCTCGCTTTGATTTGAGAAAACAAAGAATTTTCATTGATAAAATTTGCTCCAAAATGGATGCGCAAGAGGCAACTTGGCATAGAGAGATGTGGAACGGCCAGGTGAAAAGAACAGACATGGGGACTAAAATGTTTTGCGAAATATCTCCACATATAATGTTGAACTCACACGGCGCCTGGGAGAAGTTGGATTCTGGGCCTACAGCAATGTCATTCTGGGAGTACCCTCTTCCCAGAATAGAGATTGCAATTCTCTCCACATTCCTATCATGGCGTTTCTTTGATGTCTTGTTCAAGAAGTTAGGTGTTCCTATTCCAAGGTTCACCTCCATGATGCTTGTGCGTAATTAAGGTTTTGTATAATATTTATATATGATCGGCTACGTTCGGATAATATAACACATTTTTCTCTTGTTCTTTGAAGGTTGGTGCACTCTTAAGCGAGACGTTTCAGTCGAGTAAAATGTCATGGTTTCGACATATCTTTGTCTGTGACATTTATATGCCAAGGGTTGCTGAGACCATTGGTACGTTTGCCTTTGTCCTAAACTGGTTCCTAAGAGGCGTGACTACGAATATTGGCATGGTAAAAAATTTCAGAACTAGGAGTATTGTAATTGGAGTCGCGGCAATGATAATCCCATGGTATATCGGAAAGCTAGTCTATACCTACAGAGAGAAATCTAGTGACCTAACGATGACGAATATAGAATATTCTGTAATTATATTAACCACGAGTATGGCTCCCTTCACTTGCATCAACATGCTCCTCACAGACCTCAAGGTAGTTCACACTGAGTTCGGACAAATCGCTCAGTCTTCGGCTATGGTAACCGATGTGCTTGCTTTTACCATGACCATATCGTCTCAGATTAGCCGTGACTATTATTCTGGTATGCGGATGGGATTAGCTTTAATGGTCTTCTTTGTTTCCCTGTACCTTGTACGACAAGCCATGCTTTGGGTGGTCAGACATACACCAGAGGGAGCACCTGTGAAGAATATCTATATCTACATTGGTCTCCTGCTAGGTTACCTGGCTTATATTTTCTGGGACTACTTCTTGTTCTTCGGACCGCTTGGGGCCTTTGTTCTTGGTTTGGCTATCCCAGAAGGGCCGCCTTTAGGATCAGAGTTTATAAGAAGATTCGACAGTTTCAATGAGGGCATCTTCTTACCTCTCTTTGGATCACTTACCATGATTAAACTAGATTGGTCATTTGTAATAAAGGAGCTTGGAAGTGGAAGGCATCTCCATGGACATACCTACGAGTGTCTTTCATTCCTTTTCATCATATATATGGCAAAATTCACGACTTCTTTTTTAACAGCCATAGCTTCAAGGATGCCTTTGAGAGACTCAGCTATCCTAGGTATCATTATGGGCACCAAGAGTAGTTTTGAGTTGGCTTACGTACTCTACGCATTCGATAAAGAAGTAAGAATATTCTTGCTGTGATTATATAACTATATATAGCCATCGTCCTATATTTTGTATCATCTTCATTTTATTGTTTTACCCGTCTTTAAACAGAGAATTAGCTTGGAGGTTTTCACGCTCATGGGCATATACATTCTCATAAACTCTTTGTTAACGCCAATGGCTATACATTTCTTGTATGACCGGGAAAAGAGATTTGCCTCGTATGGAGAAAGAAGTCTCAAACAAAAGCCGGAACTACAAATGGTGGTGTGCATTAACAAGCCTGACAACATAACATCCATGATCAATCTTCTAAGAGCTACTGCCCCATCTAAAGAATCCCCACTAATGTGTTGTGTTCTTCACCTAATAGAGCTTGTGGGTAAAGCTACTCCCACGTTTATCTCCCACCAGCTTCAGAAACCAAAGCCTGGAAGCCAATCTTACTCAGAAAATGTCATAAGCTCTTTCCAAATGTTTCAAGATATTCACCTGGACTACACTTCTATACACATGTTCACCTCCTTAACTTCCACTAAAGAGATGCATGAACACATTTGCTGGTTTGCTCTTGATAAAAATTCAAATCTTATACTACTCTCTTTTCACCGCAATTGGGGACCCAGTGGTTATGGCATTATCTCCGACGATCAAACCCTAAGAAATCTTAACCGCAGCGTCCTGAAACGAGCACCTTGCACTGTCGGAATTCTTGTTCACCGGAAACCAATATGGCAACCCAAATCCGTAGAATCTCCATGCAGGGTACGTAACTTTGCATGCAAACATCCTACCATAAATAACAACGTGACGTTAATTTCATTTTGTAATAAGATTGTCACACAAACACATGCAGGTGTGCTTGGTTTCCGCGGGAGGGAACGATGACAAAGAGGCATTAGCATTAGCAGATCACATGAGAGGTAACCCAAAAGTGAGTCTAACGGTGCTAACTCTGATCCCTATGTCTATAGCCGAGGAGAGAAGCGGCGAGTGGAGCCAGAATCAAATGGTGGACACGTGCCTGGTTGAAGAGAGGCCTGGGGATAAATCGATAACGTACATTGTTAGAATGGTGGCGGAAGGGGGAGAGACTTCAAAGATTCTACACTCGGTGGCGTATGACTATGACATGTTCATAGTCGGGAGAAGTAGCGGGAATGGTACCGAGGCCACCAAAGGACTAGGGGACTGGACTGAGTTCGAGGAACTTGGTATCATTGGAGATTTGTTAGCATCTGAAGATTTTCCTTCTAGAGCATCCGTCTTGGTCCTCCAGCAACAAGTATCATGAGAGTTAATTAGTTTTCCTTAATTTAGCTTCAGCCTTCTTTTTCCTTTCCTCCTTTCCTCCTTTCTTTGGTTTTGTTTGTTGATTGTAATGAAAATAACACACAAACGCTCAATTTTTTTATTATTTTTTCGTGATGTAAAGATTGAATGTATATTTCAAGATAGTTCAAACGAAAAATGTTTTAAAATTTTGAGAAATTCAGAACAATTCACTAGTGTTAAAATATAATTTATGAATTAATGCTAAATATTTAAAACTTGCTGTTACCATCAAACATTGATTTACAGATGATAACATGATAATTAATTAATTTTAAATGGCTAATATAAAAGTTATTTTATCAATTAATAGTCCAAACATAATTAAAACCAAACTAGAAAGAGTTAGTTAAAAAAAAAATCCCAAATTAGTATAAACATAAAGGAAGAGAGTTCTCTCTCCTCTTCTCCGTTCTCTACTATCATCTTTCACGGAGAAGGAGATGAGACTCTTGTTTTTGTTTATGTAAAATACTTCGATCCAAGTGATCGACTTTTTCTCTTTGCTAGGCGAATCTCTTCTTCGTCTTGACGAATTTTGTATTCACTCGGTGATTTTGTTGTGTTCAATTGAAAAACAGAGCAGATCTTCAAGATGTTTCATTATCTCTGTATTTTAGTTGATTTAATAAAGTATCCGATTAATATCGGATTCAATAGTTAAAGCTCTCCACCTTCTGATTCGCTATGGTTATACTTGATCTTGAGATTGAATTCTCTCTTGGTTAGAAACGCTTAGGCCTTGATTTTGAAGTGGTAGCAATCTTCGATTCTGTGTTAAGACGAAGTATCCATGATAGTCAAGGTTTGAGATTTAGATTTTGCTTTGGGAATCAGGTGCAGAACGCAGAAGAGTTGGAGCTGCTTCATCGGTGGTGTTCCGACAAAGTCCTGTTCTTGTTTCTCTGAAGCGTTTCTCTGAAGTTAACTTCTGGCGATTTGAGATGAAAACCTTTTGATCAGCGGCGATTGAGGGTATTGAAGAGCGTGCAAGCAGATTTCAACTGAACTGGAGGCGGAGATCGATGAGTTTTCCGGCAAAGGTTCCAGCACCGTTTTCTCTTTCTTTGGTTTAGCAGAGAAGAAGCCACGACAACAAGTAACATGTCGTTCATGCACTAAACCTAATCTTTTGTTGTTGGGTTTCTTTTAGGCTTAATTAAAAATGCAATTTGTGGGATCTGTTTGTATTTATGCTGATTGGGCTGATGAAAAAAGAAAGTTGACCAAAAAAAGAGAAAAAAAAAGTAAAAACATAAAGGTCTCCTTTTTTTTTGTCACTGAATATTTCATTAAAAAAATGAGAAGAAGAATTGAGCCCAAAACCATGGCCCAAATCAAGATATCTGTTACAAAGAAAAATAAACTTGAAGAGTCTTTTTGCTAAAACATTGGCAACTAAGTTGGCCGATCTAGAAACATGATAGAGAGAAAATGCTGCAAACCCAGAGGAGATCGATCGGATGTCGTGCACAAAACCGATGATTTCTTTAGACTGGAGGTCGCCGGAGATAGCTCTGATGAGCGTTAAATTGTCGGAGAGAACCATGAGTGGAGAACTCCAAGGTTAGCGCCATGCAAAGTGCCGATCGAATCACGATGGCCTCTGCAATAAAGGGTGAGCTGATGAAGCTTTCTAAACACCGAAGTCCTAACTGACTTAATTTTCCATTGAAAAACATGAACGGTGGTTCATAAGCTGAATGTGAACAGCTTTGAAACTGGGCTATGTGAACCCGTAAAAACAGATGTGAAAGGCTCTCGATAGCCAGAATTTGGACCAGGTCCACTAAAATCAACACAATACCCTCTTTGGTGACACGCTTGGGTTTGACGGAGTACGGAAGACGACAACGTGACGGAGACAACTTCATCCTTCTAAAAACGCTGAGAATGATGAGGTATGGTGACGGAGCAAAAGTTCTAATCAGACCAAATCTTCGGACCTCGACATTACCGTGACAAGACCAACGAGTTGTAATCAAACTAAACCTGAGCAACCAGTCATGTACCTCTTTCAAAATGAAGATATGAAAGCGAGCGTTGATAGAAAGGCGAAGAGTGTAGGTTAAGAGATGAGGATATGGGCTGAAAACTTCATCTTGATTCATGGGCCAGGCCCAAACTGAGAAGAAACCAGGGCTGACGTCAGCACCTCCGGATCCGAGAAACTTGTTTGCCGCAGTACGAGAGCTTGGAGATAACGCGGATCTGAGATGACGTTCGTCGGAACGAGGTGTAGCATTTGAACAGAGGCTCACAGCTGGTCCAATGATTCCACTTGCACAAAGCAGAGAAGCGGCTGTGACAAAACTAACAGAAGAAGTGGCTGTGACGAGAGTAGCAGTAGAAGCGACGAGAGGAGGGTCCGGTGGGTCTGGTGGATCCGGCGATTGGGGAGGCTGTAGCTGCTCTAGAGATATCAGATCTGGAGGCTCTGGCTCACGAGGTAACAACGGAGGCTTGTACGTCCCTGAGCTGTGAGCAGGAGCGGAAAGGTTGAAGAGGAAGGCACTCACCGACAGAGGTAAGATAGACGTCGTAAGAGCACTGCCGGAAAAGAATCCAGGTGGGGTCCCGATAATGATTCTCCGGTTCAACCCAGGTGGGGTCCCGATAATGAGAAGCATGGTTTCTTAGAGTGAAGGTTGAACGGAGACCAACTTGCGCCGTGAATCCATAGATGGGAAGTGGCTCTGCAACGGCTCCTTGGTTTGTGTGCCTGAGAGAAAAGTCTCTCTCTTTTTTTAAATTCAATTGAACCTACATAAAGGTCTCCTTTTATAAAGGAAACAGAGAAGCGAGGGAACTTTGCCGCCATTTTTCCCTTTCTTCGAGATTCTCTCTAAAACCCTAAATACCCAAATCTCTTTCTTCCTCACTCCGCTTGTTTGATGTTAACGATTCGATCATCGAATTACTTCCGATGCATATCTTCTCTCTACACTAAAACCCTAAACCCCAAATTCTCCTCCGCCTCACTCTCCTTTACCCGCCGAGCTCCCCACTCACCCTTCACCTCGCGCCGCCACAGAGCCATGTCTTCTTCACGCCCCTCCGCATTCGACGCCCTCATGTCGAACGCTCGCGCATCCGCCGCCAAGAAGAAGACCCCCCAAGCCTCCAACCCGCCTCGCTCGCCGAACAAGAGGAAAATCGAAAAAACCCAAGACGCCGATTTGGTCAAGACTGAAACTTCTGATTCCGCGAAACCCGGATCGGATTCACCTTCAATTGCGGAGGATTCGAAGAAGGGTGCGAAAAAGTCTAGGTCTTTGACCCAGGCGGACAAGATCGAGGAAATGAAGAGCAAAATCGCGTTGCTGAAGAAGAAGCCTGGGGATTTCGATCCGGAGAGAGTGTCGTGTTGGGAGAAAGGGGAGAGAGTTCCGTTTCTGTTTATCGCGTTGGCGTTTGATCTGATCTCAGCTGAAAGTGGGCGGATTGTGATTACTGACATTCTCTGTAACATGTTGAGAACTGTTATTGCTACTACTCCTGATGATTTGGTTGCTACTGTTTACCTTGCGGCGAACGAGATTGCTCCTGCGCACGAAGGTGTTGAGTTGGGGATTGGTGAAGGTTCAATTATCAAGGCAATCTCTGAAGCTTTTGGTAGAACTGAGTCTGAGGTTAAGAAGCTTAACACGGTGCGTTGATCTTCTTTTATTGGTTGTCTGGTGGAAATTAAGTGGAATGTATTTGATTTGAAGGCTTTTTTGTTGTATAGGAGCTTGGAGACTTGGGGCTTGTAGCAAAAGGAAGCCGTTCGTCTCAAACTATGATGTTCAAGCCAGAGTCATTGACCGTTGTCAAGGTTTTCAACACATTTCGACAAATTGCTAAGGTACTTATAGCCTTTTTTCTGGACCTTATTTTACTTGACTGGGTAATATATGAGTGGGACTATGGCATGTTGACTATTCGCAGGAAAGTGGAAAAGATAGTACAGAAAAGAAGAAGGATCGGATGAAGGCTCTCCTTGTGGCAGCAACGGACTGTGAACCTCTTTACTTAACTCGTTTACTTCAGGTATGCAGATCAAACATCACCAGTTTGTTCTGATCGTTCCTTCGGTTTCCTTGTTAAGACCTACTGTATTTATCTTTTAGGCAAAATTGCGGTTAGGGTTCTCAAACCAGACGGTCTTAGCTGCCTTGGGACAAGCAGCTGTATATAATGAAGAGCACTCTAAGCCACCCCCTAATACCAAGTCTCCTTTAGAAGAGGTTAGCTTTCTCTATTAGTTTCTGTATTTCTCATTTTATATCAGAATCCATTCTTTCTGAGCTCTGAGAGAAACAATAAGACGTTGTAACTTGTAAGCTATTATAAAGATGTTTTTTTTTGTGGCTTTAGGCTCTCTGTGCTGCATTCTTCTTTACATCTTTTTTTTAATAGATATAATATAATGTGTTTAATGTTTCATCATTTGTCCTTCTTTTTTGTAGGCTGCGAAGATTGTGAAACAAGTATTCACTGTGCTTCCTGTCTATGACATTATTGTCCCCGCTCTTTTATCTGGTGGTGTGTGGAATCTTCCTAAAACTTGTAACTTTACACTCGGTGTTCCAATCGGACCAATGCTTGCAAAACCAACAAAAGGTGTAGGTGAGATACTGAATAAATTCCAAGACACCGTCTTCACATGCGAGTACAAGTATGATGGAGAACGTGCACAGGTGATTAATCCGATGAATGCCATTCCTAGAGCGGAGTTGTTTAAATTTGCTGTTAAGGTTTTGGCTTATCATCAGTCAATTACTGCAGGTACATTGTATGGAGGATGGTACATTCGAGATATATAGTCGAAATGCCGAAAGAAACACTGGGAAGTACCCTGATGTTGCTCTTGCGTTGTCAAGGTAGAATTCTGGTGTAACTTGTTGAAAACACTAGAAAGAGCCAATTTTCTAAAGTTAGTGAATCTTCTCTATGCAGATTAAAGAAGCCTTCTGTGAAATCTTTTATTATGGATTGCGAGGTTGTTGCTTTCGACAGGGAGAAAAAGAAAATTCTTCCATTTCAGGTATAACTCATAAGCGAATAGCAAGGTTCTGATATTCAAGTATGGTTACAATCTTCAGTTATGTCTTATGGTTACAATCTTCACTATAAGCTAGATACTTCAACTATTTGGCTTGCTGGCGTTTCTTAATAGTTTTCTTTTTCTTTTTTTCAGATATTGAGCACTCGAGCCCGTAAAAATGTGAATGTTAACGATATCAAAGTTGGCGTATGCATCTTTGCCTTTGACATGTTATATCTTAATGGCCAGCAACTTATCCAGGAGAATCTTAATATTCGCCGAGAGGTGAGCCAGTAAATCATTTGTTTTTTCATGAAGTAGATGCTGTGCAAGTATATAATCTTTTGTGTTCACCTTGCTTCTTGCAGAAGCTATACGAATCATTTGAGGAAGATCCTGGATATTTCCAGTTTGCAACAACTCTAACATCCAACGATATTGATGAAATACAAAAGTTTCTTGATGCGTCCGTTGATATTGGGTACATATCTTACACTTCTCTGTATCTCTAACATGTGCAGTAACACCGTGTTCTGTGAATGTATTGACTATTTGACCCATGCCTGTTGTGAATTCTCCACCCTTTTTATCTTTCATATTAGATCGGCCTTTACCTTGTTACATCTTTGTTGTTCCAGTTTTTCATCTATATATGTTCTGTTACAGCTGTGAAGGGTTGATCATTAAAACATTGAATTCAGATGCTACCTATGAGCCTGCAAAGCGATCAAATAATTGGCTAAAACTGAAGAAAGACTACATGGACAGGTAAATTTTCCTTAAAAAAAACTTGTTTAAAAATTGAAGTCAGTCCTTTACTGACTCCTAGGGTTAAATATGCAGTATTGGGGACTCTGTGGATCTTGTACCAATTGCTGCTTTCCATGGACGTGGCAAACGCACAGGTTAAAAACTATTCAAACTATATTGGGTGATACCATTTACCCTTCAGGTTGTTAACAAAGCTACTTGCTTTCCTTGTAGGCGTCTTTGGTGCATTTTTGCTAGCTTGCTACGATGCTAATAAGGAAGAGTTCCAGAGCATCTGTAAAATAGGTGTGTTATGCACCGTTGCATTTCATTTTTGTATGTATGCTATGTCTAGTTTCTTAATACGGTTTGGGCTACTAATAGGCACTGGGTTTTCTGAAGCCGTTCTTGAAGAGCGGTCTACAAGTCTTCGCTCTAGAGTGATTGCTACTCCAAAAGTAAGATATTTCTTTCTTCTCTTTGGCCCTTTTTTGGCTGCAGTATCATACTTGAGTTGTTGCTGATTGTAATGGTTTCAAATATCCAGCAATACTACCGAGTTGGAGATAGCCTCAATCCAGATGTTTGGTTCGAGCCCACTGAGGTATAGGGATTGTGTTTTGCTTTGACAGATATCTGCGAAACTGCGTTTTGTTTAACGACTTATATATGGCTTTGGTTTAAGGTCTGGGAAGTAAAGGCAGCTGACTTGACAATTAGCCCTGTACATCGTGCAGCTACCGGCATTGTTGACCCTGATAAGGTTTTTACATTATCTTTCATTTATTTGGTTTGGATCCATCTGATATTTGATATTGAGCTATTTGATTGAATGTTTCGTTTTTTTTTGGTTTCATTTAAAAGGGGATTTCTCTACGCTTTCCTCGTTTACTCCGTGTACGAGAAGACAAGAAGCCAGAGGATGCAACATCATCAGAACAGGTGTGAAGTCTCATCCTAACCACCACAGTCTATGTTTGTTATAGCCAAGATGAGACTGGTTTTGGAGTTCTTTTCTCTTTTCTGATTTTCATTTATCTCTCTACATATTTTTTCAGATTGCTGATATGTACCAAGCTCAGAAACACAACCATCCAAGCAATGATGCCAAAGGTGAAGACGATTGAACAACTGTAATCTGGTCTTCAAGCATATTTCCCTTGAACGCACATCGTGTGTTTGAGTTCACAACCTTCAACTGCTTATGAAAAGACATTTGTAGGAAAAAAATTAATGTGAGCTTCTGATTCATGGATACGATATAAGCACATTATGAGATGCTAGGGATAGAAATCAAGTGTGCAAATAACTTTTGTACATTCATCAACAACGCATCGTTCCACCACCACACTCCTGAAGTGACTCTGGGATGAGGTAAATCTTGCTCCGTTTGACATCACTGAGATGTCCATGATGCGCCAAGCTCTGGAATATGTTTACGTTAGAAACATTATACTTATAGCAAGCAAAATCTTGAAACTTCCTTATATGTATAAATCCAACTTATCTCAGCGAAGGACTAAAACAGGTAAAAGATACATTTAACCCAAAAAATAAAACAAACAATTTTCTCATATAGTTTTTATCATAAAAATAGTACTAAAAAAATAAAGTGATCAAAATAATTTTTTTTTTATTTTGAAATTTTTAATATTTATTGTTTTTTATTTTTAAGAATTTGAATTCATTTTCAAAATTCAACCCATTCATTCTAAACAAATCTTAGATTAGTTAATATTTACCGTTCAATAAAATTTATTTTGTTCAGTTTTTTATTTAAAAGTCTATTTTTTTTGAAAATAAACTAAAAAGATTTATTTAAAAGAATTTTGATTAAAGAAGCCCAACAATATTTTTCGTCGAACAAGCCCAATAAAACTTTGATTGGTCAAACAAGCCCAATAAACTCTAATACCTCTAAGCGCACCATACGTGGTTTTCTTCTTTTCCACTTTCTCTCTCTCGAGTGAAAGTGAAACTGAAACGCCTTTACAAAAATTCTGCCTGCATCTCTGGTCTGGTCTGGTGAAGAGCATCGATAACTAACTAGCCGTAGTTTGTGTTTCGTCGGGAGGAAAAGCAAATGGATCCCGCCAGGTAGTTCACTTGTTTATAATCAATCTCCATTATATGGTTATCATGACATGAGTCAGTTTTGGTTTCATCGGAAAAAAAAAAAAAAAACAAATTTGGTTCGGGAACGATAATATTAGCTATATATACTTCAGCGGTTGTTTTCCAAACTCAGACCTTTCTGTTGAGATCTTGTTTTTTTCAGGTAGAATCATTACTAGATAGATTCTTCTCTAGATTCAGTTTATGTTTTTCAGAAATATATTATTTTAAGAGTTTGAGCCACAGAGAAGTTGAACAAATTTGACAATCTTGGATGTATTATTAGGGTGAATTCTCCAAGCACTTGTACAGTAACCCTTGAGGTTTTGGGGCACAAATTAAATTTTGCTCAGGTATGTATGTATGATGAAGACTCTTATTATTATTACATTTAAAGTTCATGTTTTATGCTTCTCACAATTCTACGTGGAAGGATCCAAACTCCAAGCATCTAGGAACAACCGTGTGGGATGCATCCATGGTGTTTGCCAAATATCTGGTATGATCCTTATCCAAATTGAAAGGATTGCTATTTGATATATTTATCAACAAAGAAATAGGATTTGCTGAAAATCCCTGGCTCAACTTCTTGGCTAGCTATATAAGTTTTGCAAGACTTTATGTGAATTCAAATATTTCAGGGAAAAAATTGCAGGAAGGGAAGGTTTAGTCCTTCTAAACTGAAAGGGAAACGTGCTATTGAGCTTGGAGCGGGTTGTGGCGTAGCTGGATTTGGTATGTAGATTAGTTACATGTATGTAATTGTTATCTTCTTGAAGGTTCTCCTTTCTCTTACATATGACTAAAATGGAGAATTTGGTGTGTCTTTAAAGTGGAGTTTGTTTTCATGTGTCAGCTATGGCGATGCTGGGCTGTCATGTGGTTTCAACTGACCAGAAGGAGGTTTTGCCACTGCTAAAGAGGAACGTAGAATGGAATACCTCCACAATCTTGCAGATGAATCCTGGGTCAGGTTTGTGTCAGTAATGTCTTCTTCTCTAAGTTGCCATCTACAGCTTTCTTATCCTTGTTATGCCAAGGAGAAGCCAACTCGTGATGGAGAATCTTACTTGATCCAGCGACGAGAAAATATATGGATGGTTTAGTTAGTTTCTGTTGTGATTCCTTGTAGCATCATTTGGATCGCTCCGAGTTGCAGAACTTGACTGGGGCAACGAAGATCATATAAGGGCCGTTGAGCCGCCATTTGACTATGTCATCGGTACTGATGTTGTAAGTTACTCAGAATCTTCCAAATGATTTAACCATAAGACAAGACTTGTTTCTGCCAAAGGGAATGAATGACTGACCTCATTTTGGTTAAAGGTATACTCTGAGCAGCTTCTGGAGCCTCTGTTGCACACCATACTTGCGCTATCAGGGCCAAAGACAACAGTTATGGTAATGGTTTATAATAATATTTTAAAGATCATTTGAAACTACATAGATGATTTTGAGTGTTGGTATCTAGTTGGGATATGAGATACGTTCGACGATCGTTCATGACAAAATGCTTCAGATGTGGAAAGACAACTTCGAAGTCAAAACCATACCAAGATCCAAGGTAATAAATAAACAGCAACATTGATTACAGTCTCTGTCTTAAGTTTCGTACTCTGAAATGAAATCTGCAGATGGATGGTGAATACCAAGACCCGAGCATTCATCTCTACCTCATGTCACAGAAATCTTCTGCGGAGAGCTCTGGAAACGCGGTCCAAGATGAAGCTGCTGTTGTCGATGCGGCTGATGAAACACAGTGTGAGAAGGAAGTTTCAACCATAGAATGCCTTGTTGATTCACCAAATCCGTTAGAAGAAGAAGACGTTGGTGCACACCGTCCTAAACTTAGAGAAGATAGTTTGTTGATGAGATTACGAGACGGGAAGATGAGCGAATGGGAGATGAGGAGGTATGGTAAAGTTGCTGCACAGCTTCTCCGTGACGTTAAGATTGATGTTCAGGTAAGTAAGTATTATACCATTTTTAATACTAAATCTGTCTGTCCTAAAGAATAGAACTGAACTCTTACTTGAGTTGCTATTCTTTGATTTTGTTTCTAGGTGAAAAAATGACTTTGCGTAAGCCACCTTCAGAGCCTTGTTCCTCAAAATCTCAACCGTTTTTCGTTTTTACTTTTGGTATCATAGACAATGTATACAATGAATCCTGCCGACTTTCTTTGTGTTTGCTTGTGCGTCATGAACCGAGACAATGTATAATGGTTAAGTTCATTCTTGTACCAAATAACAATCAAAATATATCAAGAAACAAGTAACATTCACACCATTATTCATGACATGAAATCAAACTGATTCTCACTGATAACAACTTATTTAACTCAACTCACTGTAAAGACCAAGAAACGGACCAGTGTGATAATATGTCATATATTCTCTTATTCGGTGAGACAGGAAACATCTTTATTTTGTATTCAAACTCAGGTGGAATGAACACAAACATCACAACAGGTACTTCTTCAAGCTGCGTTTCCGGCTGTTGTCCCTATAGTCTTGAGATCAAAGATCTCGATCCAGTAGCCATCAGGATCCTTGATGAAGGCTATATTCTTCATCTTTCCTGCAACGTTTACATCGGATAAAGGATTAAAAAGAGATTTCTTGAAAATGAGAATTTCAGATCTTTAATAGATTCAGCTGGTAATATAGGTAAATACCATCATTCGGTTTCTTGACAAACTCTACTCCCAGTTGTTCAAATCTCTCGCATGCCTTGTGCACATCATCAACTGTAACCCCAATATGCCCTGATAGCAACAACAGCGAAAAAGTTTATGTGCAAGGCTTATTACTTGTTAATGTAGAGAATAACAGTGTAGAGAGAATTTACCAAATCCACGGGGCTCGGAGTTTCCATTATGATAGCCTTTAAACTCAGGATCACTCTCTGTGCCCCAGTTGCTGAGAGAAGGGTATTCATATGCAAGGGAACATCGAATGCAAGAAAAGAGAGAAAGTGAGGTAATAACAGTTGTTTCTTACTGAGTCAGCTCAATTGTTGCGGGTCGACCAAAGGTCCAAACTGTTCTCTCAGTTGGATCCGTTGGAGCTGTTGAAGTATCCTGTTCCATAGTAAAAAACTCAGCTTATTGCTCTCCACTAAAAGTAGCAAGGATTAAGCAGCACTCAAGGGAAATATCTATATTCGTCAAGTGATGCAGAGAAACTTGTTAAAGCTTCACTTTTACAACTTGGGGTTAAGCATTTTAATCCAACAATAGATCAACTCATGAGTTCCTGGAGTAAAATTATTATGCACATTGCAAAGTTCAATACTTTGTTTCAGTAAGGATCCACTCTAGCGTGGTGAGAACAAGGGCCGCAGAACAAAACTTTACCTCGTAGCCAAGGAAGTACAAGCTGAATTTCATCTCGGAGAAATCTAGCCTCTTCAGCAATCTGGCAGAAAGAAAAAAGAAGAAGAAGCAAAAAAAATAGAACTTTATAGAGTCCATAAAAAGCCTCAAGAACATTACTGTTTCCCTGTGGACTTAAGGTAAAACAAAAGGAAAGAACGCATATGCATTTGCAACTTAGGAGAAAAGATCATTCAAGAGGTGAGGAAAACTTACGACATTCCCAGGACACGTGAGTAGAAGTCAAGGCTAGCCTTAGGATCCTTCACCCGAAACATCTGGGAGTTACAAACAAAGATGGCAAAGTTGAACAATATCAATTGTTGACGGAACAAGAGTTAACTCTACAACATTCACAAGCTGGGCCAACATAGTTAAACAAGAGACTAAACATGTATCCAGACACCTAAGAGAGCCCCAAAAGATACAACTTTTCGATTTCAATATATCAACTACTGATAGTTGATCAACACAATCACAAATTTAAAGCAGAGAGAATCTTACAGTCTGCTGCATGATATACCCTTTGGTAGCCTCATCCCGAACCGTAGACAAGCCAGGATTGTTTGCTGGTGATTCCTTAGCTTCCGACGCCATAGAGAACACACGAAGCTTATCAAATCTCTACAAAAACAGAATCAAACAGACGACTTAACAAACAACACACACAGTCGCATCCAAGAAGACTACTTTCCTAAAAAGGTTAAACCTTTGGCCTCTGGGCTCTGTTCCAAGGGCAACTGATGAGAGAAGAAGCGGTGGAATAAGGTTTAACAAAGCGGGTTAGAGGCGCAAAGCGAGATATAGCACTTGCTATTGAGTACGAACCCATTACGTTTCCTTGGCTTTTTTCAATTCGTGCCACAGAAATTATCTGAGAAAATGGAATATGGTAAAAGGAGAGATTTTTTTACCGATGTACGATGAACTGACCGAGAGCAGTGGCTGTGTCTGTGACTGGACGAGATTAGTTTGGTAATAGAAACTCCCCCTCTTCTCTCATGCGTTTTGTGTCCAGAGACTACGGGATTAGTTGTGAACGACGTCGTCGGGTATAAATAGATTTTAACAAGGGCTTTCATATTTTAAGCCCATAGCGCTATAGTGTTTAGGGGAAAGGCCCTTTGGTTCAGCCCAATTAGACAGTTACAATGATCTTAGTTAAACCAATCTGAAATTCGACCATTAGAATGAAGCAAATAGGCCAATGACAGTTACAACTTTCTAATAGGTTGTACAAGTTTATATTAAACCATCTCAAGAAGAAGTCCAATATGAAGCAAATAGGCCCAAAAGTTACCTATGTGTTTAAGGTCTCCCGGAAATAGTAGTTGTGTGGATTAGGTCGCACTGTTCTGTAATTTTGGAAGTTGTATACTTTATATAATAAATCACAAGTCACATGATCAATCAAATGCTGCGACAAATGATGTGTTTACATTTTTTTAAAAATCAATTAAAACATAATAATAATAAAGGGAAAAAATTATTAACTGTTTCAGAATCCCACTACGGCACCCATGATCATCATTTGTCCACTTTTATATTTTTTTTATACTCCCACATCTCTAAAATTTGATAGAAAAGCGACATCAAAACTCCCAATGAAAGTAGAATATGAAAGGTTAATACTCCTTCAATTTTAATACCCTAATTCAAAATGTCATGAGCCAGTGTTCTATTTACCGAGTAAACAGATCTCAGCAATCCAAGTTCCCCAGTTATACTATCTTAATCCTCTGTAAGATTATGTTGGGGCTAAGATGGTTCAAGAAAGAGTAGGTATGATCCGGCTTAAAAGAGAAAGAAAGGAGGAGGAAAAAAAGGAGATGTGGACATAGTACAATAGCTAATAAGATAAACAAATTTTGATAATAAGGTAAAAGGGCTTTCTTGATTTTAATGTTTGAGATATTCAGTGAGAAAATTTGGTTTGTGTAGGATCGTCAAGCGTTGAAAAGATGCAAAATCGAAGATGACATGGAAACTTTGATCAAATTCTGAGGCAAACTAACAGAGGTATATATCATTTCCAGTTTCTTGAGAAATTGGTTCACAGTCTTCATAATTTATTTATTTTAGATATTTTTTTTAATATATTTTTTCTATTGAAAGGGAAAAATAATTTAGTTCAACTCTACTGCATTCTCTTGACTCTTGACTGCAAGGAATATATAGTCGGCACTCAAACAATCAAATTATTCAGTGCTTTAATGCTTTTATTCTCTAAGGTAACATTTTTAAAAGACTTCTTTCTCGAGAATATATATCTAATAATGGTCGGAAAATCTGAAATCGGAAAAACGATTATACTTCATTTTTCTCTCTTCTGTCATGTTCATCAAATTAATGTGCAACTATCATACATATACTTTTCAACCATGCTTTCAATTTACCGTTTCAATACCAATATTAAATCTACGTTTGATGTTTTGGTCATGTAATGTGTAAATTTATCATTTATGTCATTTATATCTTAAAGGTATGATAGCATACACTAAGTAGTAAATATCACATATTCTCAAACTAAAGAGTCATCTAACTTTGATTACTTAATTATTTTCCATGATTTTGTACTGATATTACCTCTTGATTTGCTACCGGTATTTTTCTGTTACATGTTTTTACGGTCATAACTTAATACAAGAAGAACAAGACATAAAGAAGTGAAAAGCAAGACATAAACAAGTCATAGTGTGTCCGAAGTCAAAAATAAAATGTACTCATCTCCTCCTGGTAAATCAAAGTTATTTTATATGCAATTAGAGTTTTTTTTGGTCAAAGCAATTAGAGTTACTTATAACTGAAATTTGGTTTTCTTTGCAAGCAAATTTTTTTTTCCATGCGAAGCATGAGATCAAAACTAGTAACTTCATATTTTATGAGCTATTTTATTTTCGATCTTGTTAGACCTCTTGTAGAAGTAGAAGATGAATCAACCTGTTCTCACAGTTTTCTCTAAATTTTGTGCTCAATCAACTTTTAATTTTGTGTTCATAGGACGTTAAGTCAAAAAAGATTGAGAAAAAGGAAAATGAACTCATACATTGTCATTACGTTTTCTTGATAGCCAGGGTTGTAATTTTTGTTGATAAAATTAACTCATATACTTTGTCATTACGTTTGTCTTTTCAACATTACGGTGTAATTACGTTAGATTAATAAGCCAGTTTGGACTGAAGTGCGAACTTTAACCTATCTTTTTTTACCAGCGAAAAAATTGACCTATATGTTATAAATCAATTGATGGATGTCCATAACCGGTCCATACACTTAGAGAGAGACGGCCCAACCCTAGAGAGAGAGAGAGGCGGCCGTGACCTTAGGAGAGAGAGAGAGAGAGGCGGCTTATGCTTTGGTGAAAATGAAACTCTATTTCCTTTTCCTTGTAATTGTTATCTTTCCATTATTATTTATTAGTAGTTTTCCTAATCCTAGTTGGTTTAGGTTTTTTGATACTTTCCTTTTTCTATGACTTGTAATCCTTATATAAAAGAACTCATGTTATGATTAATAATACACAGAAAGATTCAGCTCTAAATCTATTGTTTCACAACACGTTATCAGCACGATAGTCCCTAAACACCCTGAGCCTAAAAACCTAATCGAAAAACTCCTAAACCTAAAACCTAGCCGGCGAACTTGAACCCTAACCCGACGAACCCTAATTTGTTCTTGCAAGCGTTCCAGCTCGTGTTCATCCGATCAGCCCCAGCCCTAAGGTGTTTCTGATACTAGACGAACACAACCTCAACTCCATCCATTCTCAGCTTGCATCCCGGACAGCTACAGCTCGCGACCCGACAGCGATCAGCCCGCGCGACTTCAACTCCAGCTCGTTCCAGTGCACGTCCGTTCGAGGTTCTTGATGATAGGAGTTTCAAGTCTCCTAATCAAATGTTGTAGAATAAAGGATGTCAAACCAGTTCTAAGTGATTCTAAAGCAAAGGGAATGCAAGACCATGCTTAATCTAAGTGTTATCAATTGGTGAGATGATTTATTAGCTAGAATGATACTAAAATGCAATAAAGGACAAAGCTTTCTTTCTTTTAGGATAAGAGAACTCATGAGCTAAAGGAATTGACCTTGGGTGATCAAGTTTCAATCTAAAGATGTTAACTTTCAACCAATCTATCTACCTTAGACCTAGACACCATCCTAAACAAACTCTATCTCTAGATGAATGTTCATTTACTAAGATAACTCAAGCATCAAATCTCTTTGGTTGAATGTTATCAAAGTAATCATTAATCTCAAGTCTACTAGCCATCTTAACACCTTTAACAACAAATCTCTTTGGTAAATAATGTTAAAAGCTTAGGAGAGTTGGTTCAGGCATTTCATCAAACACCTTTCATGCATGAAATGCCTAGAGCTCAACTTTAGAGAAGTCAACTCTAGAGTTGCATTAAAAGCACTCTACTAGCAAGGAACAAGATAGATCTATACTAAAACACCTTAGATCCAGCTTAATCACCCTTAGTCTCTCTAACCCATGAATCCAAAGATGACTACTCACTACTCTTCATGATGAGCCCAAGAATCAATGATGATTTGGTGCTAATCATGATTAGTGATCCCAATAATCAAACAATCACAAGAGAAAATGATCAAGATAAGATCTTTCACCTAAAAGTTCTTTGTGATTAGATAGAGAAAACAAGATAAGATCCCAACTTTGGGATTACAAGAGTATTTATATGTCCTTGAAAAACCTAATGGTTTCCATTAAAAAGTCTTAAAAGCCCTTAAAAACATTAAAATTCGACTTAGGATAAATATCAACTCGGGTTGGAGCGACTGGGCATACCCCGCGTCACAGCACCCGCGTCGGATGGTCGTCGATCTTCTGCTTCATGCGTGCGGGTAGTGGAACCCGCAGCCTTCGTCCCGCGTCAGACCGTTGCCGATCTTTGCCGTCATGCGCGCGGGTAATGGAACCCGCGGCCTTCGTCTCGCGTCAGACTGTCGAGGCTACTCTCTCTTCATGCACGCGGGGCTCCGTCCCGCGTGGCTCCGTCCCGCTTCTTCGTGATGCGGGTTGAGACGATCGACACCAACCCGCATAATCTTCCCGCGCTGGATTTCCGATGATTCTTCTATCTTGTGCGAGCGGGTACTCGACCCCGCGTTGCTCCAAGCCGCGTTGGAGTTTTTCATTCTGTTTTTCTCGACATCTCGACGCGGGTAAACTAACCCGCACTGGTTCTCCCCGAGTTGAACTGGCTTGAACTCGAACTAAACTTCATTTTCATCTTTTCTTTAACTCCCATGCCTCAAAACACCTCCAATCATTCCATAGGTCACTCTAATACCTGATTAAGACATATGAATGCAAAATGGATCCTAAAGATGCTAAACTCTTACTCTATATGATCATTATGTACAAAATGGAAGCTTAAAACAATGCAAATATGCAAGATATCATTCTCTTGGTGGTCCGGTTTCTACAATCTGCAAACAAAAGGTAACCCTAATTCTAAGAACATGAGAATTGAATTTGGATTGTTTGTAAAGATTGAAACCCTAAAAACTAATTTCTAAGATAAAACCCTAGGATAATAGATCAAACCCTAAAAGAGTAAATCAGAGCTTGAATAAGTCTGATCCCCTAAAACCTAAATCGAGATTGATCCGTTGATTAATTAAAATCATAACCTTAAAGGTTTTGAATCTCAAATAAAATCCCTTTGATCAAAGATCAAAGTTTCGAAATTCTTAAAACCCTAAATTGGAAAATCGGTTTTAATTTTGATTTGAAATTTAATTGTTTGTTTGATCACCTAGAAAATATTGATTAGGATTGTTTAAACCTGAATCTGAATTGCTTGAATTGGTTAAAACCCTAATGACCTAGTTTTATCACTTTGAAATCGAATTATATTGTGGCTGTGTGGCCTTAATACATACTAGGTTAATTGCTCTAGATCATCATCCGTGGCCGTGTGGCCTTGTTGCATTCATATCTGAACCTGATCACTACTGAAGTACTGATTGATTGCAATTGAACTTATATCTAATTCTAGGGAAGATGTTGAATTGAACTAAATAGCCGTGTGGCTTGTTCTATTACTTGGCCGATTGGTTTGTTTGATTGTTTTGATTGAATCATGAACTGATAGAAACCAACCGCCTTAGGATTGCAATTACATGTAAAACTATATTCATTAACCCTAAATTGAATCTTGGCCGTGTGGCCTAATCATTCTGATGCATTGTTCATACTCGCGGCCTTGTGCCCTTGATAGATCACATTGTTTGCATCATGTGATTGAAAGCCGTGTGGCTTAATGTATCATAGCTTGGCCGTGTGGCCTAGAGAGACACCATATCTGAATGGTCGTGTTACCTTGCTTGCATATCTCATGAACCGATATCTAGGATCGTTGTATCACATTACATGGTCGTGTGGCCTACGCATCACATATAGATCTAGCATTCTCGACTTGTTTCGCACCATGATCGAGTAGTAAAGTGTTTTGGTCGAGAGACTTATGAAATCATATGCACTGATTATTTTTGAATTGGTTGCATCCTAAATCATGAATTGATTGATAATATGGTTTCAGATGCCGAGATTTGAGCCTTTGGATTATGTCATTCTAAATCCCTCTGGAGAAAATTATCTAGAATGGGCAATGAACACTTCAGCTGTCCTGAAATGAAGAGGACTCGGAAGGAGTATCATTCAGGGTGATTATGCAACTGAAAGTGAAAAGTATAGGGCCATAAAATTATGCGTCATCATCTCACTGAGGATCTAAGAAATCAGTACCTAAATATTGAGAATCCTCGTGACCTTTGGACATAATTAAAATCCAGATACATAATGGTGTTATTACCAAAGGTCATGCATGAATGGATGAATCTCAGATTCCAGGACTTTGAGTCTGTGGATGAATATCATTTTGCTTTGTCCAAAATCGTTTACAAACTGAGACTATGTGGTGAAGTGGTAACAGAGGAGGATTTACTGGAAAAGACCTTCCTCACAGCCGATCCAAGGGATTTATTGTTACAACATATCCATAGAGAAAAAGGTTTCACCACCTATAATGATCTGCTCTCATGCCTATTACTAACTGAGCAGAGTAATCAGTTGCTAAAAAGAAATAGTGAGATGAGATATCCTGAAGCAAATAAGACTGATATGGATCAAGATGAATCCAAGGGATTTACTGGAAAAGACCTTCCTCACAGCCGATCCAAGGGATCTATTGTTACAACATATCCATAGAGAAAAAGGTTTCACCACCTATAATGATCTGCTCTCATGCCTATTACTAACTGAGCAGAGTAATCAGTTGCTAAAAAGAAATAGTGAGATGAGATATCCTGAAGCAAATAAGATTGATATGGATCAGGATGAATCCAAGGCAGCCGTGTCCAATGTAACTGATGGTGTGGCCGGCATGTCTATTGACTAAAGAAAGATCTCGACATGCTAATTGTGTTTTAAGTCTTTGATTTGTGTTTTGCTTTAAACCTAATTGTCATTCACGATTTTATATATAATAATAGAATTGATTTGAGTTCATTACTATTATATCTTGCCTGATCTTACTTGATAATGTGAATGATTGATAAAGAGATCGCCTAAAAGGCATTATGGTACGGTATAGTAGCCTAGTAAGAAATTTATGGCTAAGGCATTGCCTAAAGGGCATTATATACACCCAAGAATGTATGACCCATTGAGTTAATATGGTTTCCAAATAGAAACAATGGGCAAAAGGAAACAAGTTCCTTTAGATTTAAGAAAGAAAGAAAACGCCTAAGACCCTTTTAAGAAAGTGGTCAAGACTATACCTATGTAATCTACTGATCAAAACTATGCTACAGATCAGTACGATAAGAGGCAAGAGCCGTGGTGATCGTACTGATATATCCCACGAAAATTATACACTTTATGGCAAGACCGGATTAGCCATCCTAGTCTAAACTTGATACAAAGATTGATATTGAGAAGGCACAAAGAGTTATCCCATAAGATCTCACGTTGTGAAACATGTACACAAAGGGAAACTCATTAGGCTTTATTGTCCTAAGCATCACAAAATTATAGTATGTTCTTGAGGGGGAGAGAGGATAAACCCGTGATACATGATCAATACTACAAATTCGTGAACAAATTCGTGAACCATGGTCTATGACCATGATATAAACGGCTTGGCCGTGTAGTCCATTACCTATAAGGTTCGGACATCCATCCTAAAGCTTAGGGACATCATGAATTTACATGTACATAAGGATAATATGCATCAAGCCATATACGTGAGCATAGATATTCCCATCTCAGATTGAATACGGGTCATAAACCAGACATACACCATCTTAAGAGACTTTGAATAAACCACCACAAACATATGTGCCGTCTAAGATGGAACCTCAGAAGAGGATTGAGAATATATGTTGGATAAGAGTATGACTTTCTCCCACGACTTCTAAGAGACCTTGAGCCAAATATGGGTGATCAGAAAGTGGCCGGGTACACGGATTGCATGATCAATGAATCCGACTATCCAACATTAAAAGGAGAAAGCTATAAGCTGGTAAAGAGTAAAGAATGAGAATGGTATCAACCATCATTGTGTTGGCAAAGATCCTCGGATTAGACTTATAGACGTCCAAAGAAAGAAAAGATTATACATAGCTAGCTAATCGAGATGCCAGACACTTACCCGAAAAGAAAAGAAAAGAAAAAAAAAGAATGACTAAGTCATAACCAGCTTAGCACCAAATGAAATCTGATGTCCTAGAAAGAGACACAGTCAAGTTGCTACAATGTCTATACAAGATAGACCAAAGTGTTCCATAAGATAAGGAACCTCGGAAAGAAAAAAAGAAAGGTGCATAGAATACAAATCCGAGGTCATAAGGAAACCAGACCAGACTTTGAGAAAAGGCTGCGCAGCTTAACATCTAAGGTACCAAACCATGTAGTTTGGGACGCCAAGCTACTAGGTAACAAAGGTCCTGGATAATGAAATCTCAAATCGATTAGATCATGTCTGGAACACAATGGAACCATATATATAAGTGTCGACACATAAAGATATATTTGTACATAAGAGAGTAGCACTTGAACATAAAGATATAAACGAGGATCAGAACCCACGAAAGAGTACTCATAAAGATTAAAGATTAGATTGAAAAGATAAACGTGGGGTTTAAAGTATCTAAAGAATGAAATAGATGGGTCTTGTGAAGGAAAAGAAACCGTGAGATATGGTACATGATCACGAGGTCTAAAGGTGTTCATGTTTCCTACTAACAGCATTCGGTCATAGCTTGTTACACAAGGATACTCACAGAGACCATGGAACAGATTATAAGGAGATAAACTCCTATGTGGTGGGTGCTGCTACACAATTTCGAAATTGACAAAGGTCTGGTCATAAGAAAGAAATTAGATTGACATATAAAGATGTAGTAAGCAGCATATGGATCAATGGATAAAGGACAACATTATTCCTAAGCTGTTTATGGACTGAAACAAAGCAGCTGCATATAGCATGAAAAGGAGTTATATAAGAACAATCCAATTCAGTCCATATATACTTATAAAAGAAATTTGAATTTCTTGTGTTTACTTTATACTAAACCAGCCTAAAGAGAGGTTAATTGGTTGATACGGATTATCTAGTAAATCTCAGACCATCGCTGCAACACTAGCCAAGAGAATTTATAGTTGAAGTTGATATATCAACATGGACCGACCAGATTGTAGTATGGCTAGTGGAAAAGAAAGATCAGCTATCATATGGCAGTCCATAAGCACGTGTGGTCGAGGTCCATGACCTAATATATATTCAAGTGTGTGGTATGATCCACGGCAGGAAAGGTCATGGGACGCCATCAAGATATAAATATAGGACTGCAATATCTAATGTATGTGGCATTGCCAAAGGCAAGAAGAATCGATAGTCATGTATGAGGTCCATGAGTGTATTTGGCCGCAGAGCCATAGTTTGATGAGATCGAGAAACTCATTGCAGCAATGATCATTGATCACGTCATGATCTTAGACACTCATGAGACAAATTATGGACATGTATAGACGAGGTCTATGACTCAACATGGATCGATCAGATTAGAGTATGGCTGATGATAATAAAGAAAGATCAAACTGTGATGGACAAGACATTGGTGCATATGGTCAATATATATCCATGTGGAGAAGATGCACCAGAACATAGGCTTACGACCTGAAATTACAAGTTCATGGTACCATGCTCAGTCTATATTATCTATGAGTATGTTTAGTCGAGATCTGTCCGACCAAAGTTTAGAGTGGTCGACAACAAAGACTCACATCTTGTCCATGCACACACGAGTTTCCAAAAAACATGAGAAAAAGACCGGAGAGGTCAAAGTGATCCAAGTATGGTCCAGTGATAACTCGGTCGATTTGTTCACTAAGGCACTTCCTACCTGTACGTTCAGGAAGCTCACACATCAGATTGGGATGCGTAGGCTGAAAGACCTCCACTGAGGTTCGTATCAGGGGGAGTAGTACGTGTTGTACTCTTTTTCCTTCATCATGTTTTTGTCCCACTGGGTTTTTCATGGTAAGGTTTTAATGAGGCAACATTAAGCGTATTACAATCCATGAATGGTTATGGCATCCAAGGGAGAGTGTTATAAATCAATTGATGGATGTCCATAACCGGCCCGGTCCATAACCGGTCCATACACTTAGAGAGAGAGACGACCCAACCCTAGAGAGAGAGAGAGAGGCGGCCATGACCTTAGGAGAGAGAGAGATGCGGCTTATGCTTTGGAGAAAATTTTCTTTTCCTTGTAATTGTTATCTTCCCATTATTATGTATTAGTAGTTTTCATAATAATCCTAATTGGTTTAGGTTTTTGGATATTTTCATTTTTCTATGACAAAAGAACACATGTTATGATTATTAATACACAGAAACATTCAACTCTAAATCTGTTGTTTCACAGCACTATATATATAACTTAGCGTATTAATCGTATTCATAATCCAACCAATATTTTCTAATAATCGGATTATATATATAAACCCAAAGTTCTAAATCCGCCCCGGCGTTTCCAGACTTTAAATGTTAACTTGGACTCATATTTTTAATTATTGGTTTGAATAATACGATCAAATTGATTTGCCAGCATCTGAAAGTTGAAAACTATCTCCCACATTACTATATTAGTATATAACAGTGACGACATCATCAGAAAGTTGACTTTTCACATTGGGACAGCGAATTTTTGTCTTTTCTCAGACCTCAACAGGCCTCAACACAGGGAACAGTGGGACCGTCAGCGAGATTGGTTTATTACAAGTACCAATAATATGGTACGGCAACTATGGTTCATGCACATATATTACCTACACGTATATCAGCTCCTTCTCCTCTACCAACTTATAGTAATATTTTGGTTATGAATTAGTACAATATACGCATGTCTACCTATCAATTCCCTAGTGTCCATTTGCTCCTTTATATATAAAATTCGAAACCTATTCTAATTAAGTATCCGCTAAAAATAAGTAGGATTTTTAAAAAAAGTTTTAACTCTATAATAGTTAAATTTTGTAAATTTATGGGTTTTGTCTTCTTTTTCTCCAAACAAACCAAATATGTTTTTGTTGTTGTTAACGTAAACCTTTTAATTTGGGGATATTCTTTCATTTGACTGGTTAATATGCATATTAAGTGTCACTTATTATACGTATAAGTCTAATGGTGGGATGTATAACTGCTAATGCCGATCAAATTATATTACATGGCGTAGATGGTTGTCCACTTGGGCTTATAATCAATCATATGTCAGGTGGTATATATATCATGATTATGCAGTTTTCAAGTATTACAAATTTACAATAAGTGATCGTATTGAAAGGTAAGAGACAACTAATATGCAGCTAAGGCCACGATAAATTCGATCGTCCGAGAGACAGCAATTATATTACTCAATAAATCATAATTATTCATATCCTTGATAACATACGATATAGACACTTACATTGACACCCTTCAAATTATTAGTCTGACTGTATAATTATTGAGAATTACAATGACAGCACTTTATTAAAATGAATAGAAATGTAGATTTTAATGAGTAGCGTGATGCCTTTGTGATTGTTCCCCTTCCGTGAAAAGAGTGCGAGCTTGATATATATATTTTTTTTGTTGCTAAAAGAGCTTGATATTTTGAATGCAAGATTGTAAAAAAGTAGTCATTGAACCAAGTGGAAACTTGTTGTGGTACCACTTGCATGTAAAGTCTTCAAATTCGCAAGGC
Source organism: Brassica napus (assembly GCF_020379485.1). Lineage (NCBI taxonomy): Eukaryota > Viridiplantae > Streptophyta > Magnoliopsida > Brassicales > Brassicaceae > Brassica > Brassica napus. The sequence goes on along the minus strand of NC_063448.1, from coordinate 3,145,484 downwards.
GGATTAAAGTGTTAGGATTCGAGAACTGTGACAACCGAAAAAAAAAACCGAATCAATGAAGTTCCACGGACTAACAACAATGTCATATACTATAATCTAATAATATTCGTGGTTTTAGTTTAAACAATCTTATGGGTGGTCTACAGTAAGACTACAGATGAAAAACCGTATAGAGAGTAATTAAGCCTCTCCAAGTTCAAGTCCGACCTCAGCTATTCATGAACCTTACGATCCTAAATCACATATGTTAATAATCGAAAGTCTCCAAGTTTTAGTTAATAAGTTAGTATATTATATTCTATTTAGGTATATTATATTCTATTTAGGTATGTCTAAGAGCATTTTTATTGCAGGTCTCTTAAGTTGAATTTCTTAGCGTAATATAAGATACAGTCTCTTAGCTTTTAACTAAAAAAGCTAAGAGACGTCTCTTAGAACATGATTATTGGGGGGTTTTTAAGAACCGGTTCTTAGCTTTTTTTAGTTAAAAACTAAGAGATTGGTTCTTATATTCCGCTAAGAACTTCACTTTAAAAACCCCCAATAATCATGCTCTTATATCTCTTATTTAAGAGACGTCTCTTAGATTTTTTAGTTAAAAGTTAAGATACCGTATCTTATATTACGTTAAGAGTCCTACAATAAACATGTTCTAAAGATTCAACATAAACAGTGAATTGTGAACCAGAAGAGAAGGATAGAATTGTCATCTAAGAAATAGACAACCTTTCGGATAAGCGAGGGGACTAGGCAATAGATTCCTCCAAATAATACCTTAAATTGTTGTCGTAAAAATAATAAAAAAATTCTAATAAATTGTTAGTTAGCCGTTGAGAATCTCCAAGGAATGCATTTTTCAAATATGAATCCTATATAAGCCCTCGTGTAATCTCTAGACATCAATAAACACAAACTTGAATCAAATATCAACTTGTAAAGGAACTTAGACCAATGGGGGATTCTACTGGCGAGCCGGGAAGCTCCATGCATGGAGTCACCGGTAGAGAACAAACTTTTGCTTTCTCGGTGGCTTCACCTATTGTCCCAACCGACAAGACAGCAAAGTTCGACCTGCCGGTGGACTCGGAGCATAAGGCAACGGTTTTCAAGCTCTTCTCTTTCGCCAAACCTCACATGAGAACGTTCCACCTCTCGTGGATATCTTTCTCCACATGTTTCGTCTCGACATTCGCAGCTGCACCACTTGTCCCCATCATCCGTGAGAATCTCAACCTCACCAAACAAGACATTGGAAATGCTGGAGTTGCCTCGGTCTCGGGAAGTATCTTCTCTAGGCTGGTGATGGGAGCCGTGTGTGATCTTTTGGGTCCACGTTACGGATGTGCCTTCCTTGTGATGCTTTCCGCGCCAACGGTGTTCTCGATGAGCTTCGTGCATGATGCCGGAGGCTTTATAACTGTGAGGTTCATGATTGGTTTCTGCCTTGCGACGTTCGTGTCTTGTCAATATTGGATGAGTACTATGTTCAATAGTCAGATCATCGGTCTTGTGAACGGGACTGCCGCCGGATGGGGTAACATGGGTGGAGGCATAACACAGTTGCTCATGCCTATTGTGTATGAAATCATAAGGCGTTGTGGTGCAACAGCTTTCACGGCCTGGAGGATTGCCTTCTTTGTCCCTGGATGGTTGCACATCATCATGGGAGTCTTGGTGCTCAATCTAGGTCAAGATCTTCCTGATGGCAACCGAAGTGCCTTGGAGAAAAGGGGAGAAGTTGCCAAAGACAAATTCGGAAAGGTATACTATATACATATGTGAATATGTCATCGTAGCGAGCTAGATGATTAAAGTTTTTATTTAACTCTTGATTTTGTATTTAATGGTGTAGATAATGTGGTACGCCGTTACAAACTACAGGACCTGGATCTTCGTTCTTCTCTATGGATACTCCATGGGAGTTGAGTTGAGCACTGATAATGTTATCGCCGAGTACTTTTTTGACAGGTTTGGTTTTGATTTAAAACCTAATAAAATATAGTTTGGTGTAGTATTTTATTTTTTTATTTTTTAGTTTGGTATAGTACGTTTGCATGACCTAAGAGTAAACCTGTACATGATGGTTTGTTCAGGTTTCACTTGAAGCTCCACACAGCCGGAATCATAGCAGCATGTTTCGGTATGGCCAATTTCTTTGCTCGTCCAGCAGGAGGCTATGCGTCTGACCTTGCAGCCAGGTACTTCGGTATGAGAGGGCGGTTGTGGGCGTTGTGGATCATTCAAACAGCCGGTGGTCTCTTCTGTGTGTGGCTCGGCCGTGCAAACACCCTCGTAACTGCTGTTGTAGCTATGATCCTCTTCTCTTTAGGAGCACAAGCCGCTTGTGGAGCTACCTTTGCAATCGTTCCCTTTGTTTCCCGGCGAGCCCTTGGAATCATCTCAGGTCTAACCGGAGCTGGAGGAAACTTTGGGTCAGGGCTCACACAGCTCATATTCTTCTCGACGTCAAAGTTCACAACCGAACAAGGGATAACATGGATGGGGGTTATGATAGTTGCTTGCACGTTGCCTGTGACTTTAATCCACTTCCCTCAATGGGGAAGCATGTTCTTGCCTCCTTCTAAAGATCCAGTCAAAGGTACGGAGGAGCACTATTATGGTTCTGAGTGGAACGAGCAGGAGAAACAGAAGAACATGCATCAAGGGAGCCTCCGGTTTGCGGAGAACGCTAAGTCCGAGGGTGGCCGCCGCGTCCGTTCTGCTGCTACGCCGCCTGAGAACACACCAAACAATGTTTGATCACACCAATGATCTGTCAAGAAAATCAATAATTTCACTAATGTTAAATGGAAATAAACAGTGGAAAAATAAAAACCTATTTCTTTCTTTATACGCTTTTATTGCGTCTTGCCTTTTGTTATGCTTGTATATTTTGAATGCTTGTAACGAGCATTTTAAACCATAAGCTTCTTTTGATGGAAGTGGTTGTACGTGTTGGGAATTTTACTAAAAAGTCTATAAATTAAAATATTAGAGCATCTGCATCAGTGCACTCCATGGGGAAGTTCACACCGTTTTCGAAAAAAAAATATTAAAATAAACAAAAGCAATGAACCTGACTCTTGGGAGTTCACTGCACTGAACCCAGATCATCACTGTAGCACGGGTCCCACGACACGTGGCGGCCCGTGATTGGTCCGATTAATAATTTTTTTTTAAAAAAAAAACAAAAATCAAACAGGAAAAAAATAATAATAAAAAAATACTTTGTGAACCCCTTTGATGGGATTCACTAATGCTGATGGCCTTATGAGTTATTCTTGAGTTCACCCTCTATAGAGATTCACCATCCAATAGAATTTCTTTATTTCAAATTTGATATCTTTTAAAAAAGAAAACAAAATATTATCAAATTATATTATGTTTTAAAAAAAAAAAATAAAAAAAAAATAGCAATTACAGAAAAAAGAATTAAATTTTTTTTTTTAACGTCATCAGCAAAACACTAAACCCTAAATCCTAATCCCTAAACCCTAATCCCTAAAACCTAAATCTTAAACCCTTAGGTAAACTTAAACCATTGGGCAAACTCTAAACCCTTAGGTAAACTCTAAATCCTTGGGTAAACCCTAAACCCTTGGATAAATCCTAAACTCTAAATAAAAACACTAAACCCTAAAATTCTAAACCCTAAAACCTAAACCCTAAACTCTTGAGTGTTTTAGTGTTTAGTAATTTTGATTTAGAGTTTAAGATTTATCCTATAGCTTAAGATTTATCCTAGAGCTTAAGATTTATCCTACGGTTTAAGGTTTACCCAAGGGTTTAGGGTTTAAGGATTAGGATTTAGGGTTTAATATTTTTCTGACGACGTTAAAAATATTTTTTTTGTAATTACTACTATTTTTTATTTATTTATTTTTACCTTTTAATTTTAAAAAATAATATAATTTGATAATATTTTGTTTCATGTTTTAAAAGATACTGAATATGAAATGACACAATTCTATTGGTCTAGGGGGTGAACCCAAAAATAAGTCAAATTTTATATAATACATACGTAAATGTAAATGAGATTGTTCTCCGGATCACGAAACGTAAAGTTTCATTCAACTAAACATATAAACTGATTCTTCTTTTTGTCCAAGAAGAAGTATAAAATATTTGTTTAAGATATGTACACCAATACTAAAAATAAACTTTTGGTGTCATTCTTGTTACTATTATACATAGAACATCATTTACATCACACGTTATACCATAAGAGCATGATTATTGGGGAATTTTTAGGGTGAAGTTATTAGCGGAATATAAAAACCTATCTCTTAACTTTTATCTAAAAAACCTAAGGACCGATTCTTAAATAAGATATTTAAGAGCCGATTCTTAATTTTTTTTGTTAAAAGTTAAGAGACAGGTTCTTATATTCAGCTAAGAACTTCGTCCTCAATAACTCCCGATAATAGTCCTCTAACATTTCGTCTCATACTTCCACTATATTAAAAAACAGCTCAGTCTTCATAAAAGTCATTTATAATGTCTTTACCTAAAATGTCAACTTATTAGACTTTTATTTTTTGCAAAATAGTTGTGTTTTCATACGTACAAAAACCAAATCAAAATGTCAAAAATAACAACTAACCTAAATTTAAGATAGTAGAGTAGGTGAAAACTTACAACAAACGCAGTCAAATCTCTTATAATATTTTTTTCAAAAATAACTTATAATTCAGATTTTGGCAAACAATTCTTTGTTTGTATTAATTTCAAGAGAGAGAAATTAAACTTGTGATTCTCACTTTCTTCATGAAGGAACTCTTAGAATAGCGTTTGTAGCTGACGTAAAATCATGGATTCATATTTTGGCAAAATAATGAATTCATATTTTCTTACTAGAAATTGTGTGTACTCCCGTTATTTTTTAAAAATGTGAAAACAGTTTTTTTTTTGCTATTGTGTAATCGCATTTTAAAGGAAAAAATGTTAATGATACGGTTTTGCTGACGCATGGGTTGAGAGTTGAACCGTGGAGTTTGCAAATTCCATAGTTTCAGACCTTAATGATATATGAAAAATATATAAAATAATATCGCAAGAGATAAAAGAAAAATATTTCTCGAAGCCGTAAACAAAACAAAAGTTTCTTCAGTGAAAGAAAGAAAGATACACAATAAATAACGCCCAGCATGCATTGATTACATTCGCATTTTGTTTTCACTGTGGGACATATATATTCTTATCTCTGCGACCATCCTTCACCCCTTCCATGTAGCTAGTATGATCAAACATTGTTTGGTGTGTTCTCAGGCGGCGTAGCAGCAGAACGGACGCGGCGGCCACCCTCGGACTTAGCGTTCTCCGCAAACCGGAGGCTCCCTTGATGCATGTTCTTCTGCTTCTCCTGCTCGTTCCACTCAGAACCATAATAGTGCTCCTCCGTACCTTTGACTGGATCTTTAGAAGGAGGCAAGAACATGCTTCCCCATTGAGGGAAGTGGATTAAAGTCACAGGCAACGTGCAAGCAACTATCATAACCCCCATCCATGTTATCCCTTGTTCGGTTGTGAACTTTGACGTCGAGAAGAATATGAGCTGTGTGAGCCCTGACCCAAAGTTTCCTCCAGCTCCGGTTAGACCTGAGATGATTCCAAGGGCTCGCCGGGAAACAAAGGGAACGATTGCAAAGGTAGCTCCACAAGCGGCTTGTGCTCCTAAAGAGAAGAGGATCATAGCTACAACAGCAGTTACGAGGGTGTTTGCACGGCCGAGCCACACACAGAAGAGACCACCGGCTGTTTGAATGATCCACAACGCCCACAACCGCCCTCTCATACCGAAGTACCTGGCTGCAAGGTCAGACGCATAGCCTCCTGCTGGACGAGCAAAGAAATTGGCCATACCGAAACATGCTGCTATGATTCCGGCTGTGTGGAGCTTCAAGTGAAACCTGAACAAACCATCATGTACAGGTTTACTCTTAGGTCATGCAAACGTACTATACCAAACTAAAAAATAAAAAAATAAAATACTACACCAAACTATATTTTATTAGGTTTTAAATCAAAACCAAACCTGTCAAAAAAGTACTCGGCGATAACATTATCAGTGCTCAACTCAACTCCCATGGAGTATCCATAGAGAAGAACGAAGATCCAGGTCCTGTAGTTTGTAACGGCGTACCACATTATCTACACCATTAAATACAAAATCAAGAGTTAAATAAAAACTTTAATCATCTAGCTCGCTACGATGACATATTCACATATGTATATAGTATACCTTTCCGAATTTGTCTTTGGCAACTTCTCCCCTTTTCTCCAAGGCACTTCGGTTGCCATCAGGAAGATCTTGACCTAGATTGAGCACCAAGACTCCCATGATGATGTGCAACCATCCAGGGACAAAGAAGGCAATCCTCCAGGCCGTGAAAGCTGTTGCACCACAACGCCTTATGATTTCATACACAATAGGCATGAGCAACTGTGTTATGCCTCCACCCATGTTACCCCATCCGGCGGCAGTCCCGTTCACAAGACCGATGATCTGACTATTGAACATAGTACTCATCCAATATTGACAAGACACGAACGTCGCAAGGCAGAAACCAATCATGAACCTCACAGTTATAAAGCCTCCGGCATCATGCACGAAGCTCATCGAGAACACCGTTGGCGCGGAAAGCATCACAAGGAAGGCACATCCGTAACGTGGACCCAAAAGATCACACACGGCTCCCATCACCAGCCTAGAGAAGATACTTCCCGAGACCGAGGCAACTCCAGCATTTCCAATGTCTTGTTTGGTGAGGTTGAGATTCTCACGGATGATGGGGACAAGTGGTGCAGCTGCGAATGTCGAGACGAAACATGTGGAGAAAGATATCCACGAGAGGTGGAACGTTCTCATGTGAGGTTTGGCGAAAGAGAAGAGCTTGAAAACCGTTGCCTTATGCTCCGAGTCCACCGGCAGGTCGAACTTTGCTGTCTTGTCGGTTGGGACAATAGGTGAAGCCACCGAGAAAGCAAAAGTTTGTTCTCTACCGGTGACTCCATGCATGGAGCTTCCCGGCTCGCCAGTAGAATCACCCATTTTTGAAAAGATGTTTCTTTCACAAGTTTGAGATTTGATTTAAGTTTGTGTTTATTGATGTTTGGAGATTACACCTAGGGCATATATAGGATTCCTAGCGTTGACAATTTCACAAAAAAAATACACTCTTTGGAGATTCTCAACGGTTAACTAAACAATTTAAAAGTATTTGTTTTGAGGATTCCATCTTCGCCGCGCGCATCTTCCTAGTTTCTCCCTTATCTGAAAGGTTGCCTTTCTCCTTTCAAATTACTGGTATACCCTTCCCAATGGCTAGGAACCTACGGTTCTATTAGTAATGTAAACTATTATCAAAGCCTTTGTCCATCAAATTACGTGGGGCTAAACATAATGGCTGGTTCTATATACACAAGTTGAGAAAACCTTGTTTTGTAGGTTTTAAGTTTGGTGTTTTCTGTCATTCTGTGAATAACCTATCAAAATAGACAACAAGTGGACCAGAGTCTAAACCGGTCTAAACTGGCACTACATGGCTGAGTTGGATCACCCAGTCATTTTATCTAGTCACATTTTTAGTTGTCATTTAGACCACGTAAGGATGATATTTTGTCTTCAGATATATTGTACAGTTACAAGTCTTGGAGGGGTATTATCGTTATTATCGACACTAAATAGTATCCACAAAAGGAATATATGATCCTTTAGTGAATAAACTAATTGATCTCCTGGACGGTTGGATTTAGAGTGGCCTTAGCTGCACATTAGTTGTCTCTTCAATTTGCTTACGATTGCATAGGACTTCAAACGACAACAAAGAGTCTATCATATATCACTATGTATTATCAGATCAAACCGTGCCGTAAAAAAAATACAATTGACCTAAACATGCATTTGTGTGTAAACGTCTTCATCTAAATCTCACAGAGATAACTTTTAGGTTCATTTTGAACAAGAAAAACTATATACATAATGTGCCTGTGTTTTGTGTGAAGATGAAATTGGTGATGATATCCATTTTTTACATAAAAAATATTGTTACTATTGTTCAGTGCAAGAGCAAAAAAAAAAACTACAAGAAATCTTAAAAGAAGAAAAAAAATTAATCTTATATACACAAACAACATAATATATATAGATTACATGGTATAGAAAACATGTCTCGTAATCGTTTGAACTTTTTGTTAGCCTTTTAGGGTTATCGTAACAGCTAGTGAATCTGAATTTCTCAAAATACCATATAACTGATGACGGTGCATTGATATGTTGATAGGCGTATAATTAAAACCTGTATATGTGAAATGTAGTGTGTGCACGAAATTTCCGTAATCTCCGCGCGGTGATGTCAGGCCAGTTGAGCAAACTGTGGGTTGTCTCGCGAAGGGTTATTTGAAAACATCAAATGCTTATCAATCAATGTTGCTGACGTGTAATTTTTCAATCAATCTTGCTGAGTGCTGACGTGTCGACGGTCCAACAAGTTGGGATATAAAGAAACACACATAAATTCCTTGTCGAGATGTGAAAACTTGAAAGTCAACTACATTGATGAGCTCAGCACCTAAATTTTGTAACATGTGTACTTTTGCTGTATTAATCTGACATATAAAATGGAGACAATGGAATACTGCAATAATGATTATCCATGTATTATTTATCATTAATCATTAATTTATGTTGCGCAAAATGTGAATTTAGGCATATAATTCAAATGTGTTTCAAACAAAAATGCATATAATTCAAAAATATGTGTTTGCATGCATTGCCATATACCGTAAATTGCAATGCTTGAAAAGCTATTGTCGTCTAATTTTTTGTCAAACTATCGTGATCGAAAAAACTATCATGATCGATAAGGATTCAGAGTAGGCTATTTGTGCCTTTTTTTTTTTTTTTTTGCTATTTGTGCTTATCCGCCAAATAACTACATTATTGACGTTTAATTATCCTCTTTTTGGGTACACAACTTGCATATATACACATATATAATCTCAAGTAGATAACTCAAATAAACTAATCCAGACATTTCCTAATTGGCGTTTCAGTTGTTTGTAGAGACTTCGAGATTATATTGTTATAATTGCTTCATTGACCTGCATCGTGGCCTGCCTACTTAATCCAAGGGACCTTAATCAAATGCTGGCAATTCAATTATTATTTTTTGTAGATATTTGATTGATCCTGACACACCATTAGACTTTTCTTATAATTTTCCCATTTCAGATATAGACGTCCTCGCTGAGTCCCAAATATACAAAGTACTATCTTTTAACCATATTTAGAAGATCCAGCCATCTATGGGCATCAGCATTAAGGGGTTCACAAAGTATTTTTTATTATTATTTTTTTTCTGTTTGATTTTTGTTTTTAAAAAAAAAAAAAAATTATTAATCGGGCCAATCGTGGACTGCCACGTGTCGTGGGGCCCGCGCTACAGTGATGATCCGGGTTCAGTGCAGTGAACTCCCAAGAGGCAGGTTCACTGATGCAAATGCTCTAAGGCCACCTTTAACGCTAGTTGCTTAAAGGATGGCTAACAATTTTTTAAGCGTCCGTTGTTTGTTCTGTTCGCGGACCCCACCGACACGTGGCGACCCGCGATTGATCTTTTTTTAATTTTTTTTAGTTAGAAAAAAAATTAAAAAAAAAACTTTTTTAAGCATCTCTAATGTATTGCTAGGGTTAATGATACCCTAAGTGTAGTTAGCTTTATAAATTAAAAGAAATTATACTTTAATGTTGTTGCATATATGACCAGTGTTTTAAGGTAATCATTAACGCTGGAACCCCATTTGGGGTTCTTATTTATTTTTTTAAAAAAATTTATCTGATTAAAAAAAAATTATTAAAAAAAAATCAATCGCATGTCGCCACGTGTCAGTGGGGCCCGCGAACAGTGCAAGAAACCAGCGAAAACCGGTCCTTATTATTAATTTTTTTGATGAAATGTTAAATTTATTAAGCATCAGCCAAAAGAATAGTTATGTATAAGAGAATTAAGAATTGAAGTGTTTATCTAACTCCTAAGCATGAGTCGCAAACAAGCGTTGCATCAATCCGCGGAGTCTGGGCTTGGCTGAGTAGTTCACTGATAGAATTTGGTTCCTCACTGTTCTCCCAATCAATTTTGCAAATTGAGGAACCTGACGAGGTCTCTTTAGGTGCCTTCTTTCATTACTCTCTCTCTCTCCATAACATATACACTGTCGTCTGAAACGCGAGCCGCACAAGGATGAAGTTCACATGATCGAAAGCATGAGTCTGAAGGTGAGCAAGGGTCTCTGCCCAATCAGGATCAGGATAAGCGGTCCTTATTTTGTTACTTCTGCAACCGGTTTTTAAGTTTTTGCTGGATCCCACCCCCTAAGAAACCCTCAAAAGCCCACCGATAATCATGGCCTAAGAGATGCTAGGAGTTGGCCGTTTGCTATAGCTAGCGAACCACTATACATCGACTTGTGCATGTTTCTGTTTACATATGGTAAACTTTTTCTGTATATAGAGCATCCACATTGAGTTGAATGGTATTTGAATGGGTACTTAAAAAGGTAAATTTGATAAAGATGAAAAAAAGAGGAGAGTTTTTCAAAACTAACTCATCTTTTCAGGTCAAACCTAAAACCAACCTCTTTTTTTTTGTCATTCCTATTCATCAATGAATTTTCCATATTATCCATTTGTTTTTGAATTATTTACAAAATTGCCATTATTATTTAATTTTTTTATTAATTTCAAAATTCACAAAAAACCAAATACACCCACAGAATTTCTTCTTATTTACAATTTACAATAATGTCATTATCATCAATTTTTCCAACCATCATGAACCACCATTTTTGAGCTCTTAAAGTTCTAGAATTTGGTTTTCAACCACTTTTTTCTCATTCTAAACCAACAAATCTTCATTTCCTCTCGTTCCCTCTACATTTCCATCTAAAAAAATTCTCATAACTTTCATTTTCATAAACACAAACTTCATATTTTCGAGTTTTTTTCATTAGTGAATCGTTAAAGGCGGTTCTTTTTGTTCATATTTGGAGTTTGAACGGTTGAAAAGGTTGGAAACAAGCTTTACACCAGAAAAAGATAACTATTTACATGGTTTTCATCATTTTTCAGATCTGTGTCGAGATAGTAGACTGTTTTGTATGTCTACGCCTATATGCAGACATACGATGCAGTCTACTTGTCAATGCACAAGTCAGTTTTGCATTTGATCAAACAAATTTTTTTTGTACCGCAGACTTCCCCGGCAGTTTTCGTCTTTATCTTTGACAACCGAAACAAAAATTTAGGTAGACTTACTAAGACGTCTATGTAAAAGAGGTTAGTTTTGCAGTTGACCGAACTTTTGACTTTTTATTGTAGCCTTCAACGGAAGTCTACGAAGTGTAGACTTCCTGAAAAGTTTGCAAAAGGTCAGTTTTGCATTTGACCAAAACTTTGACTTCGTTGAATAGGTTACTTTTGTGTTTGACTAAAAAGTTTAAAAATTAATTAATTTTTTTATTAAATTGTAGACTTCATATGCAGTCTTCTTATCTTTGAAAAAAAATGTAGACTACATGTGAAGTCTACTATTTTATTTTGGTCAAATGCAAAACTAACCCGTCGAATTTTAGAGTAGACTTCAAACGAAGTCTAAAAATATGTAGATGTTCAGTTCCATTTACTCGTAGAAAGTCAAACTTAGTCAATTGCAAAACTAACCTCTTTAAAAAAAATAAAAAATGTAGACTGCGTATGAAGTCTACTTCCGAAAGTCAAATCATAGATGAATTTTGGTCAATGGAAAAAAACTAACCATTTTGAAGTGTAGACTGAAATGGAAGTATACATGTATAAAATCACAACTTTTTTCAAATATAGAAACTTAGAAAGTAACCCGTAAAATTTTCAATTGCAAAAACTAACCCAAAGAGTAGACCTATTTGATAGTTTACATTAGTAAATTGAAAAGAACATCTACATCTTTGTAGATTGAATATGGAGTCTACATAGAAAAATATATTAAAAGTGAATTTGTGTATTATTCATTAAGTTTTTTCAAGATTTTGTTTTTGTTTGACAGTGTGTATTAGTTAATCCTAATGGGTTCGAATGATTTTGAAAAGAAAATATGTTATAATTATGAAAGTATAATAATTTTGATTTGACTATGTTGTTAGCTAATAATTGTAGACGTATTTGTAAGTCTACCTTTATAGTTTTATGAAATATGAAATATTTCTCCGCTAATCATGTAAACTGTATTTTTTTTCCGGAAATAGCTTTGTTACCTATTGTATACGGAGAATGGGTGGTGAAAGACTCTTTGTGGGAGTTTGTGGTCAATAATCGGAAAGGAGGAAAAATGTTCCTTATGCATGATGGTTGTACACATGGTGAACTTCTTGAAATGACACAAGAAGATTATGATCTAGACAAGAAAATCGAGAAGATGGTGCTAACATATTCCTTACCAGATGTCATTTTACTACAAATGACTCCGAATAGGCAAATACTCCTCTTATGCCTGTCACGAATTATCGACAAGTGCGGAACTTGATCGAGTTATCTAAGACACATTTTGTACGCCTTTGTGTATCAAGATAGCGCCAAGTACACTAGAAATTTTTGGATTGACTATATGTTAGATAATAAGTGTAGACGTCTTTGTAAATCTACAAATGTAGACTGCAGTTTAAGTCTACATCGTAAATTCCATTAAAAGTGCATTTATGTATTATTCATCATTTTTTTTTCACGATTTAATTATTTTACAGTGTGTTAGTAAAATTTTAATGGTCTTGGATGAATTTCAAAAGTTAATGTGTTATAATTATACACTTGAAACTTATTGCAAACATTTTTGATTAGTTGTACTCTTGAAACTTCTTGGGAATTTTTATAGATTTTCTTCTTCTCACATATGTGTTAGTTATTATTTTAGCTTATGGTGGTTTTACTTGTTTGGTTGATTAGATCTTGTGAAAAATTGATATCTGACAAAAAATTAATAATATCATACAAGTGAAACACAACTAAAACTGAATACAATGTTTATAGATTATGCATTAAACAATTATTTAAAAATTAATATTTTACTATGAGAAATTATTACAGAGCAATATATTAAAAAAATATTCTTGAGTGTGTTTGATTTTTCGTAATCTTGATGCCTCAAATAAAGTCTTGGAAAAGAGTACCTGCAAAATAAGATAAAGTTATGACAAAAACATACGATAAAAAATTAAATAATATTTTAGTAGACTTTTTATTAAGTCTACGCAAATTTATTGTTTAGTAGACTTTAGTTGAAGTCTACACTAACGGAAAGTTTTCATATCTAAAAGTGTACATTTAGAAAATTTGAAAATATTTTGTTCTGGAATATATTTCAAAAATAGTTTTTTTTTGTCATCTTTGTAACAAAGCAAAAACATAAAGTATGAATCTATAAATTTAGTTCATTATAAACACAAAATATGAATCTATAAATTTAGTTCATTATAAACACAAAATATCTTATGAATATATGTAAAGCTTACATTTTTGGGAAGATGATTTGAAAACTTTGGAAGAGAATACCTGCAAAGTAAGAAATTTTTTTGAAAAATAAGATAAAAATTTGAGTGAACTTCAATTGAAGTCTACCAGTCCTAACTTTTAAATAGACTTCATTTGAAGTCTACTTTATAAAAATAAATTAGATATGAAAAATATATACAATAAAAATATGAAATAAGTTTAAATCCAAAATTTTTAAAAAAATATAATTTAATAGACAAAATAGTAATAAATTAAAGACATAGAATTTGAATATGTAACTTTTTTTAAATATAAATACTAGAACACATATTTAAAATCTATAGATGTAAACCATACATTTTTGGGAGGAGAAGAGAACAACTATGGAAGAAAATACCTGCAGATAAAATTATTAAAAAACATAGAAAAAAATTAAAGTCATATTTTTGTAGACTTCCAATGAAGTCTGCTTAAACTTTGTGGTTTAGTAAACTTCATATGAAGTCTACTAACTTTAGTTTATAAGCAGACTTCTTTAGAAGTCTACACTGTCTCATAATTTTCAGATCTGAAAAAATCTATACATTTTGAAATGTGAAAATAATTTTAAATCTGAAAATGCTTTACAAAATAGAATTTATAAGATAAACTAGTAGCAAATTAATGCACATAGCTTGATATATAAATTTATTTGAACATAAACATATAAATACATATTTAAAATCTATTAATCTAAAACTTACATTTTTAGAGGAGAAGATGAAATATGAGTGATAATACCTACAAAAAAAAAAGATAATATTGTGAGAAATAAATAACATAAAATACACATTTAAAATCTATAGATATAAAACTTACATATTTTAAAGGAGAAGATGAAAAAATGAATCATAATACCTAAAATGACAAGATAATATTGTGAGAAAGACTTGAGAAAATTTTAGAGAGAAAGAAGAGAAATAAGAGAGTTTTAGAGAGAATGAAGAGAATTTTAGAGAGAAGAGAGAGAGTTTTTGAGAGAAGTGAGAGAGTTTTAAAAACTTATGCTGCCACTTTAGAGAGATACTGTATAAATTTTATTTATATAAGGAGACAAAAATGTAACTTGGTTAAAATTTATGACACTGTAGACTTTTTTTGTAGTAGATTTTACTGTAACATATTAGACCTTTTTGGAAGTCTACTATAGTAATTTCATTATTGTTGTTCATTCTTTATTATTTTAATAATTTTAATATATGATTTATTAAATTTATTTCTTTATTTTTTAATAGTTATAGTATATGATTTCACTTTTTTATTCTAAAGGAAGGAACTTAACTTAGTTTAAATATAATGATTTTTTGTAAAACAAATTGAAAAATATAGACTGAAAATGACGTCTCCACCTAAATAGACTTTATTGTAGGTCTACGAAACCCTAAACCACAAATCTCAAATCCTAAATGTTTTGCAAGTCTTAATTACCGTATCAAATATCAAATTATACATAATATAAACTACTAAACATTAATATATAAATTTAAGTCAATAAAACAAAAAAAAAAATTAAATCTAAATCTAACCCTAAGAAATCTACCACTAGAATACATAACATGTTATAATTTTTTGTTTGTAAACCATATTGTCTAACACATAGTTACCAAATTCGAGTATATTCTTTAAAATTATTCAATTATATAAAATTTTAATTTGTTTATTTCATATTAATCATAATATTGATGATTAATTAACAATATCACAATAATTATTTTTATATATCTCTAAAATTAAATTTTTAGATCAAATTACGATGTAGACTACAGAATACGTCTACACAGTAGACTTCTTAGGAGGTCTACATATAGACTTCTTTCTATTATGTGTAGACTTACTAAGGACATAATTGTAAAATATATTTCTGTTTTTTTTGTTTGGTCATAAGGGTTATATAATATTTTTACTTCTCCTTTAGATTGATTTTGCATTTGACTGAAACTGGAGTATACTTTTAAGTTTGACATGCATATTTGGGTTGGTTTTAGTAATTCTCTCAAAAACGAGAGAGAGAAGGAAGAGAGTTTCTTGTTTGAAAAATCCAAAAATCTTCCTATACTAAAAGGCAGATATAGAGTGATTCTAGCATGTCCACGTTGGCAAATATATTTGGCCAATCAAAATATTTTATTAAAACACGTTGGATCTCCTACATTAAACTATTGATTTTGTATGGGCTTCGATCTGATTCCGCTGGGCTACAATCTATCGCTACAATTA
Organism: Brassica napus; assembly: GCF_020379485.1. Taxonomy (NCBI): domain Eukaryota; kingdom Viridiplantae; phylum Streptophyta; class Magnoliopsida; order Brassicales; family Brassicaceae; genus Brassica; species Brassica napus. The sequence continues at coordinate 3,129,709 of NC_063448.1, read as the reverse complement.
ACAAAAAAAAAACAACCCTAAACAGAAGGGACTTTACTCTGGATTGCCCCAGTAACTCATGTGTTCATTCTATTTTATCCCACCAATTAAAAACAATATAATTTTTAATATATTTTAATCAGAAACGTGGTGAAAATCGAAATTGCCCTTAATGAAACCAAATATTTACAGGATCCAACCTAAACTATTTGACTCGACCCACTATTAGCCGGATCCTTAACCAGATCCGCGCGTTCCTTTCCCTTTTCTCTTCCTTTGTCGTCTCTCACTCTCTTCTAAACCTTCTAAACCTGAAAATTGAAAAAAAAAATCCTAGAACCGACGAAAACGATGAAGCTCACCGCATTGACTGCTTCCTTCACTGCTTCTTCTCTGATCTTCCCTTAGTCCCTCGTGCCTTTCCTTGTTACTCTGATTTCATCATTTCCCCAAATCAGTCTGTAACCCTAGATTTGACGAAATCAATTGAAAAAATTGATCGAATCAACTGCTCCTGCGGCGTATTCTATTCTCCCGCTCCTTCTGTCGGCGACGCAATCGACGGAACCCTAGACTTCATCTCCCATCTCCTATTTTCGTTCTCGTCTCTTCCGTGTAAAAGGTATGTTCTCTCTCCAATTTTTGATTGATTTTGTTGTTGGTTTGAAAGTCCGTTTGAAAGTATTGTGGTTGAAAATCGGTTAGGTTCAGATTTTTTTCAGAATGAGGATTACAGAGACTGAAACTTTGACACGTTTGGTTTTGAGGTTATAGAGATTGAAAGTTTGGTTTCAGACTTGAGATAAGTCTAGTGATTATTGAAGACTAACTGTTTTGGTGATAGAATGTCCTAGACTGTTTGATATGTGAAACCGAGTTGAGTGATTGATTAATTGTGATGTAGTGATCGAATTGATTGGTTGGATTTTTATTATTGAATGAATGATTTAGGGTTTTGAGATGAGACAGCTATAAGAATCAATTATTTATTTTGTAGATATTTCATTGAATGGGTTTGTTAGCGTTGGTGGTTATTGAACGTTTATTGTGTATGTATATATTCAGGGGATCAAGATATTGAGAGGCTATAGATAATGGCAGGCCAAGGTCGAGGGAGAAAAAAATCTCAGCAGAAAAAGTCCACAAAAAGAAACAGTGCTCCTGTAGAAGAGCAGCATGTAGAAGAACTTTCAACAGAGAATGATAGTGATGATCTGTCAACACACGGAATTGAGTCTGATAATCAGGGAACCGATAATCAGTCTGCATCATCTCAGGTAAATTATTCCCAAATGCTAATAAACAGACTAGTAAGAAACAAATGCTAATATAATTTTTATTTGGTTTACAGGAGTGCCAACCACTGCCACCTGATGAGCTATGTTTCAAGAACACCGAGTTCACCCAGACGTGTAAGATACAGAGCAAGTGTTATGTGACCGAGACGGTGAAGTTTCTGAAGAAGGCTAGGTTTAAGCCTGAGCTCGAGTGGTTTGAAAACCACCCTCAGTTTTGCCATTTTTTCCACATGCCCGATGAACCAAACTTGAAGCTGCAGGGTATGTGGATGCTTCTACTGCGCACTGTTCCTTTACATGAGTCAGAGGACACATCTTGGTTTGCTGTTAATGGAGTGCCCATTCGGTATTCAATGAGAGAGCATGCTCTCATCTCGGGATTGGACTGCCATGACTACCCGGCTAAGTATAAGAAGATTGGAAGCTTTGCGTTTGTAGACATGCATTTCAAATCACATAAGGAGATCACTATGCTATCTGTGAGAGAGAAGTTGTTGAGTATGAGTGCGTGTGGGGATCGACTCAAAATGGCAGTGCTTTACTTCTTAGGCACGATTATCAGAGCGAGGGGAAGGTATAATGCCCCGTTCGACCCTTTCGTATTAAGAATCGTCAACGATGTGGAGGTTTGTAAAACCTTTCCTTGGGGTCGGTTGACGTTTGAAGATGCTCTCCGGTCCATCACTCACGTGATGAAGCATCTGAAAGGGAAACCTAAGAATAATGTCAACTTTCCCGGGTTCATAATTCCTTTGGAGGTAAATTTGATTTATCCTTATGATTTTTTTTTTGAGTGTATTTTTTTTCTTATGATTTTTTTTTCTTTTGACAATCAGATCCTGGCATTTGAGTGTATGCCAGCTCTGAAAGCACGATTTAGAGAAGGTGTAGAAGGCTGTATGAGTAAGTGTCTGAGGATGTGTAAAAAGCGGTTCCAAAGTAACAGCATGAAGGGTTATCCTCTTGAGGATTTGTACGACACACTAGGAGAAATTAAGGTATGTGTTACGTGTTGTTTTGTTTTTATTAAGTGAGTGGAATACAATGTGTTTGATATTTTGTTTGGTATAAATTTTCAGGTTATTGAAAGTGTTCTTGTTCCTACTGTTGATGAGGAACCTCTCATGGCACGCTTAATGGATGGGGAGCCAGACTATGAAAATGAAGAAGGCGTGAGTAATTTGTGGAGCACGTGGTTGACTGTTAAGGAGAAGCCTATCTTTTGGCAAGAACTCTATGAGTTAGATGTGGCTGCAAGGGAGTTTCCTCAGAAGAAAGACAAAAGGAAAGTGCATGAAGAAGCATCCTCCTCTAATACAAGTTTGGAGGACGTTTTGAAAGGGTTTGAAGAGAGGTTGATGACAAGTTTGAGTGAAGTGAATGGGAAGGTGGAAAAAATGAACAAGAGACTTGGGAAGATTGAACGTTGCCAAGTTGTTTTAAAAAAGAGGTGTAAAAGGATGAAGGCAATGGAGAAGAAGCTTGAGAAGATTGAAGATTGCCAATATTATTTAAAAAAGAAGGCCAAGAAGGTGGAGAAAGAAATGAAGAAATGAAAGAGAAGGAGGAGGATAAGGAGAACAATGACGGTTTCGACTATCAAGGCATGGATTATGACTGGGGTGGACAGCGGAATGACATCAATGGAGCGGACGCAACAACCAAAGAACCTGTAGATGAAGATATGGTTGAAAATACAGAGGTGGTAGAAGAGAAAGAGAGTGAAGAAGACGCTCAGAAGGACGATAGAGGTTCTGAGGAAGAGACAGAACCTGAACCTGAAGCAGAAGCAGAAGCTGAAGAAGACAAAGAAAAAGAGGATGAGGAAGAGAGTGAAGAAGAGGCTCAGAAGGAACCTGATGAGGTTCAAGATGAGGTTGAGATGAATGAAGCCAATGAGATTGAAGAAGAGGTTGAAACAGAGGCTCGGGTTGAAGTTGAAACCGAGAAAACTGCTACACCACCACGTGGTAGGACTAAGGCAGCAGCCGCGAGGAGACAAATCCTAACAACACCAGAGAAGTTGTTCGGAAAGGCTGAAAAAATGGTGGAGGAAGAGATGAAAGAACCTGAGGAAGAGGGTGAAAAAATGGTGGAGGAAGAGGTGAAAGAACCTGAGGAAGAGGGTGAAAAAATGGTGGAGGAAGAGGTGGAAGAACCTGAGGAAGAGGGTGAAAAAATGGTGGAGGAAGAAGTGGTAGAGCCTGAGGAAGAGGCTGGAAAAATGGTGGAGGAAGAGGTGGAAGAACCTGAGGAAGAGGCTGGAAAAATGGTTGTCTACGAAGGCAGTACTTGTGAAACGAAGGAAGCTGACAAGGGAGCAGCCAAGCCTTCTGGAACTGGGGTCAAGCATAGGCCAAAACAAATGGCATTGAGGAAGCACGCTACTAAGCAGGCTCCTAAGCCGAGGGGTAGACCGAGAAAGGATACTGAACCAAAGAAGTTCACAACGCCATAACAGACAAAAAGGATACGTTCACGTTCACAGTGGGTTTCCACTCCTTTCACTGAAGCTAACACTGATGAGATTGAAGGGCGCAAGAAGAAGCCTAGAACAAAGGCGTAGAAGACAAGAAGCTTAAAATATTTTGGGTGTTAAGTATTTATCTCGGATTTGTTGTGAACTTATGTAAGAAGTTATGTTTTGTTGCTTGCTGGTCTGTAAAACTTGAATGATATCTCTTATGTAGGATGCTCTGTGTTGTGTGATTGTCTTGCAGCAGGTTTGGCCCAATTGAGGACAAAACGATCTAAGTCTTAAGAAAACACATTTGTACTACTAGGTTTATTATGTATTACTAAGACAAACAAAATTTGTCAACAATAAGAAAAAAAATATAAGAAAAAAAATGGCACATGTATAAAACGTGTAAAATATAAGAAAAAAAAATAGCACATGTCTAAAACGTGTAAAATATAATATTAAACAAAACATGTTTGAATACTCTTAGTAGTACTCATGGAAGTAGTAATATTTCATTCTTCATAGTAATATTTTTGTAAATCAGAACATTTTTTAGTAATACAACCTGAAGAAATTAAATTTATTAGTAATACAAATGTATTTAGACAATTTTAGATTATATATAACACACTGACATAATTTTTTTAAATAAAATGCGTATTTTCTGAATTTCATCCCATTATGGCCTTCACATCAAGACATTAGTATAGAAGTAGAAGGATGTTTTCTATAGAAATGAGAGGTTTTCAACTAATTTCAGAATTTAAGAGTATTTTATGTCTAATTTGGCAAATAAACACAAATATGACCATATAATCTCGTAATATATGAGATATTTTTTACTAAAAATAAATAATAAGACGAAAACAAAAGTTCTTTGAAACATGCATACTACATAGTAATTCAAAGTAGTTCAAAGTAGTTCAAGGTAGTCCAAAGTAGTACCTAGTAGTCCATATTACACATAGTAGTTCGCAGTAGTACCGAGTAGTCCATATTACACATAGTAGTTCACAGTAATACCGAGTAGTGCAGTGTTACCTAGTACAAGAGTTCCATGTTACTCAGTGGGGGAAAAAGTACTTCCACATTCAAAATACTCATGCAAACGTCCGCCTCTCCTTCCCCTGCCCCTGCCTCTTCCCCTTCCGCGTCCTCTTCTCCGTCCACGAGATTCTCCGGCTGATGGAAACCTTTGCTTTTGAGTGGGTCCTTTCTTTTTTTCGTATACCGGGGGAAGAACTTTAAGTGCTCGAATCTCATCAGGTATGACCCATTCAGACATATGAGGAACTGGATAAATCGTCCTACAGTATGCCAATGCCCACAACTCCACCAAATAGTATTTTGAACAAAACTCTTGTAGATGAAGATCTCTTCCTACGCTCAAGAACTTGGCAGCAGCAGCAGCATGAACACATGGGATTTTGTCTAGATCAAAACACCTGCAGGTGCACATTTTTCTTGCCAAATCAACCGTATAAATCTTTCCGTCACTACCATTGACATTGTACTCAAGGTGGAAGCTGTTTATCTCAACAACATCTAAACACCTCGCTTCCAAACATCTTTTTGACAACTCCTTTTCCACTGTTGGCACAAGCTTCTTTGTGACTGGTATTTCAGCTGCCTTCTTCCTATGTTTGTTAAACCATTCAGTCATTTTCTTGATGATAACATCAATCATCGGTAGCATGAAGAATTTCCTCGCTTCCCGAAGAACACCATTAATGGATTCTGCTGCATTAGTTGTGTTAACATTGTATCTGTCTCCTTCAAAGTAACATCTTGCCCATTTTCTCACTTCAACACTTTTCTCCAGATACGCCGCAGCAGAAGGATACCTTCTGGAAAAGGCATCGTAGAGATCATCGAACTCAGCCACTGTATAAGCATGTGCACACTCTGTAAACTTGCTTGCGCAAGCGTCTCTATTGTTGAAAACATGTCCTTTGACATTTTGAGACAAATGCCAGATACAATACCCATGTGCAGCCATTGGGAACACCTCACGTATTGACTTGATCAAGCTCGCATTTCTATCCGAAAGAAACACCAATTCGCCTTCATCTGCTATCACTGACCTCAACTTATTCATAAACCACATCCAGCTTTCGTCTTTCTCACCATCAACTACACCAAATGCGATAGGGTAGTGGTGACGATCCGGATCTTGAGCCGTCGCAACAAGCAGAACTCCACCATAAACATGCTTAAGATGTGTTCCATCCACAATGATAACTTTCCTCATCGCTGCGAATCCTTCTATGGAAGCTCCAAATGCGAAAAATAGATACTTAAATCTTTTTGCCGCATCCACTTCAACATAACTTACTGAGTCAGGATTCTTCAACTTAAGCATGTACATGTAGGAGTGTATCATAGAAAAACTCTCTTCCGGAGTACCTCGGACTTCATTAGCAGCCATCCTTTTTCCTCTCCATGCTGTGGCATACGACACATCAACACCAACCTTGTGGGTAACCATACTGATCAGATCAGCTGGTGTTGGTGTGTCATATCTACCGGGATATTCTTCACTCAAAACAGATGCGACAACATGTGGTGTGCCTCTCCTTCTGTTTCTAAGGGTACTTGTAGTTACTACTGAGCATGTATGAGACTTGTTGTAAGTTCTAACCGTCCAAAGATCTGAATTCTTAAGCTTTACTACACGCAAATACCACTTGCAACCTTCTTTGGCTCCTCGACATTTTGCCACAAATCTCACAGTATCGGACTTCAATGTTTCATACTCAAAACCATTCTTATGTGCACCCCTCTGAACTAGAACTTGCATGGCTACCTTAGTTCTGAATTCTTGACCCTTAACCAAATCGAGACCATCATCCCATTCTTCTTCTACTGCAGCCGTGGCTTCAACTCCTCCTCTTGCAGCTGCAACTCCGGCTCTTGCAGCTTCAACTTCCGCTCCTCCAGCTTCTTCTTCCACTCTTACTTCTGTTCCTTCATACCCATGCTCTAAATTCTCATGCATCTCAATGTCTTCATGTTGTTCGGGTGTGTAAAGCGCGACCACACCATCCATCTCATGATCCTGATCAGTTCCATCTTGCTCAGTGTCATCTTCCTCGGTCCCATCAGAAAGACCAACATAGCTATCATCAGTTTCATCATCATCTTCATCAGAAAGACCAACATAGCTATCATCAGTCTCATCATCATCTCCTAAAAGTGACATACCACCATATGTATCATCCATGTCGCTGCTGATCTCCACATGTAAAACACTTCTACATTTATCATGATTTACTTGCATGAGATAACCCAAAACGTCTTCATCACACCAAATATATGATGGCTTGTTCGAATACAATACCATTGGAAAGTAACTAATCTTCAACATCCCATCTCTATTTGCCTTAATCTTTCTGCATATATACTTTCAACCAATTCAGAATACGTAATCTCTTCCACAGCTGTCTTCATCACTAGAGTGTGAATTTCATCTTCTCCCGAGATCCATCTTCTCTCACCCCCATCTTTGATGTAACTTCCTCCGTAATCAAAACATATGATTGTAATAGGTGAGGCCATAGATTTCCTGAAACAAAAATTATGATGAGTTAACCGTTTAAAGAATCTAAGTTGTCCAAGATCTTTGGTACATACTCTATTTAGTAATACAAGTAATACAAGTAATACAGATTGTAGTTTAGTAGTACTAGTAATTCCAGTATTTTCTATAAATTTTCATTTTTGTTGATTTAACCCTTTTAACTAACCCAGGGGGTATTATACAACCCACAATATCGTCTACCAATATTGTAATGTATTATTTTGGTTTAAAACAGTGAAAAATAAGTAGAAATATACAAAATAGTCCTAAAAAAACATCATTTTCATACCAATATACCTAAAACTTTAATCTTTCATCGGTTTAAGTATGTTTAATCAACAAATAACATGTTACAAAAATCACATTATCGTCTAACACCATTTTTATGTTTTTTCCTATCAAACTCGTGTTAAAAGAATCGTGTTAAAAGAATCGTGTTAAAAGAAGAGAACCTTCTTCAAATTTTATTTTCATTTTTCTTTGAAAACTTTTACGATTTTTAGAGCTAAGTTTTTATTTTTTTCGTTACCCATAACACATAGAACATAAGTAGTATATTAGTATGAAAATTTCATGAAAAAATCGTACCAATTTTCGTCAAAATAACCTCCAAAAAGCGCCAATGGAGCTTGAAGGGGAAGAAGAATTCGCAGGTGGTTGGAAAAAAGGGAGCAGGATCTGAAAAAAAGGAACAGATGGACACCTGTGGGAAGGAGATAGGTAGATGGAGTGTGGGGTCGCTTGTTAGGTGTCCATTAATTATGGACTTTATGTGGGAGGATGAGGGGTCCGCTTTCTATTTTTAAAATTAGAAAGTATTTCAAAATTAGAAAGTAAGGTGTGGGGTCAGCAAGAAATAGATAATCATATAATAGCTGAGGGTAATAAAGAGAAGGGAAATATGGTAGGGTAGTTAGAAAAGAAGTGGAGTATTGAGAATACAAAATTTTCAACTGGATCAATATAGATTACTTTCCAAACAGAAGTCTCTACGGCTCTACCTCTTCGTCTTCTTCGCTTGATACCACAAATATTCAGCTTGATTGATCCACTTCTGTATAATCAATACTCCACTACATCTCGATCAATCAATTTTTTCTTAATGATTTCGTTTCGATTTTCTCTTTTCCTCCTTCTTTATATACTCATTTTCTTCCTGTGTACAAATCAAACCCTAGAACTTCTCTAACTTCAATCTATGGTGATGAAACCAAATGGGAAATCCCCTATCACCTCCGAGGATCTCAGCCGCCGCTACTCCCACCAGCTCATCTCCGTCGTCGTTTACTGCCACTCACGCGGCGTAAGCTGATGGGCGTGGATATGCTACCTATTGATCCAAGGTTATCTGGATCCTTATGGTTCCAGATTTTTAGTTTTTTTTCTTAATCCGGTTCACTATTTTCCTTCTCAGGCAATGTTCACCTTCTTAACACCTTTAAACCAAAGCCGCAACGAAGCAGGTTCACTTAGGTCTCAATTTCCTATAAATAATGCTGCTTTTTAAGTACCATCAGCACTAACGGAATCCATTTCAGGAAACTACCGGAGCTTGGCTGAGATCGCCATGAAAGCATAGAAGCAATATCCAGCCAACGAATTTACTTTATTAATCTCAGGCTTTAAAAAAGAGTTTACAGACTTAACGTAGGATGGTTATCGTGAATGCAATATACCTTGCCCTGTTTGTTGTTCTATCGCCTGTCTCACCTAATAATATGTCTCATAATTTTTTTTTGGTCATTTTTATTGTGCCTCACAGTCAGTAATGTTTCTTTCATTCATCACGCCATTTTCAGGCTCAAAAGGAACGAATGAAGCAAGAAATTACAGGAACGGATCCCACAACAGCCTAACGCCACCAAAAGACGCAAGTAAAAGGCTTCCTCTGGTGATGAGCTACAAAATCAAAGGGATGACAAACGAATTTGAAGAGTTGGGCAGTCCACAAAGAGAGAGATGATGCTGTCACTGCCAAGGAATTATCGACATCTTGAAAATTTTAAGAGAAGGAAAAGGGCACTAATGCCCGAGTTGGGGAGCCTGTTCATGGTTCTATTGGCAAGAACCGAGATGTAACTGAAGAGAAGAGTAGCTTTGACCTTGCAGAAACCAAATATGGAAACACGGTTGAGAAACGCAGTTAGTAAACTTTTCAAACTTCTAATGCCCACGGAGAAATACACCACAGGAGTAAAGAACATGGTGCTTGAGACACTGTCTTCTGCAAAAATTGAAGGCTTTGTGGATGGATTCAGAGGTGAAACCAAAGCGGCCAGAACGGAAAAAACGGTGGACAAGTAGTTGAGAATCATAAGCTGGAGATGAAGTAAAGAGCAATGAAATGGCATCTTTGGCTAGATCGAGGGAAAATCTGATGCTTCATGTAGCCTCTTATGTTTCATGTAGCCTCTTATGTTTAGACGTATGACATGAGATTTTCTCATCCCACGGATCAGTTGTGCCGGTAGCGACAAGGAGTATCAAGTTCAATGCAGACCAATTAGGAGATTAAGAAGAGTGTATGTGGGGGAGAGAGGCTGTGCTGTGTAAGAATAGGGAGAGGGAATACTCATAAGGATGAATTTTAGAGAATTTTGTTGTAGTCATTGTAGTCATAAACGGTTAATTTCATTAGTTTTCCCAACATCCAGCCAAATTAAAAATAACTCATGCACTCGGGCTCTTGAAGCTTATTTTAAGATTGTTATCTCTCATGTCATCTTAGCAAACAAAACATACGTTCAGTTAGTACCTGAGGAAATATTTTTAACTGGAGTTATAATATATAAATTTAATATTTAAATTAAAAAATATATGTATTATTATAACAAAAATAAACTTTTTTATAAATTAATGGAGGTATATGAGAACTTTGACATAAATTAGTGGAGTCAAATGCCAAATTTTAACTAAATATTATAGTATTTGTTTTTTAAAATACACTAAAAGATTTTTTTTTCCAATTTTAGCGGGATCACTTGACCCCAGATGTCCCTATGTGCCCCGCCCTATGTTCAGTAAGAGTTTCAAAATATACTTAGTCTGTCCAACAAAAACCATCCAGGTCATTATCGAAAGTTTGCCACCATAACCCAATAATAAAAACGATTAGAAATTGGATTAAATGATAAGTGGATGTTTGTACCGCAGGCTACCAAATTAAAAATTAGTAATGACCTTTAGTCTTTGAAAGGGCTAATAGTTAAAATAAATATTATAGTTATCATCACACTATTTAAATAACTAATAATAAAAGCAATCAGCTTACAAATTTGTAAACCGGCTTTACCAAGGGTCATGGCATGGCATTGGCACAAATGAAAAGCACCGACGAAGAAACAAACCCCATGTCTACCACTAAACTTTTATGGTAGTTCGTATCACAACATATGTCGAGACATGTTGGACTACATAAACCAGTCCTATCGTCGCAAGTATTATGTGGATTCAGCGAGGGTCCTCCTCATTGGTAGTAGCACGATCAAAGAGGCACCACAAGAGACCGATCACCATTGCTTTCTCTTGATGGTCCGTGTTTGGACTTGCATCTCTTGATGGTCCGAGAATAGTTCATGAAACAAATAGAAATCTGTCAGGTTATGTAGTCATCATTTTATTTTTTGTGTGTACTCTTAAGTCTGAACACGCTAGAGATGGAAAAATTTTAAGATAGAAAATCTATGAGCCTATGATGGTTAACAAAAGACAAGGTCAAAAGTTAATAGCTGTTCTTTTATACTTCTCAAAACTATTGTTCACTTAGGAACAGCTATATGTTTCTCTATCAAACGTTACTTCATTGATGAAAATCATAGAAGAAACCCAAAATTCTGATAAGAGTTAAGAAGATAGTTAAAAGTATATATATCTATATATATACAATGGCTTTACAACTTGAAAAAATTGGTAAGAGATACAAAATATGTTGCTTTGATTCGAGATTTATAGATTAAAATAATTATTTTCTTTTAAATGCACGAACAAAAGCTTCGAACTTCTTAACTAGCTATTGATCCACCTTAGCTTATTATTATGTTTTTTTAACCACAAGCGTATTATTATGTTATAAGCTACGAACTTCATATTATGTTACACCTTAGCTACGGACTTCATATTATGTTATAAAGAATGGTAATCTCCACTTTGGAGCTTATAACTGGATCATGGAAAAATGCTGGTGGATGCAAAGATTTGAAGATATCTCATTTACTTGGACGCGAAGAAAGACAAATTAGGTGGCGGATCTTTTGGCTAAATCTAGAATTCCGTATGACAATTTATTTATATGTTATTACAATGTACTTACTTTAATTGTTCATCCTCTTCATAAAGGATTATGTAAACTCCACCTAAGTTTAATAAAATTAGTAGTTATAAAAAAATTATGTACACTACTATTTCTTACATTTAATTATATATTGATCCACCTTAGCTTATTAAAAGTCCAATACCACAAAAATAAAAACTTATCTATTACAATACATCAAAAGTGTTTTGAAATAAAACTATGAAAACCCTTTAATCAAGAGAAAACAAGAAAAAAACACTTTCTTTGAATTTAAATACTTTCAATATAAAACAAAATCAACAATTAAATATAACAAGAGATTATATAAAAATAATACAACAAAATCAACAATTAAATATAAAAAGCAACTGTAGTCTATAATATTTGATATTCATATAAAAAATCAACAATTACATATAGGAAGCAATTATCCGCGCGAAGCGCGGAAAAAAGATCTAGTAAAATTAAAAGACTCATTTAAGATTGTCATCTTTTCATCTGTACTATTATTCGTAAAATGATTTTTTGCATTCATGCTCTCACATTAAAAGTTAAACCAATTAAAATCTATGTTGTTCTTAATGAACTTTTATATATAATTTATTTATACTATCATTTGCAAAATGATTTTCGCATTCGAAATCTCACGTTAAAAGTTAGACCGGTTAAAATCGATGTTGCCTTTAATAAAATTTTATATATAATTTATTTTGTAATTAAAAACCTGATTTACATTAATAATAATAAATTTATATGTTATGTTAGATAATTAATCACCAAATAATATAATAAAATTATAAAAACATATCTAAAAAGACAATTCTTATATATTGTGTTATTATCTAGAAATAATATTTTCTACTATAAATTTTAAAAGTTAAGATATAAATTTTTTATTGTTAAATATTAGTCAAATATTTTTTTATAAAAATATTTTCTAAAATATATAATATGTGAGTGTTTAAAATTTCAACACAATAGTAAATATATATTCTGATGAAAAATTTGTCATATATAAATAACTTGAAGTTTGACCTAAACTTTTTGAGAATATTTTAATTAATAATATGTCTCTTTGCCAGACGATGGATAGGACTTTCTTGATGGAAGGTACCGTCTTGTGGAATACGCCTCAGAAAGTTGTTCAAGAATAATGGCATTGAGTTTCTCGACCCTTTGACTTAGGATTAGCCAGTTCTATTTACTATTAATTATATTATGTCCGCACATGCGGGCAAAACACCTAGTTAATTAATATAAAAGAAAATTTTACCGCTGAGAAATTCTCTTGAAATTCTATGGCTGCTTTATGATCTTAGCCCTATTGTTGATAAAAGTAATTTTCGCATTCGAACTACCACGTTAAAAGTTATACCAGCTAAAGTCTATATTACCTTTAATTTTTTATATATAATTTATTATGTAATTAAAAGAGATTTAGATTAATAATAATAAATTTATATGCTATGTTAGATAATTGATAATAAATTAATATTAAAAAAATAAAAAAAAACATATCTAAAAAGATAATTCTTATATATTGTGTTGTTATCTAGAAATAATCTTTTCTACTATAAAATTTAAAAGTTAAGATATCATTTTGTTTTTGTTAAATATTAATCAAATAATTTTTTTTATAAAAATATTTTCTAAAATATATAACATGTGAGTATTTTAAAATTTTCAACACAATAGTAAATATATATTCTGAGAAAACTTTGTATATATAAATAACTTGAAGTTTGATCTAAACTTTTTGAGAATATTGTAATTAATAAGACATAAAGTATTAATTATTTATAAGAAGATTATAAAATAAAAATTTACAGCCGAGAAATTTTCTTGAAATTCTATGGCTGCTTTATGCTCTCAGCCCTATTGTTGATAAAAACATATCAATATAATGATAGTAATATATAAATAATTAGCAAAACAATTTTTCAACTTAAACTAGAATAAAAGGTTATTTCCAAAAATAATAAGAGTTAAAAGTCTTTACTTCTAAATGAGTTAGATGTGGCCTGTGGGCACATTGGTGTGCTAGTAATAAGATTAGGCCCATGAACATCAAATTTAAAAGCCTGTGTATACATTAGTATGCTAGTAATTAGCTCAATAAGATTAGGCCCATGAACATCAATTTTTTTTAAAATTAGACAGACGCCAAGCCCGAATTTTACAACACTCCATAGTCAACGGCTAAAATCAAAAACCGAATTGAGTCAATTTTTTAATTAATAAAAGAAATCTATTGTATATTATGAAAGATCATATGTGATTAGATGAATGTCGAAAATTAAATCGAAACGGAAATTTGTTAATGAAGTGTAATCTAAACTTATTCCCTAAGACCGGGTCCAGATAAACCTCACACAAACATATATATAAATCTTGCAGTTCAAGCAATAGCGGAACCTCCGGCAAGCACCACAAGCTATGACCGCTATACAAAGATGACCAAAAAAATAATATGACGTTAGTTTGATTTCTATTTTCTTTAAGACAATAAATCTGGTCTTTGTTCTTGTCGTAAGATTCAACAAACAAAATTATAACTCTGATTTATGATACTAGAACATACTCTTTCCCGTCGTCTATCGTCTTGATGCAATAAGAAGACTCTTTTCAAAACTTGATGACGACACAAAGACATGTCAAAGTCATAAAAGTTGGTCTCACTCGTGTAATTTGTCTGTTTTTCACCACTTATATATATGTATCATGTGAACTAGGAATGAAATAGTGAGCAGAATGATTATCACTAATTAAAATTTTCTCTCAGGATTAATAGAATGAAAATTGGTTATTTTATGCTGTACGTAGTGTAGTAAGTAATTTGAGGGCAACGATGAATACTTGGTAACAGGGCCGGTCCTGAGATCTAGGAGGCTGTAAGCGAATTTTAAAAAATTTCAGCGAAATTTTTTTTTTGGTAAATTTGGAGGTCTAAAAGTTTTTTTGGGGACCTAAGACCAATATTTCGTTAGGCTTTGCCCAGGACCGGTCCTGCACGGTAACCAAACTTTTTAGAAGTTGTTGAATTCTCAAATAAACTAATTTTTTTTCTTTCAAAAGCTCATTTTTGTGCATTTGTCAAATCAAATATTAAAAAAGTAACCTAATATGAAATTATGGCTTTACAAGGTTTATAACTGAAGTATACACTACAGTTTTCACGCGCCTTCTTTATAATAACTCCAAACTGATTAATGCTTAACCGGACAATTTTTTCAAGATGACGGATCAATTAAAATTTGACTTGCAATTTCGTTTGAATAAGAATCAAATACAAAATATGACATAAGGGGATGGTTGAGACGTTACAACTAGAACTAGGTATGGGATCTAATACTGTTTACATGAAATGTATAATAAAATTAGACGTAACGATTAGGTTTCTAGATGATACGACCATTAGACTTACAGGAATCAAGCATCATTTCAACATTTACTTGCTTATAATATATGGTAAGGTGAAACGATTCTTTGACCTTGCGGAATCCAAATGGTGAAATTTCTCTTCTTTATATATACTAGAGGTATAGCCCCTGCGCAAGCGCGGAGCCGGATAAGTTATTGATCGTTGTGTAGTTTTGTGTACGGGATTTTGTAGTTTATTTTTTTTTTCCACTTTTGTTTTCCCGTGTTGTATATAATGGTGATGAACATAACATTTTGAAGTCATACAGTTTGATTAAGTTGATATAAGAATGATCGGCGAATTCATATGAATTATTTTCGTAATGATTTGATCGACCATTAGCGTTATTAGCGCTTTCATGTTCAAAAGATAAAGTTTATGAAGTTGTTTAGTATTTATTTAGGTAGTTATTAGTATATAAAACAAATAGTGTAAGGAATAAAATATAAAATTTGAATTCAAAAAATTAAACAATTTATCGAACAATAAATTAAATTATTTTCTTATTTTACCTAAATTAATTTCGAAAATATAGAATTGTAATAAACTATTTTTTAAAAAAAATTAATAACTCTAGAAAAATTTATAAAATTATACGGTTGCAAAATTATTTATTTTTAGAGTTTTACTCGACTTTGTTTAAAATAGTTTATGGTGGACAAAAAAAATGTCAGAAATACGTAAACCAAAAAAATACACCACTGACAAATCTTGTATGAGTTAGAACCCGTCGATGTTTCATTAATAATCCAAAATAGAAATAAAATCTCCGAACAGAGAAAACATGCAAGGGAAAAAATATCCAAAGTTTATGATGGAAAACAAATATAATAGCAGTTTTTAAAAATGCATAAAAAGACGTTGACGGGCTGTTAGGAATATAATAGATATTTTTAATCACTCACGGCAGCGCTTGCGGTTGTTCTGAGCGTCTGAAATCTCTGGAGGATCTGCTGCAGCACATTCCTCATCGACCTTGTCTCCCAAAACAGACGGGCCCGATGATGCTACCAATCCTACGTCACCTTCACTGCTTGGAAGAATGTTCTCACTGTGCTCCTGAAATACATGAACATGATGACAAGTAAAATTAGACAACCTTGCCATTAATGGCTTCCATCAATTTGAGAGCTCTCTATGATGGTATTTTCAGTGATGGTGGAGATAGTGAAGGTACGGTGATTGCTATTAATGGCTTCCATCAATTTGAGAGCTCTCCATGTTTTGGGCTGGATCTTGGCAAGTAGCTATGAATACATCAAACACTATGTTGCTGGCATGAGATTTGAATCGACCTAGAGAGCCTGCAACAAAATAGACGGTAAGGTTCTTGAGTATATTGAGCTCCACCAAGCCAGACACACTCTTTTTCAACACCTTGTTCCCTATCTCTCTTCTAATTACTGCCATGTTCCTCGATGCAGTTCGCCGCAGTAGGTTTGTTAATGTCGGAGAAGAAGTTATCTGACCAATAGATTTCAAGTTTTTAAGTCTCAAGATGACACTAAGCTAAAAGGCATTGTTTTAAAATCAAACCAATAACATAAAAAAGGAATTCACCAGAGATTCCGATCACATCCATGTCAGGGGAATCATCGCTGAGGAACTCAATAACTTTATGCACACCTTTGGTTACCATGTCCATCCCCATTACACCACACCGGTGTTACAACTGAACCATACATAGCCATTTTTTCCCTGCCAATGTACAGTGAACATTTTGTAGCCTCGTAAATATTATTGACATGCATCCACAAAATCATTATTTCATCAGCAAAAGTTTCAATCTTGAGTCGAACCACACCACAAACATAAAAAATTTACATCTTGGTGGTACCTGTTGAAAATTACAGCCGATGTTCCGAAGTGATCTGGATTCTCCTAGGAAGGCTTAAGTTCCATAGCACGTTGGCACGACAAAAACCGGACTATAGGCGCTCTTGTTGTACCGTCCTTCAGCTCCGCCTGAGACGTACCCAGCCTTGCAGCCTCTGTTAGTCCTAGCAACCAAATAAATTTCCGTTATAGCGCATCAGAACAGAGTTTACATCATATTAGTTAATCGGACAACTTCAAAGCGATCAATCAACTTTCACGATTGACCCCCTATCGTAGCGATGGATGGTAGTGATTCACACGAACTAGGATAGAACCGTGGATCTCGGAATTCTGCCCAGAGAAACATACGCTTAAAGTATTAAAATTGATAGCTTGAATATTGATTAAACAAATATGGTATATAGTATTCCATAGAAAGTCAAATTGTTAATACCTTTTTCTTGGTACTATGTTCTAGGCGGAGAAAGGTGGCGGGGACAACGACCGATTAAGCAACAACAGCACTGGAGGCTGACATCTTCGAAGGTTGGCTAAAAGCTGCGACAGTTCAATTTAGGAGTAATTGAATAAGAGATATGGGTCTCAAGGTTTGTTTGAGGAATTATATATACTGAGACGGATCGTTTCAGAGGTGAAACAGTACCATAACTGATCGTTGGAGATATAGAGAGGTGAAGATGAAAAGTTTCAGAATTTTTTTGATAAGCTAAAAGGGTAACGCTTCGGTTTATCGGTGAAGACAAAGTACTATAAAAATCCTAGATACATACAAAAGAGATTTAGCCCACTTATAAGTTTTATTGGGCCAAAATGCGGATTTTACTAAATAGGTTTCGATGATCAAAGTTACACGTGAGTATTGAAACATTACAGTTATGTGTGGGATCCACTATAAGAAATCATTCGTAAATATATATTAATTTCGGTAATCAATGTACAAAATATCCTTTAGTTTAGTAGAATAAATGTTGGTGTTAATATCACAGTAACCTGGGTTCGAGTCACAGACTTGACATTTTTCCCCACTTTTTAAAAGTGGGATCCACTTATCTGCTAACGTGTCGCATCCGGAGTGATGAAACTGACTCATTATAATGTAGATTTAAAAAAATTGGTGAAATTTTATCTAACCACACTAAATAATTACTTTTGGTTGTAGGCAGGAAAGTAACGCGAGACTTCAAGATGTTGTTTTCATGTATTGGTTTTCATCACCTTTTGCTTGGTGGTTGTTCTTCTGTCAATAAAACTTGAATTTGCAGATAAACTTTTCCAACAAAGAAAATATATGAAAGTAAATTATATATTAACTCAGTCTGAAATTTGATAAATCTATTTTTAGCAAATGTCATAGATTTTTTTAACGACTGCATTGATAAATAATCAACCAAAACAAGTTTGAGGAACAAAGAAATAAACGAGAAACACTTATACACTCAATCTAAAAAAGATCTATGAGTACATAATGTTAGTGCAGTGACGACTGAGTTTTAGAAGCTCAAGAAAAACAACTCCTCAAGGTGTCCATGTACCAGCCGTGAAGTACTACATGAAGTAGTACAAGAAGTGCTACATGAAGTGAAGCTGTGAAGCTGACTTGAAGACTGGAATTGGTACCGACTTAGAGCTGAAGTAAAGACTACTTGGAGGCTAAGCAAGCTATGATTTACCTTGGAGAAAATGTAAATCATCAAGGGAAGATTTCCAAAAGACTTTGAAGAAGATTTGGAAATATTCCATAAAGGAAGATATGGTAATATCTCTTCCTTAGGAAGTTGGCTAGGGCAAGCCACAAAATGTACAAGTATAAGTAGAGAAAGACGTGCCTAGGATTAGGTACCACCTCAAGAGAAGACCATAAGCATAAGAGCTTTGGTATTGAATGAGAGTAGACACAAGGCATAAGGGCTAAGGGTCATGAGGGGTCAGAAGGATTCTTGGGTTAGTTTGATCTAGGAACGTGTTAGGCTGGTGTCTCTGTCATAAGTCTGAAGTATGACATGTTAGTCAACTCGGAAGAGAACTAGTATCTATGTAAATATAAACTTTCATTGTAATCTTGTTGTAGTATTTTGTGAAATAAAAAGAGCATTGTACTTGTATGTATTACTCTCTGTAACAGACTCTTCTTGCACCTTCACATGTAGCCAAGCAGGACCTCTCAAAGCCAAATAGGAGTGAAACCATCCGCCCTGCAGTACACTTTTTCCAATTTCTCGAGCAATTCTGTTCGACTTAGTAGACTCTGTTTCGAAAGCTACTGAAACAAAGGACGAACATAACACATTGATCCGATGGAGAATAATCCGATATCTTGGCCAGTTCAAAGGTTTCATCATGGCCTCAATCAGCTCGTGAAGATCAGACCCCAATAGGCCAATACTACTTCTTGATATCCAAGATCCTTCATGCTCTGAAGCGCCCACTCCAAGCATCTTAGCTCCGTTTCATGTCATAGCTTTATATGTGTAAAGTTTTCTTCTGACGTTTTTAATTACCTTCCCCCGTTCCTTTTTTTAATAGTTTTTTCCTTCCTATTTTGTTGCTTATTAAAATGTAGAGGTAACTGGGAAAACCTAGTAAAAAGGAATTACGTTCAATATTTTAATAATTGACGAGAAGGTTACATGTCAAAGTTCCTAAATTATTTTCATCGGCACTGAATTTTGAGAATAGTTTGTCAAACCTTCTGATATCATTATACTACTGATTAGAAAAGAAAATTGTCATTAATACAACAGAAGCATTAAATTTTCAATAAAATTATACTTCTTCTGTTTTATTATAAGTGTCATTTTAGGTTTCTGCGCACGAATTAAAAAAACAATTAATTTTGTACATTTCTTATAAAAAAACATTATTACCTATACACATAACCATATTTCAACTAATAGAAAAATAAATTTTGCATTGAAAATCGAAAACGACATTTATTTTGTAACGAAAATTTTTTTCTAAAACGACACTTAATATGAAACGGAGGGATTACTTATAATTTTCTATTATGTCTGCTCAATGGATAGGACAGTTAATGATCCAGGTGTGAAATTGTTTCTTCGTTATACCATTTCAAAAAGTAATAAAATGTGTGCCATATCCTTGTAAGCTATTGACACATGTGAATGAACGCAATAAATCCCACATGTGTTTTTTCTGTTTTTTACTGGAAATGGTAACCGATTTGGTGATGAAAAATTGGGTTTGATTCACACCTGCTCTCTGTTCCGATATTAAATATAAACATATTTCCAAAAGAGTCAAAGTTGTCGTCTGGAAGGAAGAGAGCATGGGAAATCTCGCGGACAAAATCGTCTGTCTAACCAAGTATTTATAGTTGCATGTATTTTCCCTACACAACTCAATACGTAATAACTTGTCTTACAACTTAAACAGTAAAGGTTATTTATCTTCTCTTTCCCTCTTCAGCAAGATAGAACAAAAAATGGAGAGCTCATCAATCCAATGCATCTTCTTTGTGTTCATCGTTTTCACCTTCATTTCGCTATCCACTGCTGCTTCAAGTCATGGAGAAGTTGGTACGTAAGCTTTGAGATTTTCTATTTTATTTTATATTTCTATATATCTTCTAATTGGGTTTATGACAATCTTGAATATATTTTTTTATTGGTGATATGTAGAGGATGAACACGAGTTTAACTACAAGAAAAACGACGGTAAGGGGCCAGAGAGATGGGGAGAAATTAAACAGGAATGGGAGATGTGTGGAAAAGGAGAGATACAATCTCCCATTGATCTGATGAACGAGAGAGTTAAGATTGTTTCTCATCTTGGACGGCTTATTAGAGACTATGAACCTTCCAATGCCACTATCAAGAACAGAGGCCATGACATTATGGTATATACATATAATACCCAGGAGACCCAGCTATATTTTACTTAAGCACATGCTTTTTCATTGATTTTGTTGAGTTTCTATCCATAACTAGTCAAACATGAAAACCATTGGGATTTATGTGTTTTTACTAATTGATAGTTATTATGTGCTGATATTGCTGAACAGCTAAAATTTGAAGATGGAGCTGCAGGAAGTATTAAGATTAATGGATTTCAATATGAACTCCAACAGCTTCACTGGCACTCTCCCTCTGAGCATACAATCAATGGAAGAAGGTATCCAATTCATTTTGAGAAGAAGGAAATTACACCAAAAATCTTGGATATATCTGATATATATAGTTTTAGAAAAGCAATAATTCTGTAATTGTTAAAGTATAATAAATAAATATAATTTTATATATCTGATTCTTTTTTGGGGTCAAGTTGTTAGGAGATATATATGATTCTTGGATATATGATATATCTTATATACGCAGTATGTAACATGCAAACCAGGTTTGCACTTGAGCTGCATATGGTCCACGAAGGCAAGAAGGGGAGAATGGCTGTTGTGACTGTCTTGTACAAAATCGGAAGAGCTGATACTTTTATCAGATCGGTACACACAATAAAAACTTAATACCTATTATTTATCAATTAATTTCTATATTTTAATTATTATCGATAGTATATAATTTATTTATCTCTAACTTTTGGCTTGTACTAGTTGGAGAAGGAATTAGAGGCCATTACTGATCTGGATGACGCAGAGAAACATGTAAGGATGATTGATCCGAAACAAATTAAGATCGGAAGCAGAAAATATTACAGATACATAGGTTCACTTACCACTCCACCTTGTACCCAAAACGTTACTTGGAGTGTCGTTAGGAAGGTAACCTTTAATACTTATCCATCTTAAAAATTCATGTTTATTGTATTGCATGGTTATTGGTTAATAGCAGTGTTTGTTTCCTTAAAATTTTCAGATTAGGACCGTGACAAGAGAACAAGTGAGGCTTCTCCGCGTGGCTGTGCACGATGTAAGTTTTGTTTCCCACCCCACACTTAACAGCTAAATTAGTAATGTCTATATCATTAACTTATGTTCTCACACTGACATATTTCACAAGTCAAGATATAAGCCCATAGTGCGTGTATATGATAAGAGAAGACCATGATGTTTTGTCTGTCCAAATTATTCACCACTCCTTTCCATTATTTTGATTAATATTTAACAGGACTCGCTGACGAATGCGAGACCGGTCCAACCAATCAACAAGCGCGTGGTTCACTTATACAGACCAAGAGTTTAGCTGATGAAGACACATTACAAGTTCTTACCAATCTTGAATTCTTCATATATACACAAAAATAATGGCTTCATTATTACTATACTGTTTTGATGGGTATTTGTTTCTCGTCTACGAAAAATAATCATATTATATAGTTAATGTTGCTTTTATGATAACGACTACCTAATCGTTGCTAATATGGCCCAAAAAGAAACCCAACATAAGCTATGATAAAGTATTCGTAATAAAACGCCCAATAAGGCCCATTAAGAAGATCTGGCGGGTAGTTTAAATACCCGTTGATGCGATAAGAAAGAGTTATGGCGCTCTCACATTTTAAAATCAATGACACATGACTATGATATAACCCCGAAGCTAGAGCACTACGGGTGCATGATTGATCTTCTAGGCCATTCGGGTCTATTCAAAGAAGCGGAAGAGATTATAAACACGATGCCGATGGAGTGATTTGGTCCTCTCTTCTCAAAGCTTGCAAGATGCATGAGAATCTTGAACTTGCGGAATCTTTTGCAGAGAAAGCTCATTGAGATTGAACCTGAAAACTCAGGTTCTTATATTCTTCTATCAAACATATAAGCCACAGCAGGAAGATGGAAAGATGTAGCAAGAATACGAGCGGTTCTCAGTGGAAAAGGTATGAAGAAAGTTCCTGGTTACAGCCAGAGGGGTACCCACCAAGGCCAATTGGGTGTTAACTGACACCACATAAATATGATAAATTGTTAAAATGCATGTAAAAACAGTTAAGCTCTAGCAGCACTTATTGTTCAGATGGTACATTGATTCCACAAATAATTGGGGTTCGACTCTCATGTGACACCATTATATTTTTTTTTACATTTTTAATAGTGGGTTGACCCCGGTAAAAGTTCGTCCTGGGTCCGCCACTGGTTGCAGCTCCATCGAAATAGACTTTGTGGTCCATGAGTTCATCATTGGGGATAAACTCCATCCACAGAATAGAGAAATCTACAGAATGCTAGAAGAGATGAATGTCTACTGGGGGGAAGCTTGCTTTGTTTCGGATAACTCTGAAGTGTTGTTGGAGATGGAAGAAGAATGGAAAGAAGGAGCGTTGAGGCATCACAGCGAGAAGCTAGCTATTCTTACAGTAGTGAAGAATCTAAGCATGTGCAGAAACTGTCATGAGGCTACAAAGCTTATGTCAAAGATATACAAAATGGAGATTGTTGCTAGAGAGAGAACTCGGTTCCACCATTTCTGTAACATCCCGAGTTGTTATATATGAAAAGACTTAAAAGAATTGATTTGACTACCTATGTCACTAAAGTTGACTTACTTTTTCTGTCACACATCTGTTTAGAACTTTAAGGTTAAGTGTGTTTGGGCTGGAGTAGTGAAAGGATGGGTGATCTATCGGAAAGTAATTCGCGATATCGTGTGAGTGAGACCAAAGCATAGAAAAAGGTCGGGTGATGATTGCATGGTTAGTAAAAAATGATTCCGAGCCTTGAAAAATTAACACACCGTCCGTCAGATAGGATGGGCCCACGGGTCGAGTGAGTGAGTGTGGGTGGACCATTAGTCGTGGGTGGTCGGGCGTTATAAGTGGTATCAGAGCTGGTTAGCCATCTCAGTTCTAACCCGAGAGGCGTCTTGAGACATGTCATGGGAGGGCATTGCACTTTTTGAGAGAGGGTGAATTGTAACATCCTGAGTTGTGATATATGGAAAGACTTAAGAGAATTGTTTTGGCTACCTATGTCACCAAAATTGACTTACGTTTTCCGTCACACATTTGTTTAGAACTCCAAGGTTAAGCGTGTTTGGGCTGAAGTAATGAAAGGATGGAGGATCTATCAGAAAGTGATTCACGATACCAAGCCAGTGAGGACAAAACACGAGGAAATACCGGGTGGTGATTGTAGGGTTGGTAAAAAAACTTTTAGGCCTTGGGAAAATTAACGGACCGACTGTCAGACGGGATGGAGTCCATGGGCCGAGTGAGCGGGCATGGGTAGCCCATTAGCCGTACACGGTCAGAGCGTCATAATTTCAGAGATGTTGTGTGTTCTTGCTGTGATAACTGATTTAGAAAAACACGTTAAGTAAATAGAAAAGATGGTAAAAACTAAGAAGATTCACTGATGTAAATATATATTTCCTCTGGTTCGAATTAGTTGTCGTCGTAGAGAAAAAAATTGTTACAAAATAAGTGTCGTTTTAGAGTTTTAAGGCTAAATTTATTAACTTTAATCTTCTATTTATTTTTCTGTTGGTTGAAATATGGTTAGGTGTATAGATAATGATGTTATTATATTGGAACTATGCAAAATTAAATATATTTTTTAAATCTGTGTGCACAAATCTAAAACGACAAATAAAATGAAACGGAGGGAGTACGCATCTTAAGAAGGGTGTTTTTCAAAACCAACCCACTTTTTTAAGTCAAACCTAAAATCAACCTTTTTTTTTGTCCATACTATTCATCAATAAATTTTCCATACTATCCCTATGTTTTTGAATTATTCACAAAATTGCCATTTTTATTTAATTTTTTATTAATTTCGAAATTAACCAAAAACCAAATACACCCTAACCAATTCTTCTTATTTATAAAAATGCCATTATCATCAATTTTTCCAACCACCATGAACCACCATTTTTGAGCTCTAAAGCTCTAGAATTCAATTTCCAACCACTTTTTTCTCATTCTAACCCAAAAAACTTCATTTCCTCTCATCTCCTCTACATTTCCATCTAAAAAACTCTCATAACTTTCATTTTCATAATCACAAACTTCATATTTTTGAGTTTCTTCATTAGTGAATCGTCAAAGATGCTTCTTTTTGCTCATATTTGGAGTTTGGACGGTTGAAAAAGTTGGAAACGAGCTTTACACAGGAAAAATATAACTATTTACATGGTTTTCGTTCTTTTTCAGATCTGTGTCGCGATAGTAGACTGTTTTGTATGTCTACGCCTCCGTGTAGACTTACGATGCAGTCTATTTGTCAACGCACGGGTTAGTTTTGCAATTGACCAAACAAATTTTTTTTCTAACACAAACTTCCCCAGCAGTCTCTGTCTTTACCTTTGACAACAAAAATAAAAATTTCGGTAGACTTACTAAGACGTCTAACTAAAAGAGGTTAGTTTTTCATTTGACCGAACTTTTGACTTTTCAAAATAAACTTCATCAGAAGTCTACAAACTGTAGACTGCCAACGAAGTCTATAAAATGTCAGTTTTGCATTTGACCAAAACTTTGACTTCGTTGAATAGGTTAGTTTTGTGTTTGACCAAAAAGTTTAAAAAGCAATCAAAAAATTATTAAATTGTCGACTTCATATGCAGTCTTCTTATCCTAGAAAAAAAAATGTAGACTGTGTATAAAGTCTACTTTTTTATTTTGGTCAAATGCAAAACCAACCCGTCAGATTTGAGGGTCTACACACCCGTAGACGTTCATTTCAATCTACTCATTGGAAGTCAAACTTGGTCAATTGCAAAACTAACATCTTTCAAAAAAATTCAAACATGTAGACTGCATATGAAGTCTAGTTTTGAAAGTTAAATCTTAGATGAATTCTGGTCAATTGCAAAAACTAACATTTTTAAAGTGTAGACTGAAATGAAAGTCTACCTGTATAAAATCACAACTTTTTTTCAAATATAGAGAGCAACCCGTAAAATTTGCAATTGCAAAAATCAACCCAAAGAGTAGACCTATTTGACAGTCTACACTGGTAAACTGAAAAGAACGTCTACATCTTCGAGGACTGAATATTAAATCTACATAGAAAAATATATAAAAATGTGAATTTGTGTATTATTCATTAAGTTTTTTCTAGTTTTTTTTGTATGACAGTGTGTGTTAGTTAATCCTAATGGGTTTGAGTGATTTTAAAAAGAAAATTTGTTATAATTATGAAGGTATAATTCATTTGATTTGACTATGTTGTTAGCTAATAATTGTAGATGTATTTGTAAGTCTTCATTTATATTTTTATGAAACATGAAATATTTCTTCCTTGATTATGTAAACCTGTATTTTTTTGCAGGAAATGGCTCAGATACCTGTGTATACGGAGAATGGGTGGTGAAAGGCTCTTTGCGGGAGTTTGTGGTTAATAATCGGAAAGGAGGGAGAATGTTTCTTGTGTCGGATGGTTGTATACATGGTGAACTTCTTGAAATGGCACTAGAAAATTATGGTCTGAACAAGAAAATCGAGAAGATGGTGCAAACATATTCCTTACTAGACGTCATTTTACAGCAAATGGCTCCGGATACTCCTCATATGCATATCACGAATGATAGACAAGTGCGGAACTTGATCGAGTTAGCTAAGACACATTTTGTACACCTTTGTGTATCAAGCCAGAGCCAACTAGAAATTTTTGGTGTTAGATAATAAGTGTAGACGTCTTTGTAAATCTACAAAGGTAGACTGCAGTTGAAGTCTACGTCGTAAATTCTATTAAAAGTGAATTTGTGTATTATTCATCATATTTTTTCATGATTTAATTATTTTACAGTGTATGTTAGTAATTTAATGGTTTTGGATGAATTTCAAAAGTTAATGTGTTATAATTATACACTTGGAACTTATTGCAATTTTTTTTTATTAGTTTTACTCTTTAAACTTCTTGGAAATTTTGTATAGATTTTCTTCTTCTCACATGTGTGTTAGTTATTATTTTCGCATATGGTGGTTTTACTTGTTTGTTTGATTAGATCTTGTGAAAAAATTGATATCTAACAAAAAATTAATAATATCATACAAGTGAAACACAACTGAAAATGAATACAATCTTTATAGATTATGCATTAAACAATTATTTAAAAATTAATATTTTATTATGAGAAATTATTACAGAGCAATATATTAATAAGTATTCTTGAGTACGTTTGATTTTTCATAATCTTGATGCCTCAAATAAAGTCTTGAAAAAAATACATGCAAAATAAGATAGTGTTATGAGAAAAACATAAGATAAAAAATTAAATCATATTTTAGTAGACTTTTTATTAAGTCTACGTAAAGTTATTGTTTAGTAGACTTTAGTTGAAGTCTACACTAATGGAAAGTTTTCATATCTAAAAGTGTACATTTAGAAAATTTGAAAATGCTTTGTTTTGGAAGTTATTTCAAAAATAGTTTTTTTTGCCATCCTTGTAACAAATAAAAAACATAAAGTATGAATCTATAAATTTAGTTCATTACAAACACAAAATATTTTATAATGAATATATGTAAAGCTTACATTTTTGGGAAGATGATTTGAAAACTTCGGAAGAGAATACCTGCAAAATAAGATAAAATTTTGAAAAATAAGATAAAAATTAAAATCATATTGTGTAAACTTGTAATGAAATATGCTTAAAATTCAAGGCTAGTAGACTTTGAAGTATACTCTATCAAAAAGAAATTAGATCTGAAAAATATATATATTAAAAAATATAAAATAAGTTAAATTCTAAAAAACTTAAAAAATATATAATTTAATAGACAAAATAGTAATAATTAAAGACATAGAATTTGAATATGTAACTTTATTTAAATATAAATACTAGAACACATATTTAAAATGTATAGATGTAAACCTTATATTTTTGGGAGGAGAAGAGAACAACTATTGAAGAAAATACCTGCAAAATAAGATAAAATTATTAAAAAACAAAGAAAAAATTAAAGTCATATTTTTGTAAGTTTCCAATGAAGTCTGCTTAAACTTTGTGGTTTAGTAAACTTCATACGAAGTCTACTAGCTTTAGTAAACTTCTTTAGAAGTCTACACTGTCTGATAATTTTCAGATCTGAAAAAATCTATACATTTTGAAATGTGAAAATAATTTTAAATCTGAAAATACTTTACAAAATAGAATTTATAAGATAAACTAGTAGCAAATTAATGCACAAAGCATGATCTATAAATTAAATTAGAATATAAACATATAAATACATACTTAAAATCTATTAATCTAAAACTTACATTTTTAGAGGAGAAATGAAATCCATGAGTGATAATACCTACAAAAAAAAAATTGTGAGAAATAAATAACATAAAAATACACATTTAAAATCTATAGATCAAAAACTTACATTTTTTAAAGGAGAAGATGAAAACCATGAATCATAATATCTAAAATGACAAGATAACATTGCGAGAAAGACTTGAGGAAATTTTAGAGAGAAATAAGAGAAATGAGAGAGTTTTTGAAAGAATGAAGAGAATTTTAGAGAGAAGGGAAATAGTTTTAGAGAGAAGGGAGAGAGTTTTAAAAACTTATGCTGCCACTTTAGAGAGAGACTGTATAAATTTTGTTTATATAATGAGACAAAAATGTAACTAGTTAGGTTAAAATTTACGACGCTGTAGACTTCTTTTGAAGTCTACTAAAATTAAAATTTTGGAGTAGATTTTACTGTAACATAGTAGACATTTTTGAAAGTCTACTATAATAATTTCATTATTAATAATTTCATTATTGTTATTTATCCTTTATTATTTTAATAATTTTAATATATGATTTACTAAATTTATTTCTTTATTTTTCAATAGTTATATTCACTTTTTTTATTTTTAAGGAACTTAACTTAGTTTAAATATAATGATTTTTTGTAAAAAATTGAAGAATATAGACTGAAAAAAGATGTCTTCAAATAAATATACTTTATTGTAGGTCTACGAAACCCTAAACCACAAATTTCAAACCCTAAATGTTTTGTTTGATAATCAAAAAGTCTCAATTATACAAAATATAAACTACCAAACATTAATATGCAGATTTAAGTTAATAAAACAAAATAAAAATAAAATCTAAAATCTAACCCTATGAAATCAACCACTAAAAGACATAATATGTTAGAACCTTTTGTTTATAAACTATGAACATTGCCTAACACATGATAATCAAATTAGTATACATTCTTCAAAATTGTTCAATTATATGAAATTTTAATTTATTTACTTCATATTATCCATTATATTGATGATTAATTAAAAATATCACAATAATTATTTTTATACATTTTCAAAATTAAATTATTAGATCAAATTAGAGTGTAGACTACAAAATAAATCTATAAGGTAGACTTCGTAGGAAGTCTATATATATGTAGACTTCTTTTATTACGTGTAGACTTCCGAAGAATAGAAACATAAAATATATTTCTGTTTTTTTGTTTGGTCATAAGGATTAAATAATACTTTCACAACCAGGTTCTGGTTGGTTTTGCATTTGACTGAAAGTGAGATACACTTTTAGGTTTGACTTGAATATTTAGGTTGTTTTTGGCAAATGTCCCTCTCAAGAAATAGCTTTTGGGAATCTTTTTGGGTTCTTTTACTTTTGTGGAATTTTTTTTTTTCGGAAAATAAACTAATTAATTATTATTTTACGTTTGGAAAGTTTGATATCTATACAAAATGGAATTGATTTTTGTAGTAACTAGTTTCCTTCTCAACTAGATTAATTTGCTCAAGTTACAATAATTTAGCAGTCCCTGTTAGTCAAAGTAAATTAGAATCTTCATAACTGCACTTGCCTTATCACAGATAGAAATTTATTTCTCAAAACTACTCTTATTGCACTGTAGAATTTTCACAATAACACATGTAATTATCATTTAAAATTTGGAAAGTTTGATATTTATACAAAATGGAATTGATTTGGTAATAACTAGTTTCCTTCTCGACTAGATTAATTTGCTCAAGTTAGAATAATTTAGCAATCTCTGTTAGTCAAAATTATTCTTTTATAATTGTGGACTAGTAACATATCCGGACAAAATCGTCTGTCTCAACAAGTATTTATAGTTGCATGTGCTTCTCAACCAAGCTCAATATGTACTAACTTGTCTTACAATTTAAACGTTAAAACTCATTCTCTTCTCTTTCCCTCCTCAACAAGACAAAACAAGAGATGGAGAGCTCACCAATCCAATGCATCTTCTTTGTGTTTATCATTTTCACCCTCTTTTCGTTTTCGACTGCTGCTACAAGTCATGGAGAAGTTGGTAAGGAAGCTTTGAGGTTTTCTATTTTATTCTATATTTCTATATACTTCTAAATTGAGTTTATGACAATCTTGAATATTTTTTATTGGTGATATGTAGAGGACGAACACGAGTTTAACTACAAGAAGAACGATGATAAGGGGCCAGAGAGATGGGGCGAAATTAAACCGGAATGGGAGATGTGTGGAAAAGGAGAGTTACAATCTCCCATTGATCTGATGAACGAGAGAGTTAAGATTGTTTCTCATCTTGGACGGCTTATTAGAGACTATGAACCTTCCAATGCCACTATCAAGAACAGAGGCCATGACATTATGGTATATATATAAATACTCTGGAGACCCAGCTATTTTCTGTTTGCGCACATGCCTTTCATTGATTTTGTTGAGTTTCTATCCATACAACTAGCAAAACACGTAAACCTAGGTTTTATGTGTTTCGACTTGTTAATAGTTGTAACCTTTTAAAAACCAATTTTTTTATTATTTTGTTGATATTGTTGAACAGCTAAAATTTAAAGATGGAGCAGGAAGTATTAAGATCAATGGTTTTCACTATGAACTCCAACAGCTTCACTGGCACTCTCCTTCTGAGCATACGGTCAATGGAAGAAGGTAACCAATTCATCTTGAGTGAAACAAATACTACACCAAACGTCTTGGAAATATCATCTGTAACTGTTAAAGTATAATATATTAATAGAATTTGATATATATGACACTTGCATATATTTAATATACGAAATCTGCATCATGCAAACAGGTTTGCACTTGAGCTGCATATGGTTCACGAAGGCAAGAATGGGAGAATGGCTGTTGTGACTGTCTTGTACAAGATCGGAAGAGCTGATACTTTTATCAGATCGGTACACAAAATGAAAAACTTACTACCTATTATTTTTAATTATTACCTATAGTACTAGTAGTAATTGTTCTATTTATTTATTTTTTTTGGTTTGTGCTAGTTGGAGAAGGAATTAGAGGCTATTACTGATCTGGATGACGCAGAGAAACATGTAAGGATGATTGATCCGAAACAAATTAAGATCGGAAGCAGAAAATATTACAGATACATAGGTTCACTTACCACTCCTCCTTGTACCCAGAACGTAACTTGGAGTGTCGTTAGAAAGGTAACCTTTAAAACTTATCCATTTTCAAAACTTCATGTTTATTGTATTGCATGGTTATTGGTTAATAGCAGTGTTTGCTTCCTTAAAATTTTCAGATTAGGACCGTGACAAGAGAACAAGTGAGGCTTCTCCGTGTGGCTGTGCACGATGTAAGTTTTGTTTTTTCCTCTCATCATTTCACACTTTAACAACGAAAGTATGTATGTCGTATTCTTTAAATATATCATTTAACATCATTAACTTATGTTTGCTCTCAAACTGAGATTCTCAATTGCATATTTCTAAAGTCAAGATATAAGTCTATAGTGCGCAAATATGATAAGACAAGACCATGATGTTTTGTCGTCGAACATACAATCATATCCTCTTCATTATTTTTGATTAATATTTAACAGGACTCCCTGACCAATGCGAGGCCGGTTCAACCAATAAACAAGCGCATGGTTCACTTATACAGACCAAGAGTTTAGTTAAAGAAGACACAATACAAGTTCTTACAATCTTTAATTCTTTATATAAACACCAAAATAATGGTTTCACTAGTTCCTACACTGTTTTTGATGAGTATTTGTTTATCGTCTACGAAAAATAATCATGTTAATCTTGCTTTTATGATAACGACTACCAAATCGTTGCTAATATGGCCCAACAAGAAACCTAAACATGAGCTAAAATAAAGTATTTGTCAAAAGAGCCCAATAAGGCCCACGAAGATCTTTTGGCGGGTAGTTTAAATATCCGTTAGATGCGATGAGTATCATAAGAGTGATGGCGCTCTCTTATCCTCCTCCTCTCGCAGTTCCCTCTTCTTACCCATTTCACTTCCTTCCTTCTTCCTCTGATCCTCCCTACGACATTCTTCGAACCCACCCTTCTCTTTCCCTCCTCTCCAATTGCAGAACCCACCAATCTCTCCGCGAAACCCACGCTCAGATGGTCAAAACGGGGCTCCACAACACCAACTACGCTCTCAGCAAGCTCCTCGAGCTCTGCGTTGTTTCTCCACACTTCGACGGTCTTCCTTACGCGGTATCTGTCTTCGAAACGATCCAGGAGCCGAACCTTTTGATTTGGAACACGATGCTTCGTGGGCTCGCGTCGAGTTCGGACCTTGTTTCGCCTCTGGAGATGTATGTTCGTATGGTTTCGCTCGGGCATGTTCCTAACGCCTACACGTTTCCGTTTCTATTGAAATCTTGCGCAAAGTCGAAGACTTTCGAGGAAGGGAGACAGATCCACGCGCAGGTTATGAAGCTTGGGTGTGAGCTTGATCGATATGCGCACACTTCTCTGATCTCTATGTACGCGAGAAACGGTAGATTGGAAGATGCACGTAAGGTGTTCGATACAAGTTCTCAACGAGACGTGGTTTCCTGCACAGCTTTGATCACGGGTTATGCGTCCAGAGGCGATGTTCGAAGCGCACGGAAGGTGTTCGATGGAATTACTGAGAGAGACGTGGTGTCTTGGAACGCGATGATTACAGGGTACGTGGAAAACTGTGGTTATGAAGAAGCGTTAGAGTTGTTTAAAGAGATGATGAGGACGAACGTTAGGCCAGACGAGGGTACATTGGTCAGTGTACTTTCTGCTTGTGCTCAGTCTGGTAGTATTGAATTGGGTCGTGAAATACATACATTGGTTGATGATCATCATGGCTTTGGTTCAAGTCTCAAGATTGTTAACGCTTTCATCGGTTTGTACTCAAAATGTGGTGACGTGGAGATAGCATCTGGTCTGTTCGAGGGGTTGTCGTGCAAGGATGTAGTTTCATGGAATACTTTGATCGGTGGTTACACGCATATGAATCTTTACAAAGAAGCGTTGTTGTTGTTTCAAGAGATGCTGAGATCAGGTGAAAGTCCAAACGATGTGACAATGCTAAGTGTTCTTCCTGCTTGTGCACACCTTGGAGCCATAGATATTGGGAGATGGATTCATGTGTACATCGACAAGAGACTAAAGGGTGTTACAAATGGTTCTGCTCTCCGGACCAGCCTCATCGACATGTATGCCAAATGTGGAGACATAGAAGCAGCACACCAAGTGTTCAACAGCATGATGCATAAAAGCTTGTCGTCTTGGAACGCAATGATATTTGGATTTGCGATGCACGGGAGAGCCAATGCAGCCTTTGATCTTTTCTCAAGAATGAGAAAGAACGGTATTGAGCCAGACGATATCACCCTTGTTGGTTTGTTGTCTGCTTGTAGCCATTCCGGTTTGTTAGACCTTGGACGTCACATTTTTAAATCAGTGACACAGGACTACAATATAACCCCGAAACTAGAGCACTACGGGTGCATGATTGATCTTCTAGGTCATGCGGGTCTATTCAAAGAAGCCGAAGAAATTATACACATGATGCCAATGGAGCCAGATGGAGTGATTTGGTGCTCTCTTCTCAAAGCTTGCAAGATGCATGGGAATCTTGAACTGGCGGAATCATTTGCACAGAAGCTCATGGAGATTGAGCCTGAAAACTCAGGTTCTTATGTTCTTCTATCAAACATATACGCCACAGCAGGAAGATGGGAAGATGTAGCAAGAATACGAGAGGTTCTTAATGGTAAAGGTATGAAGAAAGTTCCTGGTTGCAGCTCCATCGAAATAGACTCTGTGGTCCATGAGTTCATCATTGGGGATAAGCTCCATCCGCAGAGTAGAGAAATCTACCGTATGTTAGAAGAGATGGATGTGCTACTGGAGGAAGCAGGGTTTGTTCCGGATACTTCTGAAGTGTTGCAGGAGATGGAAGAAGAATGGAAAGAAGGCGCGTTGAGGCATCACAGCGAGAAGCTAGCTATTGCATTTGGGTTGATCAGTACGAAACCTGGGACTAAACTTACAGTAGTGAAGAATCTAAGAGTGTGCAGAAACTGTCATGAGGCGACAAAGCTTATATCAAAGATATACAATAGGGAGATTGTTGCAAGAGACAGAACTCGGTTCCACCATTTCAGGGATGGTGTGTGTTCTTGCTGTGACTACTGGTAAAAGAACACGTTAAGTAAATAGAAAAGATGGTAAACTCTAAGAAGATTTACTGATGTAAGCGTATACATGTAAAGAAAGAGCTTTGAGGAATCTTTTTTGGGTAAGTCAACTGTTTGACTTACGCCTTGGTTCTTTTACTTTGTGTAGTATTTATTTTTCATGAGATAAACTAATTAAAAAAGTTTTTTTAACGTTTGGAAAGTTTGATATTCATACAAAATGGAATTGATTCTGTAGTAACTAGTTTCCTTCTCAACTAGATTAATATGGTCAAGTTAAAATAATTTAGCAATCTCTGTTAATCAAAGTCGATTAGAATCTTCATAACTACACTTACCTTATAACAGAGAGTTTAAATTGAATCTATCTATCTATACTAGGGGTGTCAAAATGAGTTATAATTCATGATCTGGCTCAGCTCAGCTCGTTATTTCATGAGCACGATTTTTATATTTTAAGCTCAATAAATGAGTTTAATGATCGACCCTAAATTAGATCACGAGTTATATGAACAATCTTTAATGAACATGAGCTGACTCATGAGCTTGTTCATTTTATACTTACAATAATATATAATATATTTTATATATATTATATTTGGATAATTTCTATTTTTTTACGTAAAAAAGATAATTTCTATATTTATCATATTTATCTTCTAAAATTAAAATGTCAAACCAAATCTTCTTAAAAGATAATATCTATATTAATCATATTTATTTTCTAAAATTTAAATGTAAAACATACATATAAGACATTGAAGATGAATTGGCTCAAGACTCTCACGAAAAATAGGGATTTGGATCATTGGTTTTGCTTTAATTTAATTTATATTAGGTGTTTTTTTGTCATGTGTTGGTTTTTATTTAGTATGTAATATTTATATTTTGGATTTTTTAATTTTTAAATTTGAACAATATTATAGAAGTTATTCTATCACTATTTTATTTTATAATTATTATTTTTATTTAAATCACGAGTTAGTTCATTTAACTCATGATTTACATGATCTGAGTTCGAGTTTACATAACGAAGCTCATATAATAAATGAGCTGCTGTGAGCTAGCTCATGAAAGAGCCGAGCTCACCGAGCTCACTGTGAGCTGAGTTGAGTTGAGTTGAGTTGAGCGAGCTAGCTAGCTCATTTTGACACCACTAATCTATTTATACTATAAAAACAGAAGATCATTTTTTGAGGTACTCTTCTGTTTTACAAGTATTTAGATAGCCATGTCATTGTCTTTTAAATTAAATAAAAAGAATTGGAAAATTATTTGTAACAACCAATCGAATATTCTATTTACCATAAATAAATATAGTACCACTTAATTACTCCATCATATTTTGAATCTATCTATCTATACTAAAACAGAAGATCATTTTTTGAGGTACTCTTCTGTTTTACAAGTATTTACATAGTCATGTCATTGTCTTTTAAATTAAATAAAAAGAATTGGAAAATTATTTGTAACAACCAATAGAATATTCTATTTACCATAAATAAATATATTACGACTTAATTACTCCTTCATATTTTGAATCTATCTATCTATACTATTAAAACAGAAGATCATTTTTTGAGGCACTCTTCTTTCTTACAAGTATTTACGTAGCTATGTCATTGTCTTTTAAATTAAATAAAAAGAATTGGAAAATTATTTGTAACAACCAATCGAATATTCTATTTACCATAAATAAATATATTACCACTTAATTACTTCATCATATTTTGGACAAACAAACACAAACTGAGAGCTTGATCATTCGTTAACAGATTGGTGAAAGACAGATTTTTATGGGTTTCATTTTAAAATCGCAGCACCGATGGTTATATATTAACCAATATGATTACAACAATTTCTATAAAAAAAGGCAACGACATGCTTGATGGGATATCTATTGTGCCCTCTTCTGATCTTCCCCAAACAACATATGTGAGTTTTATTTTTATGAGTTTTGTTTGTGTTCATCTGCTAAGCCGTGTGGGTGGATGATTTTGCTTTTTCTTTGGGTTTTAGTTAGACGGGTTTTAAAAAGAAGTTGTACTGATGGTGAAGTTTTTATTTTCAAATAAGGAGTTATGGTTGCTGATTATTCACGTGCTATGAGCAGAGACGAATCAATCAAAGCTTTTAGTCAAGTTGAAGGAGAAAACTGATCTCACTATTGAAGCCACCGGCTGGTATATACATCTTAGCCCGAACTAAATTTTTCTATCTTCTCGGTATGGTTTGGCTTTAACATCTATTTTTTTCACGTTGGTTTCATTTTTTTTCTTTTCTTTCTCTTGCATCAATCTTCCGACTAACCACATGATAGGGAGAGTATAGTATTGTTTTGCATACCATGTGATTTTTTTAGATAAAATATAAAATCCCTTTTTAAAAAATCATTAGTATAATTACGCTTTTTAAAAAATTATGAATATAATTTACAAGAAATTCTATAAACTTCTTTTGTTTTAAGAAACATCTTACATTAGAATATACTGGTGTTATATAATAATAATATATGTGAATATCCCATTTTTAATCAAAACAAAAGATTATCGTAGATATTGGAACTTTAGATATTGGATATATCTAATTACTTTGAATTTTCAATATACAAATACAAATTAACTTACAAAAATCATAATATAAACGAATGCACCATTTTATTATTTCTTAAAAAGATTTATTTGAAAATTTGAACAATATATGGATCTATAATCAAAAAGACAGTTACACAGTCCCTATTTAAACTCCAAATATAAACCATGTTAACAAATATTAGAAAAATAAATTACCTATAAAACTATTCCATGATTTGATTTTATTTATTAAAATATCAATAATTAATTTGAACAGTATATCGATCTATAATTAAAAGATAGCTACTCAATCCCTTTTTAGACTCAAAATATTAACCATGTTAACAAAAATTTCAAAACTAAACTATCTATGAAACCTTCTTTTTTGAACAAAACTATCTATAAAACTATTCCAAGAAATTCTTTAAAATTGTTACTTAACAAAAAAATATAATATCTTATGTTTCATATATTCGTTTTATTCAATTATATTTAGTTTGTTCCAAATCTCCTATTTCCTATATAAGCTTTGAAAATAAATTCGGGTTGTAAATCTTAACAGAATGAATATCTAGCAACTAATACATATCAGAATCAAGGTTGACAACTAATATATGATCCATTTGACCCTCGATCAAGCTGTTACCTAACAAAAAAATATAACATCTTATATTTCCTATATTCATTTATACAATGAATATTTTTTTTTTTTAAAATGACAATGAATATTTGTTGAGCTAAGTTATACAATGAATATTTGTTTGTTCAAAATCTTCTGATCACAAAAAGGCAATATTACTCATTCTATTTATCGAAAATTCTATAATGACATCTATAATGAAAATTACTGGCCTCTCCAATGTTAAACATTTTAGTACAGATCAGTGGATAACAATGAGGATTAAAATCAGTTTCATTTTAAACGTTCTACAAATAATTTATTCAATTTTATATAATATTAAAAGTATATGAGACGTTTTTAAAAAATATTGTCAGATTTTTTTGGTTTTGACCGGATCAACCAGTGTCGAGTCACATGTTAATGGCGGATTTTTGGGTTTTTATCAAGTTTTATCGGGTTTTAAATTAATGTGGTTTTCACTAAATCCGAACCGGATTATATTCAAATCACTTGGTTTATCGGTTTAATTGCGGGTCACCGGATTTATCATTTAGACCGCGGAACCAGGTCGGGAATGGACACTGAATAAAGCTTACAAAATTACACTTTGATGATTATTTTTTTCAAAATCCAAAAATTTAACACACATACGAAAATAATTTAAATAAATCATGCACACAAGTTTTACAAGAAATAATATCCAATATTTAAATAATGACATTATTCTTTTCAACCAAAATTAATTCCGCCCTTTAATGTCCTGCGTCAAAATCTTGTTTTATTTCTTAAAACTACTCTTGTTACTCTGTAGAATTTTCATAACGACACTTACCTGCTCACGATGAGTTTAAATAGAAAATTAAAAATTAAAACTACTCCTATTTGTTTATTCCTAAGCTACTCTTATTAGATTGTAGAATGTAAAAGTATGAATAATTAACACATGTAATAACTAGAAGCTAGTAAAAATTCGACACACGATCTGTTTTTTAGAGTCATTCAACTTGTTCGGTGAATCACACCAAGATTATATATCTCCATAAATGCATGATACTAACACACACAAAGATATCCTACCCCTTTATAGAATTATAAACTTTATTAAATTACCAAAACCAAAAGAAACATAAAGGAAACTAGAGAAAATTAAGGTGCAGTCAGGAGCAAATAAAGGCATTTAAAATCTGATATATTGACTGAGAGAAATAAAAGAGAACAAATACAATTGTTTATCACCATATAGCCCCCTAAAGTTGTTTAATCTTCTTTCAGTATTTCACTCCCTGGTTTACACATAACATAAGACAATGAAGAGACCATCGATTGTATGCATCGTTTTCCTTATCGTCATCTCTATCACCACTGTCTCGAGTTCACCAGACCATGGAGAAGTTGGTAAGCGCTATTCTTAATTAAATCATCTTTAAATGTTTATCAGTATATATATAGCTTACCTCGAAAAGTTTGGTGTGTTTTTGAGAAATCTTAATCTTACGTTGAACATGACATGAAACACACTGATAAGCACATTCATCTTTCATATGATTCGTAGAGGACGAAACGGAGTTTAGCTACGAGAAGGGAGGAGAGAAGGGGCCAGAGAAATGGGGAACACTAAAGCCAGAATGGAAAATGTGTGGAAACGGCACGATGCAGTCACCTATTGATCTTACGGACAAAAGAGTCTTCATTGATCATAATCTTGGACCGTTACGCGGCCATTATTTACCTTCTAATGCCACCATTAAGAACAGAGGCCATGATATCATGGTAATAATCAACTAATATTATATTTTCCAATATATATTTGTTATATTTTTGAGTCATATATACAATAATTTTTTTTTTGTTAATGTGGTAGTTGGAATTTGAAGGAGGGAATGCAGGTATAGGTATAACTATCAATGGTACCGTATATCAGCTTCAACAGCTTCATTGGCACTCTCCTTCCGAACACACCATCAACGGCAAAAGGTTTCTCTACTCGTGTACATGTTTATTATACTGTAATCATATTTGTGAGAATGGTTATGTCACTGTTAAAAAAAGTATACATGTCTCGAGGGCTTATTTGATGTGATAGCACGCATGCAATGATTGAATAATGTTCTGTTGGGAAAATTATCCAATATCGATGAGATGAAGATGGTATTAGACAACTAGAAAATTTAAGAAGAAGACTCTTAATATTTAGGAAAGGGTTTACTACAAAGATTTTGTTTTTGGAAACTCTCTCTTACAAATATTTTCTCTCTTTGTTTTTCTTGATTCTTGGATGATTACAAATGGTGCTAAGCACCCCTATTTATACTAGTAAGTGGAGACTACAAGTTAGTTCTACACACTTCATCTTCTACACACTTCATCTTCTACACACTTCCTTTTCTACACACTTCTTCATCCTTCTCCATTTTTCTCTAGATATTTCTTCTTCTTCTTGGGCTTCTTGGGTCTTGGGCTAATGAGGGAAAAACCCAACAAATCTCCCCCTTCCCGATTTAGCCCGAAACCGTTGCCATCCCAGTGCCTTTGCAGCAATCTTCAAACTTCTTCAGCGGTAATACCTTGGTCATAAAGTCTGACCAGTTTTTGTCGGTGTGTACCTTTGTGAGATGTATGAGCTTCTCTTCAAGAACTTCTCGTATCCAATGATGCCGAATGTCGATGTGCTTCGAGCGAGAGTGAAATGTTGGATTCTTTGCTAGGTGAATAGCACTTTGGTTGTCACATAGCATGTTGTACTTGTCTTGCTTTACTCCCAACTCAAGCAAGAAGTTCTTCATCCATAGCATCTCCTTGCACGCTTCCGTTGCTGCGATGTACTCCGCTTCCGTGGTGGATAAGGCAACACACTTTTGTAGCTTCGACTGCCATGAAACAGCTCCCCCTGCAAAGGTAGTAACAAAGCCTGATGTCGATTTCCTTGAATCTTTATCACCAGCCCAATCTGCATCGGTGTAACCGTTCAGCTCCAATTTTCCATTGCCAAAACATAGACACTTCTTCGTTGTGCCTCGTAGATAGCGTAGGATCCACTTAACTGCTTTCCAATGCTCCTTTCCTGGATTCGCTAGAAAGCGACTCACAACTCCTACTGCATAGGCAATGTCCGGTCTGGTGCACACCATAGCATACATGAGACTGCCTACTGCTGATGCATATGGGGTAGTCTTCATTTCTTCTTTCTCTTTCTCACTTGTTGGACTTTGCTCCGAACATAACTTGAAATGTCCACCAAGTGGAGTGTTCACTGGCTTTGCCTTATTCATGTTGAATCTCTCCAACACCCTTTCAACATATCGTTCTTGGGATAACCACAAAAGCTTCTTTGGTCTATCCCGAGTGATTTTCATTCCAAGAATCTGTCTCGCTTGCCCCAAATCTTTCATTGCAAAGGACTCTCCTAGGTCATTCTTCAATGCGGCTATTTTGTTGCGATCTTGGCCCACAATCAACATATCGTCAACATAGAGTAATAATATGAGAAAGTCGCCGCTTTCGTACCTCTTTATAAAAACGCAATGATCGTTCTTGGTTTTCTTGAAGTTGTGATCCACCATGAAGGAGTCAAACTTCTTATACCATTGTCTTGGGGCTTGCTTGAGACCGTAAAGACTCTTCTTTAATCGGCACACCAAGTCTTCTTTTCCTGGAACCTTGAATCCTTCAGGTTGCTCCATATAGATCTCCTCCTCGAGTTCACCATGTAGAAAGGCCGTCTTGACATCGAGTTGTTCAATCTCCAAGTCTAGAACTGCTGCTAGACCAAGAACCACTCGGATAGAGGACATCTTCACCACTGGAGAGAATATTTCTTCAAAATCTATGCCTTTCTTTTGGTTGAATCCTTTCACAACCAATCGAGCTTTGTATCTTGGATTTGAGCTTCTATCTTCATACTTCAACCTATACACCCACTTGTTCTTCAAGGCTCTCTTTCCTTTTGGTAGCTTCATCAGCTCATAAGTGTGATTATCATGCAAGGATTG
The DNA here is from genome assembly GCF_020379485.1 of Brassica napus. Taxonomy (NCBI): domain Eukaryota; kingdom Viridiplantae; phylum Streptophyta; class Magnoliopsida; order Brassicales; family Brassicaceae; genus Brassica; species Brassica napus. Next base: position 3,088,385 of record NC_063448.1, on the reverse strand, counting down.
CATTTCATCTTGCATAGCTTCAACCCACTTATCTTTATGGGTGTCTCCTATGGCCTCCTCATAGCTTTGAGGCTCCCCTTCATCTGTAAGATTAACGTACTCATCTCGATAATATCTTACAGATGGTCTTGTCTCTCTTCCAGACCTTCTTGGCTCATGTTCTTCCTCTGGCTCCACTTGAACTTCTTCTTCACCTTCATCACCATTCGGATCCATGATTGGATCCCCTTCGCCATCATCTCCAATCACTTGTTCATGATCTTGAGGCTTATGAGAATCTTCATTCCTTACAACCCTTAGCTTTGGTTTCTTTGATTTGTTGATGTCTTCGATTGTTTGATCTTCGAAGAAAACAACATCTCTGCTCCGGATAACTTTTCTGTTAACCGGATCCCAAAGCCGATAGCCGAATTCGTCTTTTGGTGATCCAAGATAAATGCACTCTTTAGTCTTAGAGTCTAGCTTGGCTCGTTCATCCTTAGGTATATGGACAAACGTTCTGCAACCGAACACCTTCAAATGGTTGTAAGAGACCTTCTTACCCGACCAAACTTCCTCCGGGACATCGCCTTCCAAAGGAACTGATGGTGTAAGATTTATGACGTCCACTGCAGTCTTTATGGCTTCTCCCCAAAATGGTTTGGGTAGTTTAGCGTGAGAGAGCATGCACCGAACTCTTTCTGTGATCGTTCGATTCATTCTTTCAGCTAGCCCGTTCAGTTGTGGCGTCTTTGGTGGTGTCTTCTCCATCCTGATTCCATGAGCTTTGCAAAACGCTTCAAAGGGACCTCGGTACTCTCCACCATTGTCAGATCGAACACACTTGAGTTTTTGACCCGTACTTCGCTCTGCTTGGGCTACAAACTCCTTGAAAGCATCAAGAACTTGATCTTTTGACTTCAAAAGGTATACCCATACCTTCCTTGAATGGTCATCAATAAAGGTGACGAAATATGATGCCCCTCCATTGGATTTCTCGGACATGGAGCATACGTCAGTATGCACAAGATCAAGAATATGCTTTCTTCTCATAGGCGTAGATGATCTTCGGAAAGCGACCCTATGTTGTTTTCCGGCTAAGCAATCATGACATGGTGAGAGAGAAATACCTTTCATATCAGGAAGAAGTTTCTTGCTAGAAAGTATACTTAAACCTTTCTCACTCATATGCCCGAGTCTTCGGTGCCATATATCGATGTCATCACTTGCAACGTTTACTTCTTCCTTGCAAAGCTTGGCTTGAGTCACGTATAATGAGCCTTCTTTTCTTCCTCGAGCCATGATCAAACTTCCTTTGGTTAACTTCCATTTGCCACCACCAAAATGACTGTCCAAGCCGACATCATCGAGCTTTCCGGTTGATATGAGATTGAGTCGCATGTCGGGAACATGTCTCACATCCTTGAGAACTATCTTACATCCAGTGTTTGATGTAAGAATAACATCCCCCTTTCCAATGATCTTGCTTCTTCCTTGATTTCCCATTTGAACATTACCAAAGTCACCACTTTGATAGGTTGTGAAGAAGCTTCCATGAGGGGTGACGTGAAAAGAAGCACCAGAATCAACGATCCATGAGCTATCATCAGAGCTAAGATTACATTCTCCAACGAGATATAATTCTTCGCTCTGGTCTTCCACAATGGTGGTAGTCTTTTCTTCATGCTTCTTTGTAGGATTGAACCGGTCTGGTTTGATATTACCAGCTTGTTTGTCTTTCTTGAAAAACCGACATTCCGACTTCATGTGACCCTGTTTGCCACAGTAATAGCAAGTAACTCTCGGACGTGACTTGGATCTTCCTCGAGATTGGTCTCGTCCTCTGCTTCGGTTTTGACCACGAGTCTCTTCTCTACCTCGTCTATCAACAATGTTAGCTTCTGAATATGAACTCGAACCTCGTTCCTTCCTGCGAACTTCTTCGTTTAGAAGGCTATCAGTGACGGTGTCCATGGTAAGCTTTCCCTCCGGTGCTGAATTGCTTAGAGTGACAACTAGTGTGTCCCAACTCTCCGGCAGTGAACTGAGGAGTAAAAGGGCTTGCATTTCGTCTTCAACCTTCATATCAACTTTGTTAAGCTGATTTACAATCCCCTTGAAATTGTTCAAGTGCTCCATCATGCTCTGGCCATCCTTGTACTCCAACTTTACCAACCGTCGAACAAGAAGAGCTTTGTTTCGAGGTGTTTTCTTTTGAATCATGGATTCAAGTTTTGTCCATAATTCAAAAGCATTTGTGTAGGTAGAGACATGTTCAAAAAGAGATCGGTCGACATACTTACGGATTACGGCAACCGCCTTTCTATTAAGAATCTCCCATGCTTTATCATCCTTTCCTTCCGGCTTATCCTTCATGATGATGGGCTCATGCAAATCCTTACAATAAAGGTGATCTTCCATCATCGGTTTCCAATAAGAGAAGTTGTCCGTCGTGAGCTTGAACATGTCACCTTCAAAGGTAACGGTGGCCTCCATCTTCACTTCTTCAAAGATAACGGTAACCTTGCTCTGATACCAGCTGTTGGGAAAATTATCCAATATCGATGAGATGAAGATGGTATTAGACAACTAGAAAATTTAAGAAGAAGACTCTTAATATTTAGGAAAGGGTTTACTACAAAGATTTTGTTTTTGGAAACTCTCTCTTACAAATATTTTCTCTCTTTGTTTTTCTTGATTCTTGGATGATTACAAATGGTGCTAAGCACCCCTATTTATACTAGTAAGTGGAGACTACAAGTTAGTTCTACACACTTCATCTTTTACACACTTCATCTTCTACACACTTCCTTTTCTACACACTTCTTCATCCTTCTCCATTTTTCTCTAGATATTTCTTCTTCTTCTTGGGCTTCTTGGGTCTTGGGCTAATGAGGGAAAAACCCAACATGTTCATACATAGGTTTGTTCTCGAGGAACACATGGTTCATCAGAGCAAAGATGGACGCTTCGCCGTTGTGGCGTTCTTGTACAGCTTGGGACGACCTGACTCTTTTCTCCTTTCGGTATTGCAGTCTCAACCCCCTTATAGCTAACCTAATAAATCAATTGCTTCTATAGAACTACCGACTTGTATATTTGTTCTATGTTTTTTTTTTGTAGTTGGAAAGACAATTGAAGAGGATAACTGATGCACATGAGTCCGAGGATTTTGTCAGTTTGATTGATCCTAGAGCAGTCAATTTCAAAACAAAATTCTATTACAGATATTTAGGATCACTTACAACTCCTCCATGTTCTGAAAACGTTACTTGGTCCATTTCTAGAGAGGTAATCACTAGTTTATTTCCTATATATGTTTAAAACTATGTAGTTTTTGTATATAGACCTTACGTGTTTGTTTATTTGTATATTGCTCTCACCAATGCGTAATTAATGTGTATTGTAGTGATTATTAATACACACAAAGTTCCTTTTATTCTATTTGGTTTTATAATACATTTCCAAAAAAAATTCAGATGAGGACTGTGACATTGGAACAGTTGAACTTGCTTCGCGTGTCTGTACACGATGTGAGTGACTCGAATCTTCTCTTTTTTTTTAAACTAACAGTTAGAAGATGTGACAATGTATAATACATATTGTGATCATGTGACAGTTCGTTGCTTTCATTTCTAAGAAAGATAGTCTAATATAAAACTGTTTGTTTCTCTGCTGCAGCAATCTAATACGAATGCTAGACCGCTTCAACGGCAAAACGGGCGTCCCGTGAAATTTTACTTACCAGCATGGCATATTTAATTAATCCGAAGTTGTTGTTCACTCAATTTGAGCTTGGTTAAACCTAGTCTCATGTTAATCTCTTAGTTTTATGTACTGAGAACCAAATTAAAAGAGAACACTAATTAAGAAGAAATTGTTTTGAGTTCATTTTAAAGAGAGATATCACTTAAAAGTTGAGTATGTAGTTCTTCTTCTTCTTCATAACAATCTTGTAAGCGATAAGTTTCTGGATTCGTCGGAATAAACGTACTCTTCTTGTGTTTCAAAAAAAAAAAACGTACTCTTCTTACAAGCCTCTAGTTCTTTTTTTTTAACCGATGAAATTTACCAGTTACCGCCACATTGATTAAGGGCATCTGAAATGGAGCCTCTTAGCTCCAAAACCTAGGTAAAAAATTATAAAAAATTTGATGGGTTCCACACTATATTAAGGATTAGTCTTTTCTTATCCTTATATAAGAATCAATCCGTGAGAAATATTGTCACTGTTTGCAGATCCCGCTGTTAAGTGGCGACTTGCCATTGGTTATCTTTTTTTTTTTGGTTAAAAAATAAATAATAATAAAAAAAATAAAAAAGTGAATTTTTAAAGATTCTTTACCGAATCCACGGTTACAGATGGTCTAAGAAAATCAATTAAAACAAGAAAACAAAAAAAAGATAAAAACATCTCTCTCCTCCGTCCTTTTTCTCTCAAAAGTTACAGTAGGTGGTCTTTGTGTTTTGCTCCGGCGTTGGTTTTTCCGACGTCGGAAGCTACCTTCTCTTCCCGATCTAGTTTTCTCTTTGCTTCCTGATTCTAAAGAGATCCATCTTCGATATGTTTTGGTACTCTGAATTTTCATCGTTGGTGAGTGTCTGGTTCTTCTATGGATAGGACTAGTTTTGCCGGTTGTTTGAGTGTTTGGTGTACCGACAAGTTGGTGTGAGCTTGATAGGGCAAGGGAGAGCGTTTTCATGGTTGTGACTTAGCAGTCTTTTTGGTAAGGGTAATATGTTCAGTGGTTGTTTGCTGTTTGTGACTTCTCCCGTGAGTGTTCATGGAGAAGTTCTGTAGGCAAGGCTTCAGTTTCATGGTGTTTGGGTGAGCTTCTTTCTTTAGTTGTTTGTCGTGTATGTATCCAAGGTGTGTGGACCGAGTTGCGAGTTCCCCTTGTCGAGTTATGAAGTCTCCGGGTTAGTCTTATCGTTTGGCGGGCGAGGCAGCAGCGATAAGTGTGGTTGTATGAGAAGTGGAGGTTACCGGGTGGCGAGCCAGTGGCAGCAGCGGTAACTCCCTATCATTGGCGTTTACTCTTTTCTAAATACTGCTTGGTGTGTTGTTGTAGCTCTTGTGATGATTATCCGTTTATAGTGCTAGTGTTGGTTTGGTTATTATGTTTTATGTTTTTTTTAAGTCACCCTATGTGGGTTTAAGTCACCCCGATGTGGGTTTTAAGTCACCCCGGTGTGGGTTTAAGTCGCCCCTGTGTGGGATTTAGTTACCGTTTTCTATGGGTTTTCAGTGTTGGGGCTATTTCGTTTTGCCGTTAACGTTTGTATGAATTTTGGCCTTTTGGCGTATGAATGAATATCAATTTGAGAAAAAAAAAAAAAGGTCTAAGAAAGGGATGTAATCGTTGGGAATATATTTAATCACTAATTACATAGGAACCTCCGAATAAAACGACATATAAATGTTCTCACGAATCACACAAAGCGTTAAGCGAGAGACGAAGGAAGACTGTCCTTTGCCGCTTTAATCGCACAACCCCAAACACGCGTGAAGGTTGCATAAGCTCGAAGAGACGATTCATCGACGATTCCGCACCGGAGATCTCAGTTCGCTTTTCTTCGCTCGCAATTGGCGACCTCAAAGAGTCCGTCAAGCGATAGACTCTCTCTCTCTCTCTCTCTCTCTCTCTCTCTCTCTCTCTCTCGTTCGTGCAGCAGGTACGCTTCGTTTCCTCCTTTTTTTTCTTCTAGGGTTTCGTTTTTTTGGTCTCGAGCGAACGATTTAGGGATTTCTAGAGACTCAGCATCTACTTTGTGGAGAGATTCTAAGGCGTCTGTTAGATTGTAACAAATTGATCTTAGTGTCAGGCGTTTATCTGATTATATAGTCTTTGCCTCTGTTTCTGTGAAGTGTGATTTCAGAGGAAGATGAAGAAAGATGAGAAGAAGAAGGTTTCAACGGGAAGGACCATTTGCACCAGATCTTCAGCGGTAGCTTCTGCGTCAACAGTGCTAGAAACCACTCCTTTGAGGAGGTCAACCCGGGGAACACCGTCTACGAAGCCTATAACTCCAGCTTCTAGTACCAGAAGGTCTGGGAGACTCGCTTCCTCACCTGCTTCAGTTACTAAAATTTCTGGTGGAACTGAGAAGAAACCCACAGCAAGTCCCTTGCGAAGGTCTGGTAAGGGAAAGACTGTAGCTTCGGAGAATCCAAAAGGGTTATCGGATAAGCCTGACAGGAATGCAAACACTTCTTCATTGGGTGTTGAGGAGAGTAATGGCAAGAGGATAGACATCATAGAAGAAGAGTCGACAGATGAGATCAAGAAAGGGAAGCCTGAAATGACAGCTCGAAGTCTCAGGGCCTTGTATAGAGGGCATCTCAATACGGGATCTAATGCTTCTTCGAATGATGAGGAACTAGTAGTGGTTGGTTGTTCTCGCCGAGTACCTGCGGAAAATGATGATGCTAGAGACGATAACAGTCCACCACATGCGAATTCAGGATCTAAAGGGCTGCCGGTTGGAGATTTTAGTTTAGAGAAGGGACCTGATTTTCCTATGGAAGTAGCTAGGGATACAGAAAAGACGGTGGTTGATTCATCTCCCATGGTTGAAACTGGGGATGACAGTGTTATAGGTTCACCATCTGAGGATCCTGAACCACAAAAGCTTTGTGACAGTGAAACTAGCTTGGAAACCGACATAGACTTGGCTCTGAAAAGAAAAAGAGACACTGCGGAAAATGATGATGCTAGAGACGGCAACAGTCCACCACATGCGAATTCAGGATCAAAAGGGTTGCCGGTTGGAGAAACTGGTTTAGAGAAAGGCTCTGATTTTCCTGTGGAAGTAACTAAGGATATAGAGAAGACAGTGGTTGATTCATCCCCCATGGTTGAAACTGAGGATGGCAGTGTTATAGGTTCACCATCCGAGAATCCAGAACCACAAAAGCTTCGTGACAGTGAAACTAGCTTGGAAGCCGATATAGACTTGGCTCTGAAAAGAAAAAGAGACACTGCAGAAATTGTGATGGATGCATGTACAAATGCAGATGACCGCATTATGAGTACTGATGGGGTTATTCCTTTTCCACCCGTGTGCACAAATATTAATCAACCCGAAAGGTGTGGCACATGTCAAAAACGGCAAAAGTAAGAATTTTCGACTGTTGTCTGTCGTTTTGAAACCATTTGCCAATTTCAACCGATGAGTTTGGTTTGATATTTAGGATATATATAACTTAAAATATATGTTCTGGGTTGTAATTTTAGTTTTGCAAAAATTTGAAGGGTCAATGATAATTTTGAAGATCTCAGTGTTTGCTCCTGCATTGCTCAGCCAGTTCAAGGATCTGATCAGGTGGCACAGGTTGGTTTCTGATTGCTTACTTTGGACACACGTTAAAAGGTGGTCTGTCAAATTTGCTTATCCTTTACTTTTAAACTGCATATTTTTATTCTGCATTGCATTAGGATATGAAGGAATGCGGACCCGCTAAAAGCAAAGACTATGGGGAGAACAGGCAGAAGATGCAACAAGATAAATCATTTGATCCCAAATTGTTATCGATTTACACCGAGTATTGGGTTCCAGTGCAGCTGTCAGATGTACAGGTGGAGCAATACTGTCGGACTCTCTTCTCCAATTCTTTATCTCTTTCTTCGATGTTGAAGAACGATCTTGTTGGAGCTCTCGAAGAAACTCTCACTTCTGTAAGGAAAGTAAGTTTATTTGATAACAAATTTTATTCTTCAATGTGCTTGTGCGTCAAGGCCCCACTTAACAATGGCAATAAGTGAAAAGAATAAAAATGTATAAATAGATAAGGTGTTCACTGCATTGCTGCTAGAAAGTATCATGTGTCAGCTCCTAAGAGGTTGTCACATAGGTGTTATGCCTTACGGTTTTAATGTTTACTAGGGAAAAGGTTCTGGTCTATTTGCTTTATGATTTTCCGTAACACATTGAACTTGAAGTGCAAAAAAGAGAGGTTAGGGTCTGCTAAGATATCTGACTACTGTCTGTCAGCATCACGTTTTCCTAAAGTCTCATTCTTCATGTTAATGTGTGGAGATATTAAATACCTCCTTCGTGTGTTTGCAATTTTGTTGGCAGACCTGTGACCACCCATATGTTATGGATGTATCTTTGAAACAACTGCTCACCAAGAATCTGAAGTTGCATGAAATCCTAGATGTAGAAGTCAAAGCAAGCGGGAAACTTCCCCTACTTGGTGCAATGCTTACTCAGATAAAAGCAAAGGGTTTAAAAGCAGTTGTCTTCTACCAGGTGCGTTTCCATCACTTATGAATGAGGACAGTTCTGTGTTTGTCATAAATACTCACTTACTACAGTTTTTTAATATATATATATATATATATATATACACAAATATACATAGTATTCTGGCCTTTGCTTTGGACAATGGAAGTATGTTTTTGATCATGTGATCATGAGCTGTATATTAGCTATGAGATATGCTAAACTGGGATGTTTCTTCTCCTCTCCTTTTCGTTGTCGATATCTGTGCCTCATGAACGTTTGAATAGCTGTTTTTTTTTCTCAACAGGCAACACATAGCCCTGAGGGGCTTCTGCTTGGTAATATTCTCGAAGATTTTCTGATGCAAAGATTTGGTCAAAATTCCTATGAGCATGGGGTCTGCCTCTCGAAGAAGAACGCTATAAACAATTTCAACAAGGAGAGTGAGTGTTTTATTCTGCTGCTGGAAATACGTGCCTGTAGTCAAAGCATTAAACTCTTACGCGCTGAGTCTTTTATACTTTTTGGAAGCAGCCTGAATCCATCGCATGACGTTAAGCTCTTAGAGAAGATAAAGGTTGAGTCGTGTTCTGAAAGAACTAAGATTTTCCGGCTGTACTCAGTGTTTACAGTTGAAGAAAAAGCCCTGATTCTTGCTAGGCAAAATAAGCCTCTAGAGAACCTAAACCGTCCTCTCACACATGCACTGCTCATGTGGGGGGCATCATATTTATTTGATAAGCTGGAACACTTCCATGGGAGTGGAACCCCAGGTTCAGGAGTTCCATTTGAACAGTCTATTAAGGATGCCGTGATTCAGGAATTCTCGTCCATACTTTCTTCCCATGTTGGAGAAGAAAATGAAGGCAAGCTGTGTCTACTTTTGGAAGCCAAGCATGCTCAGGGAAGTTACAGCACTGATGCTACTCTATTTGGTGAAGAACATGTCAAGTTATCAGATGAAAGTCCAAATATGTTTTGGTCAAAGCTGATGAGTGGAAAGAACCCTATGTGGAAATACTGTTCGGATACTCCTCAAAGGAGTCGAAAAAGAGTACGGCATCTTCAGGGCTATGAGGAGACTACCAAAGTTGGCAATGGCGGAAACTTAAAGAAGAAAAAGAAGGCTTCAGATGATGTCACAGTAGATAACGCTGAAAGAAAAGCCTCTGGGAAGGATCACATGGGTAAAACAGTTCACTTCCTGCTCCTTTACCTCTAGTGTTCATTGAATGTTCCATTTACTTTGCTTACTATCTTTCCTTCAGGGCATTTGGAGTCACCAAACGTTGCAACACTCAAGTCATCACGTGGATCTGCTTCTGGTACTAATGACTCATTGACTGGAAATGGTGCTACTGGCTTGTATTCTTTGGGCTGTCATATCTCTGGAGTCCCAGAGGATATGTTAGCTGGCATTGATTGGCGACAAATTCCGCATGAGTCACAGAGGAGTCTCTATGCTGTTTTAAAGCCGAAGATGGCAAAACTTTGTCCTTCAGTAAGTTGCTTTCTCCACCTGCGCGACTTAGTTTAGCTTTTGATATGCAGATTGTATTTGGAATTGTTACCTCATTTCATGTTACAACCACATGGAAATTTTTAATGTTGTGGCATAGTACAGCCTTGGGTATTTATGCCAAAAGTTTGCTGTTAGTACTAAGTATAGAAACTGATATTGACTGATGCTATTAGTTTTGTGTATGTAGTACCTGCATTTAGGGTCTCATATCTTCATCTATTGGCTAATAAGTGTTTTCACTGCCGTTCCCATACTGAATACTTCTGTGATTGTTTCTGTTGCGCGTCTTCAGAATTGTACAAAAAGTATATCTGCCATGTTTAATTGGCTGATTTATCATTTTTTTTCAGGAAGATTCGGCAAGCATAGCTGAAAAGTTTCTTGAATATATTATTGAACACCACCGTGTCTGCACAGAGCCAGCCACCATATTGCAGGCGTTCCAGATAGCTTTGGTATGACAGCATTCACTTCGATAGTTTATGCATTGTTTCCTTTATCCTCTACCTCTTCTTGAATAAGATCATTATGTGGCATCCCTGCCTTTGTGGGAATGCATTACAAGTTCCGATCATAGTATATAAATTTACATTAATTGCTCTAGTTATGCTAGCTAGTAGCTAATATCTAATATAATTAATGCTTTATACGCCACAATGTAAAGCCTCAGATTACTGCATAATTTGTGATTAGTTCAAACACTGATAAGTTTTTCTTATGCACTTTCAGAGTTGGATTGCAGTCTCGCTCGTAAAGCAAACGTGTAACCGCGAAGAATCTTTGGTCCGCGCAAAATCGGAATTAGGTTTCAGTTGCTCTGAAGAAGAGGTAGATTATATATATTCTCTTTTGTGCTGCATGAAGAGTATATTCCTGGGCCGCACACGAAGTTTGCAGGTGGATTGCTTGGGTACTAATTCTAAGCAAGCAAAGGTGAATGAAAGTCTCTCAGGGGATACAGTGCGTCAGGAACAGAGTAACACAAAATCGATGCGTAGCTCAGTAACAAAAGATGTCGAAAAGACTATTAGCGACATCAAAAATAAATGCAGTAAGAAACTGCAGGAGCTTGTACAAATCCACGAGGAAAAAAAGGTGGATCTGATGAATAGGAGTGCTGACAAGAAGCAGGAACTTCAAAATGGGAAAAAGCTGGAAGTATTATATATTCGTGTCACTTGTTCAGGGTTAAGTTCGCAGAGCTTACTGGATAATCTTCAACGGGTGGAAGATGATTTTGAAAGAAAGAATGATGATCTCAAAATCGAGATGAATGACTGCCTCAAAAAACTAGAGGGAATGCACGAGGCTGAAAAGAAGAAGTTGGCTGAGGATGAAGCCTATTGGATTAGTCGGATAGAGAACTGGGCACAGGCACAAGCTGAATTAATAGATTGCTCTCCCATTCAAAGTGGAAACAACAAGCATCTTAGTGGATTAGGCACATCGAACACTTCCAAAAATACTCCTGATGTACAAACTTGCAATGATGCCAGCGGTGAAGCTACTTATGCTGATACAAGTTGCATGGTTGCCAAGGAAAAACAATTGCCAGAAGCAGAAAACACATTAAGAACCATGTCAGGTGGCAGCACTCAACAAGTTCATGAAATTGTGGCTTCAAGAAATGACAAGGCGTTGGTTATCTCGCCCGTGTCTCATGAACAGCCTACGGACAATGTGGCTACAAAGAGGCAGCCCAATGAGCTCGCTTCTCTTAGTGCGCCTGATATTTTGATTCCAGCTGGCTGTCAAGAGGAATCTGGGGCCTTGAACGTGCAGTCGTCAGAATATCCGAATTGCGTCAGAGTTACATCAGCGGCACCAGATGAAGATGTTCCCTCAAGGGTGGCAGAGATATCCCAGTCTGTTGCAAATCTTGCAAAGTCTGCCTCTCTAGAGTCTTGGTTGAATAGAGAGGAGGCTTTGGTTTCAATAGAAAATGATAAAACTATTCATTCGGGCTCTGACACTGATAACATTTTTGACCACCAGTATGAGGAAGCTTGTTCTCTTTACAAGGAGATTTCTGACGAGTTGGTGTCGCCTATACCTCACCCTGCGCCTGTGCTAAAGACTAGGGATTCTGCTGAATCTGATCAGGTTTGTTCATTTAATCTTTATAGTGCCCATTCTTCTTTTCCTGCAATAACAGTGGGTGCCGATCAGATACCTTTTTTGCTTGTTAAATTGATTTTTCTGGACAGGGTGATGACGAGATATGTCCTCTGCCTTCTTCACCGGCTGGACAGCAACCTGACCCAGCAGAAAAAAATCAGGGCAAGAATGTTGAAGCATCAATCGAGTCTCAGCCAGCTGTTTCAGAATCAGTAGAGACTGGTGGTTTTGCTGCATTCGAGCAGGTCCATATTGTAGACTTTATCTTTTGCGGTTTCAATGTTATCGATCTTTGTAATGTTCAATCTAAATTTCCTATAAAAAGAGCAGGGAAGTGTGGTTATTGATTAGGTCTCATTTTTGTCTTAAATTGACTCTCTGGACAGGGTGATCAAGTTGCATGTCCGTTGCCATCTTCACCGACGGGAAACCAGCCTGATTCAGGCGCCAACGTTGAGAGCCAAAATATCAGCACTTCAGAAGAGCCACACAATGCTGGTCCAGGTGTAGTAGAGACTGGTGTCACCGCAGTATCAGACCAGGTACTTATTATCGCAACTTAAGATGTTCTCTTTTGCTGTCAGAAACTATTACAACTTTGACATGCTCGTTCTTGATTTGCTGCAGGAAATAATGGGTGCTCAGGATCCATGCTCTCTGCCAACTCCATTGATTGGAACTCAGGCTGACCTAGCAACAAACACTGAGGGCCAAAATATTACAACAGTGGCTCAGCTTCATACAGCTGGATCAGATGCAGTAGAAACTGGTCGGGATGCATCTCCATTACCAGTTTCTTCGCCTGGAAATCAATCTGAGGCAGCAGTTAGCACTGAAGGCTTAAATAACAACACAACAATGGCTGCGCCTCGCACAACTGGATCAGAAGCATGTGAAATGGAAGTAGCAGAACCTGATGCTCAAGTAGAACAACCAACCTTTGCAAGTCAGTAACTGCTCTTTTGCATTTAAGTATAACGTATGTGTTTGCCAGAAAAACTGACAATCTGGTAATACCTTTTACGCAGACGTTGTCGATGAAGGTGTTGTGGAGCCTCCAGCAGGTGTAACAGCTCCTGTTTCTTCACAGCTTAACAATGCTACGGGACAGAATGCCCCTCCACCTGTTCCTCAAGTACCTTTCCCTGTGTTCAGTGACCCATTTCGGCATGAACTGGAGAAGCTGCGGAGAGAATCAGAGAACACAAAGAAGACTTATGAAGAAAAGGTTAGTTGTTCTCAGAGTATCAGTTACCTCCAGTTTTGGTTCGTTTTATCTCAATTTTCACTGACTCTTAAATTATCTGTGAGCAGATATCAGTTTTAAAAGCTGAATTCGACAGGAAGATGGCTGAACTGCAAGCTGAGTATCAAAGAAAGTTTCATGAGGTAGAAGCTGAGCATACAGCCAAAGCGACAAAGCTACAGACAAGCAAGAACTTTGTTATAATGAACAAGCTGTTGACGAATGCGTTCTTGTCTAAATGTACGAGCAGAATGGAATCTCATCCCTCCGCAGCTCCAAGGGGTAAGTGTTCGCATATTGGTTTTTAGATATAAAGCTATGAAGGCATAGTAACACTTTCTTTCTCCAGGTAGAATTCAGCAGCTAGCACAGAGAGCAGTACAAATGAGCGCACTGAGGAATTATTATACAGCTTCGGCTCCTGCTCCTCTGCAGCCTCATACATCTTCAGTTTCTCGCTCACCATACCTTCCTCCGAGTTCCACGCACTGCCCAATGCCTCAGCCAAGACAGCCTCTCATCTCCAACCCAGCTCCATCTTTTTCAGCTTCTCCTGCTAGTGCACTTAACTTAGCTGTCAATGGAAGACTAGTTTCTCCTGCACTGCATTTAAACCCATATAGTTCATCATCCTCACCAGTTCCCATCCCTACGACAACTACTCCAACCTCGTCAGCTGTTCCTCAAGCTTTAACATATTCCTCTTCAGTTCCCATCCCCATGACAACTACTCCAACCTCGTCAGCTGTTCCTCAAGCTTTAACATATTCCTCTTCAGTTCCCATCCCCACGACAACCACTCCAACCTCATCAGCTGTTCCTCAAGCTTTAACATATTCAACTGCGTTAGCTCAGCAGCAAGAACAGCAAGCAGCAAGAACAGCAACAGAACTTGGGAAGTGGATCGCAGAGGAGCAGTGATGTGGTCTGTCTCTCTGATGATGAGTGATGTAATCTTGTGATGTTTAGCGTATAATAATGATTGATTTAGAGTTGTATAACCTAATATTGTATGTATAATTAGTAGGATTTCCTATAACTTGAAACTTATGGAATCAAATTCAGTGAGGGACACGGTTCCCCACGGTTTTCTTGAATTGCGACGTTCGAGATTCAGGGATGATGATTACAACACAAGTGATGGGTGATTTAAACTACCACAAGTGTACTGCGAGTTTTATTACATAAAAAGAAATGGCTGGGGTGGGAAACAAATGATTGGTTAGTGATTTTGATTTAAAGAATTCAGTTTCTGATTATTTTTTATGGATTACGAGAAATTATGACAATCTTATAATATGGGATAAATACGGACGGTGGGCTTTATAAAACGTCATCAGTGGCTCGTTGGTGACTCATTCTCAGCAACTGAGGCTCGATAGCTCGAAGCCGTCCCCTGCGCCATCTTATATAATAAAGGAGACTTTAGTCTCTCCTCCTGCGTCTGCATCATCAGAGAGGTAAGGGTTTTTTGTGACACTTGGCAGCTCAGGAGTGGACTGGTGTTTTTCACGCTCTCACTTCCTTCTCGCTCTCACGCTCTCTCTTCCTCCTCGCGCGTGGCTTTCAATTTAATTATGTATTTTTGATTTTCCTTTTAATCCAACAAGCTACTTATTAGTTTATTTAATTTCCCTTCTCTTTCCACGATTTGGGCATGGAAGCGATGGAAACAGCGATTCCCCCCCCCCTTCCCCCCCCCCCCCCCCCCCCGAACAAAGCTCTGAGTTTCACGGGGGTTCATGGCACCAGATCTTTAGGGTCTCTCAAAGGTAAAGGTTCTTCATGGACTTCGTTTAAATCGAGTTAGAATGGGGACAAAATGGATTGGGAAGGGACATGACTAGATTTGATTTTGATTTGAAATCTGGTGATTTAAGTAAGGTGAGATGCGATTCAGAGTATTGGTTATAATTACGACTATCGAATGGTAAAGGAGATCGAGTTAGCTGGTGCAATTGACGATGATATAATAAATCTATTTAAAGACTGTTCAGTCTCCACGGTTCTATATCTTTGTACTTTCTTCCTTTTGACGTGTATTTCTGTCTGTGGATATGTGATATGAGATATTGATGTTTTGTTATTTAGTAGTAGGTTATGAGCTTATGATGCTGATTTTGCTTAGGACAAGAATGTCTTCAGGGATGATTGCCGAGAGAAATCAAGTTTTGCAGAAAAATAAGTGTGGTAACATGACATTTTTTTGTTTATTTATAATCTCTTCTTACATTTTTATATTTGCAAATGTGATAGTGTCTTCATATATGGCAAAACAGGGGAGTTTGTCGTCTATGTAGCTGATCCATGAATTACATTCCCATCTTTTAACTAAGAAAAAACTACTCCATCCAAATTTCTAATATGACCTTTTCTTGTGCCTCTTTCAGGTAAGAGATGCCATAACGTCATATCTTTCGACTTTATGCCGTTAACAGAAAACACCTGAAATCAACTTGGTGTACTTATATCACACCTCGTGGAAGAGAAACATGATATTGATGATTAATGTAATTTGTTATGTAATTAGTTTTTATATATGATAAGTTAACAGAAGAATAACACTAAGCTTAACCATTTCAATAGAAAACTGAACTTCTATATTCTACGGTCAAATAAAATATTGATCCAATAAAACCAAAACTTACATATCTTAATATGTTTTAATCAATCAAAATTAATTTACAAGAAGATTTCTGAAAAATTCAAATATATATCAAAGAACACTTTAAATCTATGTAGTGAAGTGTATATTAGAATACCTTACCATCAACAACTATATATATAAGATATAGGCCTGGGCATTCGGGGTCCCAATTGTGTTTCGGTTTTTCGGGTTTATCAAAATAAATCCCATTCGGGTTATATGAAAATTTGATTCGGGATCGGTTCGGGTTCTATCGGGTTTAGTAAATCTTCAAAAAGAACCGGTACAACCCGATGTACTTTCGGGTTCGATCCCAATCGGTACTTCGGTTTAAATGTACCTGATTTATAACTACTTTGTAACCAAAAAGTAAGTAAAATTGGTTACTTGGTTTTAAAATACTTGATTTGTACCTATTTTGTAACCAAAACATAAATAAAATCGGTTCAATAAAATCTATGTCATATTTCAATACATTTTATTATGTTTAAGTTATGGAAAAATATCAAAGAAAGTCTATAGATAATGATTTTGAGATAATATAAAATATGAACGATTAATTTTAAAATGGTTTAAGCTTGCACCAGTTAAACTTAATTTTTATAATATTAAAATTATTACCTCAATGACATGCTATTTTTTGTATAAATTAGCTCCGGTTTGTTTGTTTTTAAGGGTTCACTGAATTTTGATTTGGACTTCAATCCTAATAACGCTTAATTATAAATTAAAACTATTACAAAAAAAATATTTAGTAAAATATGCTTATAGTTTTTGAAGTTAAGACTAATAAAACTCACGAGTTAAAAAATGCTAGATTAGCTAAAAATAATGTGATTGTCAATATTAAGTAACAAGATTTGAATAAGAACTCATAATCACAGATAAAAATACATACACATATACCACCATGAAAATTAAAACTTTAACATACAACTAAATAATATCGAAGAGGAAAAAGAATATCTGGATTATCCTTGGAAAATAATCAACTCAGTTATTGCATTTAGACCACGATTAAGAATTCACTTATTGGATTTAATATCATTTTGAAGACAAAGTATTTAACAAATACGTTCATAGTAAAGTCCCTAACAAATTGTCACATTCATAACATGTATAAAGTATGTGAGGATTATTAGTATTTTAAGAGGATGAACAAACAACTACATTTATATGATTCATTTTAAAACATCATTAAACTATATTTACTTTAGTGCAACTATCAACTATTTATTATATTTTATTTCATTAATTTATAAAATCTATTTATGCTATTCATCTTTGACCTAAGCAACTATAAAACAAACTAATACACTATTAATTACCACTATCAAATAGATCAAAAACTCATTATCCAATCATTAGGAAACAAAATATAAGAATCCGGCGCGTGGCGCTACGCGCCGGAATACCACTAATATTAAATATATGCATCAAAAATAAAAATATTGAAAATATCTTTTTGGATATGAACTCAAATGATTTAATTAACATGTTTAAAAATTAAATTTAGTAATCCAAGTTTATTTTTTAACGTTGGCAATACAAAACTTAATTTTGCAATCAACTCACACTAAACTTATTAATTTCATATTTAAAATATTAAATAAACACTTTTCACTTAAATGGCTTAACTGCATAACAATAAAATTAAACTTAATCATCGATATTTATTTTTAAAATTGACTATTAAAAATAAAATTTGTTGAAACTTCGCGTTTGGAGATATGTTTCATGTCTATGACAGTTGATTAGTAAATTTGTTGACTGCAAATATTTGAATTTGAAATAGTAAATAAATTATTTTCCCTGTTCAAGTGGTTTGACTGAATTGACCTTATAATTAAATTTAACAATCCATATTTATTTTTAACATTGACAATACTACAATTTAGTTTTAAAAGGTAATTCACACTAAGAATTTTTTTTTTTTTTTGCCTGTGATAGTTGAATACTAAACTTATTAGTTGTAAATACTTGAAATATTAGGTAGATTTCTTCCCATTTAATTAATTTGACTGGTAGGCAATCCTTAAACTAAAGTTAATAAATTCACACTCAGAAAATTATTTTATTTCTATCATAGTTGAAGAATAAACATGTTAATTGTAATATTAGAAATACTTAGTTTGACCAATTGGAAAAAAGGTAAGTACTTAAAAAAAAAAAAAAAGTTGGCAACTTTTTTAAATGGAAAATTAGCTTATTTATTCTCGCAAACCGCCTCTTATTCTTCTACTTATCCTCCAAGTCTTCTTCTCATCAAACTCTTTCCGTCTTCTCTCCTTCCAAAAACTCCCTTTTGATTTTGTGTTCCCGAGTCTCTCTACCGTGAAAAAAAAATGGAGAACCCGAACGAAACTCTCAATCTTCCCAAAATCCAAGACCCTTCTTCCACCGATGATGCCTCACGATCATCCGTTGACTCGACCCGACCCGATCCGTCAGCTCCTCCCCCTCTGCCTTCCTCTTCCTCCAAGGTTCGCTCTCTCTCACCATCTGTCTAATTTCTTTTAGGGTTTTTGGTTTAAAATTAGTTTTTTTTTTTCGAAATTTTGCAGAATGAATGCGCGATTTGCTTGGATGAGATTGTGAAGGGAGATGGAAAGGCGTTATTCACTGCAGAGTGTTGTCACACTTTTCATTTCGATTGTATCACCACCAACGTGAAACACGGAAACAAGATCTGCCCTCTCTGCAGAACTCAGTGGAAACAAGTCCCTTCGTTTCTTGATAACAGTCGTCCCCCTTCCCGTTTCCACATCCCTCTCCCTGTCCCGCCCCTATCCTCCCCTCCTCAAATAAGTTTTGAAGACGACGAGCTTTTACCCCAGGCCCAGGCCCAGGCCCAGGCCCAGGCCCATGGTGATCAGCGTGGGCCTCCTCCTCTCGAGGTTAAACTTGTCCCACAAGTCTCTGCTGTGGCGAAACAGGCTACTACTCTTGGTGATTTTGCTGTTCTTGTTCATCTCAAGGCGGGCGTTGTGAGCGATGAGGTGCCTTCTCGTGCTCCTCTGGATCTCGTCGCGGTTCTCGACGTGAGTAGTAGCATGGATGGGGCCAAGATGGAGCTTTTGAAAAACGCCGTGGGGTTTGTGATTCAGAATCTTGGCGAGACGGACAGGCTCTCTGTGGTTGTATTCTCCTCCGATGCTCGTAGGCTGTTCCCTCTTAAGGTGATGTCTGTGGCGGGGAAACGAGAGGCCATCCAGGCTGTTAACTCCTTGGTTGCTGACGGCTGCACTAACATCGCAGAGGGGCTCAAGGTTGGCGCTAGGGTGATTGAGGACCGGCGCTGTAGAAGCCCTGTTCCAGTGATGATGCTTTTGTCCGATGGGCAGGACAACTACACTTTCTCTCAGTTTGGGTTCGGTGTCCGCCGTCAGAGAACGAATTACGAGTCTTTGCTCCCGAGTTCCACTAGCCAGGTTCCGATACATGCCTTCGGGTTCGGTTCTGACCACGACGCTGAGCTGATGCACGCGATTTCGCGAGTCTCTAGTGGCACGTTCTCGTTTATCGAGACGGAGACTGTGATACGTGACGCGTTCGCGCAGTGCATTGGAGGGCTTCTCAGCGTTGTGGTTCTCGAGCAAGTTGTTGAGATCGAATGCGTTCACCAGGAGGGAGTGAAGATATCTTCTATAAAAGCAGGAAGCTACAGAAACAGCATCTCGTCTGATGGAAGAAGCGGTACGATCAGTGTCGGAGACATGTACGCAGAGGAAGAAAGGGACTTCCTCGTGGTTCTTGAGATTCCGAGCTGCGAATCTGAATCCATGTCGCTGCTCAAGGTGCGATGCGTCTACAAAGATCCCGTTACGAGAGAGACAGTCCGTGTGGAGTCAGGGGAACTGATCATTCAAAGGCCAGACGAGCTAACGGGAGAAGAAGTGGTGTCCATAGAGGTTGATAGGCAACGAAACAGGTTCCTTGTTTCACAAGCCATCTCGGAGGCTAAGGTTTTAGCCGATGGAGGCGACGTGAGGGCGGCGGCTGAACTTCTCAGGAAGAGTGAGAGAGACTTGGCAGAGACACTGTCTGCTCGGGCGGGCGATGGGCTTTGCGAGTCTTTAACCTTTGAGCTGAGAGCGTTGCAAGAGAAGATGAGGAGCATGAGTATGTACCAAACGTCAGGTCGAGCGTACGCATTGTCAAGCATGAGCTCTCATTCGGCTCAGAGAGCAACGGCTCGTTACTCGCCAACGTCCCCAGGATACTCGCCAGGACCAGCAGGATACAGCATGCCGTTGCCACAGGCTTATCAGACGTCAGCAATGGCTCGTATGGTGACTCGGTCTCAGCAACTTGGGATCCAAAGCCCAACGCCGGCTTCTCCTGCTCCTGGAGACCAAACCTGAATTTGACAGAAAAAGACTTGATATAATAATGGAAGGGTTGCTTGCTTTGTTTTGTTTTGATTTGGTGTTTTGATTACTTTTCTTAATGTGATTTGATTGGTTCAGTCACCATGCCTTTGTTTTGTGTTTTTCTTCAGCAGCAAAATAATAATACTACTCCATCTTTATCACTTTAAATGATTTTTAAAGTTTTTGAAAGATTAAAAATATACAAATTTCTATATAATTTATCTTGGTTATATAAAAATATCATTAAATGAAATTAATTCAACCAATAAAAAAAGTTAGTATTTTGCAATTGGTCACAACGTTTAAATGATATTAAATTCTATCTAGAATAATGAGAATAGAAACACATTTTTTTCTTCTAAAACACCATTTAAAGTGATACAGGAGGAGTTTGACCCAAAAAAAAAAAAGTGTTACAGAAGGAGTATTGTCTTTGGTTAATCGGTTTAAGATTTGTTGTTGCTTTTAACTACTAAACCAAGAAAGACATTTAATTTTTACTTTTCAAAAAAAAAATCAAGAAAGGAAGCCACGTGTACATAGTTTAGGTAAAGCTTTTACTTTAAAGAAAAAGAAGAACTGTAAACAATGCGTTGGGGGGTCTTCTTTGCAATAAAAAAAGAAAAGAAAAAAATGGTTTAATGAACTTCAGAAGAAAACAACAACACGAAGAATCGGCTCGGATTCACCTGAGTTCTCTTCCACAGTGCTTCACACTAACTGTATCTCTCTCTCTCTCTCTCACCACGTTGCTCTCTACTCGCGAGATCAGAGAGAGCGGAACCCTAATCTTCTAATTTTGTCCAAAAACTCCGTAAGCATCATCATCATCATCGCATCTTCCCTTCAGTTTTTTTTGTCGCGAATATTACTTCGGAATTTCGTGAATCGTTTTTGTGTTAATGGTTGTTTAGATTTTGATCCAGATCATTTTTGATTTTGTAAGTTAAATTCGAATCTGTGCGGCGAATCTTCCACCGACATGTTTTGCCAATTGATACTTGTAGTTTGTGTGACTGTGACTGTGACTGGTGTGTGTTATTGAATTATGAGCAATTTAGTAGTGTATTATGTGATGATATTTTATTGATTATAATTTAAACGTTTGTGCTGTATCTCTCTCTCACTCACTTAGGTCTCAAATTAAATAAAGTTGAATTGGTTTAAGTTTTCAGTTTTTTTTTTCTTTGCAGTTCGATTTGGAGATTTTGCAATTCCGATGGGGACCTTGCACCGGAGGTACACTTCACTTCATTCTTGTTACAAAACGGCTTCTCAGTTTGCTTTCGATTTTTGGAGAAAATTACTTAATTATTATTTTTTTTTCTTTTTGGCAGCGGTGCTCCGAGAAGAACAAATGAAAATGCAAAGCTTGTCATCACTACAATAGTGGCAATGGTCTTTGGCTTTTTCATTGGTATCACTCTACCATCTGTTTCCTTTACTAAGGTATTATAATATGCTTTAGATACATACATAGGTGTTGTGTTATCTATCTTTTTATTTTTGTCATTGGTTGATATGTATTTTTGTTACTCTGCAGATTAACTTACCCTCAGGATTTATATCATCTCTTGATGGCGGCAGATCCCCTGAAGATTTTGGTTCTAGACACTTTCCTAAGGTTATATAATTATCTCAATGCTATGTTTCAACATGCTTGGAGATTGAATATATACTTTATTACAGATTCCTGAGGCAGTGTTCTTCTTTTATGTTTCCAGATATATGTTCCAACCAATCCGCATGGTGCTGAGCTACTCCCTCCTGGTATTGTTGTGGCAGAATCAGATTTCTACTTGCGCAGATTGTGGGGTGAACCTAGTGAAGTAAGAGTTCTACGATCTTCTATTCATATATTCAACTGGAGACTTATATAACAATCTATGCAGGATTTGAAGAAGAAACCAAAGTATCTTGTAACGTTTACTGTTGGGTTTGAGCAGAGGAACAATATCAATGCAGCTGTTAAGAAGGTTCTGCGATTGCTCTATTCTTCCCCCTCCCATCTCTCATGTTCTTAGCATTATTCGAGTTTTATTAACGCTGTGGTTTGTGGTTTCATCATCATTGCTTCAGTTTTCCGAAGATTTCCAAATTTTGCTGTTTCACTATGATGGCCGGACGACTGAGTGGGACCAGTTTGAGTGGTCAAAAAACGCAATCCATATCAGCGCAAAAAAGCAAACCAAATGGTAAGAAAATCTGATGGATGTCAGCAGATATTCTCCCTTCTTCAAGCTGTGTTGATATAAACCTCTGGTTGTTTCTGTTGATCTGTTTTTCAGGTGGTATGCAAAGAGATTTTTGCATCCTGATGTTGTCTCAGCTTACGAGTATATATTTATATGGGATGAAGATCTTGGAGTCGAGCATTTCAATGCAGAAAGGTGAATTATATTTCTGGAATGGTTGCTGCAGATTCAGTGACATTCTTTACAATCTGTATTTTTATTTTTCAGGTACATTGAGTTAGTTAAGAAGCATGGTTTGGAGATTTCTCAGCCAGGATTAGAGCCAAACAACGGACTTACATGGGAAATGACAAAGAGGAGAGGTGACCGAGATGTCCACAAGTAGGAGCTCTCTCTCTCTCTCTTTCACTCCCTCGTTTACTTTTTCTTTGAATTCAGATCTGTCCCTAAGTTTCTCGAGTGATTAACAGAGAAACTCAAGAAAAACCAGGATGGTGCAGTGATCCGCATTTGCCTCCATGTGCTGCGTGAGACTCTTTATGATCTTTCTCTCTCTCTTGCCTAGCTCACTGAAGACTGCTTAATCATTTCCGGTAATGGCTTTTACTCCACCTGTAGGTTTGTTGAGATTATGGCACCGGTGTTTTCTAGAGAAGCATGGCGATGTGTCTGGCATATGATTCAGGTTTTTAATTATCTAAAAGATCTATGATCAGCAGTTCGACCTTATTATCTATAGTCAGTAGAGCAGACAATCATACATCATATTCACATGAGTAGCAAATGTGGCATGGATGAATCTACTTTGGTTTCTCATTAAGTAATCAAAAGGAGTATAGTCTAAGTCTTTCAGACCATCATCAGTTTGTGCTTTAAAAAAATATTTTTTGTTTCCATTGCAGAATGATCTTGTCCATGGATGGGGTCTTGATTTTGCTCTCAGACGATGCGTTGAGGTTAGTCATTCCCCTCTGCTTCCTGGGTAAATCCTTTGGTAGCTTCGTTTATGTCATCAACAGTTTACATCTGTATGCATTATCTTCCATTTGCAGCCTGCTCATGAGAAGATTGGTGTAGTAGATTCACAATGGATTATCCATCAAGTGATTCCTTCCCTTGGAAGCCAGGTGATTATACTTTTTGTTACTGAGAAATAAAGAGACTTAACTTTTGTATCTCTAAATCTTCTCTCGACTCATATATGATATTTTGACAGGGTGAGTCAGAGAAGGGGAAAACACCATGGCAAGGGGTAATAAGCACATATTATTATACTTTTAATATTACCACTTCTCTATCATCTGGAAAACCTCAGTGTATGTATGTGCTTCCTCGGTTTCAGGTGAGGGAAAGATGCAGAAACGAATGGACATTGTTCCAGAACCGCGTGGCAGAAGCAGATAAAGAGTACATGGAACAACAAAAGGTAAAAGAATAAGTGGGGGGCGTCGTCAAATCTTCTTCTTACTCTTGTCTCTCTGTAAATGAAGCTTTCGTTTCCACGATCAAGTGAGTGTGAGGATAGAGATGTCAGTAGTCAGTTACCTCCTTTAGTTTTAAAGAAGCTATCATCAGATATATATCTACGTTTCTAGCTTTTCTCAACTTATCTTACAACTCCAGTGGTGATATTTGCTGATTAGATACAATCCATTACTAAAGATAACTCCAATGTTAGAAATCAATCAAAACTAAAAAGCAATGTCAGAAGAGCTTTCTTTGGAATCCTGCATCTATGTTTCTCGATGGCCTCTTCTTGGGAGCTCCAGGCCAATGCGCAGAGAGTGGTGTGTCGGAACCATCACCACACTCCTCTATTTGAAGACAGAGCAATACTGAAGAGGTTTTGAGACAAAGACTCGATGATTTCATCATCGGAACAAGTTAGTAAGAGAATCAATCCTCATCTGGTCATTGTAGTGGTAACAGTGGAGATAATGCAATGAATCCACTCACCACTGTCTCCACTCTGGAGAGGAGATATAGGTTCCACATATGCTGTTGCTCAATGGAGATTACTAAAAATTCACATCGATCTTTATTGTCCATATTGTTATAATATCTAGACATAAACAGTAAAAGCAC
Source organism: Brassica napus (assembly GCF_020379485.1). Taxonomy (NCBI): domain Eukaryota; kingdom Viridiplantae; phylum Streptophyta; class Magnoliopsida; order Brassicales; family Brassicaceae; genus Brassica; species Brassica napus. The sequence continues at coordinate 3,063,991 of NC_063448.1, read as the reverse complement.
AGTCATACATATATAACAACCAGACAAAACCCACTGCAAATGTTCTTTTCACTAACTAGCCCCGTAGTTTCCATCACAATCTTTTATGTAACTGCAGTTGAAATCTTTTTACCATATGCATATGTAGGCCTGGGTATAAAATCCGGAACTCGAAATCCGAACCGAACCTGAACCGAAAAACTCGACCCGTTATTCGATCCGAAACGTAAAAATACCTGAACGGGTCTTGTAGGGTGATACAAAAAATATCCGAACCCGAAGTGTTATTAGCCGACGAACGGGTAACCCAAAAATCCGAAATTAATAGTCAATATAAATATTTTGAAATATATATAAGTATTCCAATTATTAAATTCAATATTTTTGGTAATATTATATATAATAATAAATATTAAAATTCTAATAAATGTTTTAACTACACAATTAGTTATAAATAAATATTTTATAATTTGCTCATTGAAATAAAAAGTCTACTCTCTATAAGGCAATACATATTGTTTACAAATGATGTTTGTTTTCATGCTTGATTTAACATTCTATTGTTATTTTATCAATTTTATATGTGATAGATTAATTTTTATTTAATTTAGATGTTTCTCTTTATGTTTTACTTCAAAAAATTTGTTTTTTACTTTGGTTATATCCGAACCGAACCGATATAACCTGAATTCGTACGATATATGATTATTTTATGGGTTTTATGATGCAATACAATTTTGAACCTAACCCGAAGTGTTATTATCCGAACCCGGTCCGTACTAATAAAATTTTAGTATAGGACCTAGAAGCGTAAACCCGAAAATCCGAAAACCCGAAAAATCCGATCCGAATGTCAACGGGTACCTGAACGTCCAGGCCTATGCATCAGGCTGTTGGTCCAAAACTTGTTAAATTGTCAGTAAATAACAAAGTTCATCACGAGATCGCTACTAGTCTTTGTAATAAGATCTACTAACATGTATAAATCAAAAGACTATTATTTCAATAAGATGAAAAAACTCACGAGTTTCGTTACCAGCTACGACGTCCGAGTAAAACTAAGCTGTTTAAAACTGAGTTACGGAAAAAATTAATCGCGTACAATATTAAATGCTAATAAAGTACTATCAATTTATTTTGGGACATATCAAGTCCAATGGCAATAATTACAACTATATAAATAAATCAAGCTTAATAGCTACTCCGTACGCTTTTTAATATAAATTGTTTAAAAAAAAAATTTATGTTCCAAATTATATAAAGTTTTCGGTTTTTTATGTAAAATTTATTAACACTTAATATTATATGATCAATAATAATATATCTTCTATTTTATTATAGATTGATTTGTGGTTAGATAAATAATTAATGATGTTTTTGTTTAGAAAATATAAAAAAAAAAAAATTCTTAATCTATGTGAACAATTTTAAAACGAATTATATTAAAAACGGAAAGAAGTAATAATATACTAGTAAATAATTTTGATATTTATAGAAAACATGTGGAGGTAATCTTTCTCTTTCCAGAAAAATATATTTCTATATTATGAATTAGATGTATGTATTGATATTTAATTCGTATATCTATTAGACGAAACAAAATTTTATAAGAAAACAAATGTCATACATTCTTGACTTCTTGTAGTGATGGTTCCGACACACCGTTGCCTTAAGGTGAGACACATGAACCCACACCATTTTATGGTCTTCTTCACCACCTTGGGGTCTGAAATAATGTTGGACTGGTGATTTTCTTGTTGGTACAAGACTTGCACAGCCCCCCCTAAAACACAATTATCAAGTTCATTATCTCTCTCTTACGTGTGATTCTAGCATATAGAGAAATACACAGAAACGTCTAGCATTTCTTCTTCTTTAACCCGTTACTTCAGATTCAAACGCATTGAAAGATTGTTCAAAGTCAATATCTCAATGAATTTTTGGAATATTATAACTGAAGATTTTTGGCACATTCTTAAATTTAGATATTTATTTATTCAATAAATTTAAATGTTATTATTCCGCAATTCTTTTAGTTAAAAAAATGACATCTACGCAAGCAGAGGTGGTCAACTTAATTGATTCGTAACCAATTGATCTTTTATAATAACGCCCACGTCCAAATAATGTATAAGAGAGATTAAGAGGATAATTAATTAAAAAAAAAAACAAATGATTTTTTCACACTAGTGCTCTTCTCCTCACCTCAGTGCGTGTTTCCGTAAAGCTTATAATTTTTTTTTTATAACTTTTCTGGGTGGCGAGAAACCAAGAGAAAATCTCGTGACCCTGTTCTCTCTCTCTCGGGAGCGCACACAAATCTCTCCTTTCTTCCTCCCACCCTTGTTTCGAGCTCCCCGTAGGGCCTAGTGGTGATAGTGATCGAGGGGAAGGGAGGGAGCAGCACGAGATCTCGATTCCCCAATACACGTAGGCCTCTCTCTTGTTCCCTTTCTTATTCAATTCCTTCGTTTCTCTCTTGTCTCCCTTCCCCTTTTGCCGAACATTTCAGTTTTGTTTCGTGTTTTATTACACGACAACTCTGCATCCCACCGTTTTCAGTTTCTGGGTTTTGTCTGTTTCGTAAATTTGAATATCTCTTTCTCTGTCACTTCTTTAATCTTTTTTAATAAAGCTTTGATTTTTATCTATATGTTTTGATTCATTTCGTATAAAGCTTTGATTTTTATATTAATCATGAGTAGGGGGGGAGCCACAATGCATATGAATCCTATCTTGAAGCTGGCTCTCGTGTGGTTTATACTTCTCGCCTCAGGTTTGTATAGAGAGAGACTTGTTTGATTCTCCTACTTTGTTTCCTCATGTTTATTTCTAACTTGCATGTTATATATATATATATATCATCAGTTCTCGTCTCCTTTGCGGAGCTTGAGTTTGGTCACTGTGAGAGAGTTGTGAAAGAGTGGGCGGATACTTCTTCATCTCGTGAAGAACATCCTCCTAACATAGACAAACGCTCGCTTCAGGATCTACTCTTCTTTCTCCACGTCCCTCGAACTGGTGGCAGGACTTATTTCCACTGGTGATGATCTCTCTCTCTTACCAAAAGTGTGTGTTTTTTTTTAGTTAATTCAAAAAGATTTGTATTTAATTGACACTTTGTTTTTGGTAGTTTCTTGAGGAAGTTGTATGATAACGCTGAGGAGTGTCCTCGCTCTTACGACAAGCTCCATTTCGATCCAAGGTATCATCTTACGATTAGATATAACTTAGCAGAGACATGAGATAGTTCGAAACCTTTTCCTCCTTTTTGGCTCATCAGTTACTGACTGACATTTTTGTAGGAAGCAAAAGTGCAAGTTGTTGGCCACGCATGATGATTATAGTTTAATGTCTAAGCTTCCGAGGGAGAGAACCTCGGTGATGACAATAGTCCGGGACCCTGTCGCTCGTGTGTTGAGCACTTATGAGTTTTCAGTAGAGGTGGCCGCTAGGTTCTTGGTGCATCCCAATTTAACTTCTGCGACAAGGATGTCTGGTCGCATCCGCAAGAATAATGTGATAAGCACGCTTGACATATGGCCATGGAAGTACCTTGTTCCATGGATGAGACAAGACCTTTTTGCTCGGGTATGTCCAAACCAATCCCATTCCATCTTGTTTTTGTTGCATATAAATTATAATAGGCCTGCTGATTCGGTTAGTTCGGGTTATTCAGCTAGTTCGGTTCAACATAAATCTTACCGAACTAACCTAAAATAAATTTATGTTCGGTATTCGGTTAGTTCGATTTTTTGGAAATCCTACCAAAGTTTTTGATTTTGGTTTGATTTTGTTAAAATTCCGGATAAATTCGGTTAATTTGGTTCATGTTTTTGGTAGTTTTTTTTTAAAGAACCGATTACCGAACCGAAAATTGAAGTTTTTTAAGAAAAATCTACCGAATCAAACCGAACTTCTCACCAAACTAACCAAATTTCGGTTTGGTTCGGTTCAAAATCCCAGGCCTAGTTTCATACATAGACGGGGTTTAAGCTCGTATATGATAAGAACAACACACAAAACTATCCACTGAAGCTTGTTACTCATGCTTGGCCTTTTATTAGAGAGATGCACGAAAACTTAAGGGAGTAGTTATCATTGAGGACGACAACCCGTATGACATGGAGGAGATGCTTATGCCACTGCACAAATATCTTGATACCCCTACTGCTCATGACATAATCCACAATGGAGCAACCTTGCAGGTACTTTTTTCATGTTTCTTTGTTTTTTGATTTTTTTCAAGTAACTGATTTAGAGAATCTCCAGAGCATTTTCATATCATTTCACAGATTGCAGGATTGACAAACAATTCCCGTTTATCAGAAGCCCACGAGGTTCGGCATTGTGTGCAGAAGTACAGAAACCTCGGTGAGCCTGTTCTCCAAGTTGCCAAGGTAGAGCCACTACACTTGTTCTTCTTCATCATAATGAACTTTTAAACTCAGCAGATGCTATAAGCCTTTCGATCTTGCAGAGAAGGTTGGACAGCATGTTGTATGTTGGACTGACAGAAGAGCACAGGGAATCTGCATCACTTTTTGCCAGTGTAGTGGGCTCTCAAGTGCTTTCTCAATTGGTTACATCAAATGCAACTGCAAAAACCAAAACTACTAAATCAGGTTGGTGTCATCTTTTCATCTTTCAATTTTTGTTATAAGACTGCTCTTATGTCTGAGGAGAACCTATACGCATTGGTTAGTCTTCAGTACAATTTCTCACCAATTATATTAATATTTAATTGGTGTGTCTCTCAAAAAAGCGTGCTAAAGTCTCTCATTTGAGGGACTTTCACATGAGTCTCTCTCAATTTTTCTGAGAAATTTTCTAATTAAATATTAATATAATTGGTGAGAGATTCGCCAATCCAGATGGCCTTAGAGTCAGGATAATGATAATGAGAGTTACTGTGGATACAAACTTATACTTGTAATAATATCAACCTTATTTTCTTGATGCTCCAGAAGCAAGTGTTACAATTTCAGAATCTGGATCAGATAAGAGTGTTCAGGTGAACTCATGTTCCTCAACGTAATAAAGTTTTTTTTTACTCGGCTGTAAAACTGTGCATTTTATTGCTGAGAATGTCTGATAACTTGCAGAATGGTACATCTGAAGTTGCATCTAATAAGATAGAAGCTAAGAGTGGAAATGTAAGTAACCTTCCTTTTAGCATTTACCATCAACGTATGAAGTGGTGTGTGATTAAATGTCTGTTGTATAGATGACGGTAAAAACATTAATGGAAGTCTATGAGGGATGCATTACTCTTCTAAGAAAGTCACAAGGAACCAGACGGGTCAACTCCTTGAAGAGAATATCACCAGCAAATTTTACCAGAGGGGTAAAAAAAAAAAATATTATGTGCATGATATTTAAACCAGTAAAGTAAATGAGATTAATCTAAATCTTTTTGATAATGCATTTTACAGACGCGCACAAGAGTTCCTAACGAGGTCATTCAGCAGATCAAATCGCTTAACAATCTAGATGTGGAGCTTTACAAGTATGCTAAAGAAATCTTTGTCAAAGAACATGAACTAGTATCGAAGAAGATGGTTTCAACTGTAAGTCCCTCTTTGTTTGATCCAAAAGATTCACATCTTGCAATGGAACTGGCTGGCTCAGAGTTTCTCATTCACAATGTTTGTTGTTGTTGAATGTGCAGTCTAAGAGAAGCATTGCTGATCTGCAGAACGTATTTGGAGAAATGGAGGGTGAGAAACTGTGGAAGTTTGTATCAGTGGCGTTGATGCTTTTACTGCTCTTCCTCTTGTATCTATTTGTAAACGCTAGAAGGAGAATAACCTCTAAGGTTAAGATTTGATTATTCTCACTTTTTTCTTTTGGGCCAAATTCAGCAATTAGGAGAAGTTTCTGGGTCTAATTGTAATATTCTATTTGTTTTCTTTTCGTGGAAAAGAGAAAGTTTTGGGTGTTGCCTTGAAAATGAAGAATCTGAAGCAAAGCCCATATCTTCTTTCTTTTAGAAAGGCTAAATAATATAACAAAAGTCAAAACTATGTGCTTCTTTTTATACACCTTTTAAAAAAAAAACTTCAAGGAATATTTGAATTTGATCCAGGCTAAGAGTTGGGATGATCGCCTATAATGAGAGTATATATAAGGCTATTTATAATCTAAATTCTTAATTTATGTTAAAACCTCTATTATATGATTTTCATGATAAAAAATGATCCTTTCAGAATTTATTAGACTTGGAATTATAAACAAGCAACAAGTTTCATATGAAGTTCATTAGATTTTTCATTTTAGAATGTACTAACTAGTTCGAATTTGAATGTAATTTTTTTTACGCAATTTGAATGTACTATTTTTATTGCCATCATAGAAATATATACTAAAGATGGAAAAAATGAATACGGTTTGTATAAACAAATGCAGAAAATATACACACCCACATGAAATTTGGTTTTCTCCACGATGCAGAGTGACGCAACATGCGGAAACTTAAGATTCAAAAGATATCGATGTTAAAACAAATATCATGATACTTATTCTAATTGTTTTTTTGGACGTCAATGTCAAGACCATATGATGAATTGGAATGATATGATTTTAAAAGAATAATTGATAGGAAGAACACATCATGTGGAAGATGGGAAGTAAAGAGTTAGGCAAGGGACCCACTTTCCCAAGAGGAAACGCCATAATAATTGTTAAAATTTTCGGTTCTCGTCTCGTAATCGTCGGTGATCTCTCCATTTCACTTTGACAATATCTTCCATATACTAAAGTTTTAGTAATATGTAATTATTGAAACCTCCTCTGACTTGTTATCGGTTTGCTTAACTTCATTTAACCAGCAACCACACAAAAAAATAAATAATAGATCTGATCTACGAACGAACCATCATCATATCCTTGTTCAAGGTTTTTGCATGTGCTCCTCTATGACATTTTGTATTTCCTTCTAAACTATTATTCTATACAATCATTTTCTTCTGTATTTATATCTTCATTTGACTATTACCTTCTTCTTTTGTTTGTCAAAGCATATTTATTTTACCCACTTATAAAGAAAAAATATTTTACCAGTTATATTCCTCATTAATCCAGATCAAACTTTGACTGCCATTTTTTCATATACGATTCATTCAAATGTCCATATAACATGAATCAAAAGATATTTATGTACTGCAGAAGAGGTTACATTTGTACCATAACGTGTTGAACTGAATTTATTCAGTTAAGTATGCGTCGGTTAATGTATTTATTAATTAGGTAAGGAAAAAAAAACAGTATTCAGTGAGTGAGTTACTCCAAAGGTGCAAGTAAAGACGCGTATTTTTTTTGACTCCCAGAAAAAAACCAAAAAAATCAATTACGGATTTTCTTTAAAGTTAAGAAATGTCGAGATGAAAAGCAGTTTCCATATTTTTACGTTTTTTTCTTTATCATATTTTTTTGATCTTTTTTTTTCTTAAAAAAAAGAACTCCCATATCAACCTTCCTCTCCATCTCTCACTGTTTCTCATCTTTAAGCTTTTATTTTATTTTTATCTCTCCCAAAATTGTGAGCCTGCAAATCCCTTCTAATTTTGGTAAAACTCGATACGCAATCGTACGTCTCTCTGTGTAGTCCATACTATACTAAAAAGGTTTGAACGTCTTTCTCTCTTCGGTTTCTTCACGTGAAAACATTTCTCTTAATTTGTGTTTATGTTTCATGTTGTTCCATTTTTTTCTGTGTGTTCAAACGTTTTGGAAAATGTAATTTGTTCGGTCCGTGTTACTTTGTTTGGTGTGGGAAAATGCGACCGACACTTCTCTCTCTATCTCTGTAGTTTTTAAAAACTCAGTGATGAAGAAATACTAATAATAATATACTTCTAAGCTACATTTAAATGTCGCCATGGTGCATTTAATTGCTGGTTAAGGCTCATATCATATCAAAATTACATACACCTGTTTACATTTCTCTGTGTGATTTTTTAGGTAGTTATGAACTGGTTACCAGAGGGGGAGTTCAAAGGTCTCTCGGACAATTTCTTTGATGATTTCATCAACCATATCGATTTTCCGCTAGAAGACATCGACACCACCAATGGTGAGGGAGGAGATTGGGACGCCAAATTTAAAGAACTCGAGCCTCCTCCCATGGATATGTTCACCACTTTTCCCTCTGAGTTCAACTCTTGTGGCGTTGCCAGCAAGGCCGGGATAAAGAAGAACGTATCTGTTTTGGTGAGTTCTTCGTTGTTCCCAATAAAGCACTCGCTTTGTTTACGCTACTTGCGGCATAATCTTACAAGGAATGTGCATATCACGTGATAGATTAGGTGGTTGTGCGTTTCATTCAAGCTGATATTATGTAACGTATTTACTTTTTTCGATGTTTCACCGCCTTAGAGAAGTGAATGTGAAGTAAAATATTAGCACCAAAAGAAAAAAGAAAAGAGTGTGAAGTAAAATAATGCTTTATTAATTCAGTTATGCATATTACTTAGATATATATATATATATTTACACTCACACTTTCAAATCTCGCCTCTGCAGTTTAATATGCAAGTCTTTGTGATAATATTATTAATATATAATGATAATGGTCTAATATTCTTTCATGGGTGGAGAAACAGTCTGATGCTTCTGCAGCCTTGTCTGGCATAAACGACACTCTACACCAATCTTCGTCACATCATGATGTCAAAGTCTCTAAGCTGTTTCAGTCTTCAAGCCCAGTGTCAGTTCTTGAGAGCAGCGACGGTTCTTTCTCGCCACCAAACTCCACTTCTCTGAGATTGACTTTCCCTGTGAAAGGCTTGAGAAGCAAGCGCAAACGCCCCACTACACTGAGACGTAGACACCTCTACCCGTTTGAGCCGGAGAAGTTAACCCCGGGGGAATCCGAGTCCGAGACTTACTATTCTTATGAGAAACATGCCAAGAAGAAACGAAAGATTTTCACCACCAACCACACAGTGTCATCCAGTTCAGAGGCAATAGACTCTGATGGGGTAGTCAGGAGATGCACTCACTGTGAGACAACCAAGACTCCTCAGTGGAGGGAAGGACCCAATGGGCCAAAAACCCTCTGCAACGCTTGTGGGGTCAGGTTCAGATCTGGCCGTCTAGTTCCAGAGTACAGACCAGCTTCAAGCCCGACCTTCGTCCCATCTGTGCATTCAAACTCACACAGGAAGATCATAGAGATGAGGAGTAGGGAAGGTGATCAGTTTGGCAAGAGAGCAGTGTAGTTTTGAGTTTGGTCTCTGAAAGTTGATGATCCGCAGAAATGGGAACTCGCTGCAGGAAGAGATGATATACAAAGTAGGGTGTTAGTGACTGCTTTAAATATATTAATGAAGAGAGTTTAGAAGTATATTATTACAGTGTTGTTTTATTATGTATCTTTTATCTTATACTGGTCTGTTCCATTTGGCAAGCAGTACGTTTGCAGATAAATATTTGGCTTGACAACATCAGAAACCTTATAATAAAATAAAAGAGTAGAAACAGTTTTTTTTTTTTCTGTTTTCACCGAGGAAAGAAAAGACTCTCTTAAACCAAATTTCAACTAAAAAACAAAAGTTTTCTTACACAAACACTCTCATACAAAATCATTAATGTACAAGATTAACTGATTTGTTTTCACTCCAAAACTCCGACTTCTTGATCAACTTTCCAGTAATTGTTATCGTTGAACTCCTTCACTCCCCTACTTTCCTCCTCAGCCTTTTGGTTCTCAACCGTCTCCATCTTCCTCTTCATCGCTCCAGCTTCTCCTACTGTCCCTTCTTTCATCGCTTGCTCCATCGCTTTCTCTGTCCCTTCTGCTTCCACTCCCACAAACTCCACATCCTTCTCGAACAGCGATTTTTCTGTTGGTGACGACGACCCGTTTGGAATCACAGGTTCGGTTTTTGCCTCCGGCATTGGTATGTCGAGGTTCATCATGTTTTTGCTGTCATCATCAAGGAATGGGTTCAGACCAGTGCCACTCACTTGCCTATCGGATGATGGCTCGCTCCATCCAACCCATTCGGGTGGCTGTTCTGCTAAAGCTTCTTCGGTTTTCTCCAACGTGTTGAAGTCGAAGAACCCCATTGGATTCTCCATTTGGAAGTTGGTTTCAGCTGCGCTATCCTTTGGATTCCTGGTTAGATCATCGTCTTCTTCTCCAACAACCACCTCGTCGTCGTCGCTGCTGCTAGTGTTGGCATTGAAGGCTCTGTTCAGTTCCTCGTCCTGTAATGTATTGGAACCTGCTGCGTCGGAGGGCGTGCTGCCGAACCTGTTGTCTTGGAATGTGAACCAATCTGAATTTGTAAACAAGCTGCGGTAGAGGAATGAGAAAGATTCAAATCATTAATTCTATCAGCAAAATGTAAAAAAACTGGGGTTAAAGCAAAGGATGCGAGGACACTAGAATCGGTAGAGAAAATAAGAAGAAGAATAAACTCACCTTCCTTGGTCATCTCCGAGTCTTAAGGATGAAATTACTACTTCAGCAGATTCATAGTCGAAGTACACATCCTGTGTAGTATAAACAAATACCAATTTTCAAAAGAATGTTATTGAGATACATCCCTGTATGTATCATGGTGTAAAAAAAAGGTGGGAAGAGGAAGTGTGTAGGACTTACATCATCGTCTCTGTCGAGAGCATTGTGATCCTGACCAGAGAAGATACGAAGAAGATAAATTTAGTACCAGTTAAATCGTACGTAAATGAGGGGAAAATGGGCACTAGGATGAGAATATATACCTCTTCATTGTCATCGTTTCCATACATTTTATAAGTAAATGCTTGGCTCAAATTATTGGCCACAGCCGCAACATCGTAATCCTTGTCTTCCTCATCGCTATCTCTTGTCCTATCTTGTATTGTGGTTGGGCGCCTACATTTAACAGTGGTGTAGGAATATTTATAACCAGGAGTGAATATAAAATTTAAACCGGACAAGCTCATGAATATTCATATGTAGCAGTGACTGATCATGTTGATGGTTATTATATGATTAGTGAGCAAAAGTAATGGACGTACCCGCATCCCCATCTGTAGACATTCTCAACAGTGTTGCGCTCCTGCAGAACGCTACCTTGCCACTCATTCCATTCGCTGTTTTCCTAAAGATTTGAGAGTGAACAAAGGCCAGTCAGCAAGCATGAAAAGTGCGCTGAGTGCGAGGACACCTCATTGCAAGACTCGACTAATGGTTTTATATTCCATGTGGAGTGAAAAAAAAGAGGCAGAAGAAAAACTACACAGCAAGAGATTGTACTACCAACCTGAAGGTATGCCTTTAGCTGGTCATTGCTGTTACTCAACTGACCAATTTTATTTGATATTCTTGTGATGTGTCCAATATATCCGACTCGAGGGGGTTTCTTCCCAGTTGCTGTTACAGTAGGCTACCTCACACAAAAGACAAAGGAAATGGCAAAGAGTACAGGTTAGGTAAATGAACTTTGGAGCAGTGAATCAATGGCTCTAACTTGGAGCTTCCTTAACATGACACTATGTCATATACCAATGATCAGTTTAAACTTTGTGAACATAGCAAATAGAAATACCTGGCTATCACCTGAGAGATCAGAGTCCCTGTCTGAAGCGAGGAATTTTCCAATCATATTGCATTCTCGAAGAATATGGTTAACCATCAAATCGCTCTTGTTTTCCAGACAAGAAAGTATTATAGTCTCCACTTGATGATGCAGAGCGTTATTGAACGGGTACCTTCATATGTTGACCGTGTTTGATTATTTAAAATAATAGTAGAAAACGCAACACTGAGATCAAGAGTTTGAAGGTTAGTGAATGCCTACTCAAAAAATAGATCAATGGTTCTTTTGATTATTCCTGAAGTAGCTAACTCCTTCTGTGCAGCTTCACTTCCAGTTCTCAACAAAACTGCAATAAACTCCACAATCTGAAAGAAAAACAATAGGGACACTGAGTTTAATTAAGTATATACTTTATATATTAAAAAGCAGAGTTGCTGTCGTAGAACTACAACTTTTGAATCAGACCTTTAGACGATGCTTTCCAAGAGGAGGCCTCAGTTCACCATATGTTGTAGGCAATACTGTGCTGTCAGATGCTACATTGAGAAGCATAAGCAAGTCGCCTGCAGAAAAAAGACATTGATCATTAAGGCCATTGAATACGTAAACCCTGATTTGGAATACTTGTATGAGACAGTAGCCTACATATACAAGAAGTGCTACGAAAGTATTTCAAAACTTTATGGAATTGATGTGAAACCAGTTTCCTTTTAATCAATATAAACCAAAATTGAACTGACACCATAGGGACCAGCGAAAATCAAACATGACATGTAAATAGAGGTTAAATCCTCACAAATTGGAGGAAATATCACAAAAGAAAAAGAGTACTATTCTCCATTTGCAAAACTAGATGATGTGCATCCAATCCCAAAAGGGGCAAAAATAATAATCTTGATAGTCATGTGAAGATATTACATCATATGATGATCCAACTTACTTAGTTTAGGCAGCATGGCACCAATAGTCTCCTGAGACACTGGGACCGGACACTCGAACATCTGTTGACCTCTATATGAATTGAACATAGATGATGACGGAGCTGATTTTCTCGGATCCAACAGAGAGGTGCATACTGAAAGCGAATGAACTAGACCCGATTTAGAGTGTGAGTCTTCAAAAGCATGACCAAATATCCTAGCAACGAAGCTGCAGAAAGAGGGAAAAAGTTGTACTGCCACGTGAAATACTTCTGTCTCAATATACTGAAGCAATATGAATCAATAATGCAATACGAGATTACAAACCCAGGGCTAGAGAGTTGTGTAGCTAAAGCTGATAGTGCATTCCGAGAAATTGCACATAATGTTTCTGCTGCATTTGCCTGAACCTCCGGAGGACTCTGATTCAAGTTGGAAAGATTGCAATAAACTAAAAATATTAGATCAGAATGAAGTTGATAAAACAAACTAGGAAAACCGGATCAGATATCCTAGATTTATCAAACAGAAAGTCACGAGACTCTTGTCTCTTAATGAATATAGAAACATCACCACTTACAGATGGGTCGAGTTTGTCCACGATCATTTCAAGTAAATTGTTATCTGCCAGCCATTGCATCACATCAAGAAAGTTGGGATAGACTTGATCATCCGCCCCAACCAAGCGAACCAAAACCTAGACAGTATCACATAAATATTATTGCAAAAATGATCTCTGAAGCCACACCAAGTTGCACTGCGTCTAAACAAACCAATTACCTCCATGATGGATGTTATTCCAATCAAATCAACCAACTGGCAGAGAACACTTTGATGCCCCTGTGATAATCAGAAGTAACATTAAGAACTGTAGCCAGTGTAGTTACCTCAACACAAAACAAAACATAAACAATTCAACTAATATTTGCTGTAACGACAAAATAATTGCAAATTTGCGAAGAGTCATGACAATCATATCTTCTTGCAATGCACTGAGTCGACAGAGATCTATACGCAAAGACTATAATGGAATATTTTATTAAAGTCATCTCATCTAAATTTTAAACCACCTATAGTTCAATCATATTTGACCCAGGCTTGATGGAAATGTGTCTACTTTTACTGTTACAGCTACACTAAAAATCTAGTCGTAAAACTCATGCCAAAAGAGGGAAAAGAAAATAAGATAAAACCATCCATTTAACAAAAAGTGATTACTTACTTTCACATAACTCATAAGCGCAGCAGTCTTTCTGACCATAAGGCAAATGACAACCTACAGCAAACAGAGACAAGTAAGGTGCACATAAGAACCATACCGGAAGTTGGCTAACACGTAAGCTTGCGTATTGTGAGAGGGAGCACCTTGCTGAAATAGCCTGCCAGCAATGCACTATGAGAACGACTTGGTTCCAGAAAGGAGAAAAGCAAGTCCATCAGCTGCGAGAGAGAATTAAGCAAGTCCATAAAATATATCAAAGATGCACAAAACAATTGAAAAGTATGAAGTGCCATTTGCAGACAAAAAAAAAAAGTACCTCTTCGTCCTCCACCAAAGTTTTAAGAATAACATCAATTTCACATGTAAATACTTCACACGAGATGAAAGGAAACCTAAGAGAAGAAGAAGCTATTTATAAGCTCGAGAGGAAACCTAAGACAAAGAAGGTAACATTCCAATGAAGCATATTACTTGAAAGCACGTTTACTATCATCAGCATCATTTGGAGGTTCTTCAACGATGTACCGCAACAACTGCTCCACTTGAGCTTTATCCCTTAGACTGCAAAACATCAATAATACACAATAAATAGAAGCTTTCCCCAAGAAAATATGACTCTATGAAACAGCAAATTATTAATGATTAAAAGCAAACTTACAAGTTAATGAGGCGGCTATTCAAAGCCTTGCATTCTTGGATAATCTCTTCCTCATCAAGAAGCTCTTCCAAGGTGAAACTCTCTTTGTCTAGTACCGTCTCCACCTAGGTGGTTCGTAACATCAGCAAACAAACAAGAACGCAGCGAAATAATTCAGAAAACTAAAATTAAGCGAATCTAATTTTCAATATATCGATTTCTCCAGAAAAAAAAAAAAAGAGATATAAAAATCAATTTCAAGGGGAAATCAGTTAAACTCACCGGAGAAGATGCAGAGAGAGAAGTGAGCTTCCAGAACATGGCTGCTGCGAGGGAGGGGAGAGAAGCTTCGCCGTAGTAGCTGAAGAAAGGATGAGAAGAGCTTGGCTAGATCCGCGCCTTAGAACCCTAGGAGTGAGTCTTAAGGTAATCGCGCTTATTCGCAGCGATTTCGTCTGGGAGGAGCTGAAAAACCCTAACCGATCCGATCAATCAAGAGAGAGAGAGAGAGAGAGAGAGTCGAGAGGGCGACGGATTAGAGATCCAAGTTTTTTGAAAAAAAATTGCATAAAACAAGGGGAAAAGTGAAAAAATGGGGTAACTTATTAGGCGTATTATTAATTGTTTCTGTAATCTTATAAAAGAACTTGAGTGTGTGTTAATTAATAATTAATGGTTTAATTGTTATTTCACAAATTCGTGAGTAATTAAGGATTTGTTATTTGTTGACAAAAAACCAAAAAGGACTTGTTATTTTTCTCCGTGGATGATTGTGGTGGTGGTAGTCACGGTGGTGATGAATAGTCTCGTTATGGATCATGTCATCTTTATAATGTAAACTTTGTTATAAAAAAAAAGTATTTATAATGTGTAATGTATGTTTCACCTCACTTTATAAAGCTTTGGGTCACGCCTATGACGAAGGATTAGCAGCATGGTTTGCTAGAAGATAGATAGTTTTCTTATAAGTACCAATGCAACATACATTGTGAAACGTACAATTTTTGTTTGTTTGAATAGATTTAACATTTTATTGAAAAAGAAAATGAATAAGTATAACCAAAGCACAGGTGACTTGTGATAAACATCACATTTATTTATTGAAATAAAGTCAAGCTCGTTTGCGGAATATACAGCGGGTTGAACGAACAAGCAAGGCAAATTGCACACTAACAACAAACTAACAACATAACAATCAAATTCGAGCCTTTCATCAAAAGAAAAAGAAGAAAAGCTGTGGAACATGGTTGAATTATACATGGATGATATAGGAAGAACAGGGAGTAATAAAACAAGGCTCAGCAATGCCATCTCTTGGAAGGGCTTTTAGTAGGAGAAGAAGATCCAACAACTTTATCAACCAACTTCCTCAACCCCTTCTTCTTCTTCGTTTTCTTCGACTTACCATCTCTCTTACTCTCTTCTTCAACCTCTTCTTCAAACTTCAAACACAGCTTAAGAACTTGCTCCTCCACATTGTTTAGTCTCTCCAACAGAGTTCCTTTTCTCTCGGTCTCCTCTATCACTTGCTCCATCGGACGGCACTGAACCTTCCCTACGCTCCTCGGCGAAGAAAGATCAAGCGACGATGGTTGAGTCCCACTAGATGGAGTCGAAGGGCTGGAGCTTCTCGGTGAGCTTCCTTTCATCTCTTCTAGCTTCCTCACCATGACATCAATACGGTCCAGTCTTGAAAGGATGGGTTCTTCCACCATAGCCATTGATTGATGATAGATTGATAGCAATGATACAGCACCTCTTCTCGTTATTGTCCGCTTCACAGCTTTGGTTGTTGTCAGAGTTGTTAAAGACAAGCCAGGAATTGGAGATTGAAGACATTAACTACGCCACGTTTAATACTATTACAGAGAGAGTTTAGCTAGGGTGTTACGCGTGTCGTCGGTCACACGTGGTGGTTCTACTTTTCCGACACCGCTCCTGTCTCATACGTCCAACATTACTCCCATGCTTCCTTATCTAATTTAATCCTCCAAAAATATCCTATATGGACTATGTAGGAAACTAGATAATGTTTTTTAGTTTTTGTTGCATTGTTTGATATATAAAAAGCACAGGCATGCTAGCTTCTTGAAGCTTTTATTTTAATAATTTTCAAATTTTAAGAGATTCAAATTATAAAAACCAGAATTTCTGTAATTTATTTCATAGTAATGAATAATATCTACGTATCCGTCGTTATTATGGGCCTAGTCAAAGAGTCAAACCTCAAATCGCCGTATCCGTTATTAAGGACCCATTGGGCCTACGAGACTGAAATATATAAAAGCCCATGTAAGAATCCATGGATAATGCCATTGGCTTTGTTCTGGCAAACAGTTCTGAACAATGGTGTCGTCGAAGAAGCGGAAGAGCGATGGCGTCAATAAAGGCGACGGTCTCAACGCACGCAGCTCCGGCTCCAAATCGAAGAAGAATTCGTCTAATAAGGCGAACTTAAAGGACGCTGCGAAGAAGGATGCGGAGGTTCACGAGATCTCGGAATCGTCGAGCAGCGAAGGGAGGCGAGATGAGCCGAAGGAAAGCAATGGCGGCGTCGTGGTTTCGGAAGACGCTAAGATGATTAGGTTCCCGATGAATCGGATTCGGAGGATCATGAGAAGCGATAACTCAGCTCCTCAGATCATCATGCAGGACGCTGTGTTTCTTGTCAATAAAGCCACCGTACAGTACCAAACATTAGTATATTGGCATGTATAGCTTGAGCTGCGTCGACTATCTCAATTGCTTTAGTTTAATGAATTTGAGAGTATCATTTGCTTATTGTCAGTGTGAATTAGACACTGAAGTCTCCCTAATTGCCATGGTAGTGATAATTGCTGCATAAGGGCTTTGCTTAGATGGACACTGAAGCTAAAGGATTCATCCATGTGTGGTTTTTAGACTTATAGATATCACAAACACATAAGAAAGTCATAATTTAATTCTGAGTAACATTATTTAAAGCTCATATGTTGAAAAGTTGTGTGAAGGAATTATTTGAAATCTGAGTTTCATTTCATGGTGTTTGTAATATGAAGGAATTGTTCATTGAGAGGTTTTCTGAGGAAGCTTATGGAAGTTCTGTTAAGGACAAGAAGAAGTTCATCCACTACAAGCATCTATGTAAGCTCCAATCTCATTCCTATCTGCATGTTTGCCGCAATCTGAACTATTGCCTGATGATACCCTCAATCACTTAATTCCATGTATGACGACATGTCTGAAAAGTTCTTGCTTATGCACCGATGATTTTGAGTGTCTCCATTTCGGTGTATCGTACAATAGCCAGTCAAGTCTTAGAAACATTATACTTGATCTGTGAATCTGTTCTTTATCATATACTATTATTACAATAGATGATGAATTGAAATCTTTTTTTCTTCTTCTCATTGGCAGCATCTGTAGTGAGTAACGAGGAGAGATATGAGTTCCTTGCGGGTACTTAGTATATACCCTATGAAATATTCGTTTCTCCTGAGTTCCTCACCGTTACTGTAATTTTAATGTAACTTGTTAAATCATATGAACTCACAGATTGTGTTCCTGAGAAACTAAAAGCAGAGGTGGCCTTGGAGGAATGGGAAAGAAGCATGACAGACCGTTGGAAGGAACCTACCTGAACCTTTGGGAATTTGAGTCATGTCCTGGTCAATCGGTTCCATCTCCAATCTTCTCACTCCTTTATAATCCTTAATGAGATTGCACATAGTTCATTTCTAGAATGTATTACCACCTTTTTTCTTTATTTTTACGAATTCGAGTTTATAAGAGTTTTCGGAACTATAAGGTTTTACTTTCGTAGTATAATAATGAAATTTATGATCGGGCAATAAGACATACTATCGCCCGGGTCATGTGTAACATATTGTAAACGCAAGCATTGACAAGAGCTTACACTACTGTCCTGGTTGTTATAGCAGTCATTGTCCAAAATCAGTTTACTAGGTGGAAGAGGAGGTTGAAACGAAGAAAACAATTTTGTTGATGCGCTTTACACCATCGATTCAGAATCTGACAATGATCAAGAGGATCAGAAGAAGATCTCCAATGAGATGACAGAAGAATAGTGTGATAACAATGAGTGTGAGAAAGAAACAAGGAATGTTTTTAACAACTTTGGTCTAGACGATGAGGCAATATGTGCTGCTGCATCACATCTACATTTATCATCACCGGTAAATAAACCTGATGAGATGATGATTCATCGAGATCCACGGGAGGCTTTAGATATAAGCAATGATACGTACTACTATAGTTATTCCAATGGCTTCTCAAACCCTGTTGTATGATACCAATGGTGTCCAAGAACATCAAGAATCAATAGATGAGAGAGTTCTTGTGACAACAGAGAAGGGACTAAGTTATGGACTAAGTGGAAATCTTTTGGGACTGAAGCCATCGAAACCATACAAGAAAATGATGAAGACATCGATGCTGAAACCTTGCAAGAGCCCATGAGAGAAGCTAACAAGGCTGCTTTTGACTGGTTTATTTCATCTCCTCAACTTGATCACATGAAAATATCTTTCAGTCCCTCGGAAACCTTGCCGGGTTCTGATCTGAAGATGAAATCTTCCTTTCAGTTGGTACCAGAGACTACTGCTGGTGCTGATTCAGACAAGGACAGTTTGTGATGTGTTCAGGGGACTGACTGATCACAAAGAGTATTCATCAATGCTTCACAAAGCGTGATAATGATGGAGACGTTTCCAAAGACAACCGTTGACGTTTTTGCGCTGGTGCTTGAATCTGGAGGCAGTAAGTCTCATGACTCTGTACTTTCTAAACCTCTGAACACTACTCAAAATGCTATCTGTGTTCTTTTACCAGAATACGATAACCTTGGGAGATTGCTTACTACTGCCTTACTGGTTCTCTGGGTTTTTGTAGGATCGTATTTTTGGCATATTATGATGTTATAGATTGATCTCTTCTACAAAGGTCAAATCCTCCATCTCTATCTCCCTCCTCATCTCCAAATGGTCCAAAAAGCTTTGCTAATCGGTGCCAAACGATTAAAACATACTCTTTGAAATCCTTAACTAATGTGAAACGAAGAAGACAAACCGATTGAGCTGCAAGTAACCTTTGATTATTCTCAAGTATTCTAGTTGCTCTTGATCCCGAAGAAATTATGGTGGACGGTTGGGGGATTTCTGGGAGTCCAACAAACCGCTGATGCTAGCGCAGGGATTAGAGATAACAGAACTCGATGAAGAACTTCCCGGCCACAAACTGAGCAACTCTGGTAACAACAACATGTTGATCTTCTGGGACGTGCTTGCTCCTCCTAATAAGTTAGAGATTTGGTGTGCAGAGGTCTCTTTGGAGAGACACAAGGAGACATGTGAGATTAGAGGAAACATTTTGTGGTCCCAACCTATCATGACACTGGATCCTCCTCCACATCGCCTTCACTGTCACATTTTGTTTGCTCTACCTCTCAACCTCTGAGCAAAAACTCTCATCTTTTTCTCTCTATTTGTTATTAAGTCTCAAAAATAATCTATTTTTCTTAACATTTTGTGTATGTGATGAAAAAAATTTATCTGGACATTTTTCTTTTCCTTGTTAACCATCCCATGTTTGCTCACTTTTTTCACAAAGTTAATGGCAATTAATGTTGTAAGTTGTATTTCACAAACTCTTTGCTATGCCTTTAAATCACATTGCCATCTACTTCGTAATACAGATCTTATAATTTAATCTTAAATTATCGTTCTGTATAATTGTTTGTTTCAGATAATTTTTGAAGAAGCTTCAGCATATTGCCTCAATGGCTAACCAGAGTGACAGGTAAAGAAGATATACATTGTGGTTTTGACATTGTTGAGATATGTGTTTTGTATATGACTCAGAACCTGAATTGTGATATGGTTTTCAGGAAGGCTTTGACTTCTTTAAGCTTACCACTTCCTCTAAAACTGCATCAACTATGGAAACTGAATCCGAATCAGACTTGCAAGATTATCGTTCTTGCGCTTTTGATTCAAGAAGTGGTGGAGAGAAACTGAAAGGGGCATTTACACCTTCAAGGTTTACACAAGGTCCTCGGACCATTGCTTCAGTTCTGTCTGAAAGTGAAAATGATGATAACTCATTCTTAAGATCTAACAGCTCCTCTTGCGTTAGTTGAGATAGTGGAGACTGATGCTCTGAAACTTGAAACAGGTGAAGCTCCTGAAGTGATGGAGACTAAAGCTGAACTGAAAAAACATATACAACGACAAATTCAGTTCCGATAATGTTTCAAATGAAGTCATGCGCATGTGTGATAATGTTTCATTACAGATATAGTTCAAAATAAAGTAAAACTCGAGAGGTTCGTTGGAATTTGTGAAGGAAATTTAAGAAACTAAAGTTACAGAATGTAAGATCAAGATTAAATCGATAGATGTGATTTAAGACTAACGACAAGGAAATAAAACACGAAACATAAGTAAATAACCGCAGGAATGTCATCATTTTCATAACAAAATATTCAAAACAGTTCATAATCCAAAAGCAAAAAGAAAACAGAAAGCTTGAGAGAAGCTCCGCCACCTCCGATCAAGAACCCAATTACGAGAAGAAAGTTCTGACGGAGACGAGACGAAGCTGTTACACAAACAAGCAACAGAAAACCAAACTAACAATA